>NC_133581.1:12578099-13211922 GCF_964106895.1 Numenius arquata
ACATTGGTGCAATATTTGCATTGGCTACGGCAAAGAGTGCATCTCTTTGCAGTGCTGCCAGCATGTCCTGCATGACTGGCTAATCTGAATTGTGGCTACAGCAGATGATGGTCTTCTGATGCTTCAGCCTCTGTCTTGTGCACTTATTTTGCTCTTCCCTCTTTTTCTACCCTCCTCCTCTTTGCAGGCTTGTGCATATCAGAAATAGCCTTTGGGAGAGAATAGGCAGAACCAGACAGCAAAGGCTGCTTCCCATCTTGAAGCTAAAGCTAATGCTAATGCCAGTGCCAGTCACTGCTTTCTTGCTTGGCGTTCCAGATCAGCTGCACAAATTGTACAGTAAATTAAGTTGTTGAACTGTGGTCTACCTTGCTTACAGCAGCCTCCCCTGGAGGAGCAGTATCTTGTCCTAACTGGTCGCAAAAAGCTGAAGTTTGGTGCCTGGAACATAGTTAACACCAGCATCTTGGAGATAACTGGAGCTTTATGTTTTAAAGAATAGAAGGAATTCCAGAAATGTGGCCCTGGTATGTGAAAGCCCCAGGAAGTAAATGACCTGTGCACATGCACCAACTTACTGCTTGGTTTTGGGCTGGGCAGTGGGAAGTGAAAAAATGTAATGAAATGAAATGTTCCACGCTGGATACCAAGAGCTGGGTAAGTTCTGCTTAGATTAGAAGTGAATAAAATTCGCTTGCCTGCTCTTTACCCTCAGCTCCAGGAAAGTCTCCAAGGTGTAATTATTCAGGCCTTTCTCATGTGAGCTCAATAGACTGATGCTGCCCACACTCCCAGAGTGGGAAAAGCAGGCAGATACCTGCAGCGCTGCGAGGCCGTCTCTGCACTGCCGGGGACAGACTGGGGCAGGGACCAAGGGAACTGGGACACGCAGCACGGAGCAGTGCCAGCAAGCACACTCTGGTAGCCACACAGACTTGGCCAAAAGCTTTTCATTTAGTCAAAGCACTTCCTTTTCTGCTTATTAAGTTGATTAGAATTGATTGCTTTTTAACAGAGTTATTGCTTTGATCTTAGGCTCAATACAAAGGAAATAAAATAGGGCAATTTTTATTATGAGATAAAATGGAACAACAGAGCTCAATGAAAACATGAAGGTTTCTTTTCTCTTGGTGTTTGAGTAGGGGTAACGTTTCAAACACATAAACAGTTCATTGAGATTCAATAAGATAGTCACTGTATCTATTTAAATAATGAATTTAAATCATCCTGGGTCTGCGCTATCCAGGTCCTCAAGCTGTGTTTACAAGGTGGCACTGAAGAGCAGAGAGTGAGGCCCCCTGGTTTACTCCCTTGTAAGCAGTATGAGAAACAATGATTCCTCCACACCTCAATTCAAAACCCATTAGCTCTGCTTGGGTAGACGGGACTCCAGCACAGCCGCACACCCACAGGGCCTTCCTCTGCCTCTGATTCACCAAGTCCTCCTCCCTGTTGGCAGCCACACAGAAGTTCTTTGCCACAGGTTTCCCATGTGTACTTCAGGGTAAAAGCATTTCCTTGTGCAGTGAGAATTAAATCACTGACATCCAAAAATAGCATTTAAGAACTAACACTTAAATCAGAAGAAGATTTAATACAAAAGATCTTTTTAACATATAAATAAAATTAGGGAGAAGTTTATGTATACATATGGAATTAGTACATGGTTAAAAGGTGGACAGCATTGTTACAGGCTTCATATTTTAGAGGAAATTCATACCTCTAGATAGGAATTCTAGAGGCTTCGCTCTGCCATTTGATGCATAATTACTATTACAGCCTGAGGAGCAGTAAACATCATCCACAAGCTTCATGTGGATGTGCCAAAGAAACGTTCTGTCAACTGACATATGCAGACCAATAACAGAAGTTTTCAACCGAGCAAGAGATGGAGGAGATGGAAAAGAAATATCAAAAGAAAAATCAAATCTGTGTTTACCCAAGAGAGCTGTAACTCTAACTCTCTGAGTATCAACTAAAGATGCAGTGGGTCTAAGTTATCTTCAAGCAAGGTACAGCCCTTTCGCTGTGAAGTTTCAGTTCCACCCTACTTCTGCCTTTCAAGATAATTCAACTTAAAGAAAAGTACTCACCAAGTTAATGTCACAGAGGTTTTGTTTTTCTCCCAAATTCCCAAATTAGAAGAGAACAAAACACAAGTTTGGGCTAACGATTCAGAAAGGGTGTGTTTGCTGATCCTTATGTGGCAGCACAAGTGCCTGAGCAGAGTTAAACGAAAGGGCATGATGACCTCAGAACAAGTACATATGCCATCAGGACAGTTTAGGATATCTCATCATATTCGTTAGAAAAAAATTAGCTGCATTGCTCAGCACTGCACATTCCCAGAGAGAGGGACTCAAGCCATATACAAAACCTGAGAACAAAGTTTTTAGTCAGATACATTGCTGCTAAGAAACAGTGACAGCAGAGATGGACCAACTTCTTGTGCTCATCTGATCAGTCACCAGTGGGTGAAAAGTAATGTTGTTTGCACTGGTTTACACCCAGTCTCTCTGGGGTTTTATGTACACAGAGCCATTGCTGGTGAAAGAACAGAAAACAATATTTTAAATTATACTGTATGGCTTTTGTTGGTATCTTAATAAAAAGACAACTTCAAAAATTAATCTAAAGAGTCTTTAAGTAGCACCTCTGGTTATTTCTTCTAGTGCTAGCTGCTTTACTGTCCAACTCTTCATAGGAAACTCACAGAAAATAGACACTACTTCAACTAATGGTCTACAGTCAACAACCAAACTAGATGTAGGAACCTGGAACTAAGACTTGAGGAAGTTAAAAAAATCACCCAAAAAAACCCCAACAAGACTTGGCTTCACAGCTGAACAAAGAAAGATGAAACTGGGATCATATAAACCCACACTGCTGAGTTTCACAGAAAGTCTTCACAGTGATTTATATCCTCATAGGGCTACAGCCAGGCTTGTCTGCCTGGAGATGAAAACAACCACATCTGGCTACTCTGCAGGAAGAACAAATTCAGTTTAACCCTTCCACATGCAATATTGCCTTTTCCTGAACCCAAGTGCACCTCAATGTGTGATTGTGAGTGAGTGTTACAATCCATTGAACTAATTAAGTAAAGATATTTCCTAGTATAGCCATGGCAAAAGTAGTTTATGAGCATACCTCGTCTGCTTTATTTTCCAAGAGTGATGGTAATACAAGAAAAATCTGCCTTTTCTCCACGAGAAGACAATTGATCAGACAGTGCCCAGAGTTTGAAATGCAGGACGGTTAGCAGATGGGCCACGTCTGCGCTACCTGCATAACCATGGTGTCCTGTGGAAACATCTGCTTGTTACAGTCCTTTCTGGCTTCTTTCTGGGAGCTTGGAAAGCTTTGTAGCTATTAGTAAAACAAGTTCCCTAGAGAGGAAGGATGTGAATGTGCAAAAGTCTAACTGAAAATGAAATTTAATTCTTCTTTGTGGGTGAAATAGAAAGCTATTACTTTCTGTGCTCCTGGAGGATGCATTTGTGAAGAGAAGATAATTTTCTGAATTGTCTTAAAGGCTTGCAAATAAATTGCTCAGTTTCAGGTTTTATTACAGTCTTGAGGTTCAGTAGGAAGTGGCTAAAACATCTGAACAATGCTGATTAAACATTTGAGTGAACCTCGTGGAAATCAGTTTCCACATAAAAGTCACGTAAACATTACTCTCGCAAAACAAAGGCACTGGGTTTTGCTTTGACATTACGGACTGTATTTGGAGGGAATGAACCGCTGCTGGGCAATGAAGAGAGCAAGGCACATCCTAAGAGTGATGTGCTAAGCCTGGCACCGGGCTGAGTGGAAACCCTTCAAAGCCAGCTACCAGATACTGCTCAGCATAGGAATGCCGGTGCGAGCAAGGCTGTCTCACGGGGCCCTTCCCATTTGGTTCCCCTCAGGGGAACGCCACATGCAAGGTGAAGGAAAGGACAAGCAGACCATTACTTAACAAGGACAAGGAAAAGGCTTGCTCAGCATGTGGGCAGACAACCATACCCGCAAGCTGCAATCTAGTTCTTCTCATCAGTGGATCTTTTCTGCAAATATGATCACCCACTATCCTATTTTGCAGACAAGGAAATGGAATTACAAAGGTTAGATCAGTTACAGAAGGACCTTCGCGACTGCCCAGCACCACAAAGCCAGAAATAACATATCAGCATTCAGTGATTTATTGACAGGCCCTAACTCCATATTCAGTGGTTGACAACAGTCTCCATTAATTCCAGCTATTAGAGCCTAAGGCAGGAGGCTTACTGCTGAAAATTTCAGACTCGTTCCTCCTAGTGAGCCATATGAAATTCAGCCACTGGGTTTTGGTAGAGGTTGTGATCTACAGATGTCATGTCTGGTTTATTTGGAAGACCTGTCACCTGAGACTTGCTGTTAATTCCCCGCATTGCAGACATACCTACCCAACTCCTGCCAGTATGGCCAGGTATACCAGAGCTTACTGCATGAGCCTCTGACTTTAGAAGCTGGTTTCAAAACATTGCAAGTCTGAAGCACGACATTATTTTCTCCCCTCTACTTTTATTGCACCGTTTATATCTAGGTTCTAAAAATAACAATAGAAAACAGTAGCCACTTGTTACTAGTCAGTAACAAGGAGCACAAAGCATAGAATTTACAGAAGACGTCTAACCAAAAAGTACTTCCCATTTTCTGCGGGGAAAAAGCCTTGCAGACTTGCAGAAAGGAAAATTATCAGAAATAATTGCCTCTTTTTTTGGTATTCTGATAGAAACAGATATTCACATCTGTGATCGAGTTCATTCATCCTAGCTTTGTTCTAGCTGTCAGTGCCAGAGCTCGGAGAAGTGTCAAATGTGCAGAAGTTCCTGCTGGGCACTGTTCCTGCTGGGCACAGCTTCTGCTGCATTTAACTCTGGTACCAAATAGCACTGGGGGGAGGAAGGTATAGGGAAGCCAAAACAGGCTCAGGCTGTCAACTTTCCCCAGAAGTCCCAGCACAAAGAGCCATTCATCCAAATGTAGTTGTCTACCTGATTTCAGGGTGGGTTTCACTTCACTAAGATCCAAAGATCTTTTAGACACCTAAAATAGGACATATGAATCATGTGACTTTTGCGCCAGACTATGGGCTGGAGATCTGGACAACTAGCACATAAAAATCCCAACAGGCAAAGGCTGCTTCAGCCTTCCCTTCAGGACATCACTTTTTGGCAGCACCATCAGCTTGCACAAATCCCCAAATGACATTGCTGGCCCAAAGAAGATCCTTTGGCCAGTGCCTCTGTGCTGCAGGTGGCTCTTCCTCTTTTGTCCTAAACACTAGGAGCTCCCTCAGCTCCATGTCTTAACAGCTTGCACCCCCATCACCTGCTCTTTTCCCTCGGAGGTACCTGGCTCCAGACCTCCAGCCTGTATCTGTACTGTTAAGTAACAATAGGACCAAGACGGAGGCCAAGAGACCCACAGTGGGTCACATCCACACCGCATAGACTCGGTCCTGCGTGTCCTCTGGGATCCACGTAGTGCTGTGTGGGCTTACGACATTATTGGGACAGGGAATGATGTTTAATTCAAAATGCCTGAAATCATGGGACTTAAACACATCATGTGATTTCAGCAGAGGGATGATTTTATAGCAAGTGTGTGTGAAATCTATGTGCCATGCAGCGTGGCATGAGGGCGCAGAGGAGGGTTTGAGGAAGTAAGGCTTGCTGGAGGGTGTCAGGGGACTGAGGAGGGAGGCAGACGTTGCACAGAATCTTCCATCCTGCCTGTTAGGGATGGTTTCTGGAGCATCCCTTCGCCACAGACTGCCAACTGGCATCGCCCCGCCACGGCAGGCAGTAACCTGCCAACTAAGCGATATGCATAATTACTGTCCAGTGTTTAAGCTCACTACCGGATGTTGTTTTATTTAACTATATGGACACAAAGTCTTATACCCAAACACTTGCCCCGAAAAGGGCTGGATCTCAGTGAGAGAGGGACTAGCTCTAAAAGGGCAGGTAGCCTTGCTACCCCAAAAGCCCAAATCTCATGCATACTTTTGCCCTTACTTTCTCCCTCCCTCAATTTCCCATCTGCCAAAAACGGATAATAGCAAACCAGGGATGAGGCAATCAGTTTCACTGCAGTCCACAGAACGTGGAGACGGCAATAAGCACCAGGATAAAGCTTGCCCAGAACACTAGTTCTGCTTTCGCACACAGGAAATATGCTGCAAACCCTACTGTGAATAACAAGAACAGCCTCCAACACACGTGACTGGATCCTGTGCTCTGTGATGCTGCTTTTAACACCAGTACGGATGCACAAAGGGCATGAGGCAGTAACCTGGATTCATCCCACCACACTTCAAGCATGTAGCTGGAGTCCAACGAGCTATGAGCTCAGTCACCCCTGATTTCTGCTGCTAATGGAGAGAAAAGAGGCACAACTTCGTAAGATCCACCTAAAACCTCAATTAGATTAGTTAGCTACAGTGAGGAAGGATTAATCTAGAAGTGAATTGCAAGTGAAATTATCTTTTCAGGTTGTTTCTGAGAAGGGTCGTATCTGAATAATGCAGAGCCAGCAGCACGCTGTACGTGAATGTGCCAGTGTATGCGGCCCTACAAAGGAAACAGGCAGCAAAGAGGCTATTTAAAAAAATTAAAGAAATCTATTAGGGTTTTTTTCCAGGCAAAATGTAAAAGACTATCAGAGAAAATCAAGTGAAAGTTTCTCACACAATCCCTTTTTCCATAATCTGAAAAACTATTAGCAATTGCAGGCAAGGCATCTACAAAATCCAGCGCTGTCCCTGTGATAAAGAAAAAGTTACTGAATAGCATTTGCAAAAATTTTTGAGCAGTCCTTTACTTAAGAACAGACCCACCTCAAAGCAGAGCTAAGTAGGTTGCTCTGTTGCAGGTCGTTACAGATTTCTTCACCTGGCGTTGCTTATAAAAAGACCAAAAAAGAGTATTGGTATTAACTGTGAATAATATATGTGGATGCTCCCTGCCATCTTTTTGATAGTGTTCTTACAAAAAGGTTTCTAGAAAACAACGGAAGTCTTTTCAGAGGCCGCCCCCACTGACCTGGGGCGCCGAGCAGCTAACGGCTGCGGGAGCTATCGGTGAGGCACAGCAGCGTTTCGGGTGCGATGGATTTTTAGGTTTTCCTCTTTCTCCAAATGCTCTCAACAGATTTGTGATGGATTAAAGAAATGATTTTCAACTAGATGATGGGGGAATAAGAGTAAAACAATTACTTTAATTAGCATAAATAATTCATCATTTGCTAGGAAAAATATCAAGCTACTAAATTTGTTTCAGGATACATAGAAATATGTTTTCAGGGTGTCTGTTGGAAGATCTGCTCATCAGAGATTAGCTGCAGAAAATGTCCTTGTTTGAGATCAGCGATGCAAGACCTTCATCACCAGTGATGTCACAACTCAACAAAGACAGGGTTGTGTTTATAGACATGATACGCTAAATGTGTCCATTCAGTCTTAATTACATATGTGATGAAAATACAAACATTAATATAAATTGCTCGCTATAGAGAGAAGCTGACCTCATGCCTCTTACTGAGTTCCTCTTCGCTGGATCCTGGCTGTCAAAGCAGAACCTGTGTACAGCTCCAGGAACACAAAGAAGCCGTAAACCTGTTCCACATTATCTCTGCACGGAGAAATCTCCAGGTACTGTTGGGAAGCCAAGAGAAATGCTTTGTGCTGCTGACACCCAGGGTACACACCCTGCAGGGAGCAAGCGCTTGCAGAAAGGCCCCTGGGGACATCTAACCAGCGTAAGCGTGCTGCTGCGAGCCACCATGAGCCAGGCCAAGTCAGAGCAGCACCGAGGCTGCTTTAAGGCTTGCTAAGAGAACACCAACACCCTGGGAATCACAAAAGCTGTGCTGGGCCCCCATTACGTGTGTTCGATTCCTCTATCGAGTACAACTCAAGCTGCTTTCCTACCTTTAGAGACACAGCAGCGGCAGCTATATACAGCGCAGGAGAGACGCCCCCGTAACACGCAAAGCTGCCACGTGCCAGAGACCACCAAGACCAAAATACTCAGTGCAAAACCAGCAACCTTCAAAAATTCCAGAGGAAGGTCGCTTGCAGCATGACTGCAATCTACATTCCCTCTGATCTGAGGCCTCGGACCAGCTGCAGGGCCGAGGACAAAGGCTGCGTCTGGCCAGAAATTTTCTTTCAAAGCTTTTTTTTTCCAACAGACAGTATACAATTTATATTTATATATAAATATTTATATATAAATAAGATTTATTTATATATTTTACATAAATATATAAATATTTATATATAAATAAGATTTATTTTATCCGAAGAAAAACCAGAGTATGTTTCAGCCAAATACTTTTCCGGGTAAATCTCTGCTCTTTTGAAAAAAAATATTTTTCTTTGGAAAGCCAAAATCTAGATAAACTTGGCTAAGGTGAAAAACTGACAGTTTCCCAGAGTTCAGTTGCTGAGAATGAAAAAAACCCAGTAATTTTTAGGAATTTTATTTCTGATTAGCATTTTCCACGGAGGAAAAAGAAATACTCACCACGTCTAGGTTGGCATTCACTTACGCAGGGAGCTTCTGGTCCTGTTCTCCCCATTATAGCCCCTCTTTCTCTTCTCCTTCCCCAGCCCAGATTGTCACATAAACTTCTAGAGAGTAGAGACCAGTAAGACACTTAAGTGGGGGCTTTCTTCTGAGGAGCCATATGTCACCAAAAGTAATACTGAAAATAGCAATAATAATGGGAAAAGAAAGAAAAGTACTTGCTTTGGTCCAAATTTCTTCCATGCCTCTCTGTTATCAACAGTCACCACACGAACATGAAACTTTCCTGGGCCTCGTATCTATTTGCAGCCAGAAACATCGCAGCTCCCCAGGTTCCTGGTGCGTACATGTAACTGCCATTTCTGTAATTACCATTTTCAGGATCTGTGAAGGCATTTTGGCACAGCTTCATCTCTCAAAAGCGTAAGTACAGGAAACTTTTTTCAAGGATTCAAACAGTGAAAGCTCTATGAAATAGGAAGGATTTAAAAGTCTGCGGCAGTTTAAAATCTGCAGAAAGTTAAAAAGAGCCAATGGGGCTAAATATTATTCAGATGGCAAGTCACACATGGAGCGACTTAGTTTGGAAAACTACACTGTGATTTTTGAAGAGTAATACAATCGAATACAACATGACCTTTTTACCTATGTTTCACGCGGAGGGACAAGCGGGTGGCTTACGAAACATCACACAACTCTCATGATCTCTCAGCTGGTCAGCCTCTCCTTCAGCAGCTCCGGCAGTGTCACAGCCCGGCTGAGGTCGGGTCCCCAGGGGCATGCCCCTCCTCAGTCTGTCTTCAGTAAAGCATCTTCCATCTGACACCAAACCATAAAAGAAAAGGTGAATACTTTCTCGGTGGCCCAAGTGAAGAGAAAAAACATTTGCCTGTGACCCAGGTCTTGAAAAATTAAACCAGATCAATCCTGCAAGCCAAGCTCTCTCCTCCAGGAGCAGGGTAAAAGACATGCAGAGTTAAAGCCTGTTCCTGTTGCAAGCGGTATGAGTTAGATCCATGGTACTAGGGACTGCCCCCAGACAGAGATATTGAGGAGGGATAAAGCATCAGAACAATAACATTTGGTATTGCCTTCCCCACAGAATTCATTACAAAGGGTCCAAGACAAAGCTTAGCTCAGAACATACTAATGATCATTTTTTCAGCAAGATTTTATCATCCTGATTTTCGAAAGTCTGCGTTGTTGTTCAATCATGGCTTTCTCTATCAAGAAGGGAAGTGAAAAACAAGACCATTCTTTTCTGTCACTTAGAAGATAACTGTATCTTTGAATGTGCTTCCATTTCATTCTCATACATAGCACCACCAGAAGCATTACCTAGCTGAGTATGGGGAAGGTGCTATATCAGATTGCAAAGTGTCGTTAAATCCACCCAATAGCAACAGTGGGATGAAACTCAGCAGTTCCCAGTCGACAGCAGCAGAACGGCAAATGGAAACAGCCAGCAAAGACCAAAGTGCCTTTAGGGTGATGAGGTTCCAGTTAAAGGATGTTGAGGCTCATCTACGACGTGGCCTGAAAAGGTCCATGCAGCAGCTCAGAACACAACTGAAAAAAGGTACACAGCAAGCAGGGAGTAGCAGGGGCTTTGGGGCACTAAAATAAATTTCCTTTTCTTGATCATGTGAGAATCAGGAGACCATCCTGTGACTGGTGAGCCGTGACACACCACCCATCACTGAAAAACAGAATCAGAGCAACAAAAGTCTGACTGAATCTGCGTGCTTGAAAGTAATTGCTCACAGGTCAGAGGGGGGACAGGCACACGCAGGACAGACTTGGAAGAGTGGAGGTGAAAAAACAAAATTGCAATTTGCTGCTGTAGCCCCCAGACTACACACTTCTCAGTCACCATTATTATTGGCAAATATTTTGACAGCTCTTCAGTGTGACAGATTTCAAAGGGTAGACGGCAAGCCCTTGCCATAAGCATCAGATCAGCCAGGGCTCACAAACAAGGCAGCAGAGCCAGCGAGTGATACAACGGGAAGCTCACGGACCAACTTCTGCACTTTGTGACAGCGATGGCAGGCACAAGAGAGATCCCTTGGGAGATCTGTAGTGGGAACACTGCTGTAACCCTCCTTCCTCTTCTCTCTTTTTCTAGTGGAGGGAAAAAGGTGGAAAAGAGTCGGGGGGGCATAAGAAAAAGTCAGGCAGATATAACTGGATCCAGAGTGGAGGCTGGTGATGAGAATCTACCGACACGAAGAGTTTTAAGGCATCTATTAAAAAGGAGAGGAGGAAGCTAACATAGAAGGAAGTTTGAGGTGTGAGAATTTGCATGCCTGTGTATTTATATAGACGGTATTAGCAGGATCTAAAAAGAAAGAGCAGAAGCTGGAAATTCCTGCGCACATTTCAGAAGATCACACATTCCCAAACATTATGCTGCGTGTGAGGCTTTGACACCTTTAGCATCTCCGGCGGGAGAGAAGTTTGCTGTAAGTATTGGAAACTGCTGAAGATCCAGTCAACTGACTAAGAGCAAACGACAGCTGGTTTTCTTATTAAACATTATGTAAAACATTAACACATAGGCCTGTCATGTTAAATCCTCCTTCAGGGTACTTGGCCTCACAAGTGTAAGCCTAAAGCAGCTTTTGGTGGAGGCAAATGAAGCTAGCAAATCTATCCCGCAACCATGTCCGAGAGCTAAAACGCTAACGAGGCTCCAGCAGAGGCTGCAATCAGCTACAGCAGTCATCTGGCTGTTTGGCCCCTCTTCCGTTCAGGATACGTTTTGGATGTAATGAATTTATGTGCTTGGGAAAAAAGTAGCAGGAGAAGCTCCGGGAGCTTGCCTGCAGCAGGGTCTTGTTTTCTGAAGGGCGAGTCCTGTGGCACTGGTGACAGAGCGAGGGGGGTAGCGCCAGGATGGCTCCCATCACTCACAGGGCTGGGGCTGGCAGAGGGGGAAGAGGGAAAACGATGCCAGGTGCTCAGGAGGTGAAAACTGCACTAAGAGACCCGCAGCAGTGGAGGGGGAGAAGGCAGGAGGAATATCACAGCTCATTCTTCAGAATAGAAAGAAAATACAGAAAGGTAAAAGCCAGGCATCAAGGCAGGGAATGGCAAGAGAGTTTCCACACGTTCATAGGGAACCTGTGATCCCAGTCCTCTATGGAGGCACTGGGGATGAGGGTGCAGGTTCCTTCTGGGGAACTCCAGCCATGAAGGGTCAGCACAACCTGTCCCATGCAACCTCCCACAGAAGCTGCGGGGTCCCCAGTCATTCCCCTGAGAAGCAGGAGGATGTCTCACCCCTGTTCCTCCTTTGCTACAGCGGTGATTACGTGCCGTCGCAAACACCCGCAGCAGAGGCCGGACAGAGCCTCCCTCTCCCCATTTGAAATCCCCATCTCGAGCCATAACATTAAGAATATTAACTTGTGTACTTTTCATCAACAGCTCTCAAAACATTTCACAGAAGGAAAATCCCACCTATTCTCAGTTCAGGGATACAGGCATGAATTGGTAAGAGACTTTCCTAAAGCCAGAGGGCCAGTGAGGAGACAGTAGGAGAGCCCTGGCGGGGTCCTTCATTTCGACTCAAGAAAGGCCCCCCTCTCTTCCACTTCCGTTCTCATGCCGGTTTGCTTATCGGAAGTGACCAAACGTGGCAACAGCAGAGCCAAATTAAGCATAAATTGGTTTTGATAGCGAGGATACACCTTTTGCAGAGAACTCATACTACTGCTTTGCTGAGCAAATATTTGAATGGAGTGGAACCAATTGGCAACTGTCATGTGTTATTTGCAAGTGAATACACCAGATCTTTTACTGCACTGAGAAAACAAATAATCAGCCCCCCAAATTCGTGTACTTTCCCTTTAGAAAGAGCCACATTGTGTTGTTACATCAGCAATTGAAATATGACAGGGTGCTTGTGTTTATACTCAGAGAAGTCATATACAGATTCCATCTGTTCAACATTTGGAGCAAATTTGCAGTGATTACTCAGGCTGAAAATTGCTTTGGAGTTTTGTCTGCTGTTGCTTTATTTGAAATAAATCACTGATGTGGTGCCTTACATCTGAAGACAGACATGCATGTCAAAGCGAGAGGACAGCAGCTGAACTTTGGCCATTCTGATTTGCAAGATACTCAGATGTTGTTGACACTCGCAGCGTGATTTTCTCACATGCTTTGGAGATATCCAAGAAGAGCCGAAGCCGCTGCTGAGGTGAGGAATTAATTTCCTGAAGCTTTGTCTCTGCAAACTAAGAACTCATTCCACTTTGGACAAAGTCTATCCTGTGCCATGGGCTCTGGAACAGAGCTGTCACATCACAGAGGTAGAGCTGCATTGCTAAAAGTGGTTGCCCAGCAGTCTGACAAAGTTATCAGGTAAATTGAGGCGCAGGTGACTCCCAGCCATTCCAGCTCATTGGGTCCAGACTTACATCCAAGCTTTGAACTAGCAACCTCTCCGAACAGGACATAGCCAAGACTCTGGATCTCGACAACATCAAGGAGAATTAAGAAACTTTGGAGTTTGCTCCAGCTTTGCTGATCGGGCTCTAAATCAGAGCAAGAGAGAGGTGAATTTCAAACTTGATCCTTGATACGGCCAAAGAAGAAACCACGAAGGAGAAAAGTTAATTTCAGTCATTCAAATGCAGAATATGCTCAGCTGCAACTTCAAGGAGAAATCAGAGAGGAAGAATTTAGCTGATTGGATTTTGAGCCAGAAACAACTCCTATTAAAGTGCCAGATGTTCAACAGTAGTCACAAATAATAAGGGTTAAGCCCTACATCACCATTATCCAATCCTTCAAAATCCTTGACCGATGGCAGGCTTTTATGTGAAGGTAGGCTATTCTTCCAACGCTCTGTCTAGTTCGGGAGATCAAGTGGCATAAAGCAAGATGACTAGCTACCCCAGCTAACAAATTAGTAGCATGAGAGAGCGAAAGCATGTGTTGCTCTGAGAATCAGGCTAACTATGTGGGTGGCAAAGAGATGGGAAATGGGTTGGAGGGAGTCGGTATGCATTACCAGCCCCTGATCCTCTGCAAAACTTGTTGACAATGGTACTGCAGCCAGGCAGCTTTGGAAGATGAACAGCTTGGCTGGTGGAAAAACCTGTTCTCTGGCCACCCACGCCATAGAAACCAGCGAGCAGTTGGCTTCGAATGGATAAAAGGTTATTTCTATGGATGAAACACACTCAACAATTAAGGGTAAAGTGGCAAAGTTAGGCATCAACTGAGCCCGAGCTAACACCCGGTGACTGCAGCATGACTTGTGAGACACTGACACCGTGACACCATCTGTGTATGATTTATGCTGAACAGACTGCATATAGAAACAGATGGGAGGTGTCAGTTTTGATCAGGATTGTTATGCCGGTGATTCCGCAGCACATTATATATCCGAGAGCGTTACTTTCCCACGTACTTCTATAAAGAGGAAGGTGCTTGTATTCATAGGAGCTCCATGTTACTCAGGGAATTATTCTTACCGAGTCCCCCACTGGACAGAGTCCTAAGGTTATGCAGCTGGGACAAATTTTTCTTTATTATACCAGATATGTTCAAAAAAGAAAGTCACTTTGTCGAGTCCAATGTTCCTAAAATAAGGTCCCAAAGTGTCTCTTTTTCTGGGCTAGCGCTCAAGGTCAAATCGGAAACTTGCTGAGACTGCGTTCATAGTTGCCATGAAGTGAATCTCGGGCACCCCTGTCCTTTAGCGCTGCCGTGCTTGTTATTTCAAGTCTTGACATGAGAAGGTTTCCTTTATGCTCTCAAGACTTCATGTAATTGTAAAAGTTAAGTTTTCTTGACTGTGGAAAAAGCTGATAAATGTAATTCAGATTCAAAATGACAGAGAGGCCTGTTGGAAGGGACCCCTGAACAGCTCTTGCCTAGTCTCTCGCTTGAAGGAGGATCATCTCCAACACTGGAACAGGTCAGCCATGGCTTTGTCTACCTGGGGCTTGAAAGCCTCCAAATTTGGAGACTGCACAACCTCCCTGGGCAGCGTGGTCAGAAGCTGAAATGCAGATATAAGAGAACCCAAACTATGTATTTGCAACGCCTAATTTATGATTTTTAACACGAACACCTGGTGTTGATACCTTCAGTAAGAGTTTTCTGGTATTGATAATAGACGATAAGGCAAATTTTCTGTCTACGGGCTTTACTTAGGCCACACAGTTATTAGGAGTCTCATAAATATTAAATCAAAATAGCCAAAAAGAATGCTACATATGAAGGCAACTGTTAAAAACTAAACTAATTCAAAACTTGAGTATCGTTTTTGTAGGAATTGTCACTAGCTAAACTGGAAAGCCACAGTTCTGAGAGACTTTCCATCAGTTCTCAGAAGTCTGACGGATTTTTTTTACCTGATTATCCAGAGGTGTTCTCCAAGTAGCAGTGCGTTCTTCTCCAGGCTAAACAGACGCAGGTCTCTCAGTCTTTCCTCGTAAGAGAGGTGCTCCATTCCCTTGATCATCTTCGTAGCCCTCCACCAGACTCTCTCCAGTAGTTCCCTATTCTTAAACTGGGGGGCCCAGATCTGGACACAGTACTGTAGATGTCACCTCACCAGGGTAGAGTAGAGGGGGAGGAATGCCAAGGCACTCGAACCTGTTGACATCAGCAGGGTGCCGAGGCTTTTAATTTAATAAAATAAATATTTTTATTAATGAATGTATGTGCCAGACCCTCAAAGTACAGGTGACTAAAGTGACACAGGTATGGATCGTGTAGCATGGAAAAATCCAGATACCTTTCCCAGGAAGCAGGGGAATTCTGGCTAGTGCTGCTGCAGGGCACAGACCTCGGGACCACCGGTGTGTGGGTGCAGGTCCTCACTGAGAAGGTCTCTCCTACTGCCAAAGTAAGTGCCCGAGTTATTGATCAGCTACATGGCACCCGCCAGGCTCAAGAATAAAAAGCAGCAGATGGCACGGCAAGAGTCATTATAGAAACAAAACAAAAAACTTCTTTACTTTTTCCTGAAACTAATGAGGTTTCCTGAAACAGTAACAAGAGGGAGCCTTGTACCGCTCTCCACTGACACCTCTCTCCTGGATGCGGTCCCTCAGAACAGCGTTGCTGGAGGCCACCAGCGTGGCTGGGGGCTATGGACATGGGGCACGCACCAGCCACTGCACTTACAGGACACCAGCTGGCACGGGGGCCGCTTGTTTTAGGGATTGTTTGCATTCACTATCTAGACAAGAAAGAGTGGATTAAGAAGCAGCCAGGTTTAGGCTGGAGGAGTCTTCCACAAATTTCCCCAGGCCCTGGAGAAAATAACCCACTATAATTCCTAAGCACAGCTTGTCTGCGCTGCCAGAACTGATCCTGAACATCACCTGCCACATCAATCCCATTAACTTGCCAGGGCAAGATCCAATTTTGGCCAGTAAAGATGCAGAGCCCAGGCTGGCCCAAAGGCATATGGGTACAATGGGAGCAGGGGGTCTGGCAGGGAGGACACTCTATGAAACTGGCTGGGAGCTGCTTTCTCCGTAGCCAGCATAGCAAATGGATTACAACTAAGGACAGAGCTCTGGGAAGCAGCTACTGGCAAAGAAAGTTTCCCTGTGTGTTCAAGGCAGAGGAGTGAGGCTGTGGCCTTGGGACGGATGCCCTCCCTCTCTGCTGCTGCAGGATGGCTTCCACTCTGCCCAGCCAGCGGGCTGGTTGTACTGGTGGACTTCAAAAAGAGTCACCATTCAAAGTTCTCATGGACACCCTTCAAGATAGCTGGGTGTGCAGACCTACGGTAGCACACCCAGTTTGGAGGGGGGGGAGCAAAGCACTCTCCCATTCCTCCAGCATCATCATCCAGTTCTCTCAATTTAGCTTTACTGGACCTATACACAGGCATATAGACACAGCACAGTCCCTGGAAACCTAACACAAGGACAGCCAGCCATTAGACTGCGAGAACTTTTCCCAGCTTCATCTACACTTCTCAGGCATCCTGCAGCCAGGTCAGCAGAGCAGGAACCCCACAAGGAGGAGTTTCAAACTTGGCCAAGTGTTCGAGTAGAGGGGAAATGCTTTCATTTCTTAACTTTCCCTTAAAATAATGCGCACGATCTGTTCTGGGAACACCCACCCAGTGAAAATCCCTCCGGAGGCTGCCTGCCAAAGCCTGTGAAAATCCCTTCTGGGAGCCGTGTCCGCTATTTCAGACACAGCCTGTTCATAGGAACATAAATCTGCTGTCCTCACTGATGAAGATTATTCGAGCTGGATTTAACGTGCCTAGGCACATCTTTCTTAACTTGGCTCAGACAACCACCTGCTACTTCACGTGCGTTTGTTGCTCAGTAGATATCTTAATCGAGTCACTCGTCCCATGGAAAGCAGCTGCAGAGGGCTCACACTTACCTTTCCCCACTGCCCAGCACAGTCTATGCCTGTAACTGGTGAAGAAGCCCTTGCTCTCCGCTCTGCCTGGGTGTTTTACCTCGGGATTCTCTCCACTTGCAGAATTATTCCAACATGTTGTCAAATCTGGGACAGAGAATACCTGATGTTTAGGAAAGAAAGTAAAAGAGCATGGCACAATTACCTAAAAACATAACAGAGATGACGCTTACGAAAACTCCATAACATCTGTCAAAAGTTTTGTATCTACGGAATTTACAGGAGATTGGGTTTCTTTTGCTGAACCTCTGTCTGGAAGTCCACACCAGCGACAAAGTATCTCCTGCATTTCACTAGGGGGTCAAAACCACCGGGGGAGGATTCTGAAAGCTATAGGACATCTCTCTCCATTACTGTAATTCCTATAGTAAAGAAGGAAGGCGGGGGGAGCAGAAATAAACCCCATATTTTAGCACCACTTCTGCTGGCAACTTGAATTGTTTAAAACCAAAGGAATCCCCACACATTTTTTGGGACGTCAGAACATTGGCACACACAGACCTCTGTACGATCTGGCATAAGACGACGCTGTTTTCACCCATACCCAGAAAGCGCTGCATCCTGCCAGCCACCCCGAGCATCCTGCCATTTCAACATGCTGCTGGCACCGACTCCACCCGCTGGAAATAACCTAACACCCCAGCTGAATTGAAGCTTTCTGAATGCAGTTGCTGTATCGGAGAACTTGCCTCTGCTACCACCCTTGGTGATTTCTCAGTATTACCCCTGAGAATCAACTGGTTCCTTTAAGGTTTCATATCTTTCCAAATTAACTGATCAGAATTCAAGTCCTTCTTCTGACGCAACGTTCCTTATGTTCTTTATAATTCTCTATGTTCTTTATAATTCATCCCTTTACCCATATATATCAGAAAAACTAAAAGTATGTCAAAAATAGAAAGTTTGTCCTATGCTAAGTTTGTAGATAATTTTAAAGACAGGATCAATTCAAGCTGGTTTAGTTTATCTAGTTTGATATGAAATAATCACAATGAATGATAATTTGCATCTCTCAGCCAAGGCTCCTGGAAGACATTACAAGCATTGGGCATAATAATCCACGTTCACAACTCCCCACTCGGGGACGATCAGATGCCCACATTACCATCATCTTACCTACTAGTACTCAGCACAGAGGATTTCACATGGTGGTTCCAGTTCCGAATCCACTGTTTATAAGGCTCAGAACTTTGAGTTGAAGCAAGCCTTCACAAGATATTCAGCTTCAATTTGAAATCCTACCCAGTGGGGAAACCACCCTGTCAACTGCTATTACACTCAATTGTTAATTACCTTCGCTGTGAACGTTTTGCGTCTTACCTCTAGTGTAATTTCATTTCCAAGAGATGATGGGCTATTATCATCCCTTCGGCTGCCAAGCAAAGCACACTCTATTAGTAGAAGTGTCACAATGTGGATGTTTGTCAGCTGAATAAATTATCACTTAACCTTCCCTTTAAGCCAGCCGTATTTTTAATCACACTTACATTCCTATTTTCCAATTGATAAAGAGGAAAAAGGGATATGGCTGCAATCTAAACAAGGCAATAGCAAGAGCCAAGGATGCCTCGCAGGATCTTGATACTCAAACCTCTGTCCCTGGCATTACTTCCTTCTAAGAACAAACTGACATTTCTGCTTCTCTCCCAATACTATTTAACGGCAAAACAGCAGCGTCGGCATTTCCTAGCATACAGAGCGTGAGGTGGTAGAAGAATACATGCGTTATAAAAACAATATTTTAAACAGCCAGGAAACTGTTCACTATTCACAGATGACCTAACGCAAAGGTATCTTGTGATTCAAAGGATAAGAAATGGCCATTATGAATTTTACTGCATACTGTGGTCAAATCAAAATTAATTATTTGCAGAGACAATTCCTTAATTCATCTAAGAATCAGCAGTAACACCAGGGTTTTTTAAATCATGCAGTATGCTGAATTCAGGATTTTCTAGATGTCCTGCAACTTATTTGCTGAAATCATTATAAGTATGTGGAAAATACCTAATCTTATTTTTTTTGCTCTGACTTGTCAAAATTAACTAAATGAGGACTCAATGCTCACAGATAAAAGCAGGCACAGGGAAGTTCACATAATGCTGCGTTACTTAGTTCATGAAATTGCTGGCATTTTTCCCAATAATTCAGTGATTTGATTTTCCTTGTATACTTTTTTGCAATAAACAGATTAAACTCATACTTTCTGAAGATACCATCAAAACACCTTAGCATTCTATATGATTCAAAGTTTTTCTCATTTGATGGACTAACGACAGAGTTAAAACTTATTGGTAAAAGCATAGTAATTTATTAGAAATAAATGATGTATTTATGAAAAAAAGTTTGTATTTTCAAAAGCTCTCATTTAATCTAATAAAAGAGCTGCTCTCTTTCTACCAGTTTTAGATTATTCAAGTATCACAAAACTTCTTTGCAGCAGTAAAACAGGAAGGTAGTTGCAAACATATTCCTCAGAACATTTCTACCTCTGTTTACATCAATCTTTGCTTCAAAATTATAGGGAAGTTCCTCTAACTTTATACTGTTCCCAATGTGTTGTTTCCTAGAAGACAGAAGCCATTAAGTGTGATTCAGAATTAGGAATTATTACCTACAGTTGCAGCACTCTTTCATCGGCACTCAAGATGTCACCCATTTACTACGTGAGTGGAACGACCAGCTATTTTTTGTCTTTAAAAACCAAACCAAACCAAAAAAACCCAAACAAAACAACAAACAAGAATGAAATCTCCCAAGAACAACTTTAAAAACAAATCTGCTTTTGATTAGTCTGTCACTTTTGGAAAGGCATTTAAGCTTTATCACGGTGTGTCAGGTGATAATCTCAGATGTGGCGATCTCCAGCAGGCACAGCTTTGATGCAACACCTCACAGACACAGCAAAAGGGCTTTTTGGATTTTGTTCCAATGATTAAAATATTCAGCCTTTTGCAGGAGCTGAACTGCTGCGTAAGCTCAGAAGGACACAAAAGACTAAACATCTAAAAGCACACGAGTGAGATCTTTGGCGAGCTTCCACAGGTTTTATATCCAGTCAGGACTGTCCAGTCTAGGGTTTCTGTGAGACCACTCTACCAGCACTTGCCAGAGCAGAGTCTCTGTTAGTGCATCTCCTTCAGCGTGGGCATGAAATAACTATGTACGTTGACTGCTGGGATCTCTCCCATCTTTGGAGTTTTATCAACACTGAGAAAATGTTGACAATTTGATAATGAACCATTATCATTTGGGAAAAATGAGAGAGAGATTGAAAGTAAACATCTGGCAAATGGAATTAACCATATTCTCTTGTCACCATTACATGTGCTCAAATCACACAGAGTATCTGCTGCACGTCTGCTACTCAGCATACACATTTCCACCCTGGGTTATAAAACTTTTCTTCTCCTTTTTTATCAGCATTTATTCTGATGCAACTCAGAAAACTGCTCTGAAGCCATTTGCTTACCAGCCTCTGCAATACTGCATCATATATATATCAAAATCCTAACAGATGCCACTGGACGTTTTTTTCCTTCACATTTTTTCCCTCAAACTCCTTTCCCTCCCTGCAACGCTCACCTAGTGACTTCCTTTTACAACTCCAGCACCAACTCCTCCCCCTAAACAAGGCCAAGATCTTGAGCATAATGAGCCATACTTTGCACCTGTGGAAATTTCGTCATCTTATTCGTACCATACATACTAAAATCTGTCTCCAATGATGTATGAGGACCCAAGAACAGGCATTTATTGAAAAGACTTTAAAGTATCTATTTTTGCACCTGAATATCAGATCAAATTCTTTCGTACCATAAAGATAAGTTTTTGTAGTTTTTTTCTAAGTTATGGTTATCAACATTATCTGATAGTTAAGTAGAAAAGGTCTACGTAATTTTTCAAACAGCTGCTTTTTGCCAAGCAATGTGCTCAGTGAGTTTTAAGTTAGTTTATTTATGGAACTATCATGAAGTAGCCACTCACTTCTTAAAGTTCTTAAAAATCCCTCAAACAAACAATAAAGATCAGAAAGCAGCAAATTTACAATCTTTTCCCCCTCCCATTTTTTGGAGGTAACCTACCTGATGATAAGCTTCCATTAAACGTTAATAAAACAAAGGTTACATAATTCACTATCCAGCAAGGACTAAGCGGGATAAAACCAGACACTAATGATGGTTTGTTTGGGATTAATGGTAAGCGTTGGATTAGTTGAGGGCTTCTTGGTATCTGCCTTTCCCATCTCTCAACAAGAACTCCAACTGCGAAAGACTAGTGCCACCTTTGGATGAAAATTAGTATTAGAGCTCTCAGTCAATCTGCTCTGTTCCCCAGACACTGTTTCTTGATTAGATATTTTGTCACACTTCCAGAAAGTTTAGTAAGATTTTATCAGAAAAGCCCTTTTTCCTTCTCTCTCACCTTCTTTTTCCTTTTGTCTCCCATTCAACTTCAATTTTTAAGCAAAGTGTATTTCTCAGTGCTCACATTACCTCATCTCTTTGGAGTTTATCCTTGGAAATATATCAGAAAGTCTCCCGTTAATAATCATGGCATTTAATTAAGGGCCATTTATAAGCTATTTCCACGAAATCATTAAGCATTTGATGGGGGTGGGAGGGATCAGTGAAACTTTTCACTTAAGTTCAGGTAAAGCTTTACTTGACTTTTTGAATTTTTTTTTTTTTTTTTATTGTATTTCATCCATTTCCAGATTATCCTTATTTTGTCTTGCTTCAGATAGTCAGAAATGTTAATATCTTCATCGCTCATCAGACCTGCAGCACCGAATCCATCTAACAAGGACAGAGGGCTTCATTTGGCACGATGGCATCCAAACGTCGTGTACCGCGTCTGGCTGGAATGGAGCTCGCTTTCCTCACAGCGGCATCGATCCCGAGAGATGGCAGGTGCACCTCCGCACCCTCTTCCCTTCACTTGCAAACTGTCTTTAGTTTGACCCAGGCATTTTCTTGCTTTTGTTCTTCCTGTTCTCTCCCCCACCCCACTCGGCGGGGGGGGGTGGTGGTGGGTGAGCGCTGTGGGGGTGCTTAACTGCTGGCCGGGGTCAACCCACCACCCCAGGATCTGGATTCTCTCTCCGACCCAGGCACACAGAAGCACGGAGTGCCCGATTTCTTAAGGCAAAATGGCATCACTGACAATCGAATCTACATTCATGGCTGGTATTAACAAAGAGTGGAGACTGTAAAGCTAAAATCCCAGAGAGGGGGCAAACGATACCGTTGCTAACTGGTGTTGGGTTTCCATCTCTGTGTGGGTTTTATAATTACACATAAGCTTCATTTGATTTCAAGGGCTCTGCTTTTATTTCTAATGGTAGCACTTTCCAGTTTTTATTGGGCGATCCCCCGGAGACCTTGCACTAGGAAAAAAGAAAAAAATTAAAATGTGATCAACCAAATGCTTCACTTCATATGTTCAGGCGTACTTCTACAGCAAAAGGAAACAGATGCCATTTAATCCACCACACACGCAGACGAGTGACAACTTGAGAAAGACAGTCTGGAGTGAGTCAAATCAAAAGAAGGGACTTTTCTTGATGATTTCCCAATGCAACCAATTAAGTCCTCTCCCTGCGCGCTGCCTGGCCTTGTTTTTCAATTTTTCATAATTTCTTTTTTTCCTAACAATTTCCCTTGCCCCCTTAGGGGTGAACGGACAAGTGTTTGCTTTCTGCTGAGGAAATGCTCTGACATCAATGCCCCTCTGTGGCCACCCTCGCTTTAAAGCCTCTAATTGCAAAGCTGAGGAAAGTTTGGCCAGCTGACTCTTTTCGCTCCCTACACGTATCTCCTACCACTTTAAGAGAAAATTCAGGCTCATCTGCAAAAGAATTGTTTCACGCATCAACACGTAACTGAAGTGATATCACTAACAGCACGTGAGCCATCACATAACAATTTATTGGGGAAAGGGCTCGTGTCCCCAGTTCAGTTCTTATGACTGTTCATCTCCTCGACGCGTTTGGCTGCAGCCAGGAGCTGCAGGGAGATGTCTGCTTTGTCACAGGCTCTCCCTTTGAACTTACTCATCAAACCTGATTTTAATTCCCTGCTGTGACAGGAGGAGTCAGGAACAACAGTTACACCCTAACCCTACTGTAACTCATCCATGTGTGTCCCCCGTGAACGACTCGCCACGTAATCACTGTAATGACTTCTGATAACTTGCTCCATCAGAATGAATATCTGGTTTTAAAGTCTCGTGTAAAGAAGAGCAAGCAAAGAAATTAAGAGATAAACCAGGCCACATGCTAAAAAATAAAATATGCTTGTATCCCATCACTATAATCTAATCATCTAATATTTTTTCTGTGACCATCATAAGCAGTTATATTTATGCTGCACTGTCAAATTGCTGATTTGTGAAGGCCATTTGCAAAGGTCACGATGCACGATTTAATGCACTTTCAAAATCCAGAGTTTCTCCACATGCCCTACAATAATCCCTGAGCGCCTCTCACTCACTCACCAGAGTCCAGGGCAGGTGAATATTAGGAGAGCGTAAGTCAGAAGATTCCTGGAACTCCTGACATGTTGGGAAGATTTAAAGAGTAGTTAGAAATCACATTTGTATAACAGTATCTCTTATCCACCTTTTAGTTATGTGAAAGCCAGTCAAGGAAGTAAAGTGTATGTGCAACTCTTCTACTAACTCTTGCCTCCCCCATTTCTATCCAAACAAATTTAGGACACATCCCAGAGGAACTTTGCAGCTGCAAGCACATCTGTACATTTAATAAAATGAATGAAAACTAAAGTAGATACAAACCACCACAACAAACAGAAATGCTCGGTCCAGGCCCTGTTTCCTGGCCCATCTGGCACTTAAAACCCCCTTTACCCTTCCACCAACCAAGGCCACGTATCCCAAGATAAAAATGAAGTTGAAGAGCTCCAGACTCTGAAAGCCAGATTAAACCGTTTGACATGTATTTCATCCCTGTTCTGCCAACAGCAGTCTTTGACATGAAATTGTGGGAAATCCTCTCATGATTTACTTTGAATTTGTTTATTTGTTCTAGATTTGGCATATTTCTCCCCCCCCCCCCCCCCGATTTCCATTTGTTCTAGCATATATACCACAACTGGGCTGCTATTGCTATGCAAGTTGTTTCATTCAGATTTCTTTTTATAGCTGCTTTTGTTTCAAAGGCTTGCATAACTTGCTAAGGAACTAATGCTTTAAAAAAATACATACTGAAAACAAATTAACATTATCTGCAGGAGGTTTCAAGTATCTGTGCAATGGGGAGTTAAAAAAGAAAAAAAATAATTACCCTTTTAAGTGGGATACCAGAAGTGAGGCTTTTTAAGTTACTCGAAGATTATAACGGAGGAGTTTGTTCAGACACAGAATGCAATTTCAAACACAAAAGTACCATTGGTTCTAACGATGTACTTTCCCCAAAAGAGAGTTTATTTTGGGCCCAGAGACACACATCCTGCTTTTCCAAAGAAGCTTCTTTATGACCACACTGAGCTGCACCATCAATGTCCCGCTTTCCAGCCTCAGACCACTGAGACCCAGCCCCTGCCCCGATCCCACCAGCACGAGCTGGGCGTCACGGTCCTGAACCGAGAAGATGAACGTGGTTACGGTTAGAAGAAGACATCACACCCAGACACGGCATACGGAGAAGCGAGTTGGGTTTGTACGACAAAGGATTGGTCTTCACTAACATTAACCACAATAATTTTTATTTCTGGCCAACTGTACAGTTGGTATCACAACTGCCTTTTTTATTTTATTTTTTTTAAATCAAAATGACTTGCACTTGCAGCCATTTATACTGGGATTTCTTTTCACACACAGGGAAAGCGCAGAAGAGGCGTCTGCACTGAAATTCTTTGGTTACTTTCATCAGACTGGAGTGAGATAACGTACTTTTCATCTTCGAACTGCAATCCCTTCTACCACATTCTCTAATGATGTGGCTGGTAGTAACTAGCACAGAGGATTCTGAAATGATTTACTGCTACAGCTACTGGATATGATGAAGAGAACTCAAAAAAAAAAAAATCTAGAACCTCCTTGATATTTTATCATGCAAGGCAGCAAAAGAAGCTTCCCCGTTATCATTAGGAATGCAATGTTCCGAAAAGACAGGGTTGGTTTTAACAGTTCTGCACATCAAATTTCACCAGAAGTCATGGAAAACAAGACATGTTTTTTCCTCAGTTATGTTTTTCTAGGAGTAAAAGACTTCATGGTTCAAACACTATATGACAGTCTTTATAACTTCTACAGATTCTGTGTCTAGATTATTGGGATGTTTATTCCACGAATTGCTCTAGTTTAATCAGACAGCAAGAACAAGTAGACAGACCACTTCCATCTGCCTAATAACCCATTTCTTGACTGAAGAATTCAAATCGAGAGCAGCTTTGCCCCATCCTGACATCCATACATCCCCGAAGAACAGTAGCTCCTCTCTCAATGAGCAGTCAATACCCCACAGTGTTACGAGAAAAATCCCAAGCTGTCTGAGCCACTGAGAGTCTACATCCTTACTTAGGCTTGATTTCAGAACTGCCACTTCCACAAGCTGAAAAGCCTAGAAAAGTGGAAATAACAAAGCATTGATGGTTGAGTAAAAGGGTTCACAGAAAAGACAAAAAAGCAGAGCTGCTGAGCCTCCCAAAGGAACCAGCAAGGTGTCTGAAAAAGCCAGAATGTATGGAATTGTAAAGTGGAGTAAGAAATTCAAGTATGCTGCTTTAACATAGTCTTCTCCCCTACTTAGTCCCCCTACTAAAAAAAAAAGAAAAAAGCATTTAAGATAACCGTCCATCCATTGTATCCACAAGTGAACAGAGACTCCTAAGGGGAAGAAATGCACAAGGAACCCAGGGGACCTGGTGCAGAAACCCAGCTGATTCCAAGGGAAGATCTCAGCTTCTAATGGTCTGCATCACACCCTCCAGTTTCCATAGGCAGGATGGGAACAGTAGGCTCCTATTCACCTTAGTGACGTTCCTGGTGTTAGTATGAAAGAGTCACTGCTCTTCTTCCCACACAACGTATCAGGTCAAAGAGTGGAAGATATTTACAGATCCAACGTAGAAAAGAGAAAAAGGTCCTGTGCTTGAGGAGCTAGTTATGCTAAAGCAGAGTATTATAAACATAAATCACAAATAGGGTGAAGCTGATGATCCAGAAAGTAATTCTTAGGCATATGCCACAGAAGTGTAATTAGACAACCAAGGGGAAATCTGCCCATCTTCCCCCACTTCCCTCTTTTCCTCCTTTTCTTCCCTGAAGCACACCATTTTGTCAGCATAGTTAGATATCCAATCAGACTAGCTATCAAAGGTGCCTTGCTAGCTAAATCTCAGTTGCTTGCATAGAGTCGTAACTAGTTACGGGCTCCAGGGCTACAAATTTGCTAGACAATATGAAAACGAGACCTTGGAGCCAAAGCCAAGCAGTTGACTTGACAATTTTCAAAATAATGTAAATAATCCTGTACTTCAGCAGTTTTCCTCAGTCACGCAGAAAAGCTCTGTGCAGTAAGAAGAGTGCTGCAATGCCCACAGGAGAGAGCTTTTACACTTTGTACACACATCAGTAAGCAGCAGACTTTCCAAGTGCGATACCCTGTTCGGAGACTTCCGCCCATCTGCCCTTTTAGAGCCACAATACACAGAAGATGCAGCAGAGCTGTTGCAATAAGAAATCAAATATACATTTAGGAAGTTACTATTGTTTTAAACACCATTTTAGAGAGCTTAAGGAATTAATTAAAAAAAAAAAGTCAATATCATAATGAAAAGTCATTGAATACCAGGAAGATTTTTCAATATTTAAGAGCCCAACTATAAAAACTCCCTTTAAATCTGGATTTCATAGAATTATATTGCATATGATTGAACTAATGAATTATTAAGCAGCAGAATGGTATGATCAATACAATGAAACAAGCAGCACAAGTCAGTATCATTTAATCCAACAAGTTACACAAAGCTGTGCATTCAAAACCTTACAGACCAATGCTTTGACCAGTGGATGGAGTGCTGCCTGTATCAGAAGCTTATGAATATACAAGAAATAAGAGTCTTGTAACTTCTTGCTGTTGGCATCAACATAACATCAGTGGATAAGGCAGAAGTTACCAAGAATACCCATGGTTTGCCTTCAGTGCTCTACTCATTTGTATTGTCAGTACCAAGCCTCAATCTAGCTTCTCTCTTCAAATTTAGATTTGTAACCCTGGTGCCCCTAACCCTGTCCTTAACCATAACCTAAACTATAAAGCAACTAAGCCAAACTACCCAGCACAGAACGTTTCATGAACCACTTACAGCCATCAAACTTAGACCTGCAGACCCTGCTCTGTGATCCGTGAGTAACTCTTAACTCTTTCTGTTGCTGGTCATAATCAGAACCTAAATCTTACCCTGGAGAAAAACGTACACCATTTTTTCCTTCTGACGTGACAGGCTGACACACACTGAAAGATCTGCCGGTGAAACTCTGCAAGCCCCTCCCAGATCTGAAACTCAGGGCAAATTCTACAGGGAACAGTTGACAAGACATCCATTACCCTCTCAAGCAAAGCAGAACAACATCTCCCTAGAAAACTCATCACAGTTTTAGTTATTTCTCCTTACCTTCCACGTTGTCTAAAGATCTTTCTTCACTCCATCCGTACCTTATTTCCAAGCCAAGAACACCCAGGCAGATCTCTCTCCCCAGTCTCAAGGAGATGGTTCATTTCTTTAGACAGCTCAACCCTACAGAAAAAGTATCCCCCGCCGTAGCTAGAAGGGTTATTTTAGAACAATTTCAAAATTGTGAGAGCACATGTTCTGACAAGCAAAGGAAAATTCCATTCAGAGACCAAAGAAATAACTGTATAATTTGTAAGCTATTTCTTTCTTACAAAACTATCTGTTCAACAGTCCCGCAAATGTAGAAGTAAAATTACCAGAAGTGTGAAGCACACAAGTTCCGTACTCTTAGGCATATAACTATTGACTTGTACATACAGCTCACACTCAGCAGTCTCTAGCTGGTTTTGAGATGACGCACACATGCATTAGAGATATAAGCTTCAATTTTGTATTAAAAATAAAAAAGTAAATTACCAGTTTCTGTACATCAGCCTAAAGGCACTCATTTTTATATATAAATAGCAATGAGGCTACTAGTTAAATGTTCCATCTTTCAAGAGCTTCCCTGAATACAAAGCTGATGACTTCCTTCACTAGATATTCCAATACCTCCATTACCAATGCAGAGTCTTTTTTTTTTTTTTTTTTTTTCAAGCTGGCACTTTACAGCAAGCTGCCAGCTATGACATAAAACATGAGCGCATGCGAGATCAAGACCATGCACCTTGACTGACCAAAGGCAATGCACAATATTGCAGAAAATAAAGTCATTAATGTATGATGGCATGAACGGCATGGCTTTATGGCTTTTTCATAATAATTAAGTTGTTAAAACAGTAAGAACAGGCTACACAGAATGATCAAACAGGTACAGTTTTGCAGGATGAGGCTGTCATGCAGGTATTTTACAGCTACTAAGTTTGGAAGGTATGGACTACATACATGATTTGTACTTTTTGCAGTTTAACGTTTTTCTTTTTGCCTCTCCATACAAGAATCAGAAGAATTTAACAGAAGTTAAAGTATCAACAGTTCCCTCCTACCAACCAACAGAGCAGTAGCCTATGAGCTACTCAAATCACATTTTTAAAAGTCAAGGATTAATGAAAACAACACCCAAAAGTAATTAAAATCCTATTCCACACAAGAAAAAGGTAGTATTTTGACAGTTCTGGAAAAGAAATCGAAACTATGAAAAGTCATTACTGAATTTCTATGATAAGCATGATATGAACTATTCAAGTCACCAATACACAGAAACACAAAAGCTGCGCTGGAGAACTGTTGCCATCGTCTCCAAGAGGAAGCAGATTAGGATCATGGTCTGCAATACCACAGAGTTTTTTGACTGCAACAGAAACTAAATTTAGACCCAGTTACATAAAAAATACTAATAGCCTTAACACTTTTAATCAGCCTAAGAGGTTTAGAGATACACAAATGATTTAAAGTCAGTTGACTAGTTTTATACTGCATTTGCAATATTGTGCATTAGTAAAATCAGGGAGATTATGAAAGAAATACTGAAGCATAATAAAATTACATAAAACATGAAAAGCAGGCTATACAGAGGGACTCCAAACTTTGATGCTAATAAAAATTTTACTGGAATACATCGAGAACATGACTTCTCTATAAATTCCTGCAGCACAGAGGAGCTAAACCTACCCTGGTAAACACAACCCAAGTGCCTGGTAGGTTCAGAATAAAAAGGTTAGACTCTTTATAAATGCCGTATTAACTCCTGTGATCCTACAAAGGGCAAAAAATAAAACGCTTACTATCTTCCTCCTGCCGCACACCACTGATCCTCGCTGTGGCTCACGCTGCAGCAGCACACAGCAATCTGGCAGGCTTTCAAATGCCATGTCTGGCACGGTGACGGGCAATATGCTCTGCCAGCTGTGCAACTCCTCCAGGAGCTGCAAAATGGCAAAAAGAATGAATTTCCTGATGACTTTTAAGGATAGTTCCCTATTGTGGCTCGCAGAGCACCTGCCCGGAATTTATGAAGTATTGATCATACCATGCTCAGGGTTTTCTCTCTGAAGCAGCTAAACAAGTTCCCTGAAAAAAACAGACGTCACAACAATATTGTCCTAATACAAATAACAACTTGGAAAAGCTACCACTGTTGCCCCAGGCATGTGGTAAAATCGTAAAATAGGTGGCAATGTTATCATATGTCCCATCCCCCACTTTTTGACATGTGATCTACACCATGAGAGAGGAAAAAAAACTAACACAACTAACTTTGAAGCAATTACTGTAATGTATACCTTAAGGCAAGTATTATCACCAATACCCGGCCAGTCACTTTTGAAGCCAATTGTTCTTCCTACAAAAATATAAAGATCTGGAGTGGAAGCAGTTGTTTCTCCAGATTAGATTAACTGCAATGGTTTTACATAAAACTACAAACTTTAAACAAACCCCAATCAAAGGCCAGGTTTCACCTTTGAAGCTATTAATCATTTTTTTCTTGGCAGGAACTCATTCTGGTGATGTAAGCTGGTTGGCTCCAGATAAGAGTTCTTGTTCTGATTTACAAGGCTGCAAAGCAGCCTAGAACGTGACTGTGCTCTGTGTCACAACGTTACGGTTTAGAACTGGTGATACAACTACACCAGACTCCGTGCAGACAAGGCAACTGAGTGAAGGGAGCGACAGCCCTAAGAAGGTTATCCATGAAACCATGAGCTTGAGATACTGATCACTCCAAGTGTTGTCGCTTAATGACTGCATTGCTAAGGGTTCATTCTTCAGAACTGACACCTACATATTCCTATAAACTGATTAGCCACAAACAAAGGAAAAAAAAATATTCTATCTAAAATAATTCTTTTATACATTGGAGATGGAATAGTTACTTAGCTGCAAAAGTTCTGATATTGTTACTTGATATTAAATATTACGCTTTATTTTCTGCATCTTAAATACCAGCAAGGAAACCATCACCACTACACGATGAACTCTTTCCATTGCCTTCCCTACATAATTTTCCAAAGTCAACTACCAAAACTGCTATCAACCTTGGGCTGACTCAGACAGAAAGTTTGTGGTCTGGGTTTTGTCCTTTTTAACTGAAATTATCATCATTGTGAACTTCTTTAGAACCACTTCTCAAAAATATCTTTTAGAGAAGTCCTTAGCGCTTCAGAAAAACTGCACAGAAAATGAGAAATATTTAAGAAAAGCCTACACAACTGAAATCAGGTATTTGCTCATTATCAAGATTTGTGAATACCAGATTGCAGTTACAAACTATACTTTTTGGCAGATGCTTAGCTCATTATCATTGGGCTCCTGGGCCACAGATCCAGCTCACATCACCCAAGAGGATTACGCAACAACACACAGGTTATTACTGCTTAAAGCTCATGTACCAAACTTGCTTCTTCATAGCGTTCTGAGTTTCTACGGATCCTTCTTTTCCAGGAGAACAGCTACGTGGCTTATTGGAAGTTCTACTCAAAAATACCTGTCTTCCAATCAGAAAGAGTCTGAGAGAAGATAAGACTTAAGACTGAAGTATTTTTAAAAATAAATTTCAACAGACAATTTTAAAGATTTTAATCTAGTTTAACTACCCCATTCTGAAGTACCATCGGTTCCTTAGACAGTTTTCAGATCAAGACCTAAAATTCTGTTTACTGGACACATTTTTTCATCAGGTTTGACTGCGAGATCATCTTCCCCAGCACCACCTCTTTAAAACTACGAAAACATCTCTAAAAGCCATGAAACAGAATATTGTGCAGTGTTCAAATCCTTACAGTAAGATTTCTTTTGCCAAAGTCTCCAAAAATTTTAGTAGTTTGTTTTTGCCAGGGAATACACTCCCCCTTACCAGACTGAAATATGAATACGTCACGCATTATCAAAGAAATCTTGATTCTGCACAATGTGTTTTAGGATACAACCATCTATAACAATTATTTAGACTGGGGGGGTTGAGGTGTTGCTCGTTTATTCCAAATTAATAGTGTTTGACCGCAATTAAGAGCTAGTACAGACAGAGAATGCCTGCCTTCCCAAGCAAGTTTCACCAGCAAATAGATCTCAAATGTTCTCATGAGACTGTTACTCTGAGTGAATGCACGACATACTGCCTTTCCATTAGCAGCGTATTTTGAGAAGTGGATATGGTTAAGTCTAAATATTGTTCAGGGAAGGAAAAGAAGAAAGATTTTCAGCTTCACCTCACCTCCAGTACCTACTGTCAAAGTAAAAAAATGAGACTGTCACCCACACAAAGTTATTTAACTTCAGGGTAAAGCTGTGTTTAGACAATGGGAACAGCTTAATTATTTCTAAAATTATTTTTTTATTATTACAGAGTTCTGCTTCTACATTCCCTTAGTCTTTTGAAATATGTCATCATATTCTACTACACAGGCACAGGAAGAAGAGAATACAAAAGGTAGGATTTACAAATACTGTAGCCTTTGGGTGTGTGGGAAGGCAAGTTTCTCCCCTTCCTGTGTCTCCATGCTCCCCTGGCTCTTCTTAGCTGAGGCATCTGACTTATCCAAGACCCTTGGAAGGAAGTATTTCTAAATGGTCAATAAGTACCAAAACTAGGTCTGACTTGAAGTTAATATTCTTGCCCTCAAGAGCAATACAGCAAAGATTAAGAAGTGGTACTCCTTATCAAATGTTTACTGCTAATGAAGAAAATGCCAAAGTCAGAACATACAGCTCACAGTCAGAGGTAGCATTGACATTTTGTGGAGGAAAGGAGAAATGAATCTTTCATTTTAGAAACAAACAAGAATGAGATGAGTAACTTGGAAAATTATACAAAGAAGTTCAATTATTGTTTAAAGCGAATCACAGTTAAGCAAAAAGAAAAACAAAACAAAACAACAAACCAATAATAATCTATCAGAGAACTGATAGCAGACTAGGCAAAATTCATGGGAATTTGCTGCAGTTCCACACCGGTTACCAGTAATGAACGCACAGCGGAGGAGCGCACCCACCCCACAGCACAGCCGGTGGTACATCTGCTACAGAGGGAGGTCCTGCATCCCCCTTCAGCCTCTCACCACCAGAGCTGCCCACAAACCCAGTCCTCCCCAGTCCCAGCACTCAGATGACTACTGTTGCCTTGCCCTTCTGCTTTCTAGGTCTGATTTCAAGCCACACTCATGCTGAACAGAGTAAAAAAGAATAATTAGCCTTTTTGCTCATACTTGAGTCTTTTCCTTAGTGATGGCACCATTCAGGGTTCTCCTCTTTACCAGAACACACAGGAACTTCGTGGCTGACACTAAACTTTTGTCACTTAGCTGAATTTGAATCAATAGGGAAAAAAAAAAACAAACAAGAATAGAAAAAAGAAAAAAACAGAAAGATTTATGACCATGCTGTCTTGTCTTTATCCCTTTCTTAAAAACAGCACTATTTTTAGTTTGATTTCCTACAGGTTTTTTTCTTTATTAGTATATTCCACGCAGGCATGTGTGATCTCTGCCCACCCTAGGCCCTCCACTTAAAAGTTCTAAGGCCAATATGATTATGTACAAAGTAACTCACTTTATAAAAGTTCATTAGTATCAGCAACAATAGTAATACAATACTATTCACCAACAAGCATCTGCTATCATGTAGATTTACACTGCATTCCTACAAAACAGCTACAAAAACAGAGCATTTCTATGAAGTTCTCACCATCAATATAATGGAAAATAAACATTTTTCTACAGTTTAGAAGAAAAAAAATATATAGCATTGAGCCATTCAGTCATTCCTAGCAAAGATTTTCTTTGTATAACAAAATACATTTTCACTCAGCATTAAATTTTCCTTTTTTTTTTACATTTTTAGTACATAGTTCTAGCAGGTGTTTTGTTTGTTTTTTTTTTTTTTTTATTTTGGGGTTTTTATTTTGGGGCTTTTTTTAACATGCTCTTCAGTTTGAAGTTACTATTTTAAACAGAATAAAGAGTCTGTAGAACAGATAGAAAACTATTTGTCAAGAATGAATTGCAAAGTAAATTATCTTTCCATGGATAGCCCACAGGGCTATTTTTTGCCACTTTTGAAAAAGGTTTTATTTAAACATACACGGAGAGAGCACATATTACATTGCCATTGTAGGTAGAAACAAGCAAGCAACCCTCCACTGCCAAAGCTGCTGATTCACATGTGGAAAGGGGAAAAAAAAAGGATGAAATAAACTCTCAAGAGGACATTTGTTTGCATAAGTTAATTTCTGAGAAATTAAGGCGCCCAAAACTCTGCTCACCTTCACCTAAAAAGTAAGGTTAATTCCTAGCATCAGCAGCTACAGAAAGTCCCACTGTCAACTAGAATGAAAAACAGCACAAAACATGCCACTGGAATGAAACGTGGCACAAAAGCATTAAATACATCACATGAACTCAAATTTCAAGATAAAGGATCTTCCTGAATGTGGCTCATGGCACTCTGAACGAACAGCAACGCGTGGATAAAGGCTTTAGACTTTGAAAGTATTAAAATCAGAACTCAAGAGAAGATTTTATAGTTTGCATAATTTTGCAAAAGCTAGAAGTTACAAATTCTGTAAGTTTGTACCGAAGTTACTCTGAAGCACACAATTACTGGATTTTAAACTGCCTGACAATATTATCCAGCCTCCTTAGAGTACCTTTCCAAAGAAATTTTTTGATCCTGCAGATTAATACTTATATAGAACATGAAATGCTGTTCTGGAACAAATCAGTAAGATGGATCAGATACAACATTAAGATGCAGCAAGATTAACACTGGGGGAAAGTTTAGATAGTCTAGCTTTAAGTGGGCTATTAAAAACATACTTTAACTAACCTCCATTATTTAAAAAAAAAAAAAAAAAAAAAAAAAAGACAGACCCAAGACTGTCCCCTAAATTCTAAATTGAAGTTATTTAAAAAAAAAAAACAAACCCCAACAAAACACCAAAACAACAAACCACCACACAAAACCCAAAAAGAACAAAACCAAAATAAACCCACAGTTCCCTATCGAATCTTACTGCTATTTTAGAACTATTTAGAATTACTTACGTTATTTTAGAACAGAAGAATGACTTTTATATATTTTGTACTCTTTGGCAGGGAATCTATGAAACCAAAAGATGTCCTGACAAACTGAACCTTTCCTGAGAAGGGTTCATAAACACAAACATAATATGTGATGTGGGAGACAACAAGTAGTAACAGTTTGAAAGTCAACAACATGGAATGTACCAACAGATTCATGAAGAAAGACAGTAGCAGTTATTTACATGTTCAGGGTAGTGAATTGTTATTTATGCATTAGGCTTCCCCTGTATAAATTAGAAAACTACAAAAAGTCAGAATTGGGAGAATTCCCCATTGTCTTTAAAAGTTCAAGTAAAAACACCTTTGCAGCATTTTCCTTAGACAATAGCGTATTGCTCATACAAAAGGTCTCTTATCCTATAGAAGTCTTGACAGAGGCAGCCTTCCAATCCAATGCGCCCCGTTTCAGTCTGAAACAAAAGACATGTTTCAATTTATTATCTTTGCACTAATTAGAAACTTAACTTTCCTTTGGAGTATTATTTACCAAAGCGTTTAAGACACAGAACACCTACCCTGCGAACAGCCACCAGATTGTTGCACACAAGCACTCCTCCTACAAATTCAGCTTGTATACCTTCTCGCAAGAGAACTTGCTTGAAGTCAGACAGTCTCGGCTCATTCATAAACACAGACTGATGTCCAAGAACCTTTAAACAACACACACAATTTTAATACTTGTGCTACTTGGTAACTTGCGATTTTTCCAAAGATCTCATCACCATTGTGTTGGCAACAACGTGGCCTGAACTGCAGGACTATAAATGAGAAGATTGGTTCTATTTCTGTTCACCTGCAGCAAGACATTTCCAGGACAGGAAGACCTTAGAAGTTATCTGACAAGTAAAGGAAAAGTTTCCTTCTTGGCTCACATATTGAAGACAAATGGAAAGCTGCCATTGAAGATCCCTCTTCCAAGCCACGTTATGCCAGGGACAGAGCTGCAGTAACCTGTACTGCTGACCAGTACAGACTTCTGTGACAGTTGTCATGAATCTGAACAGACTTTGGAGTTGTCTCCACGCTTATCTAGCACCTAGAACAGACTACACTTAGGATTATACAACAGTATCTTAAAAAGCAATTCTACGATTAGAAGGCACTGTAATCATTCAATGGAAAGATAAAATAATATCTACTCACATGCAAAGTATTTTAATTTAAGAGTAAAGATAAATTTATAGAAAAGATTAATTTAATAAACTCTCAAATCACTACTACAGAAACTGAGGGATGAATTTCAAAGATTTGTATCTCAAGTATATATAGGGTAGTATCTTCCATAGCATCAATGAAGCATAATAAAATCCAAGACTGACTAAACGCCAACTAATTTCCAAATCTGCAAGTACTAACTACAAATATGAAACATGCTAATTAAAAATCTTATCTTCATGAATAAATGGCACTGTATGCTAGGCACCATTAGTGGATGCAAGATATCATCCTTGCTGAAAAGCATAAAATCTGAACAAAGAACAGTACCAGGTGTAAAGAGAAAACCAAGCATGAAAATCCAGTTTCAGTTAGGCTTTCATTTGAGTAAGATCATAGTATCAACCTCTAAGCACTAGAAAAACACAAATGAATACAGAGCTCTTCAAAAAAAGAAGTCCCAGGTGAGCATAATTTCTGTACCTCATGAGGTGGCAGAGGTTCCAAAGTGGGAATGATCTCGCTCTCCTCACACATCTCCTTGTCATCGTCACCAAAGAGGCTTTTCATGGCCTTCTGTTGTGCAATGACACTAGAGTCTGAAGAAGGCATATCCACTTGCATCTCTAAGTCTTCGTCTTCCCTCAGCTCTCCCTCTTCCAAAATAACTCCAGTATCCACTTTGGAAACCCGCATGTCCAGAACGCCATCTATCCAAGCCAGCTCAGCATCCTTGGCTTTACAGAACTGAAGGGAGCTGACAAGAGAATCTTTTAACCTGACCTGGGTTCCACAAAAATAAAAGTACTATTAGTTTGATGAGAGAGGGTCTGTCTTCAAGCTTTAAAATTAGCAGTTTACCTTTCACTGTCTCTCCACATAGGTTTGATTTTGGGGAGAGAAAGGAGGGAATTGGCATCACCAAGGCAAGACGCTCTATACTTTCAAAGCATAATTTCTATAACCCTCACGTCACCACTCAACTTAAAAGGCAGTGGAGATCAATACCTTTTTTGTCTTGGTTAAAATGAAAAAAGAACCTATACAACTGAAAGCTTGAGTGGAACTTACAGCAAGCACAATCAATTCCTTTTAAAACATCAGAAACCGTTTTTGTGGCCAAGGAGTTCCTTGGTTGGCCTTAGTAACTTCACGGAAAGTTTCTCTAGATACATTTAGGCTACTGAACAGAAGTTTGAAATTTCAACCCTTTGAAACAATTATAATTAATATTTTATTTTAAAAAGGGATGTTGTAAATACCAGATTTTAAAGTGACCAAAGTAAAGTGGCTAACGAGCCACCTGCAGCACCATCCACTCAACAGACACTGGGATTCTAATGCCCTGCTCAGATCTATTATTTTCTAATTCACTATCTCCAGTGCACTTCATCTTTTCAGAAGGCTTCAAACAGAAAAACAAACTAAAGCTATGCAGATGATTAAATTTCCCCTTTATATAAAAAAGTTGAAATTAAATATGAAGCAATTACAATTTTATTCAGTTAAATATTTTGTGAAAAATTGCAATCGTGTAATTTCTGACACACTAGCAATCCTCAAAGCTTACACAAAAAAAAAAAGACCAACAAAAAACCCAACAACCAACAAACCAGACACAGAAAACACCACTGTTTTAAGACTGTCAGAACTGGATATCTCTGAATAACTGGAACTTTCCACTTCCTACAGGGTAACAGATTTTCCTCTGGAAAGAAGCAGAAGTATCTTTTTCACAATTCTATTGATGTTTTTCTATTGACTTTAAAAGGACAGAAGGAATAAAAGACTAATGCCTGAACTGCACGTGTGAGACTTTCCTCTAAATAACTTCAAAAGCTGAATCAGGACCATACACAATTTTCACACACTTCACACAAGTTATCCAAGTTTTTTATTTAGAGCTTAACCATGAAAATGAAATGCAATATATTAACATAATGCACACATCAGCATAGCCTCACTTTCCAAGAATTAACTCATATTAACTTTTTTGGGGGAGGTCTTGCTTATTTATTTTTACGTTAACTTGCTCCTATCTTTTTACACATTCATTCTTAGGTACTATTTAGGTACGAAGGATTTTTTTTTCCTCTTTGCTCTTTAAGGCTGCCCTTCAGATTCCAAAAAGAATCCTGAATTGCAAGTAGTGTACAGTGGAACTCTAAATATAGGCATTATAAATCTATTAAGATCTGAGTAAAGCAAAGTGATGTTCCCATGGACAGGAACCTTGCCTTTTGCACTAGAGGTAAAAATGCATTGATCTCACATTTCAGTTTTTAAACAAAACTAACAAATTCCAGCACCTTACCTGGTAAATGTGAGTTTCACTGGTTGCATCTACAGTTTCATGCAGTTTCGGCACGTAAACTTTAATATCTTTTCCACCAAAAGCTCTGCAACATTCTGCAAGGTCCTGACTGGCCTCAGGTGGTCCATGGACAATGATCAGTTGTCTCGGTTTCATTTGGTTAATAATTTTTTTAATTGAGTCCCCATCTGAGCGTCCTTCATAGTCAATGTACGTAACTCTGGCTCTAGTTTGAAATAAACCCAAAGAATACATTTTTTTTAGTTTAAAAGATTAAACCTTTGACTGCTCCAAAATATTTCATTTAAAAATGGAATATATTTTGAAATTATTCTACATCGGCAAAAGCTGTCAGCGCAAGGTATACTGTGGATCAGTAAAATACAGAATTATCAAATATCAGCATGTATGTGTACTGAACACTTTAAATTCCCCAAATTCACTTACATGGTTATCCAAAACATGACATAAGCACATTTGGATAAGCTCTTTTAACAAAATATGTAGACATTTGAGTATCTATGCTAACATACTATTGTACTGTTTGTTCTTTCTCTTTCACTTGTATTCATTAGACAGGGAACAAACTGCAAATTTCTTAAGAGTGGAGAACCATAAGACTCTGCACCATGCTCCCAGAAAGACTAATAAAAAACTAACTTAGATAGTTTGGGGGGGTGGGGAGGAAACCAAAAGCAAGCCCTTTCCCACTTTCTTAATTCCAAGCTAGCCTTTTACCCAGTTTGCACCATACCCATGCCTCTATTCCAGTAGAACTGACAAGAACTACAAAGCCACTCACTTAATTTCCATGGATTCTGCTGCAGAAATACATTTGGTAGGAACATCTGACAAATCCTGGTCCATAGGCTCTTCTCCATTTGTCAAACCAGATTCTAATTTGCTTTTTTCTTCTTCTGTTGCTTGAAGTTCTGGAACTAGGAAATCCTCAGGTCTAAAGAACGAAAGGCATTTTGCTTTTAATAGTCTTAGAGTAAAACCAAAGCACTATATAATATATATAAATAAACCTATATATATGTATATGCCAAACAATGCTGACTATTTCTACTGATTCCTTATTGACAACAATTGTATTAAACTTGCCTTCAATATTTCCATATTTGAACAGAGCACATTTGGAAAATATCACCTTCCTATCTTAAAAAAGAACTTCGATATCTTGGGAAATACTAGCAAATTGAGGTTTTTCTAGCAACTATTCTTTACGCAAATAGGACAACTATTGCTAGATTTTTCTAAGACGAACGATATTCTTTCCCCTCGTTATAAATTTATCAAAATTATGCGTAATTTAAAGGAGAAAAAAAGTCATGTTAAAAAAAATTAAATCTTTGATCTCGTAAGATAAAAGCCAAAAAAAAATAAAAAGCCTGGAGTGTAACACATCCTAAGAGGTGTGAACACAAGCCAAGGACCAGCACTCTGCAGCTTCAATCCTATCACAAGCTTCCTGTAAGACTTAGCACAAACTGTCCTAAGCAGTTGGAAGAGTATATAGCAGTGCTGCAAAAGAGACAAAACAATGATTTTTACTACTTCTGTTTTTGAATTATTTCATAGCTACTACATGTTAGTATGCATTACCACCACATACTTGATAATCTCGCCATATTCATCCCATTTAATTCTTTCTTCAGGAGCTGGAAACATTGGATAAGATTTCTTTGCCTGTTTGAAGAAGCTTCCTTTCCGACTACCTTCACCTTTCATCATCAAATCGTGTTTGGTCTTATGTACAGTTGGCTGATCAATATCCTCTTCAGCATCGCTCTCATCACTGGAATCGATATCTGCCCTGAAATGACATTAAAAAAAAAAAAACCTAGCACTTTTTTTTTTCCTTCTGGTTTAATATTACATAAACACACTGACTGAAAAATAACAGTTGACACAATCATAACCAAGGACAAGGCCAGTTTATGTGTCTGAGAAAAAGCTCACAGTCAAGTGGCAGATGAAACAGGTCTATTATAACAACAGACTAAAGACAACCACCCCTGATTCCTCAGTGCCCTCAGACAAGTCTATCAAAACCATGATTTTCATTTTTCCCCTTAAATGGTTGAAGCAGCAGAATGATCACAGAGAAATCTCAACTCTGACCATAACAGCAGAACAGCCAATATACTTACTCTTTAGATTGTTCCAGCTTCTTAGCTGCTTCTTTCTTTAGTTTCTCCTTTTCTAGGTATTCTTCAAGTTCTTTTCCTTCCAACTTGACACGTTTTCTCAACTGCAGATAGAATTAAAATTAATATTACTGTGAGCAGCTGACATGATTTTAATACTTTTCCTATATGCTGCTGCTAAGAATATTTGTATTTAAATACCAAGGGCAAGTACAACAGAAAAGCATTTCTAAAAGTATTAAAATCAATTAGCTTTACAAAAATTTCTTAAAACATCTTCAGGAAATATTTCTCCAATAAGTGAACGCAAATACTCTGAGATGAGCAGTGTTTGTTTCATTTCTGTGTCACTAACATCAAACCAGAAGAACCAGGGAAAGTCATACTAGCAGGCAAAACAACAGTAACTTTTGTGTTCTTGTTTTCTGAAAATGAAATTAGAGTATAGGTCACTTTACAACAAAAACACAAAGGAAAGCATTACTTAAAGACAAATATTTAAAATCAACTTCATGCTCATCTCTGTAGAGTATCAATTTTGCCACACCACCAAAAAAGCGTTTTGCATTTCCTGACACCTATTTTTATGTAAGTTTATCCACAATTGGTTAAACATGCAACATACTGATTTCAGATTTCCCTTCTCCACTAGCAGCGTTTTCGGTAGTTCAAAAAAGCAAATTAAGTTCACTTTTGTTCATATCCCCCCAGATGGCCCACAACAAAAAAACTGAGACATACAGACAACTCTTACCTCAATATCTATAACTTTTTCAGAAGGATTATCAATCAGGAACCGTGCTAATGTTCCAGGTGTAGTGCGGTAAGTTAAAATTATAGAGTTTTTGGAATCCTGGCACCATTGAATGAAAAGATCTCTAGAAAACCCACACTCTAAGTCTGGTTGACTGGCAAGAACAACTTTTGGACTAGACACTCGAGCCAGATCAGACAGACTATGACATAAGGAGAGATGGCGGAACTGAAAAGGATTGTTTCTCTTGTCTTCAAAGCACCTCATCAACTTGTCACTCATCCATTCAACCTAAAATAAGTATTAAGAAAAAGTTACCTAAAAGAACACAAGTTCTACAATAATGAACAAACCTGATAGGAAGTACAGAATGCAATATGCAAGTGATTACACCAATGCTTCTCAGCAAGTGTAGAAATATCGCTGAATGTAAACAACGCAGAAACAAGTACTTTAAGCCCTCTTTTTTAACAACTATAAACTACGCTAACAAGTCTTGTGATAAAAACAGAAACAAGTATCAAGAAACACACCCATAGCCATGACTGGACTCTGTGTCACATAATCAAAGGATCTGAGACAAACTTGAGCTACAGAATAAGGACAACAACCAGTATTTAGCCATTCTTTACTGTTAAAGATAAACAAAATGCTTTTGCATGCACGTTCCATGACTCTTCATAATTGCATTTAAAAATCGAAACAAACCTGTGATTTAGAGAACTCCACTACATTGTAGCTGACGTTATTCAAAAGCGCTAGAGAGTAGACTCCTAATCCTGCATCTTTCGTTCTCCAGATCTGATCAAGAAGTTGAGCAAGCTCCAGAACTCTGCCTGCTGTATCCACGGCTATTAATACGTTTCCATCACCTCGTAACGTCTCCAAAACATTAGCTAAGAAGAATTAAAAACAAAACAAAAACCTACTCAAACTTTGAACCAAAATTTGAATGCTAGTGGCTTGGGTTTTCTTGTTTGTTATATCACACTAGCAATCATAATGAAAAGCAAACTGAACACAGAAATGAATTAAATGTCAATATACTTGCCCCATCCCTGGAGGTGTTCAAGGCCAGGCTGGATGGGGCTTTGAGCAACCTGGTCTAGTGGGAGATGTCCCTGCCCATGGCAGGGGGTTGGAACTGGATGATCTTTAAGGTCCCTTTCCAATCTAAACCATTCTATGATTCTACAATTCCGAAGAGATCCAAAACCACATTTCCACCAAAATTAAAGCGAGCTAGAGTTTTCTTGGTAGCTCTGAAGATCTCACTGTCTTGATACTACTTTTTGTCTTTTTATTAAAAACACAAAACCAAAACAACAGCAAAATGGAGTTTAAAAAAGAATGTGCTGAGGAAGGACATTTAAAAATCCCTTAAGAAGAGATTAATTGATACTGGGTAAAATACACTGTTTTCAAATACAGTTCAGTGTTCTCAGGAAAATGTTTAACCCACGGGGTCAGTATCATCAGAAGAGTAATTAAATTTTTTTTAAATTTTAATGAAGGTTCTTAGTTTGGATGGTGATGAATTCCTCACAGAAAAACAATTTGCAGCAGCTAATAAATCACATTACTGCTGTTTTCAAGCCCAAACAGAATACATACTCAGCAGCTGTTCATCCCTTTGCTTCCTCCTGGGTTGTACATAAGTAGCATTAAATGAATCTGTAATAAGCAATGAAGGCCTGCTCAACATTTCCAAGGAACATCCATTCAGATGGCTGTGGAAAAAAAGGCAAAATCTCACTTTTTTGCATTTCTATTTTATAAAGAAAATCTAAAACAGCTAGCTTCCAAACATCTGCACGTACAGAAATCAAACTAATTAGTAGCTGAATGTTTCCTGTTTCACTTATAAATAAATAAAACTGAATAAAATGAAGAAACCCAGCACTAACACTTGTTTCAAATTGATTAATCTGAATGCAAGTGAAGTTTGTGGTCATCTCGTATCACACGCTAAATGACGCACACCTAACACTATATCTAAGAAATATACATTGCTATGTTAAACTTACATCTCCCTCTTGTGGTTGAAATCAACTGCATAAACAATTTCTTCCTCTCCATCCTTGACAATCTTCCAAATTGTGCCTCCTATCATGTGGCCAGCTGGCAATGGTGTGATTGACAAACCATGTCCTTTGCCTACAAAAGTTTTCAGTATTTTAGGTATGTGCTAAAATCTGTTATTCTGAATAAAACACAGTAATTTTAAACAACTGAACGTCAAAATTATTACTAGGAAAAACGTCAAATGAAGTATGAAAAATCAGTAACAAATCTGTCCTTACCATCTAACCAGTAACTTCCAAAATTTTTTGCAATTCACTTCTATTTTGCCTCCGGAAAAAGAAACTAAAGTGAAGACCACTTCTTTCCTCCACCTCCCATCGGTTCTCAAAGGCACTGCAGAGCCTCTGTAACAGCTTCAGCAATAACTAAAACATGCATTATTTTCTTAGATGCATCCATCAAGTCTTTTTGAATCACTTCCATTAAATATGAAAAAAGTAGTGTTTTTTCAAAAATTTCTAAGATGCAAAAGTTGGCAGCGTAGACATAGCCTTACTAAAACTATCTTGAAAAGGGGTCAGCAGCTTTTGAAGGATAGCATCTCATTTCTGTTTTCCAAATTAGAGGGCAAGTGTTTTGGCAAGCAGCATTTAGAAACTGGTAGATGCTGCATCTCAGAAACAAGCTGCTGATGGTCAGCTTGTACGCGTCTTTGTTTAAGAATAGGGTCTCCCCCTCATTCTAATCTTTAAATTCAACAAGACTGAAAAGCTGCCGATTCTCCAGATGCCAGAGTTCCTAGCAATAAACTGCACTGGGTACCATTCAGAGGCAGTGAAGATCTCAGTAAATCATCCATGAGATGGAATTTAATCACTGCAACCTATTCATTTGCTAGAAAGCTTTCCTTTGTGTTACTGGTTACTGAAGAGTTCCAAGGTATCCACCACCAGGCATGAGAAAATGGTTTTGAGAGACATAAGCAAATTCTAAGAAAAGTTACAAAAAACATGAAAGAGAAAGAAATATCTAAATGTGCTCTGGCATGACCTCCTCCTCATTAAGTGGAAATTCTACCCACTTCCACATACATTTACTGAGGCAAATGTTCAGCTGATACAGACTGACTCCGAGCTACTGAATTCAGCCCTGCAAAATATACATTTCAAAACTTACTCCCCTTAAAAAAAAAAAAGTTACTTTAACTCACGATGACTCCGTTGCCTTTCACTAAAAGTCATTTATTGAAACTTTGGTGACAACTTTACCTTTCAAGTTCACAATCTGAGAAAACTTCAGCTGCTGTATCTTATCAAAGGCTGCATCTACATCATCCAATGTAAAGAGAGTGAAATCTTCAGTATTATGGCGGGACTGAAACAAATAAGAAGTACAGAGCATTCAAGAACCTGAGCAGTCTACCATATCAAAGACGCTGCATATGAAAATATCAACTTAAATATACCTGGTAGAGATCATACATAAACATCTGTCCCATTTTATATACAGGAATAGTTGCATAAATGGCACAATTCAACCCCATTTTTCCAACTGCATATGGAAGAGCACCAAGGTGTAGAGGGTCAGGATGAGACAGAAGAACAGCATCAACCTGGTGTACATGTCTACAAAAAGAGGGACAACAGAAGGTGGTGAAAGGAGTTCTGTGTATGGTGTTAAGCATTCCCTGTTATGGCTATTTTGAGAATACATACACAATCTGAATGTCAAACAAGAAAACTTAAATCCTTCTAGGTTTAGAACAAAGTTTTTACACACACTTCTAAATGTTTAAGCACTTAAAAATGCAAAAAAAATTATTTCAAGATCTGGAAGACATAAGTTTTCTATCAAATTCTTTATTAGAAAGACCTTAATATATACTTGGACACCAGAAAGTACATTAACTGAGGGGCCAAAAATACTATCAGTGCAGACATGCTACAAATTGTTTATACATCGAAAAAACCTACAACAGACTACAACTTTTCTTATGAGAAAGACCAAGTAACAGGACCAAAACCAGAACAATCCTTAAATTGGTAAGGATCAAATCAAAATACATTTCTTTAAAAACAGAAAAGGTCAAGTATGTCATTTAAGAAAAGTGGCAGATAAATTTTGGGGGTTTTATTCATTTTAAAAATGGAAGATTTTTTTTCTTGCAACGTGTTGCACAAAGTAAGAACACAGACTAAAAACTTACTATCCGCCATAACTGAACCACTTAAGGGCATAAAAAACATACAACAACCGAAAATACAAGTTGGGCTGAAAGCTTTTTGTTCCCTCACAAAGTAACTGGGGCACATACATTCTTCTTGACGGCTGTTACTAAAGAGGACTTTATCTAATTGCTTCTCAAATAAGACACTCAAAAAATTTTATAAATTAAGTCCACAATAATCCTCAGTTAAAAGACTTCAAACATTACAAGTCTGTCAATGTTGGAAAAGTGAACCTACAAAAGCAGCACCACAAACCTTAGCTTCTTTCAGGAATTTCTATGTTTCAGTCCTAACCTTGTAATCAATGCCTGCATCAGCAAAGCTCCTTGCTGTGAACCTGCAGAAGTTCAGGATTAAAGTCTAGGCAGGTTTGTTTCTTTGCAGGACAGGGACAACTAATGCATGCTCTTTTCCAGACTGACAAATCTATTCAGCTTGAAACAAGAGGCAAGAGTTGAACTACTTTGTATTCAGCCTCCATACACTAACGATTCTTTCATTTAAAACTTAGTTAACCATTCTAAAATAGTTTAGAGCCAAGGTCAGTCTCCCATAAACTCTGTTCTCTGTCATGTTTATGAAAAAACAAAACATCCAAGCCAAAATAAACACAGAAGAGTTTGAGAATTACACTTAATAGATGTAACTCATTAGACTCACAAGAAAACACCCAGGTTATTACTGGAAATGTTTCAGCAACATAATTCCCTTCATATAAAACATACTTTAAACAATAACAACAGAAAGAATAATTTTGGATTTAACATCACCATACGTAAGTCATTGCATGGTATTTTGAAAACTTTCATAAAAGGACAAGACTATTAAAAAAAAAAAAGGCGCATGAACTGAACTACTTACTTCCTTAGGGAATCAATAATATCCATAGAAAAGTTTTCATCCCAGCCACAGTCCAAAAGAAAACGAAATTCATCTACTTGCAAGAGATAGCAAAGGGCAGACTCCTCCTGCACGCCTGAAAGCGTAGTCAACTTGATAATCGATGTCATTTTCCTCTCCAAGCGTTTTATCTCCAAAAGAACTAATCTGGATGAGAGAATAAAATGTTTCATTGACTAATGCAAAGGAAATGCCTATTTATTTTGATCTAACTTCATACCTTTCTGAGAATATGCAGGGTAACGGTTGTGAACGCTGTTCAATACAGCTACTGGGTATCAATGAAGTCTCCGATATTAATTTTTGATCGATGTAGGTCTTTTCTTTTTGGAAAGAGCCTTTCTTTTTACAGTAAAGTAAAGGGGATCACGCGGAGCTGCGCAGTTAACAGCAGCCCCCGGGGCCAGACGGCGACACCCGGACATGGCGGACCCAGGGCCGCCCCTCAGGCCCGGCGGCTGCCCCGGGGCGGAAGGGGCCCAGCACCGGGCGGGCCGGGGCTCCGCAGGGATCGCCCGGCCAGGCCCCGCCGCCGAGACAGCGGTTGGCCCTGATGGGATGCACCTCGCCGGCCGGTCCCGGCCCCTTCCACTCCTTAGAGGAAGAGGAGGAAGGGAAGGGGGGAGCTTGGCTCGGCGGGCCCGGAACCCCCCCCGCCGCGCTGCCCCCCGAGCCGCTACCTCCGCCGCTGCCTGCCTCAGGGCCTGCCTCAGGGCCGGCGGGGAGCGCAGCCACCACCTCCACCCGGCGCGGCACCCTCCGCCATCTTGGAGGAGGCGGGGAGAAGGAGGTGGGAGGGTGGAAGGGCAATGGACGGCACCACCGCCGGGTCGCTGGGGGTGGAGCGCCCTCCTCCCCCGTTCCCTGCGCCGCCGGTGGGCTCTTCCGGCCTGCTGGTGCCGCCCGCTGCCCTTGGTGTGGCCGCTGCGAGGGGCCCAGCGGCGACGAGGAGCGGTAACGGGAGGGCCGGGAAACGGGAGCGGGGCGGCCTTGGTGTGGTACCGGCCTTCCCCGGGAGCTCGGCAGGCGCGGGCGAGTCCCCAGGCGGACGGGGGACAACGTTTCTCCGCGCCCGGTAGAGCCGGGAGGCCGGCGGGGCCCTGTCGTGGGTCAGCACCGTGAGCGCCGGCCCGAGCCCTGGGCAGCGGCCTGGTTGGCCGTGGGTCACCCCTGGCTGATATGGGGCGTCCCTGTGACACCCATAGGTGTCCTGTGGTGACCATGAGGGCATCTGTGAGTGAGCTGGGGTGTCCCTATGACACCCGTAGGTGACTTGTGGTGGCCATGAGGGCACCTGTGCGTGATGTGGGGCATCCCTGGGTGACCCACAGGTGAAATGGGGTGGCCCTGGGTGACCCATGGGTGATGCGGGACATCCCTGGAGGGCACCCTCAGGTGATGCAGGGTGGCGTTGGGTGACCCACAGGTGATATGGGACAGCTGTGGGACACCTGTAGTGGGTGACACAGGGTGGCCACAGGTGACCCAAGAGTGATTTGGGGTGGCTGTGGGGCATCCATGGTGGTATCATTAGAGTTACTTTAACAGGTAAATGACTCCAGAACATTTCAATGGAGCTGTTTCACCAGGGATATCGTAAGAGATGTCGTATTTCTCTCCTGTTTGGGATAAACCCTGATTTCCGGGTGTTGGTGAGGGGTATTTCTGGAACACCTATGCATGGATTTGAAAGCCGTAGCTCCCCACGAGCTCACTGTGTGCCGCAGGACGGGTCCAACAGCCCTCCTGTTCGTTAGGCTGCTGTACGATTCAAGCAGGATTAGCGGTGCTGGGTGTGCAGCAGTTCCCATGTACAGATCTATCGGGATTTATCAGATTTTAACTCTGATCTGTCCCACTGCTTTCTCTAGCAGCCATGGTGAACTTCGCCCAAGCTCTGCGGGATCACTGGGTCCACATCTTCGTTCCCTTGGGATTCGTGGTTGGATGCTACTTGGACAGGATGAACGATGAGAAGCTGTCTGCCTTCAGGAACAAGAGCCTGCTGTACAGGAGGTCGGCTTCTCCGCGCCCCTGGGGGATACCCTGTTGTTTTGCAAAGTGCTTCTCTGCTCCTTTTGCAAATCATAAGTATGAAAAAAAAGAATAGGTGAAGCTGTCAAAATATTGAAGGGAAGAAAGCCCAAAAACTTTCAGCCAGTGTTGGCAAAGGGTGGCGGTCACTGATGCCCCCTGACAGCTGGGGCTTCGGGAGCCACCTCTGTCTGGAGCAAGAGGGTCATTAACTGCCGATGAGCTCGTTCTGTGTCCTGCAACGTGGGAAATGTCCTTTTTTTCTCTCTAAAACTTCAGCAGGAAACACAGTGCTTGAATTTTAGTTTTCAACTTTTCAGTGGCTTACAGCAAACTTTTAAAATGATCACAGCACTGTTTAACTAAATACATTTATAAATTTGCGTCATTTAAAAATAATAACAGAGTTTTTGAAAATTAACATTTATGTTGGCAGCTGCTGCACCTTCACTGGAGGATGTGATTACACACACTGATCCGTTTGGGCTTATGGCTGACTTCTCAGGGAGAGTTTAGATGACATAATGCACTGCCTCATCTGTGTCAGGTCTCCTAATTATTAGACCATGGAGTTAATGAAACAGCAAGAAAAAAAATCACGCTGCACAGCATGGACTAATTAGGAGTAGGTCGTTAAGACAACAAGATCCATTGAAGCTTTAGAAAGAAAAAAAAGATGGAAGGATTTTTAACTGACAGCAATTGGAAGGAAAGTTAAATTTATGCATAACTCTCAAAATTAAGGTAATTAATTGCATTTATTAGTAATTATTCTACAAAAATGATCCTAATTTTGGTCTCTTTCCTCCATTTTTTCCTTTCCACACAGAGAGCTGAAACCTGGTGAAGAAGTTACATGGAAATAAAGGCTGACGATGAGATGGAAAATATTTTTGTTTGATTGATCGTCTTATCTCACTCGTTGGAAGAACGGGATTATGAGGTTTATCTTGAGAGAATATGTAAAGTTACAGAAAAGGACACCTGCAATTCATCGGGGCTAGTTTAATTTCCAATCTTACCTTTCAGAAGCTGTAATTACATGACTAATAGGTGTCCAGGAATTCCATTAGTCCATAAATGTTGAGAAACTCCTGTCCCCAGACATCATGCTCTGAAGGGGGGGAGGAACAGCTGTGTAATAAAGAAAAACTATGCAAAAATCATTGATGTTGTTCTTGATCTGTAGGGTGTAGTTCATGTATTTATAGCTAATTGATGAACTAGCCTTCAAAGGAACACATCACATACACCCAGAACCTGGCTGACAGTGGTTTGAGTTTTAACTGAACCTGAGCAAGCGTCCCCCAGCTGTCCCCGGTGCCACTGGGTGCTAGTGCCCCATAGCCAGGATGGAGCTGGGCAGAGCACCCATGGCCACATCCCATCTGTCCCTGTGCTCTGGGGAGACAGCTATGGGGCACTGTAAGGGGCTGTGGTGTAGTTTGGGGGAGCTGTGGAGTTCTGTGGGACAGTTCCGGGGTGCTGTGGGGTGGTTTCAGGGGGCTATGGGGTACTGCTGTGCGGTTATGGGGTTGGCAGTGTGGCAAGCCTACTGGGCAGTGTTGGGGGGCTATGGGGCAGTTTGGAGGGGTACAGGGTACTGTGGGGCAATTTCGGAAGGATACAGAGCACTGTTGGGGCTCTTTGAGGGGACTATGGGGCAACGTTGGGTGTCTATGGGGTGCTGTGGGGAAGTGTTGAGGGGGGCTATGGAGCACTATGGGGCAGTGCTGGGGTGCCATGGGGCAGTATGGGGGGGGGCTATGGGGTGCCGTGGGGTCGCTCACCGCCGGGGGCAGTGGGGAGGGGCATGCCGTACCCGGTGCAGCCACACCAAGATCTATGCTGCTTCCTCTAGGGGGAGAAACACACCCCAAAAAAACAACTCGTGGGGACCCACATCAGCCCCTAGCCCTCCATAGCCCCTCATACTCCCCCGTACCCCACAGACGCTCTCCAGCCCCAGCAGCGCCCGCCCCCCCCCCCCCCAGCAGATACAACGCTGCGACACCTCGGGACATTAGAACGTGGCAACGGACCCAAAACCCCCCAGCTGTACCCCAAAACTGAGCGGGGAAGACAGAGCCCGGATCGAGATGATTCATCCCCCCAAAAATGGGGATCCCTTGCCGGCAGGTGGGCCCAAAATGGAGTGAAAAACCCCATATTGGGCTCACGGCGGCAACCCCAAAACCCCGGGAAATGGCCCCAAAATTGCATAAATTTATTAACTGAAGGAGGAGCTGTAAGGGCCAGGTTTGACCTCGAAATGAGGCTTAATTTAAATAAGTTTTAAAAAATGTATACTTAGGTAAAGTTAAAGAGTTTTGTATTAAAATAACTTTAAATGTTAAATTTATTGTTAAATAAATTTGTATTTGTTTGTAAGAACATTTACTAAGTTTACATCAAATTGATTATTTACCTAAATTATTAATATATTTTATTTACTTAAATGTAACAATATTAAATTTAACTAAATTTCATTTAACTTAAATGAGCGTTTAAAAAAACAATTTTTTTTTCCCCAAACCTGCCCAAAGCCCCTCAAAAAAACCAAAGACCCCCCAAAACAGGATCTACAAGGTTTAAATAATTAGTTTTAATAAGCTTAACGCAACCAACTTAAGTTTTAATAATTTAAAATAAGCAGATAACAAAAAAAGCCGAATTTGACCCTAAAGTGGCCCAAAATACCAGCAAATGGCCCCAAATCTGGCACTGCCCTACTTTAAATATTAAGATATTTAATGTATGAATTTAAATAAATAGATTCAAAAAGCTTTTTGTTTCAATCAGCTCAATCCCCCAAAAGTGGGAACTTCAGACTTTTTTATGGAAGTTAAATCTTTTAAAGCCAAATTCGACACCAAAAAAGCCCCCAAATCCTAGAAAACAGCTCCAAACCCAGCACTTCCTAACTTTAAAACATATTAATTTAACAGGCCTTTTATTATTTTTTTTAATATTTATTATATCTAGGGCAAAAGCCACCTTTTGCCCTAAATCTGCCCCGACTACCCCCCAAAGGGAGATCCCCGAACTTCAAATTCACTCAGCTAAAATCAGTAAGCTCAAGGCTTTAAAACCCAACCCGGAAAACAGCCCAAACGTCTAAAAAATTATCCCCACCCACCAGCTAATTAAACCCTGCTGCACCCTAATTAACACTCGACCCTGCCCTGCCAAGGCAATCAACACCGCTCAGCCCCCTATGCCCCGTTAATTAATTTAAACCGCCCTTTCTCTCCACCAGCTCTTGGGTGGTGGCTGAGGAATCCCGAGAAAGTCATTAGTCAGCTAACGAAGCTCACTCCATTAGCGCCGACGCTGAGGAGGGAGGCGTCTGCTAAACTGCCAACCCACACACATACACGCCGACCCTTTGACAGAGCCTCTGTGCCTCGAGCCTCACCCTTTATAGACTCACCCGTCCCGCCCCCCCTCCCCCGGTCTCCCTCCAGCCAATAGGCTGCCGCTGGCAAGCCTGGGCGAGGGGAGGTGCAACCGCAGAGAGAAACCAATCAGCACCTTTCTCTTCCCCCCTGGGAACAGCCACTCGGGGCTGAGCCTATGGGAGGCCTTCCCGCCTTGCACCGCGGCCAATCAGCGGGCATCACCACTTTCCCGCCCTTTCACCTCAGCGTGAGGGCGTGCCAGCAAGATGGCGGCTAGGGGGAAGATGGCGGTTTCCCACACACCGATAGTGGTTGGGACGCAGCTTTATTTAACATCGGACACGCAGCCCCTTGGACACTGGTGAGGCCCATGTGCACTGTGCGGGAGGCTCAGGTTTACGTGAGGAGCGGACAGGGGGGTCCCAGGGCAGGCGGGGTGCCATTGAGGAGTTGCTGGGCAAAGGCTTGCTCGAGCTGCAGGGGAAAGAGGAGTGCAATGAGGGGCTGAACAGCATCTGTGCTCCCCCCAAATCCATCCCCAGTCCTGCCCCACAGCCTTCCCCACACATACCCGCACTGTGCGCTACCCCCTGTCTCATATATACCCCACATCCACACACCCTGCTTCCACCCCATAGCTGCCTCTCACCTGCAGGACGAGAGTGCGGTTGTGGGGACCATCGTGAGGGCCCAGCTCCTGCCCCACAGCCAGTGTCACCCAGTGTTCAGGGCGGGGGCCCAGCCCAGCGTGGTGCTGCCCCACCTCTAGGGATGGGAAAGAGGGGCGTCAGGGGGGCATGTAGGGCAGAGCCTATGGGGCAGTTAGGGGGTACTTACAGGGCACGTACAGGGCTGCTGTAGGGTTACCTATGGTGCATCTAAGGGGCAAGTCCAGGGCTGCTATAGGTTACACATAGGGCAGTTAGGGGATATCTATGGGGCAGGTACAGGTCAATTATGGGGTCAGTATGGGGCAGGTACAGGGCTGCTATGGGGCACTTTTATGGGACAGTTATAGGGAACCTCTGGGGTACTTATGAGGCCGTTATGGGGCAGGTACAGAGTACCTATGGGGCATCTATGGAGCAGTTATAGGGTACCTATGGGGCACTTATGGGGTACCTGTGGAGCAGCTATGGGTGATAAGGGTCTGTAGTCACTCACCCTCACGGAAGCGCTGGGCGTCAAAGGCCTGCACCAGCTCCCCCTCCTGCAGAGCTCCCCCCTCTGCTGTGGGGCCAGCATGTGGGGCACGGCAGTGCACTCTCATCCCGCCACGCCGGCGCTGCAGGAAGAGCCCCCGCCGGGTGCTGGCCACCAGCAGCCCTGGCCGAAGCCCTGCCAGCAGCTGTCCCACGGCAGGGGGGTCACCGCTGGCACCCGGCCCCACGGCTTGGGGGGGTAGCGCCTCTGGGGGGGGCATCAGCAAGAGGCGTGGCAGCATCCCGGGGTGGGGGCTGGCCCCTGGGGGCGCAGGGGGGCCCAGCAGGTATTCACCGGGGGGCAGCCAGCCCTGCCAGGCCAGCTCGCCCCCCAGCCACAGCTGCAAGCCCAGGCACGACCCTCCTGTGGTGGGAGGGAGGGGTTGGGTGGGGACGCGCCCCCCGGCGGGGGACACGCCCCCTGTGGTGGTGGGCGGTGCTCACCTGGGGAGGGGTGTGGTCTGGGAGGGGGCGAGGCCAGCGCTAAAGGTAGGGGTGGGGTGGTGTCATGATGGGGGTGGGATCACAGTGGGGATAGAGCCAGGGGTGTGGTGGGATCTGGTCTGGGGGGTGTGGCCAGGTCTGGGGGCGGAGCTAGTGTGTAGCTGGGGGGTCACATTAGGGGGCGTGGCCAATGCTGGGGGTGGAGTCAGGGCTGGGGTGGGGCCTGCATGGAGGCAGAGTCAGCTCTTGGGGCCTGGCTGGTGATTGGGCAGGGGCGGGACATAGAACCCAGGGGACGGAGCTTACCCTGTGCCAGTGGAAGGGGCTCAGTGCTGTCCACCATGATGCCCAGTTTCAGAGGGCCTGGGGGCGGTTCCTCAGCTGGGGGTACAAGGTTAGATGCGGTGGTCCTGCCCCCAGCTCCTCCCTCTACTGCTCCCCAGCCCCTTAACCATCCCTCTGTTGCCCACCCCTGCTCCTAAGTCACCCCATCTCTCACAGGTGTCCTCAGTGTCCAGGCGGGGTTCCTCGGCTGGCACCTCATCGGGACTGGGGGTTGATGCCTGGGGGTGGGGGCAACCATTGGTGGGCTGCTCTGCGCACCTCCCATAACTGCACCACACACATCCCATAGCCCCACTCCACACCCCCCACTTACCGTGGTGCTGTGGGGCTGGGCATCTCCATTGACCTGCTCCGTGGGGCTCAGTCCTTCCTCCTTCTGGGGCTGCCAGGACCCGCGCTTCAGGGGCTGCCTGCCTGTTGGGCCCAGACACCTGGGTTCCCTCCCCACACTTGCTGCCCCCCAGATGTGGGTTCCCTCCCCCTCCCTTCCCAACACATGTCCTCCCCCACCCGATGCCCTCCAGATATGGGTCCTACCACCCCCAGAATATGGGTCCACCCCAAACCCAGTCCCCCCTCTCCACCTGGTACCCCCCCACGTGAGTCCCCACCAAAACCCAGGTCCCTGACACACGTACACCCTATGCCCCCTAGATATGGGTGCCTCACACCCATGTCCCCGCCACACCCAGTGTTCCCTCTCCATTGGTTCTGGGTGCACCCCTGGTCTGTCCCCCCCCACCTGGCTTTTGGGGGACCGTCAGGAGCTGATAGACCTTGTACGGCCGGGGCCCCTCCAGGCGGGAGCGCTCCGGCACCTCCTGTAACTCCGAGCTCTTGTTGAGGGCGCAGCGCAGACGCGTCTTACAGCTGGCGGCGTCTGGCCGCACCCCAGGGCGGAGCCGCCCCTTGAACTCCGCCCATGCCTGCCATGCCCACAGGGACACGTGTGGTGGTGACGACGATGCACGACGGCGACAACGATGCAGGACGGCAGTGTATAAAGGTGGATCACAGAGAGAGAGGTAAGGGGGTGGGGTCTCGCCCCACTAACCCCAGGCCCTGCCCACCCCAGGTCCCACCCATGTCACCTGGCAAAGGGCAGTGCAGGCCCCGCCCCTGGCCCCGCCCTTGCCAGCGTGCTGCCAGGGGATGCGGATGGCGGTGTGCTCGGCGTCGTCCCACACCAACCCGGGGAAGTGGCCACTGTCCACCTGTGCCACCAGCCAGGGCCGCAGCCTCCGCCCGTTGGCCGCTGCCATCCTGGGGAACACTGTCATCAGGGAACAGGGGGACATCAACATTGAGACCATGAGGACACCAGGTCTGTGGGGACTTGGGGATATGAACCATGGACACCAGGACCACAGGGACAGCAGGTCTGTGGTGACATGGTGACAGGGTCATGCGGACATGGACACTGGATGCCAAGTCTGTGGAAACTTGGGGACAAGGGTCATGGGAGCACCAGGACCACAGGAACGTGGGGACCCGGGGATGGGGACACCCCCATGAGGACACCCCGTGAGGACATGGTGACATAGACACCAGTTCTGTGAGCACATGGGGATTGTGGGGACAAGGACCATGGGGATGTGGGGATATCAACATCAGGATCATGGGGACACCAGCACTGTGATGACAGGGACACTGAGACTGTGGGAGCAGGTACCGCAGGACCATGGGGACGTGAGCACCAGATCTATGGGGACGGGGACCTAGGGGACAGGGGGACCCGCGAGGAGAGCGCTACCCACCTCTTAAAACTCACCTTCGCGGTGCCGCTTCCGCGAAATCACGTGACACTGATTGGCACCGGCTCCGCCTCTTAAGCCCCGCCCCCAGCGCGCAGCCGCGGGAGGGTGGGGCCGTCCCCGCCCGCGCGGCGGTAGGGCGTGGTCAGCGGCGCGGGGGGCGTGTCCCCAGCCCGGCCGGCGTGTGGAGGAGCGCCGGGTCCAGGCGGTGCCGGTTGATCAGCCACACCAGGAACTCGGTGTAGTGCCTCCTGCCGGCGGGGAGGTCAGCCACGCCGTTAGCTGCACACCACCGCCACCCCCCGGGACGCCCAACAATGAACGCTCCCCAGAGACCCCCAGGTGCTCCATAGGGACTCCAGATATTCTTCTAAGGACCCTCAAATATTGTGCAGGGACCTCCAAGTGCCCCAAAGGGATATCTAAGTACTCCCCCAGAGACCATTACCGCTCAGGGATCCCCATTGCCCCATAGCAACCCACAGCCGCCCCATGGGGAACCCCTGGGACCACCAGCACCCCACCTCATGGGGAACACCATCACCCCACACTGCCTCACTGGGACCTCTAATCATCCTATAGGGGCCTGCCCCCCCTCCCATGGGGACCCACAGCTGCCCCACAGGATCCACACTGCCCCACAGAGCCCACCAGCACCCCACAGTGATCCCTTGAGCCCCCTGGCTGCCCCATAGCAGCCCCTCTTTCACACTTGGGCTGCTCTCCAGCCTCACAACTCCCCTGCACTGGGCACTGGCAGCAGGGCCAGAAGTACTGGGGGCACTGGGCCGGACCCTGCTCCGCCTTGACGATGAACCCAGACAAGCACTGGGGGGGTGGGTAGCTGGGGGTCAGCCTCACTTCCTCTTTAGGATTCAGTCCACAATATGGAGGATTCAAAGCCTTGTTTTAAGCCTCTAAAGACCCATTTTTAGGGTGCAAAGCCTTGGAGTTTTTTGGTACTGAAGCATCATTTGAGTGCACAAAACCTAACTTCAGGGTTCAAAGCCTCATTTTCATTTCTAAGACCCAAACCCTCCTTCTGAAAGTCCAAACGTCTCTTACAGCTCTAAGCCTCCACTGTAGTGTGCAAAGTCCTATATTCTGGACCAAAGCTTTGTTTATTGGGAGCACAGAGGAACCAATATGATCTCCTGCTTTACAGGGTCCAAAGTGTAATTTGTAGCATCTTGCCTGTCCTTTTTAGTGCCCAGAGCCTTCTTTTTAGGGCCAAAATCCTCATTTTAAGGGTTCAAATCTGTCTTTTATTACCCATAGACTTTATCTAGGGCCCACAGTTTAATATTTAGAGTCTAAACCCTTACTTTTAGGGGAGAAAGCCTCATTTTAGGGTCCAAAGCTATATTTATAGTGTCCAAAGCCTCATTTTTACTTTCCAAAGTTTTAGTTTTGTTTTCCAAAGCCTCATTTGCAGACTCAAAATCAGCACTTGTAGGATCCATCTCCTGATTTTATATACCGAATGCTCATTTTAAGGCCCAAAGCTTTGGAAATCTTACTTTGGATGCCCCAAAGATCACAAACCCTGCAGTCCTCAGCACATGTTCCTTTCTTCTGCTTAGCACTCCCACAGCCCCATCACAAGAGCAAGGGCACAAGATGGGAGTGAAACCAAATGTGCCTGTTAAGGGGGAAGAACAGAGCCCTCGGCCCCTCTGCTCTTTTCTTCCCTGACCTGTGGTACAGTGGGAAACGGTCCGGGCACAGCCCTGGGATGGGGGACGGAGCCTTCCACACCTCAAAGTGCATGACGCCCAGACCAGGATCGTACTGACCAAGCAAAGCATTTCAGTCTAGGCTTTACCCTCCAAGGAGTAGCAGGAAACATTTTCCCCAGTGAGAGCAAAGAGATGTTTTGTGAGGTCTCTTTCATGGTCTATACAAACACATGGCCAAACTGCACACAAGCACATTGGACTGAGCCACCACACTTGGGGTGAGTTTTCTCATTTGTGTTACATGTAAGGAAATAACTAGCAAAAAAACCGGGAGAGACTCTTCACTTATATTAGGTCATGAAAAGGAGACCCACTGGTTCTAAGGGGACCAAGATGACTTTAGGAGAAAAATGCTGGCACTATGCCAATGTGTTTATCCGACGAATTCCAGCATCTTTTGCGATTCTCCACATCATCTTGGAGACACAACTGCATTTCAGTAGTCCATAAAACGACCCATACAAGCTTACCTTGGAATTGCAATAATACTTGCAAAATTGGGCTGGTGCAGAATCCCAGCTGGGATGACTTCAAAGAGGAACAATGAACTTTACATCTTACCAGCCTTTATCAAGCATCTTTAGAACCAGCAGGAGTTACTTCCTATGGGCTTTTGTACTTCATGGAGTCGCCAGCCATATGCTCGTTATTACACTTCAGGAAGACCAGAGCAAGCCTGGGTGGTCTGGAGCATACAGATCAAACCCACTGTATGCAGAAGTGTGGGACAGTGGTTTGAAATAAGGAAGAGAACAACATTTCTTCATACTTGGAGGTTCTTGAATCTAAACAGAGTCACAAGAAGAAACACAGCATTGGATAAGGACTTCTCCAGGCACAATGCTTTCTTATTGCACGTTCCTCCACACTAGAAAGAGCCATGCTGCACTTCCAGTTGCAAACACAGGACAAAATTCAACCCTGCCATAGCGTTGTGAAGTCACAGGGACCCCTTCCTTAGGCCAAGGAGGACTTGTGTCCCAGCACAGGGTGCACTTGGTGCAAAACCACCCTGATTTGCATCTTGGCTCCATCCCACCTGAATGTCTAGAGACAGCCGAGCGTGTGATCTTGGGGAGAGCTGAGACAGGCACTTCATACATTCAGAATTGAAGTGAGATAAAAGACACCCTCCCTCAAAACCATCCTGCTTCAAAAAGCAGCTCCATGATTCAGCAGAGAGCACCACTTCACCGCTATACATCTGTATCAGCCATACGTTAACGGGCAAAAGCTGCCTTCTCCCTCACCCCGTGCCCAGCACCAGGAGATGCATCCCATTGTGACTACAGCAGCCAGGCATTGTGTGTCAGTGTGCTGAAGCAACCTGCGCCAGCGCTGTCGGTCACTCATTAAGCAGGCAGAGGAGAGCGTGGCTGTGCTCCTCTCCCCACGCACACAGCCATCTCACCTTGGAGCCAGCCTGGTGTCACTAGACCACAGGGATCCAAGGTACCACCTTCCCCCAGGGACTGAAGGGTGAAGCAGGGGACAGCAGAGGAGCAGATTATGGGGATTTATGGAGGGGGAGGGACAAACGATTTGGGGGGCTACAGCCCTGTAGGTAACTGGGGTATGTTCCCACAAGCCACCACTGCCAAGAGCAAAAAGCATCACTGTGAAAAGCAAGGGCTTGGGGGAGAAGTCAGTGGGTGCCAGGGGCTCAGCCCCCGCAGGCATGGCAGGGTGGTGGAAACTGATGGCAGGGAGAGGGGACAGTACCTGTATCCACTGAAGACGCTGGAGCCTTGTCCCCAGGCGGTTGGCACATGGCTCCCTGGGCCTGGGCAGTGGTGAGGGCAGGCAGGGACTGGTGAGGGCAGGCAGTTACCCGTTGCTAGATCGTATCATTGGGGGTCACAAAATCTTACTTTCAGAATTCTGTATTTCTTTATTTTTTAAATCAAGCATGTTCGTCTTGTGAAAGCCACGTTCTCAAAGTCATGCTGGTTCTCATTACAGTATCACTGACAACAGGGACACAGTAGCTAATAGCTACTAATAGCTAATTTCTGTTTGTGGTACATAAGCTGTGTGAGCCGCAGGTACTTTGGCTGAAGCCCAACAGAGAAACACCTTCCATCTTGGCTCAGCAGACCAATTCTCAGATTGGCAGAAATTTTGGCAGAGTGTAGGCGAGAATAATTCCTGAATTATTAGTGAATCTATTAAGCAGAGGTAGAACCTCTCGAGGTGATGAGGGGGGTAGCAGGAGACCAGTTGGTTGGAATATATAAAAGGCTACAGAAAACATTAGAAACCATACAACGATAAAGGAAAATTCCTCTGAAACCACACCTATTCTACCAGTTTTTTCCCATCTATACATTTATAAGCTAAGCTCTACAATTAAGAGAGAAGAGTGACAGCCGTGATTATACTCCCTCACAGCTGCTTTTCCTTTGGTTCTTACTGTTATTATTGCCCCTTACACAGCAACTGAGCTTCGGAAGCATGGCTAGGAATTTGAATGAATTTGAAAGCAGTTTGGAGAGTACTGCGCCCAGTGGAGAAGACGACAGTGCCAGCTGGGAGCAGTACTTAGAAAGGAGGAACCTTGTTCTGCAGTTCCTACACTCCAGCCTGAGCCTCCACCACCTCCAGCACCAACGGAACAAAGCTGAGCTTTTGAAGAAGTGTTGCTTTTACTTGGAGATAGAGCCCAAACACGTGAACATGATAGACCTCAACTACGAGATGCATTGCATTGACATCTTGGAAGTAATAGACCCCATCCAATGGGAGAGGATGAAGAAAGTGGGAAAAAACCAGGCTCAAATCCAGCTGTCGCTTTTAACCGACCTGTTGGAACAGCTGGAACAAGGCCGGGAGGAGCTGAGCTGTTGCGTAGAGACCTGGGACATGGTAACTTTCCTCTCTGGGTGGGAGGGGATAATGCAGAGACTGTTCAAACTCTCCGAGTATATGGAAACTCTCATTCCCTTGCAAGTGCCAGGACAGCTCTATGTCAAGCACCGTTTGGTGTCACGTGCAGATCTCACACCTTTAAACCACAACATTAGGCTTTCTCTCAGTACAAAGATGCCACTGATTTTTGATCGAAAAGGATCATTTGCAGGCAAGGACTGGGCCAAGCTCAAGTGGTCTGATGAAAATCAAGAGTCACCCCCCGAACAATGTGAACTGCACATAAAGTTACTGACAAACGGGAGTCAGGCAGAACCAGAATACAGTCGGTTTCAGCCAGTCACCTCCAACATGTGTATAGTCCAGGACCTGCAGCCTGGCAGACCATACAAATTCACAATTAGTAGATCACTCACTCGCACTTTTGTCTTTGGAGATTGGCACGACAGCATCACACTGAAGACAAAAACTGACGCTGCTGAAGACGGGGACAGCAGCACTTGGATGCCAGAAGGATAAGGTGGCATTTTTCTCATTGTATCCATTTGAAAAAGATGAATGAGAAAAATTAAACCTTATATTTAAACCTTTTGCATAAAACTGAACTCATTCTGTTCTCAACAATTTTACATGTGCCTTCCCCAGATCTTTCCAGGTTAACCGTAACCCATTCCAAATTTCTCACACAAAACAACATCCTTAGGCAGCATTCAGGACTCAACACTCACATCCTGCTGCCAGAATTCACAGGTGGGAGCAGCTAGAAGCAGGCAGTCTTGCAGGACACCTTGGATGCAAAGCACAGGAGACAGAAGCATCTCCATCATGCAGTGCTTTCTAACCACCGCTAACATGCCCAGTGCCAGCTTCTTGCAATGATGTTGTTTTGGTTTTTTTACCCCAAATTATTTTTTTCCCCACATCCTTTCTCCAAAACACCTGAACTGAATCCTGAGTTCTTCATGTCACTCACCTGAATTTATCCCTATCTCTGGTTGTCGTGGTTTGGCCTCAGATGGCAACAAAGAACCATGCAGCTGCTCTCTCAGCCCCCCTCCCTCACCCCAAGCCATGAGGGGAGAATAGGAAGAGAATGGCAAAACTTGTGGGTTGGGACAAAACCAGAACAGCCCAGCCGGCTCCCTAGCAGGAGCTTCTTGCCCGCTTCCCTCCCGGGCCAGCTCCAGGGTGCAGACTGGGCATGGCTCACATGGGATGGAATACCTGTGTCCCTGCTAGATCCTGGGGAGAATTAACCCAATCCCTGGCAGAACCAGGACATTACCCACCCCTTATTCTATACCATCTACGCCATGCCTAGATTTTACAGTTTCCAATTAATTGCCACCACTTTCCCCTGTCTTATATATATACATATGTACATATATATCCATACAGATATGAGGCCATCCCTCTAAAATGTTCGTTGAGTTCATTTCATCCATGACTTTGGGCTCCGTCTGTTAGAACAGTCTCTCAGGGCAGGCAAGATGGTGTGTGGTGCTGGGCTGTTGCTGTATTTTCGGGGCTTGCGGCTCATGCCCATGGAGAAGTTGATCTCGATGAAGTTGCTGGGTGCCAGCTGCTGAGGTCAGTTCTGATCCCTTCACTGCTGCACTTGTTTTTTCATCAAAGTCCGTCTGTCATTAGTTTGGGCGATTCTTACTGTAGTACAACCAATAGCAATTATAGAAATGAGGACGTACAGTGGCAGGGTTATTTAGCAATTAACATATCATTTGATTCATTTGCTATTCTCGCCCAAAACCAGGTCCCCATGATGTACACATCAAACTTCCCCATCCTTCTGCATCACCCACCAAGTGCACCCAGGTCCTTGAGCACATGGCGCTTGCCTTGATGGGTTTGTGGGAGTGTGATAGAATCGATCTGCCAGGCCTCCCCATATTTATATTTCAGCCATCGTCTGCCATACCAAAGAGGCTTTAATGGCTTGGCTTGCTTGATTGCAGCACGTCTCACATTCATGGATGACCTGTGCGATAGTGTCCATGGTCAAATCCACCCAGCACAGTGCAATGAGTTGTGCCTCTATGGAACAGCCACAGCATTTTCCTTTCAAATATCCTATCGCTTTATCAGGGTCCTGCAGTGGTTTGGGGGTGAAGTCCCAAACCACCGGAGGTGAGAAGCTTTCTAGATACCTGGCTGTATGCTCCCACATCCCATGCCACCTGTGACTACCCAGCCTCAGGGCAGATGTCTGGGTGGTAGTCTTAAATAGTTGTTTAACCCTAAACTAGACCTGGGACACATTCAGGAGACATAGCAATAGGACCAGACTGGTTTCAGCATCCCAAGGATCTCAAAATTCTCAAAAGCTGTAGTACCTGTCCCGAAGGAGAAAAGAGAGGTGAAAGAGCTGGGGAAAGTATCTCTCTCCCTCTCCTCCCCCCCCCCGTTTCTTCATAGATTGGGTGTGATTATTAATAAATTCCGAGAGACTACACCCGAGGTACGGGCAGGACACCACCACCACCACATACCGCCCCCCAACCGTCTGACCAGTGATGCTATCACCTCATAAATTGATACTACACAGGCCAGCAAAATGATAATCCCCATCCCTCTCCCAGAGGTGACAAACAGCATCGCGGGGAGCACATAAACCATATAGGAATTTACCTAACAGGCACGAGAACAAACAAAGCCACAGGTGACCAGCGGCTATTCGGCTAACACAACGAAGGCACGCAACAAATTCCTTTTAACAAGCTCCGGTCGGATTTGTCGTTATCTCAACCTTCCGAGAACCCCACGCTGGGGGCCAGCAAGGACCGCCGCGCTTTGGCCTCACACGGCGACAAAGAGCCACGTGGCAGCCGCGCTCTCGGACCGCCCCCCCCCAACCCCGGCCGTGAGGGGAGAGTGGGAAGGAAAAGGCAAAACCGGTGGGTTGGGACAAAGGCAGTTTAACAGAACAAGAAAACAACAACAGTAACGCGGGCAGAGGAATATATAACCACGATTAACGATACCACCGCTCACCGACCGGCTCCCCCGTGGCGGCTTCCTGCCCCCTCCCCCGGCCAGCTCCCGGCGCCCCCCTGGGCATGGCTCACATGGGGTGGGATACCTGTGTCCCTGCTAGATCCTGGGGAGAATTAACCCTACCCCCGCCGGAACTAGCACACCGGTTCCTCTCACTCTCTACACCCTGTGCCTTATAGGTACCTAAGCACGATTTCGTGCTCACCCCTCTACAGTGCACAGAAAGATCGCTGTGATTGAAAAAAACAACAAACCAACCACCCCCACAATCCCCGCCAACAAACAGGGAAGGGTAGTACATCGACACAACCAATGTGCAGAAAACAATCTTTTCTGCCATGTACTGCAGTTAATACTCATGTTTCCAGGGATGGGGCATCTCCCACCCTCTCTGGGCAACATTGCCAGTGTTTTACTACCCTCATTGTAATAAAGCCCTTCCTTATATCTACTCTGAATCTTCCCTCTTGTAGTTTAAAACCATTACCCCTTGTCCTATTGCAACAGGCCCTGATAAAAAGTTTGTCCCCATCTTTCACGTAAGCCCCCTTTAGGTACTGGAAGGGGCTATAAGATGTCCCCGGAGCCTTTTCTTCTCCAGGCTGAACAATTCTCTCAGCCTGTCTTCATAGCAGAGATGGTCCAGGCCTCTGATCATTTTTGTGGCCCTCCTCTGGACTCGTTCCAACAGGTCCATGTCTCTCCTGTGCTGAGGACTCCAAAGCTGAATGCAATACTCCAGGTGGGGTCTCACCAAAGTGGAGCAGAGGGGCAGAATCACCTCCCTTGACCTGCTGGCAGCACTTCTTTTGATGCAGCCCAGGATAGGGTTGGCTTTCTGGGCTGCAAGTGCACATTGCCAGCTCATGTCCAGCTTTTCCCCCATCAGTCCCCCCAAGTCCTTCTTGGCAGGGCTGCTCTCCATCCCTTCATTCCCCAGCCTGTATTGATACCAGGGGTTGCCTGGACCCAGGTGCAGGACCCTGCACTTGGCCTTGTTGAACCTCATGAGGTTCACATGGGCCCACTTCTCCAGCCTGTCCAAGTCCCTCTGGATGGCATCCTGTCCCTCAGGCGTGCTGACCGCACGGCTCAGTTTGGTGTCATCTACAAATCTGCTGAAGGTGCCCTCAATCTCACTGTCCACGTCACTGATGAAGATATTGAACTGTACTGGTCCCAGTATGGAGCCCTGAGGGACACCACTTGTCACCGATCTCCACCGGGGCACCGGGCTGTTGACCACTACTGTCTGAATGCGACCATCCAACCAATTCCTCATCCACTGAACACCCCACCCATCAAATTCCTATCTCTCCAACTGAGAGAGCAAGATACTGTGTGGGAACTGCATCAAAGCCCCCAGAGAGGCCCAGACAGGCGGCACCCGTAGCTCTTCCCCTTGTCCACTGAGGTAACGGAGAATGTTTCCAATCAGCCGGGATTCAGGACCCGGCACCGGGCGGGTGCCGCCTCCTCCGCCCGGCGGGGCCCAGCCGGGCCCCGCGCGGATTGGCTGCAGCGGGCTGTCCAGCAAGGGGAGCTTTGATTGGCTGGGGAGGTCACGTGAGGCGGAGGCCTCTGGCCCTTGACAATAAACATGGAGTCGATATTCCACGAGCGGGTGAGTGACTGACCGAGGGGCCTTACTCCTCGCCGGTGGAGGGGGCAGTGCTCCGGGGACGGCTCTGGTTGCACTGGTAGGGGGGCGCCCGGCCTCTGCCCTGCCCGGCCGGGCCGGGCCGCGCTGCCCCAGACACCTTTCTGTTGGCCGGGCGAGGCCGCGGCTCGGTGTGCTCTGTCCCGGGGCGAGCCGGGGCCCTCTCGGCTGCGGCCCGTCCCTGCTGGGCTCGGCGGGGACAGGAGACGTTGTCAGCGGAGATGAGAGGGTCAGGCCCGAGCTCTGCGTTTCCCCCCGCGCGGTGGCTGTTCTTCTCGGGCCTTCAGAAAGGGACTCCGGGCAGGGGGAGGTGCCGGTTGCGGCTGATGCCAAGAGAGCCGGCCGGGGTGAGGGCGAGCAGCGGCGGGCAGGGTTGGGGCTGCGCCCTCCGTCCAGCCTGGCTTGGCCGGGGCCGTGTGGGGAGGAGGGGGAGGGAGAGCTGTTAAGGAAATCCGGATTCATCTGCTGTGCTTCTACGTGCTGAACAGCATCTCCTCTTCGAGAGCACAAATGCTGTTGTGAACCGCTGTGATTTGTCCAGGCTCCCAAACAGCAGATATTTCTGCTTTAATGCTATTCAAATATAAGTGTTTTTTTTTTTTTTTTTTGCCATGTGCTTTGTCAGTGCCTCTGCACCATTATTGCATTAAGATTAACACTAGTTTACTTGGCAAATAAAGCAAGATAGCTGTACAAGATTCTTAAAGAAAAAAATTTAAAAAACACTTTTCTGAAATCCATAGAACCTGAGGAGTGTTCTTTCAAACTAGGTTTGGGTAGCAAAGCTTGGGAAGTGTTGTGGTGTTAAACAGCTGCCAATCAGCAGATGAGTGTTGGATTTCAGTCATTATGGCCCCTGCCACAGTGACCTTGAGTTCCAGTCTAGGTTTGAAAATGAGTTCAAAACAGGTGTTACCTTTCCCTTTTCTGGCCTAGCCTATCACATAGTGAAATTATAACTTTTTTATTACTAGGTTGCTTTATGGTTTAATAACAAAACTCTGCTGAAATTGAGGTGACAGCACATTACATTCAAAGTTACAAGTCGATTGTAGTTGCTAAAGGTTTTGGGGAAGGAGGTTACAGCCTTGGGTGTCTTGCGTGTGAAATATAACTGCTCCCTGGTAAGTTAGTTACACCTCAATGCCTCTTTTAAACTGGAGTACCAAATACATATTATCTTGTTATCATTATATTCTAGGGTAAACTTAACTGAACCTCTGTTGGTTTGTTTTGTTTTTTTCTTAAGGGGTATGTTTTTCCCCCATCGAGTGCACTGTCTCGGTTCCTGTCAAAATACTTGAAGTGCTGCATGTACACGCACACCCTTCACTTGAATCCACATGCCTCAGGTGTTACAATAAAAAAGCATGAAAAACATATTTTGTTAAATTTCCTTTATGAATACCAAAGACTTAAGCAATGTGGCATTTTTAACAGGGGAATGACAATTGCAGAATGTAGGACTTAAGGATGGGGCTCAAGGAGCCCCTATCTTAGAAATTCGCCTTTTCTTTGGTAAGATACAAGTGGCTGAAAACTCTGAAAGCAGAGCAGCAGTTCATATTGGGATAGGTTTCAAGAAAGGGATTTCAGATTATGGGAAGGTGCGGTATTGTCTGCACACGCGAAAAAAAAGGAAGCTAATTTCTGTTAAAAACTGTAAGATCCGTTTTCTCTTCTGCATTTTGCACTTAATATGTACAAATTCTGTATATGAAAATTAATGTTTAAGATAACTTTTAAGATAAAACTAAAAATACAGGAAGGTCCTTTTAGTGAAATTAAGCTTTAACCCTGTAATACAACTCATTTTCAAAGATTTTTTTTTTTAATAGCTCTTTGTTTCTAAATTGTTTTTCTATAATTCTGGTGGAGAAACCTGTGATGCTTGAGCAGGTTCTTCTGTTGCAGTTTCATCATGTGAGCAGCAGCAGGGATGAGGTCCCGAAGGGATGGGAGCTGGTGTTTAGTCTTAAGTTCATTGTTGTGGGAAGGCCGTGAGCTGGAGGAGGTTTCTGGATTCCGTTGGACCCTGGCTGTACAGCCAGTCCAGCTTTAATAACTTGTTGCTCAACTGAGGGGTGAAGCCCCAGGAATATTCTGTCATCTGGGGTACAGGGACTTTTGGAGGTTCCTGCTGTTAGGGAGATCTTGAGGGATTTGTCGTATGACTTGTATGAGGCTTTCATGGAAGGTTAAAGAATATTCCTTCAAGGAATGCTCTTGTGTTCTTTGTTTGTGTGGGTTTGGGGGAAAGGAGGGGTGTTCTTTATTTTTGTTCAGGGGTTTTAGTTCTGTTCTAAATGGAGTGCATGCATATTAGAGTTCTTAATGCAACTAAAAGTGAGGACTGATTAAAACAAAAGAGAAGATCAGGGTTTTAAAACTGATGTTAGTCCTGTCTTGCACGTGTAGCTTAGTTATTTGTAAAGAAAGATTGCTTTTCATGGGAAACTAATTTGGTTGTTTGGGGTTTGTTTTCTGTTTGTTTTTTTTTACAAGGCAATATTTTATTTGCACTTATGAGAATGACGGAGTTTGATGTGCGTTCATTCAGACTAGATATTTATGAATTTGTGCTACAAAATCATGACTTAGCATTTCTGATTTACTCATTTTTAACTTGGGTTGACAGCGCAAAAATGTTATATTACATTTCTGTTATCTCCCTTGTGCTGGATATGCAACAAAGTATCTGAAGTGTTTTCCATTTAAATGCTTTAGCAACAAAAATATTTTTGTTGTTTAATATGCAGAATTTAATATTTTTTTCTTGTCATTTTCATCAAGATTTTAGAACCAGTAGCACTAGCTTCTTTTACCTAGGTCCTATACATAAATTTCACGTGGAAAATGAGCTTTACTGCTCCTCCAGCTCCTAATCACTTTCTCGACAATAAACAAATTGATTATAACCTGGACTGGGTGAGTAACCTGAAATGAAGGAAATAAATTCTGTAGATGTACAGTTTTAAATCTCTCCAGAGTCCTAACAGTCTGCCTTTCTCTAGCTTTATGTGGAGAGCAGGTTGCCGATAGCCACACCTGGCAGGGAAGAGAAATTAAAAAAGAAAGAGAGCATCCGTTGCAGAAAAAACTTGTTACTGGGAAGTAGAGATCTAAACCCTTTCATTTTCATGTGGTGGTCATTTGGAAGAGGACAGAATCCATTGTCCTGCTGGCTGCAGAGTCCTTGTGTGATTTGGTCGGGCCATTGGCAATAGTGTTTTCACTAGTGTTTTCAATAGTGCAGTAGTGTTTTCAAAATAACATTTTTACATGAAATTTATTTCCTCAAAGGAAATAAAGTCATGTGTGTTGGGTTGGGTTTTTTTCCCCATCAAATTGATGGGAGGGTTGTATTGTATAGCTTGCAGTGTGATAGATGTGAAGAATACATGGCATCCTGGGTGAGTGGGGAGGGCAGGAAGTTTGCCAGAATGAAATGGTTGAGTCATTTTACGGAATAAAACATTAACATGTTTTTTTTGTTGTCTCTGGTATTTTTTTCTCTCTTCCAATGTTAGCAAGAAGGCTCACTGTGTGCTCAGCACTGTCTGAATAATTTACTACAAGGGGAATATTTTAGTCCTGTTGAGTTATCCTCTATTGCACAGCAGTTGGATGAGGAAGAAAGAATGAGAATGGCAGAGGGAGGAGTGTCTAGTGAAGAATATAGAACGTTTTTGCAGGTAAAATCTTTTCAATTTGAGGTTGCTTGATATTTGCCTGAAAACTACTGTAGTGTAGCACGGACCTGCTGTTCTTGCATATCTAGAGAAGGTTAATCTCCTAGTGCTCAAACTTCTTAAATTTATAGGCCTTTGCATTCACATATCTTAAATTTGGCATTTTTAAATGATACTAGTACAGCTTTACCATAATTCTACAAAAAGCTATGTGATTTTCATCTTACAGTTAGGAAGGTCAGGCATGGCGAGGGGGAGGATCAGCGATTTGCCTTTTGTTTTTGTAAGCTGATGGCAGAGAGAGGAGCAGATGTTCCCATACCTGTCTGTCTCTTAAGCACTGAGTGTTTCTGATTTAAAGGTTTGAATTTTTAAGTAATAAGCTTATTTAGACATTGTAATCAGCCTTATAGACTAGGACATGTTTAGTTGTTGCTTTAAGTATGTGCAGTTACGTTTATTCTCAAAACAATGATTTCTGACCTTATATGCTTACACCATTTTTCCTTTTCTCCCTCCCAAATTCACACTGAGCAGCAGCCTTCTGTAAATATGGACGATAGTGGATTCTTCTCAATTCAAGTAAGCATGGCTCTTTACTGACAGAATTTTTTTATTTATGCAATATACATTCTCTCATAAAATTTAAATGGCATCGAGCTTTTTCATCTAGTTTCCAGTTTACAGGCTTAATGGGAATAAGTGCTGCACTTCTAAATCTTCAGAGTTTTCCATTAAGAGCAGTGACTTGCAGTTTCTCAGTTCCTGGGCCCTTGAACACAGAGAAGTATGGGCTCCTGAACTGTGAAAAACTGTGTCACCTGCTGACAATAATCTTGATTTCCAAGTTGCTTCTTATGGGGGACTTCAGGTGTAGACCTTGGTTCTCATAGACTACAGGTGAAAAAGCAGACTTGACATTTTCTCAAATTATAAACTGTAAAGCCCCTGGCAATGGTTACACGGTTATCACAGTGATCTGCTGAATGGAAAAAGCTGCAATGTCTGCATTGCAGTTTTTATAACACTCTCCAGATACTTTAGAACGGGAGATTTTCTTTCCTTCTTTTTTTTTTTTAAAGGACCATAAGGGAAAATTAATTAATAAGAAACACTTAAACCGGAACAACAACAAAAAAAGGTATTGAACACTGAATTGGGGCATATTTCTAGATGAGAGCTGTAGGCAATGCTTTGCACCTTTGGCTGTCTCCTGAGCTTTCAGAAGTGATTGTCCACGTTCCAGAATTTCTCAAGAGCCTCTCTTCCTTATGGCAGGACAGGGCTGTTTTTCTACTTGGTGAAAGACCATTAACAGTTTGGCATTTCTTGTTTGCTTAATTGGGCTGCTTCAATATTGAAGTTGAAAAATAAATGCTTCCTCATATTCTACGTTTTTTGTCCTGTCATTGCTTTGCTCACTAGCTGCATAGTTGGCTCAGTGAAAGGAAGATGAATTGTTAATTTAAAATTTCTTACAGTATTATTTCAGACCATTTTAAAGAGTTATTGTGAAAGTGTTTGTGCTAATGTACCTGACTGATCCTGTGATAATCCAGTGGTACAAAATTTCCAATAGTTACTGTGGGGAAGGATGACGTTCTACTTGGGGGGAAAGAGGGCAGAGCGGTACATTGAGAGCTGAGAGATGACAAGTTATGAAGTGTCTGTGGGAGGTGAAGCTACAGCTTTGTCTGGGGGAGTAATCTTATTAACACATCTCAGTTAAATCCCAGTTTTGTTACTTCCCCTTAGATATAGTATGCATGTTATGTTTGCATGTAGATTCATGACAGTTTCTTTCTGAATAATGTGATTCCTAGATTTCCTAGCAATGTTTTGAAATCTAAGTTTTATGAAAACAGAATTGTTTATAGCAGCTAAGATGGTTGCATTGCTTAAAATTAGATTTGACTGCTTTGACTCTTGAAAAGTGCTATTTTTTTAACAGGTCATAAGCAATGCCTTGAAAGTTTGGGGTTTAGAACTAATCCTCTTCAACAGTCCAGAGTATCAGAGGCTTGGGATCGACCCTATGTAAGACTTTTTTTCTTAGCACCCTGCTTTCCTTTTACAGAAAAATAATACTTTTAATCTATCATTTAAATCTTTCTTTAAAATTACTATTTCAAGCTGTGTTGCATTCTGATGTTTTTATTTTCTCATCTCTCTTTAATTTTCTCCTTTTGGGAGTGTGCATGAGTATCTGTCCTCTGTGCCTTCATGATACTCAGTATCTGTGGCATCACAGGTATATAGAGATGTCAGTAATGTTGACAACTTCCTAAATGTTATAAAAGCAGTATGAGTACTCTAACAGCAACAGTTGTATTACTGAAATTTTATGATATAAGTTTAAATTAGTGATAAAAAAAGAACTTAAACATTAATATATACTCCAATATTAGGGTATTTAATTTTTTCTATACCTTTTGTTTTTCTTTTTACAGAAATGAAAAATCATTTATTTGTAATTATAAGGAACACTGGTTTACAGTTCGAAAGTTAGGAAAACAGGTGACATTGTCTTTTTTTATTTAAAATTTGACTTCAGAATGGGGGGTGGAAAAGTGGTTGCGAGTAGACCATGTGTTGGCCTTTTGCAAGCCTTTGCTGCAATTTGCTTTAATAGTAGGCCGTATTAAAAAAACAAACAAACAAAAAAAAAAAACAACAACAAGAAAAAACAGAAAAAAAGAGTAAATGTTTGTTATATCCAAAAATGCCAGGCAGCTTTTCATGAAGGTTAGCCTGGGGAAAGACCCTAGGACCAGTTCCCCAGTGAACTTGTCCTCAAGGGAGCTACAGCTCTGGTAGAGTCTGTGCAACACCTTAAGCTCTTTTCTTTTCTGCATGAAAAATAGCAGAAAAATTTACAGGGCAGGAAGAGGGAGTCCTAAACAAGGATTGGGATCCCTATAGAATGCAAACTTATTTCAATGCACTAAATTATTGACGTAAAAATATTTTTGCTCATTTAAATGGACAGTGGGTATAAGAAAAAGTTCCAATTTCAAATTTATTAGTATTTGTGGTTGCTTGTATTTATGGGATTCCCATCAGAATAAGGTTGGGGAAAGTAGAATCACAACTTTGCACTATTTTAGAAAATTTTCTGAGACAGTTGTACTATAAGCAGAAAATAGTTATTAAAGGTAAGGGATGGCCATAGAAGTATATTGTCCATATATATAATGTCACACTTATGTCCCTTGTAACACCAATGCAGTGCTTTATTTCAGTAGCCAATCATTATTCTGGATCATACTGCATAAGCTTTTGTAAGATGGTTTGGTGTTTGGTTGGTTGTTTTTTTGTCACAGAAAATGTTCATGGAATAAGCTTTTAGATCCTACAGTAGTGGACAGGAATATCTTTACTCATTTGGTTCAGTTTGCAAGCGGTGGCTATGGGCTGGAGCACCTCTCCTATGAAGACAGGCTGAGAGAGTTGTGGTTGTTCAGCCTGGAGAAGAGAAGGCTCCGGGGAGACCTTGTAGCCCCTTCCAGTACCTAAAGGGGATATAGGAGAGATGGGGAGGGACTCTTTATGAGGGAGTGTAGCAACAGGACAAGGGGTAATGGTTTTAAACTAAAAGAGAGATTTAGATGAGATAATAGGAAGAAATTCTTCACTCTGAAAAATTGACCTGTGAGTGAAAAAACTAAACTCTGCTGTTCTGCTTTACTTTAAAAATATTGCTAGTGTTTACAGGCAATTTTTGTATATTTGATATCAAAAAGGCTGAACAGTCTCTTAAAAGTACAGGAATGTTCCTTATTATGAAACATGTTGTGTGGAATTTTATGAGATAAAACATTTTGGGCCAGAATGCCAAGTTGTATGGGGGATGTCTTTTGCTTGTACATGTGGCTTGTAGCCACATGAAGACAATACTAGGTGTCTGTTATCTAGAGAGTAATGAGAAACAACAGACAAAATAGATATAGTTAGATTTGACCTGCCTCTCTCATGTCACAGTTAAAGCAAAATTAGTTTACCAAACCTTCCTCCTCCATGAGGAAAGGTTTAAAAGTTTGTCTGTAATCTGCCTGTCATATTTGTTTATGTAACTTTTTATTCCTCACTCCTACACTGTTGGTGGTCTTACCCTTTCCTAGTGGCAAAGGGTGTTTTTGATAAATGAAGTGACTGAATGATAGAATGGTAGCTGGTCACTTACCTGTATCCCAGGTGAATTATAGTATGGGCCTGACTGCAACTGTATGACTGCATATATGGAAGTTTGGGTAGATTTTTCTGAGAATGGAGATAGAATTCTCCTTCTATCTGAAATGGTGCTTCCTGGTTAAAATTAGGTAATATTAAATGAGTATGATATAAAAAAAGTTTTTCAGATTGTTTGCAATATATTTGGGGTTTTAAAGGTAGAATATTTTGTTGTCCATGTTGACTATATTTTCTTTCTAGAAGTAATATAAATGACTAGCTCTCTTCTTCGGGGAGAGAAACGATCTCTGTGTATTTATCTCAAGTGTCCCCTATTGTAATATTATGCTGTACTATCAGCATATTAAATTTGAGTTCATTTTTCTTAATTTTTAAACTTAAAAATTATCTCAGAGAGAAGTAAACTATAGTTTTCAGCATCAGCAGCTATTAAAGGCAGCATGTTTAATGAAAGTATTTCATGGAAAGAATTTGACTTCTACTTCCTGTATCTATGAGTTTCTTAAGATACAGCATTAATTTATGAAGGGTTTCTTCCTTCATTAGTCTCTGAGCACATTTAAAACTAGGATTAAGCAGAATTTTACAATGATGTCTGAAGTAATTCTTCTACCATTATATTTTATCTGTTTTAATCTGGTACCAGTGTTCAGTAATGGGAGAGAGCATGCAGCCATTGCCCCGCTTCAGATCTCCTCTTAGCTGAAGGGTATTTGAAGGGTAACCTTTAGCAGTATAGGTATTGTGCTTCAAAAGACTTTTGATAGTTTATTTCACTAGATTTATTCGGATATTCCATCATAGAAAATGACCACAATGTACAGAAATGGATTACCGAGTAATCTTTATGCTAATTTGTTCTCTCAAACCTTTTTTTTCTTAATTACAGTGGTTTAACTTGAACTCTCTCTTGATGGGTCCAGAACTAATATCAGATACATATCTTGCACTTTTCTTGGCTCAATTACAACAGGAAGGTAATAGTAACTTGCAGATGTTAAATCTCATTAATTAAAAGTAGGTAATAATCATTATTTATTAGAACTTATGTATTCAGTTAACTACCCTTAGTTTTATGATTGAAATAGTGAAATAACCCAAGTCCTTATAATGAAAGGTAGAGCCTTACATTGTAATAAATTGCACATCATTGTGTTCCGTATAGTGTGCATTTTAGAGTGTTTATGCATGCACCTTAATGCTGTAGACTTACGGTTTGTTTTTCTCAGGTTATTCCATATTTGTAGTAAAAGGTGACCTGCCAGACTGTGAGGCTGATCAGCTATTGCAGATGATTCGGGTACAGCAGATGCAGCGACCAAAGCTAATTGGAGAAGAGACAGCACAGTCAAGAGATCAGAGGTAAGGTAAATAGAGATTTCATTTTAATAATGTTCGGTATGAGTGGTTTCCATGATTAATGCCTACATGGAGACAACTCCCTTAAGACGTAATTCGAAGTACCTTTAGCGCAATATGCATACTACTGTTGCACACAGTAGAAGCAAGTTGGTAGAATACAAATGGTGTATTTTCGAGTGTGCAAAAACTACCTTAGTAAGGATTCAGTCTTTCCATGCGTGTTGTGTAGTGCAGATTTTTAACTTCATGATTATGATTTCTTTCCAACTATAGTGAAATGGGTAAGCAAATCTTACCACCCTATGGTTAATAGTAACCGATCTATAATTAAGACTAGCTTGTGCATTCTGTCATAAGTAGAAAAGAATGAGAAACCCATATCTGAATTCCACGTCATATGAATCATACATATGAATCACACATTCCCCTCTGGAATAATTTAATTGTAAATGTTGTGCCACTGTTGTGATGCGTACTGCTAATACAAAGCATATAAAGTACTACTTCTGCAATAATTTTATCATGTTTTCATAGGAAATAAATTGCACACTGGTAAAAAAGCTTAAGGCTTTTCAGAGGAATTAATTCATTACTATTTCTTCCACTTTATAAAGGTAAACTGGTGTAAATTGATGGAATAAAAACAAACTACTTGGCAGTAACGTAGAAAGTGTGTATAGTTTACAGAGGGCCTGTTGCTCTCGTGCAGTCATCAAAGCTTCCTAAAAAGGAGATCACATCCACTATCTTCTGCTGGTGTAACTGTTTAAATAGCAATAGGTTTGAATAACGTGTATTGATTACTTTTTGTAGCCTTACTGAAGTTTTTCCTATTGAACAGATTCTTGTCACGATGTGTGTGGGTTTAGAATCGCAGTATTTTAATTTTTACAGCTGTAAGCTCTATTTGCAGCTCTTTTCATGCTTTTTCATGTAGAAATGGAAATATTTGTTTATATAACAAGATTTTCACAATAGAAATGTTTTTTCTCCAAAGTTAAAAAAAGGTAGAGTTAAATCAGCAGAACATATTTACTTTAAATCTCACAATAAAAGGTAGTATCGTTTCTGTATGAATTCTGCCATAAATGTATCAACCTCACAGGCTACCCAGAAGTGATGTGGACCAAGCAATAGAAGTTAACCATCCTTTTGATGGAACAGGCATGTTAGATGAAGATGAAGAGAATTTTCAGAGAGCCCTGGCTTTAAGTAGGCAGGAAATTGATATGGAAGATGAAGAAGCTGATCTTCGCAGAGCCATTCAACTCAGCATGCAAGGTGCAGTGCTTATCTAAATTCCTCTTACAATGGTCATGTTGCTTGTGCTTTGGGCAGGTACTGAAACTGGCATCAGGCAGCCACTTTCTCCAGCGTGCATAAAGCTCTCTGAAAAGACTGGCTTTGAGGCATGGAAGGACAATCCAGAATGTCCCGTAGCTATTTCCCTTCTGCTTTTTGAAAAGTTGCAAGTTTCATGTTAGCCTTGATCATTAGGAAGCAAGAACAAATTGGCAAAGGGTGGCATGAGGGAGGAGAAACAGTCCGAAGGTGAGGAGGAGAGATAGTATCGAGTGAAGTTAGCCCAGGTGCTTATTCCTCCAGCAAGTCTCTTTCTTCCTCTCAAGTTTGAAGACATTTTCTTAAGCTATATTTAATTTACTAACTTCATTTTACTGTAATTAGTAGGATATGGCATGTTCTGGTTTTAGGTAGTCGTCGAAGTCAGTTCTCGGACTCACAGAACGTTCCTCAGTCGCCTCACACCAGTCAGACAGACTCCCTTTCTTCAGAAGAACTGCGAAGGAGAAGACAAGCATATTTTGAAAAGTAAAGTAGTTGATAGAAAACTGCATGGGGAAGTACATGGTGTATTTTTCAGTGCTTTTTGGGGTGTGGATGGGTTTCTGACTGAGGTTAACTTAACTTTTATCTCTTAACACTGTTTTCCTAACATTACCTGAATTTTGCTATTCCCAGGTGGTTCCTATGAAGAAACCTGTAAGAGGGGATCTGTTTGTAATGTAACATCAGTCTTGTGAAGAAAGAAAACATACATGTTATAGAAGTCTTTTAAATGAAATCCTGTAAATTTCTGTAATTATCTTCCTGAAGAAAAGTATTCTTTCTCTAAGACTTTGCTTCTGGTGATGATGCCTCTAATGCAATCACATGAAAGCATTCTCAGTGATACTTTATGATGCTGTTCTGGAGTACCTTCTTAATATACAGTTGGGGTAGTGTAGCTTTTCTGTATCTCTGTCTCCTAGTGATGGAGGAAATAAAGACCAGGGAGAAATGCTATGGATTGGAGGAGTTAGACTTTGCATGAGAGGATGAGAACGGAGGACAGCCAAATTCGGGGGGAAAAAAAAAAGTTGCGTGGCTTGGAATATAGTGTTGGAAAGATAGGAGTCTGAAGGTTAGCACGGTGGAACGATTGAAGAGATCTTAGATGCAGGTGTCTTAACTGTACCAAACAGCTTCTACTTCTTACTCTTGGCCTTCCTTACAATGAGATAGACTTGACACGGGTCTCATACTGTTGTTAATCTTACTCTCTTATAAATTTATAATACTTTCAGGCAGCTACAGCAGCAAGATCAGACCCCGAACATACATGCTAAGCCAACTCAAAGCTCAAGCACTGCGGAAGCTGACCCAGGTATTGTTTTTTAAACTTATTTCCAACACTGAAATATTTATGTCTTTTTCACCTTTGTGTTGTGCAACTTCCCTTGTCTGCCTGCTCCTTGCTTCAGCAGCCATCCAGACTATGTATCACAGCCATGACTCTCCTTGGCAGTGAAGCAAAGGGTCGCTTTCTTGAAAAGCCTGTTCTGTGTTGAATGTCAATATCCTGTTTCAAAGTGAAGAGTGTTACTGTTAGACCATTTAAGTTCTGGCTTGGCTTTTTGTTGTTTTGTTTGGCTTGAGCATTAGAAATTGTAATCTTTGGGATTTGTGCCAACTGTTTTTTTAGATAGCAAAGTAATAAACTACTGGAACCAGTTTTCAGTATGTAGGCCTTATCAGTATTAAGTTTTGTTGATCCAAAATTAATGTGTATTACTTGTTACCAACTGACCATTGTGGAGGGGAAGCTAAGTGCAAAATATTCAGTGATTTTTAAAAAACCACAACCAAAACCAGTATTGGGAGTGGGGTGGAAACAGGTGGGTGTGGACAAAAGGAACAAAGAAAGCATTTAACTACAGTTGAGAACTACCTCTTTGCATTAATTACAAGTTCTATGCATTTATTTTCTTTAGGAGGTGATATGAGTGAAGAAGACATGCTTCAAGCAGCAATGAATATGTCTCTGGAATCTGTTAGAAACCACTTGAATACAGAAGAGGAGAAATGACATAACTTTTTTTTCCCCTCTTATTGTCAAAACACTAAGTCTCCATTATAACTTTACTGTGTGGATGTTGCACAAGCAGGGTTCATTTCAGAGTTCTGGAAGCAGGAATGAAAAGGGAAGCTGGAGGTGAGAGTTTAGAGGGAATCTGCAAATACAAAAAAGATTGCACTGATTTAGAAAACTGTAGCACTCCTATTACAGAACATCTGTTCCCAAGAGTGGCTGTATCAAAATTATTTAAACTCATCACGTGAACAAAGTTAGGCACGTGTAGCAGCTGTAACTTGCATTTAAAAAGGAAGTTTAAATTATTCTGAAGAATTCTATAGAAAATACAAAAGGTGTCGAAAAGCAGCACCGATTTCCTTCAGTACTAACGGAAAAATACATACAAGTAATAAGTTGTGCTCATAAATGACTAAGGCCTTTATAAGAAATCACTTAAAATGGGAAGAAGAATTAAATTCCATTTATCTTAGATAATTTATGTTGTGATTGCTTATTCTGAGTGTCAACTTTTTGATCCTGCTGTCCACTTTTGAAATGACCCATTCTGCAGGAGAAACATGAATCCATAAATTTCATACTTTGCAATTAGAAGATCTTCATTGTATTGTTGATTATGATGTTACTCCTGAGTCTGTCAGTTACTTCTGACCTTCTGACGCTTTCTGGTTTTACTTTCAGTTCCAACTGTAAAATTTTCAGTTCCATGTTTAAAAGTAGGATTTTTGCATTGCGCTGTTGTCTTTTGGCAGATGACTTGCCGCCTTTGGTTTGGATTTTTTGTTTTTGTTTTCTTAGGCTCTTTCTAGTTATGCCACTGTTTTGACTATAAAAGTAGCGTATAATCAGCTGGGTTAAACAGGTTTTCTTTTCTACCTCCTCTGGGGTCTTTTTTCCTCTTCAAGCTCAACCCTTCATTCTGGCCTTGCAGTATGAAAGAGCTGTAACTGAGTCTAGGAGAGAGGAGGAGGGGGTTGAGGTGCCATAAAGTCAGTGCCACACACATAAGGTGCATTCCTGCAGTCTGAAATGACCCCTGCGCGAGTAGCTCTTTTGAGAATGAATATTTATGTCTGTGTGGATGTTCCTTCTGAAATGCTTTCTATGAGTGTCTGTCAGAATGTTGCAGCTTTTTCAGGAATGGCCTTTATTCACGCACCTTACAATTTTTTATCATGCTGTTTCTGATCCTGAGAAAATGGGGAGCAAAGTATGTGAGAGAGTTTATTCTATTGGTTGTAAGGCATTTGCTTTGGTATCTGGGATGAATGTGTAACAGGGTGACCAAACCTGACTTTCAACTTCAGTGCAACAATTGAGATGATTCATTTTCCTAAATGGTGCTTGAAATACAAATTCTGTTTACATATAAATTATATGGGGAATATGTTATAGATAGAGTATGTAAACTCTAGTCCACTTAATGCATTAACAGTTAGCACAGGCATTCAGAGAATCTTTTGAAGATTACCCCAGATTTCTTTATCAAAATATTCTAAAGTTATATCATTGCACAATAGTAACATTTAATTAAAATTACTATGAAATGAATGGTAGCTAGATGGAAATATACATTCAACATCAAGTAGTACTGTACATGAAAGGGCTTTTACCTCCCAGCAAAGATTTGTTTACAGCAATGGTTTCTTGATAGCTTAGGATATTAATATATTATACATAATTGGGCTAAATTCTGTTTTCCTCACCTGTGTGCTGAATTTCCACCAATGTTACCAGAACCAGAGGTATATCTAAGACCATATGGATTTTGACAGGAGACAGCATTACTTTTTAAAAACTGATTTTAAATTTTGTCTTTTTAAAATAATCTTTTTATGTACATTATAATTAATATCAGTAATGTCTCAGTACAGCTAAACAATGGCTTTAAAAGTCTGTGTGTGCATATGCCATTTTTAAATGCTATTATTTTTCAGGTTGTAAATTTCTGCTTTCAGTTTAAAATTTATATGAAACTGAAAACAGGAAAGGAGTCTGCAAAGCACTGAATTATTTCTCTGCTCATCTGTAAATTATCCACAGCTTTAATTTCCCTTCTTTTGTTGTGCCATAAACTGATTCTGAAATAAGATTCTCCTTTTTATAAACAGGTATAGGCTCGCAATTTGATACCAGAACTTGGACCTTTTATCCTCTGTTATAAGAATATAATAAAAATGTATTACTTCTATAGCTATATAGTGTAGCAGCCCTATATTAAAAAAAAAAAAAACCACAAAAAAAAAAAACAAAAAAAACCCCAAGCAAACAAAAAAAACAAACAAAAAACCAAAACAAAGTCCCTTGAATTGCATTAACTGTAACCCATGGCAATTACATGTTTTTATAATCACTAAAGCACGGAGGTTTATGTTTGAACTTTCATGTCGTTTTGTAAGTTACTTCATCACCTAAGTGTTCTGATACGTGAGGAATATACAGGAACAGTGCCTGAAAAGCAGAACTGTGTCAGTCATTACAGGGCTTACCCTATTCCTTTCTGTGTTGAAACGTCATTCTACAAATACCAATTTTATGTTCAGAAGAATGTCAAGGTTAATGAAGTAGGTGCATCTGCCTAGTGAAGCAGTTCAGAGGTAGCAATTTAAGCTATGTATGTTAATTGCACCAAAGGAAAAGACTAATACTAATTGCTGACAGTACATATTTATAACCAAGACCTAAAGTTCAAAGTGTGTGGACCTGCCAAGAAGCTGTCAATAAAAAGCCGATCCCATTTTTTTGGCGTGCATTCTTTCAGTGATGAACAGTTCTCAACGTGGCTGAACTATGTTCATCAGGCGTTTACTAATTTTAGAGCCTGTTCCTGGTGTTATCTAGTCTGTCAAGCTGATGGGTTTTTTCCCACGTTGTAGCTTCAGGCCAAAGTTCATTGTGAAGGAGCAGTTTTATTACAGTATGATATTTGAGGGAGCTTCAGATTTCATTCATCCAACAGATTTTTACAGTCTTCCTCACTGTGAACAGTCCATGTGACGTAATTTGTGGTTTTCTGCCTATAGCAATCAAAGGGGTGTTGGGGGAACGAGTGATATTTCATTAAATATCTTCCAAAATTTGTTCTGTAAGTGTAATTCTGTAAACTGCTTTCGTGGTCTTGTAATGAGGGCAGGAGGAAAAAGTGTTGTAATGCAGTCATGCTTGAATGCAGTTCCTGTTAGGTACAGCAGCTATAAATGTGAGCTATTTAAATGCTCACATTTTTCTGGACTTCACACTAACCTGATACAATACTGGCTTACTCTCCAACATTTGGGCTCCTTGTGCCCTTCAAACAACTTCAGCAAGTTAAAATGTAATTTTTGGCAAATATACTATTATTATTTTTCATACTTAATTTGCAGGCTACTTGAACTAATACAAAGTTAAATCTCCACTGTGTTTTAATGTTGGACTATTGTTTCTATTACAAATCTATAAAATGGCAAGGGACTTTAGCTTCTGCACGTCTGCTAAACAATTTTATTTCTGTATCTCAGACAAATATTGTCATTTGCAAGCTGCTTTGCTTTGTTACAAAAATGACAATTAGCCTTTTAAAAATGGATATGTTACAATTCTAAATGTCTGAAATTTTCTCAAATTTAGTTATTGTTTCAAATATAATGATGAAAACTTACAAGTGGTGGCCTTTTAACTGAGAAATATAACGGGGAATAGTATTGGAGAACTCTAGAACTCAGACTTACAAAGAAGTATTAATTGTACAATTCAGGTTACCAGCACATATTTTAAAGGAATGGAAGAAAGAATCCAAGGAAAAGAAAAATTGAAGTGGAAACTGTTCTAAAGGGCTTAGATATAAAATGATGTTGCTGTCTTGGTAAGCCATTACTGGCTTGCATAAAACAACTCCTGGGAAATCTTCATAGTTACTCACAAATAATTTAAAATAAAAAGGAAAAAAAGGTCCAAGGGGTAATAAATATATACCCTTTCCCCACATACACAATTAGTTGTTCAAATAAGAACAATACTTCATATTGATATTCAATTCTTTAATTTCAAATTAGTTGCTTATTTGAGTTATATCCAGGTTTGCATCTTAAGCATGAGCTGTTTTGCAATAAACTTTTTTTTAAGCTGTATACACACGTTTCCCTTATTTGCATTTCAGACATGGAGGAAATGCTTTAGTATTTAACCTGCCATAGTCACCTCTTCCCCCCAATTACAGTTCATCAGAATGTTAATGTATATGTGACTTTTCAACTGCTTTTACCAAATCAAATTTTTGTTTCCTTTATTTTCTTTGTTAAGAAAAGCAAATAATTGTTACTACACTTAAAATTATTTTTTCTACCTGCCCCCGGTATAGCAACTGTGTGAATTCAGGAGGGGAAACTTATAAAAAGGTTTGAACAGAAAGGGATGTAATATTTAAATATTACGGGGGGTGGGGGGGAGGAGAAGAGAAAAATCTTGATATTGTCTTTAAAGCATGCAAGCATTGATAACATTTTATCTTTTGCTACATGAAACCCCATGTGTACAAAACAGTATAAAGTCAGGATTTTGTAAGGGAATTATTTTTTCATCTCTTGCCTAATAGTTGTGTATTTTAGAAATCATTTTCAGTAATAGATTTTTCGTCTTGAGACTCTGCTTTCAATATCCTGTCTTTGGCTCTGGATTCCTGTAAAATTTTTGTCTCTATTTTGTGTATATAAAGCGTATGATACTGAGAAGATTAAAAAAAGGAAAGCTGAAATGCTTTGTCATTGTTTTGACTGGAAAATGGCAGCGCTGTTTGATATTTTGAAAATGCTCCCCAAATAGGCACAAATATATATGGTTGTATTTGATACCATTTTTTAAAAATAAATATTATTATAGCTTCTAATGTTTCTCTCTTGACCTGAGTATTTGCAGATGGGCTTTCCCTTTATATGTGGATTGGACACAGAATCATCAAACATTGAAATTTCACCTTTGATACCAATGGGCTTTGCACCAGATGTTGAGTAAATACATCAGCTGTGGGGTAATTTTCTGTTGCTCATAACTGATGTTTTGTCATCTATGATGCCTTTTCACCTGTTGATATTCAAAATTTATGTAAAGACACTCCTGTCAGGAAGAAAGTTGGTGCTAATTATAAGTTGGTGCTACATCTTTAAAAATTGTACGCTTTCCAATTTTAAAATAAGCAAACATTTGCAGGTTTACTACCAGAATACACATTCTTTTTGTAGCACAATGCACTGTTTTTGTAGCTTAGTCAATCCACAGAGTATACTGGATGACTTCTGTGTACCTGTCACCAAGAGATGAAGCCAGTCAGCTAAAAATGGGTTGCAACGCTAAACAGTCAGTTTCTAGTTTTTCAAGAGTAGTACTTCATTGACTTTTTGCCTTACTTGCCATTATAAAATGATCCACAATAGATGTTTTTATCATCTCTAAATATTTTTTAAAAGTCTGGAGAACATCCCTGATCTTATTTGAAAAATGTTAAGATAGTTTCCCATAATAATTAATTAACCAAACACGACTGGAAAAGATGACAAACCTTCTATCTCCTTTGGACCCAGGGTCTTGTAATCTCAAAGACCGTGTGATAAAAATAGCTCTAAAATAGTTGCAAAATCAATCCATCCCTGGATGGGTAAGCCATTCATTTTCTAGCCCTGGAAACAGTTGTGAAGCCGTTATGGATACAGCTTGGGGAACCAGGATCTTCTTGAGCTGCAAGGAGACTGGGACATTATTCATTGTTCAAAATGGAGTTAGGAGAGCTTACAGTGATCACGTCAGATAGAGCTCATCTCCCAAGGAAAGCATTGTGAACTGGGTGGTGGAGAAGTCCTGAGATTTTCAAGTACCGGACTTGGGAAACCGAAGGAAAGAAACGGAGGAAGGATGAATCAGCTAAAAGTCTGAGCTCCTCTTTAAAACCATTGAGATTTCAGCTGTGAAATGCTCTTTTTCTTCAGCTTCACTTTACCATGGATGTAGTGCTTTAATTATTCATCTTTTTATGGAGTTATTAATTTGCAGCTAGCAATGAGCCAGCTGCCCTGTATTTTATTTCCATTATTGACCATTTTTTATATCAGTATTGTTCTTACTGTTTTAATACTGCATTTTCTGTAGCAGTGCAGTACTCTCCTTGTAGTTCCTAGTAATTTTAATTCATTTGATCAGAACAAAGAAGAACTTTGACTCAGACCCATGTCGGCGTTGTGGCTGGAAATCCAAGCAAGCACAGAATCATAAGGTGGTTTAGGTCGGAAGGCGCCTTAAAGGTCATCTAGTTCCAACCCCCCTGCCATGGGCAGGGACACCTCCCACCAGACCAGATTGTTCAGAGCCCCATCCAACCTGGCCTTGAACACCTCCAGGGATGGAGCATCCACAGGTTCTCTGGGCAACCTGTTCCAGTGTCAAAACCCTTAGAGTGAAAAATTTCTTCCTGATACCTAAGCTAAATCTACCCTCTTCAAGTTTGAAGCCATTACCCCTCGTCCCATAACTAAATGCCCTTGGAAAAAGACCACCTCTGGCTTTCTTGTAGGCACCCTTCATCTAGATGTGTTCCAGATTTCCTCCCCAATTGCAATAGAATGAACACACTAATGAATAAATTTCCACTAGCAAAGTTAGTATTTGAATTTACATGGTTTCCCTTAGGAAATGGTACCTTTCAAACCAGCACAGTAAGAAAAGCAGCATGGAGAACATCTGCGTTTATATACCTAGCTGCTATTCACACCAATACAATTTACATGTAATATTAAAACATAAGAAACGACGAGCTTTTACCTCATTTAAAAATGGTCTTTTACCTCATTTAAAAATTTAAAACCGAACTACCCAATGTGATTTTTCACTACTTTTGTGAACGCAACAAGATAAAACCTGTGTGAGGCACCTCAGGGAAACACCCACCCCCGCAGCTCAAGGGCCCGACTGTTTCGGGAACTTGCCAATTTCGCAAAAACGCATATTCCAATACAAGGACGCGGTGTCTCGGTAGTGAGGGGTGCCCCAGGTATGTGAATGAAGCCGGGCTGAGACGCCCCTCTCCGCTGCCGCCGGCCGCCATCACCCGCCGGCCCGGCACGCCGCTCCGCTCCGCCGCTATCCCGGCATCCCCCGCTGCCGCGCACACGTGACGGCGGCGGCGCTCTGGCCGGCAGTCGGTGGCGGTGGGGGCGGGGGCGTTATGGCTACCGTCGAGGTGGCAGAGGCCGGATCCGCCGGGAGGAGCCGCTGAGCCGGACCGCGCCGCGCCGGGGGAATGCGGGCGGAGGGGTGGCCGGGACCGGTCTGCTGAGCTCGCAGCAGAAGCTTTGGCCCTCCCTAGCCAGGAGAAGGGAGGAGACGGTTGAGCGAGGCCCGGAGCCCTCTTGAGCGGGCGGTGATGGCGTCGTGGTTGGGCGGGCTGGGCCAGTCTCTGGGGCAGGTGGGGGGCAGCCTGTCATCGCTCACCGGCCAGATCTCCAGCTTCACCAAGGACATCCTGCTGGAGGGCACCGAGGAAGTGGGCGGTAAGGAGGACTGAGGCGCCAGCCGGGCCGCGGGGGGGTGTGTGTATGGAAGGGGGTGTGGGTTTGGGGGCTGTGTGTTTCCTGGGGCTGCCTCCGGCCAGTGCCTCCCCGCCCGAAGAGGCCGGTGGGGTGAGAGAGCCCTTCCTCCGGCCGGCGGCTTCCTCAGGGGCCCTGCGGCCGGCCGGGGGGGAGCCGTCCTGCTAAACCCAGGTTTGGTGTTTTTCGGGAGAGCTGTTGGCCTTGTTTTCGTTTTTATTCTGCCTCTCTGACCTCAGGATCCGGAGAATAAACATATTCTGAGGCTATAATAGCAGAGGTCAACCCCTTCGAAGTTTATTATTCAGAAGTTTCTGTGTTGATCAGTAATGAAGGCACCCATTCTGTTTGCTTAGTTTATCTAAAACCCCGTTTGATTAGCTGCTTTTAGAGCGATCTCCTAAAACCGTGGAGTAGTAGCAGTCCAGAGTTGTGGGGTTTTTTTGCCACGGGTGTGATCTAAGTCTGACGTGTCACACAGGCAAGGGCCCGGTGTATCTTATGGTTTTGTTGTTTATTTTTCTGTCGGGCTCAGAGAAACCCGTCAAGTTCTGCCATTCTCCTACAGCCAAGTAGGAGAACATGGCCTTTATAGGAATTAGAAGCTAGGGTGATTTGTATTTCAAACAGAAAGCTGCAACAAAAAAGACATCGAAGTAAGATATTCGATAAAGTAAGAGTAAATGTATTCTAGACTGTAGTCTTTTCTTTATATTTGAAATAATACCTTTGTGTTTTGAGTTTTTTAATAAAACTTTGGGTTTTTCTAGTAAAGCAGCTGTATAATGTGGCAATAAATATCAACAGGTTAATACCAATAGTATTGTTTACCATCTTGAAACTACAGCTTCTTGAAAAAAAAAAAAAAGAGCATTCTCAAAACAGTTAGGAGTAGCGACCACAAAGAACATCTAAGACTTCTGAATACTCATCTTAAATGTGAAATTAAACAATTTACTTTGCAACTTCCCAACTATGAAACATTGTGAAAGTATTGTATAAAACTTGTTGGCAAGCTGATACTACTGGTCTAATACGGATAGGGTTTTTGTTATACAGGTGAAATGTTTGGAAGAGAGAAATTTATTCTGATAACTGCAAAGTTACCTTTTTTTTCACTTTTCTGAAAGACTTGCTTTAAATTTTTTTAAATTCCAAAATCCATATTAGTTTAGTTTTGAAACTTATTTTACACTACTAAACTGTGTAGTCATCTAGTGCGTTTGTTTTGCCTTTTAAAAAATCAGCTGAGATTCCGATTCATGCATTTGTACTTTAGTTTGTGCAAGAGAGATGTGCTGATGTTCAGTAGTTACTTCCAGCTATACTTGACTGCTAGATACTGCTGTGAACAACTTCTGTTTCCTAAAAATGTTAAGAGTAGTACATTTTTGTGGGCTACTAGTCTTGAGGTTGTAAAAATCTAGTGGCATCTAAGTACTCTTCCGTAAAGACCTTTAATACTATGTGGCCTAAAGAACACCTTTTAAGCAGTTCATTACTTTTTTTTTTTTTTAAGTTTCCTAGTTTTCTCAAGTTTCCTCATTTTTAACATTATCCCTTACATCCACTATTTTGACTGCCATCTGAACTGAAGATGGTGTTTGTAAATTATAGACTTTAACGTCTTCAGTGTAGCATTTTTCATGGGTAGATTGTTGCCTCTGCAGCACCTGAGCTGCATCAGTTTTAAACAGCACATAGGAAATTATGAAATACAGTTTTTACTTGAAAACTGTATTTATTTCAAATTTGAAAAATTCTCAGGGTTGCTTTGTGGTCAATTCAGAATAATTTCTCATTAATAGAAGGAAATGTGGTGTTTCTATCTATTAAAAGTGGGACATGGGAGAAGTAAACAGCCTATTTGAGGAAGGTTGATAGTTGAAGGAAGATTATCCAGGAACAGAATTACATGGTTTCGTATTAGATAAACTGGTATGGTAGATGGTGTCACCTTTGCAAATGAATGCGAGTCTTATGGGGGTTTTGTGCCTTTATGTGGGGGGCAGGGTTGGTGTTTTGTTGTGTGCAATACTTTGTGGACTTTGTGGGGTTTGGGTGGTTTTTTTTCTGAAAATTTAGTGACTGTTTTGTGTATTTTATGGAACTAATTCTTGTTTTGAAACTTCACATGAGATTACTGAGAAGTACACAACTATCATGTCAGGGACAAAGTCCTAAATGAAGAACACATTCAGTGACATGAAATAGTTAAGTTTCCATTAATTTAAAGCTTAAATCTGTACTTTTTTGTTAGTTTTGTGGTGTGACTTTAAGCCTGGATAAGAGGGAACTGAATTGGGTTGATAAAGACTCTCTGGTCTGAAAAATAATTCTGACAGTGTTCTGATAAAAGCAGCTGTTGCTATTTACCAAGGAATGAACACCGAAACAGTCTGAAGTAAGATACTTATTAATTACTATGGTCTTAACTGATGTCTACTTACCAGATTAAAAGTAGTTTAATGAAAATGAAAATTTTCACTTTCTTTCAGATGCAGCAACAGAACTCCATGTGTCCAATTCTAGACTCAGAGAAATAGAAAGTATTAATGCAGCACAAAAGTTTGAAGTAAGAAATTTTGGAACCCTATTATAATTAAAAGTAATAAATAACATTTGTTTCTTGTAAAAGTGAAATACTGCACTGAAGTTGCTTATCTCTGGGTAAATCTAGAAACAAGGGTGACAGTGGTGTTAGAACGTGGCTCTTTTTTTTTGGGGGGGTGACAAACTGCCATCACAGATAAGGAGGGCACACTTTTTATTGGAATATGCATGTAGTGCAAGTTTTCATCTTTTGTTAACTGCAGCATCCTGCAACTCTTCCTACCCCTACCATGTGGTCTTGGGCTGCAGCAGTAGACTTGGCTCTGAAAAGCTTGCAAATGTAAAAATCTTAGGTTTTCATAAATTTTAGCTGGTAAGGAGTTAAAATTGATTTATAGCAATTCATACATGACCACAAATAAAAGGAGATCTAGAATGCTCGGTTATGCCGGACAGCATGTCTTTTGCAGCAACCTTCAAAGTACAGAGTCTGTGTGTTCCCTGATGTGGTTCTCTCTCTGTGTTGCCCTGCTGTATGGTCGTTTTGACATAGCTACGCGTGCTCATGCTCTTGCAAAACTGCTTACAAATCCCGTGTGCCCTTGTGGAAAGTGACTTGTGTACTTTTACAAAGGACTTGTTGGTCTTGTGGCTTTATTTATTGCTGTAAACCAACAACTGTCATGTACGTCGTCAGCCCTCAAGAGCATTGAGAAGTTAAGATAGGATGTAGTTCAGCTCTGAATTTTTCATCTTGGTATTTACATCTGGTCACCACAAACCCTTTTCTGAAAGTGAGCTAGAGTCTATGCCATATAAATATGGAAAGCTTGGACGTGAATGCGATTTTGGGCCCACACTTCGAAGTTACTGTGTGTTGTGAGTGAAATAACATGAGAAATCTGTACAAATTTATTGATTTCTTTACTGTTCAGCAGACTTATGCTTTTCTAATTATGTGAGAACTCTTTTCTGAATTTACCAACACTAATTTCTCATTTTTGCTAGAACGAGAGACTGAAAAAAGTTTGTAGTGATTTAGAAGAAAAGCATGAAGCAGCAGAGCTTCAAATAAAGCAGTTATCTATAGAGTACCGAAATCAGCTTCAACAGAAAGAGGTAGGATACAGAGTGAAATATTTTGAGTAAGTATGTCCAGTAAACATATGTATTATGCTGTTTAATCTCTTTGTTATAGTATTAGTGTTCTTTCAGTGGAAGTATTGGTCAGTGTTATGCTTTCTTGGTTTGTTAATGTAGACACTGAGAGACTATGACATATATTTCCTTCAATCATCTAATAGAAGCAAAGCTGCCAGGAGATAGTTGAAAAAAGAGAAAACCCTCTGGGAATGTCATGCGTGTATCAGAATTTCTGTTGTTTCTGAAATCACTGTGAGAAAGGACACTTAAACTGCTTTGTATTTCTGATTCAATTATCTTTAAGGAAAGCAACAAGAGCAAGTTCTCATTTGAAGCAGTTATATTGTCTGTGGATATAATAATTATTTGTATTTATGTATACAGTTTAAGGGAACAGAACTAGCTTTCATAATTTGAAAAGTGTCCCTTTGTAATGGAAACATCAGCTTTATAACCTATTGCGTAATGTGAGATTTCATAGCCTTTTAAACGAAGAAAGTTACCACTATGCCTAGAATTTCACAAAAGGAGTTTTATTTCTTTGTTTGTAAATGCATGTAGGAGCTTAAGGAAGCAGAATTTTGAGATGTATAGAATTCTGCTTATTAAATACAATAACAGAGTTGTTATGAGAAAATTGCATGCAGCTAACTTCAGTTTATTGTAAATAAGTAAATTTTCATTACAATGAGTTGTTAAGGGTAAAAGAAACCACATGTAACATAAGTAACTGGGGGAGCATCATATTGCTTAATTTTCATATCTGAATACCCTCTTTAAATATTTATATTTTTTGTACAACCTGTTAGTGTGAATCTTGGTACTTAGGTACTTGGCTGCTGAAAAAAGCAGCCAACGCTTCTACTGAAGTTTGACTTAACTGAGAACTATTAAAACTTTTAATACGTGTCCTTGCCTGAGATACTTAAAACATCGGCTAAGACTGCTTTTCTTCATTAGGAGGGTACGTGGGGTTTTTTTCCTTTTCTTTTTAGTGAAAGTGATCAGTAATTTGTGCTGGGGGGGAGGTATTTGGTTAGTTCATGTTTCATAAGGCTACAAGGGGTAGAGTGTATTTTGATACTCTTATTAAAACAATGCATTGTATTCTGTATATTCAGGTGGAAATCAGCCATCTAAAAGCTAGACAGAATGCACTTCAGGAACAACTGCAGAAAGTACAGACAGCTGCTCAGTCAGCACAGTTGGGAGCTGCTGTTTTGCCACCAGCCACTACATCAGCTTCCTATGTTCCAGTGGTCAGACATTCCTCAGGTTTTGAAGGAGATGACATGGATTTTGGAGATATAATCTGGTCACAACAAGAGATAAACAGATTGTCCAATGACGTTTCTAGGCTTGAGTCTGAGGTTGACCACTGGAAGCAGATTGCACTGGTGAGTGGTTCCCCTCTATCTTACCCTCCCCTCTAAATCAGTATTTTCATTGCATTTGTTGTTTCTGGAGTGGGTCTTTTGAAAGTTCATGCTGTACAGTTTCTGGAAGCAACATGATTTGATGGGAAAGCTGAAACCTAATGATCTTTTAGTCATTTTCTTGCTGGCACAGAAGAGAAGGCTCTGGAGAGACCTTACAGTAGCCTTCCAGTACCTAAAGGGGGCTACAGGAGGGATGGGGGAGGGACTCTTTATGAAGGATTGTAGCAATAGGATGAAGGGTAATGGTTTTAAACTGAAAGAGGGGAGATTTAGATTAGGTATTAGGAAGAAATTCTTCACTGTGAGGGTGGTTAGACAGTGGAACAGGTTGCCCACAGAAATTGTGGATGCCCCATCCCTGGAGGTGTTCAAGGACAGGCTGGATGGGGCTTTGAGTAACCTGGTCTAGTGGGAGGTGTCCCTGCCCATGGCAGGGGGGTTGGAACTCAATGATCTTTAAGGTCCCTTCCAACCTAAACGATTCTATGATTTGTCAAGTTAGGAAAAGGGTTTTGTAAATATTCGCCTAGAATACTACTTCAGGATTTCATTTTTGTGCAGCCTTTCAAAATACTCTTTTCTTCCTGGCTGTGATATTGATTATATATTGACAGCACAATACCGTTCAAAGTGATAGTTGGATACTTGCATACTGTTTTTACTTACTTTTCTCTCAGTCCATAATATGTCAGTTGTAATTCATTGTCTGCCGAGACAAGAAAGAATATAGTCTTTTAGCTGTTGTTGATGTGAGTCTTCATTTTTCAAACTGTAGCCTGATTTCAGAGGTATACTTTTCCCACGTGGAAATATTCAAGTACAACTAAGCAACACTGTTGTCTTATTAGGTGTAGTAATACCCCTCCACCCCAAACTTTTACACATTTACATGTAATAATTAAAAAATCCATGGAAAATTAAAAAAGTTTCCATTAAAATGTATCATTTTGATCAAAATTACCGTAGGTTTGAATTTTGCTTCACGCTAGCTTTGTTTTCTACTTTTGAGTATCAATAGAGGAAGCACTTACGTGAAAAATACATGTATTTATCATAATTTTCACATGGATATGTGATTTTTCTTTTCTCAGTCTTCCAAAGTGCAAGGGACAAATGATGCTGAACAAAGCGAAATATGCAAACTGCAAAATATTGTTAAGGTAAGATGACAAATTTGACAAACTTGTCTTCTCTTTTGCTTTATTCTTAATGGTTTTGCATATGGTCATATGACTTGTGAGTGTAGTTAAAATAATTACAACACTAGCACTTACATTTTCTCTATTAAAAATGCATGTGGGCATGTAATTGTACTGCTAACTGAAATGTGGCTATATTTACAGTCAGTCAGTTATTCTGAGAAAGGGGATTTATATGATTTGATTAATATAGTAAGCTTAAAAGAATGACATTAGTACTTATGAGGGCAAATTACTTGCAGAAGCTGTTGATGACTTACGATACTGATTTTTAGATACACAAAATAATTTCTTTTCCTTTCTCAGAACATCTTGCCTTTTTTCATTGACGGTGCAGAATATGCATCTGCATGTCATCCTTGAAAGTTACTAGAAATATGTCCTGGTGTGTCCACTTCCTGTGAATGAGTTCTAATCTCTCTACATTCGTTTAATATTTGCTGTTGTGTAGAGCATACTGTTTGTGTAAACATATTTTTAAAAGGAATGTCTTTTAACACATTTTAAAAAAAAATCCAGACCAACAAAAAACCTTTCCTATGAGAAATCCTTTAATAAATCCTTTGTTTTTACTAGGGAAAGCATTTTCTTTCTTTTGTATTTTTTCTTTCTTAAGCTTCTGTACTGTACCATTGTGTTTCTCTGATGATGTTTTTAGGAGCTGAAACAGAAATTAAGTCAAGAAATAGATGAACATCAACATGAGCTTTCAGTATTGCAGGATGCACACAGACAAAAGTTAGTAGAGATAAGTCGTCGACACCGAGAAGAGCTAAGTGAATATGAAGAGCGAATTGAAGAACTTGAGAATCAGTTACAGCAAGGTCTTTATTACCACATGCTTTCTTTTTTATTTAATGTAATTTTGCTTAAAGCATTACATACATATATAACAGTGTAATAGATATCAAATACATGATGTTTAGGAATTTGAAGTTCAGCTTCATGTTTAAGACACACGTGTGTCCTAGTATCTTATATTCACTGTGGTTGGCTTGAACACTGGAATGACAGCATTTAATCCTTTGACAGGTATCAGTCTAGAGGGTCATTTCCTGTACATATCAAATGTAGTGCTCCAAGTTCTACACTACAGGCTGGAGAGTTGGGTGGAGAGGAATCTAATGAAGTTCATCAAGGGCAAGTGTAGGGTCCTGCACCTTGGGAGGAGTAACGTCATGTACCAATACATTTTAGGGGTTGCCCTGCTGGATACCAGCTCTGCAGAGAGGGACCTGGGAGTCCTGGTGTTTACCATGGACTGTTGACAAGTTGACCATGAGGCAGCAATGTGCCCTTGTGGCCAAGAAGCCCAATGGTATCTACCTAGGGCGCATTAAAAAGAGCATGGCCAGCAGGTCGAGGGAGGTCATCCTCCCCCTCTACTCTGCCCTGGTGAGGCCACATCTGGAGTGCTGTGTCTAGTTCTGGGCTCCCCAGTCAAAGAAAGGCAAGGAACTACTGGAGAGAGTCCAGTGGAGGGCTACAAAGATGATCTAAGGGACTGGAGCACCTCTCTTATGAGCACCTGGGTCTGTTTATCTTGAGGAGAGAAGACTGAGAGAGGATCTCATCAATGCTTATAAATATCTAAGGAGCTGGTGTCAAGAGGATGGGTCCAGACTCTTTTCAGTGGTGCCTGGTGACAGGACAAGAGGCAACAGGCACAGACTGGAACACAGAAAATTCCATCTAAACATGAGGAGGAACTTCTTTACTTTGAGGGTGACAGAGCAGAGTGTACCCAGAGAGGATGTGGAGTCTCCTTCTCTGGAGATATTCAAAACCCACCTGGACGTGTTCCTCTCCAACCTGCTGTAGGTGATCTTGCTTTGGCAGGGGAGGTTGGATTAGATGATCTCTGAAGAGATCATCCCGTCCAGCCCCTACCATTCTGTGATTCTGTGTAGAAGCTCAGTAGTTCTCAGAAGGAGCTTTTCTTTGTCTTGTAGGTATTTCATATTCCATAAAAACAGTCATGCCAGTTAGGTTTCCTTTTGGGGCTTTGCACAAATGTATAAGATTTTCCTGTAAACTTCTATTTTATTATCTGTTAAAACTCAGACTTCTAAAGAGTATATACTCTCCTTTTGGGAAAACATAATTTTCTTCTTGGGAAATATTTTCACAGCCTCCTAATTTCTAAGGTAGTACTGATAGGGAATTTATTTCTTAAAACCAGATGCCTGTTAAAATGTGATCTGTCTTTTACTGCAGATACTCTATATACTGCACTTACGTACACCAGCAGGACTGATTTAGTGAAGTCAAAGGCAGGAATCCCATATCTTTTGCATTAAAGTTATCTGTAAAATAAATACTGCTCACAGCTTTTGAAGAATTTGAATATTTTACATTTTTATTTTGTTGTTTCTGTTTGACAACATAATACAGACTGGGGCAGAGGGAAGTGTTTGGACTTACACTGAAATGAATTCACAAGCATTGTACTTTCATTGAGCTTTTTTCTGTACATTTTTGTTTACACCTTTTCATACTGTGTAACTTGCCTGGAAATTATGTTGTGAGGGTAGTACAGAACTATCAATGTTATTAAAGTATGGTGGATATCTAAAAATATCAGTTCTCCAAAATGAGATCTCTATGTGAAAAACTTTGTGTGTCATTTAGCAAATGATGTACTAGTTTGTAGCAAATAGTTCTCTATAACAATCATTCAGCAAACCTTTGAAATTTAATTAATTAAATTATAAACAGGGATTTTGCATCAGGCTGAATTAAATGGGGTTGATAAATTATTCTTAGAAAATTGAGAGATTCCAAATTCTAGGAAGCTAGATTCAGTCATCTCCCCACTGAGAGAGTTGGGGTCAAGTGTATTTTAATTAAATTGTGAACAGTGTATGTCTTACAATGCTTACCTTTTGAGCCAGGTATGTGTAAGTATTCGAAAAGCTGCTTATCAAACTAGGAATATGTATAGCACTGCTTCAAATGTTAATTCTATTTAAGTAAGCTTTCTGTTGATGATGATCATGTCTTTGGATTAGACTATCTCCCTGTCAGGAGAAATGGTGGAAGAGGAGACTTTTAAGCAAAAGATCTACCATGCTGGTTTTGGTTAATACTGCAAATTATCTTTTTTGCTTTTTAGGTGGTGTGAGCGCTGATGCCACAAATGACTCTAAAATTACTGAACAGAAAAAAAATGCACAGAGTCTAGAAGGAGGAAAAGTAGAAGAGTTGCAGGTTGTAAAGGACTTAGAGGATGAAATAAGAAAATTAAATCACAAATTATCTTCTGCCAAAGAAGAAAACAAAGTTCTTCTGAAAGAGCAAGAATTGGCAAAGGTAGAAAAAATCAAAATAACACAAGAATATGAAAATCTGAAATCTGACTTTAGTATGCTTCAAAGTTCTGTTGCAAAGCAAGATGCCCTCGTCAAAGAGCAGGAGAAGAAGCTCCAATCAAAGACATCACTACCAGAAGATGTTGTCAGACTACAGCAAGCACTGTTAGGTACAAAGATGATGATTCTTAATATTTTTTTTTTGAGTGTATCTTCACGGGTTTTCACTTTTAATGCTCAGGAGTTATTTTAAGAATTTGGAACTGAATATGAGAACCTTTTAAAAGTTGCTGGTTTAGAAAAGAGTTGTCCATTGAGGTAAGGCTAAGCAGACAAAGGAGACATAATTAGGACTAATGTGATTATCATAGAGGTTTCTGATTAGGTAGGTAATCATGTCTGCCAGCTGTTTGATAAGTTTTTTCTTTCATTAAAATAGGTAAGCCTCGAGAAGTAGTTTCTTTAAATTCTAAAAGTACACTTTTTGTGTGTAAAGGCAGTCTCTTGCTGATATCTTCTTAAACAGATATGTTTTAGTGTTTCCTTAAGAAGTGTACCTGTATGTAGAAAATCTTTTAACATTGCGTAACTGCTCCACTGTAGTACCAAAGTCCTCCTAATGTGGACTTGGTTGTCAAAGTAATGCTGTACTTTGGGGTGATGACTGATGGTGCATTTGAATCTTTTACAGCACTGATGCTTATCATCATAAAATATTGTGAAACTGTTCTCTTCTGGGCAGCAGAGTTCTGTTGCGTCAATGTGGGAGGATGATTTGGTTTTATTGTTGTTTGGAAAATAGTAAAATTATGTGGATTTTTGTTTTCTTTTATAGAAGCAGAAAATGAAATAGCACGACTTTCGAGTTTAAATCAGGTAAAGCAATTTCTAAGTTAAGCCACCATAAAAGTTTGTAACAATAGAAGCTGATTGAAAACACACATTCTGGCACTATACATTTTTTGGAGCATTCATACTTCTACATAAATAATTTTGTAATCAAGGAAATAGTTGTGGATTAATTCTATAATTACATGTGGAATTGATCGAAAAGATACATTTTGACTTGTGAAACTCCACAGCGTACTATGTTAAACTAGTGGGGTTTCACTTATCCCATTGCTACTTAGGCTGCTTCAACATACATTTTCAAAGTACTAATACATTCTGTAAAATTTGTCATTTTTCACCTCTTCTACTTTGGCACATTTCAGTTTTGACATGGTTATCAGTTGCAAAATATCTTTCTTCTTCCTTGTAGTACTCTAATAACACTACATTCCATCTTACTGATGAAGTTAAGCAGTGGAACATGCAGTTTCTCTGGAAAACACCTTTAGTCTTTGGCAAGGTTGGCTTAGTCCTTTATAAACTCAGGCTTGAGAGATTTGGCTCAGTTTACTTTGTATCCAGTAGGTTTTTCAGCTGGGGTCTTCTGTGTTTTGCATGCTTTCAAGAGTTCCTGTGGCATTTTTCATACAGACATTATTCAGGTTTCCTTGATTAAAACTTCATGTCTCACCGTGCAGCATACTACATGTATCTCTTGGAGGTATAATAATTTATCCCAGCTGTGGATCCGTACCTCAGAGGTGGATATAACTTTGCTCGTCAGACCCTGGCTTTTGTGCAGAAGTTTGTAAATTGCACTCCTGAACTTGGTGATGAGAAAATGAATGTGTGTATATGAGCGGTAGAGACAAATACTTCACAATGAAGAATTTTTAACTGGGATAATGCTCACGTAGGCTTAGAGATTCTAACATAAAACTGCGTGCTTTGCTTTTAATTGTTATGGGGAAATAAACCATTTTAAATCTAAACAGCTTATAAATTTCAGCAAGATAAAGTCTAATATTTAGATTTTTTTTTTTAACTTGAGGGACTTGAGAAGGAACTGACAAGTGCACAACATAAAAATGAGAATGTTCTTTCTGTGTATACGGAGGATCAAAATTCAGAATTAAGTCAGTTAAGAGAAGATCTGGAAAGGAAAGAACATGAATTAAATGAAAGTATTGCTGAAAGAGAAACATTAATAGCGGAGTTGGAAGAACTAGATAAGCAGAATCAAGAAGCTACTCAGGTAATAAATGTTACAACTAATTATTTAACTGCTAAAATAAATGTTTAGATTTGTCTGCATGTGTGTTTATCTTTTAGGTTGATCTTTGAATATAGATAGCAGGGAAATGTAAGTTATCCTCTGAGGCTTAAAAAGAATATTGGGACCAGTGTTTTTCCCTATCTACTGTCTCAACGCAAAGTTCTGAAGTGCAAGAAACCCACTTGTTACAGACAAAGAAATAATATGACATGTTAGCTATCCATAAGGAATGTTACTTTCTGAAGTCCAGCTAAATACTACTTGGTTTTTCCTTGCAAGACTTTTGACAGTTTTTGTCCTACTTAGACTTTGACCTCTGTCCTATGACAGTATGCATAACATGAATGATTTTTTTAAAGTAACTTAATTGTTCAAAATAAAAATAATGAAAAGAAATAAGTTTATTACAAGAACTTAATAATATGAGCATTTGTGGATCAAAAAAGGTCACCAATTATAAGTAATCAAAACAAAATGATACATTTCTGTCACTGTTCTGATATATTTGACCTGTAAGCATGTAGTTGCAAGCTATGTGTTTTTTCAATATTGGTTTACTTTATGGAATTGAACATTTAAAGTGTTGTCCTATGGAATGAATCCCAGCAAGTGTGTTTAAAAATAAGCTGAACAAGAAATTGAAAATAGAATATACAGATAGGAATTCACTTCTGTAATTTGTTGTTTTAAATTTAGCGCCTGCCTATTTTTTAAGTAATGGGTGTTTACTGTGTACCCATTTCAACTGCCCTGACAAATTCTGTCAGTTCTTGTTCTTAAGTAGTTCTTTTTGTTCCTTCATTTAGGTAGTCAGAGATCTTTTGGGGGAGACGACTTTCTTGGGTTTAGTGAAATGTAATCTATCCCTATTTGATATTTGGTTTTAATTAATTTAGCATTAACTGGTTGATACTACTTGCCAACTTAACGTTGGCAACTAGGAAACATTTTTGTTTCCTCTCATTATTTGTTTGTTTTATTGTTTGGAGGATAAAAATGAAAAAAAACCCCATAGTTTGGCTAGTTCTCCTCTCCTAATGAATTCTTATTTGTGTTTGTTCCAGCATATGATTACACTGAAAGAGCAGCTGTCAAAACAACACACAGAAACTGATAGTATCATCAAACAGCTGAAATTTGACATAGATTTTGAAAGAAAGAAAGTATCAGAATTGGAAATTGAGAAGATGGAAACTATTAAGGAATTAGATAGTCAGAAAGAAAAACTAAGCCACTGTTCATATACACTTAATGATTTGCATATAAGTAAGCAGCAGCTTCAAGATAATATTAAAGATCTTCAGGAACAACTAAGGAAAGCCCAGGACTGTAATTTGCATAATAAAAAGGAAATTGGAGAATTGCAGCAGAGATTAAAAGAAAGAGAGGAAGAACTTTCTCTATCCTTGGGCAAGTTAACAGAAAAAAGCAATCGGGAATCTAACTACGCTTGTCAAGATCTGATTCTGAAAGAAAGAGAAGCAGAGATTGCAAAACTACAGAATGACATTTCAGAAAACAAACAACTAAATGAAGACTTAGAGAAGTCTCTTTCTGATGTCAGAATGGAAAACGGAAAGCTGATAACAGCCATTGAAGAAATAAAACAGGAGTTAAGTGATGCCATTTCTGAGAAAAATAAAGTTTACTTGGAAAAAGACACTGTTATGGAGGCTTTGAAAATGGAAAAAAGACAGATAGAGAGCGAGTTAAACCAGACAGAAAAGAGGCTTTTGGAACAAGCACATAAGTATAAGCAAACTATTGAGGAATTATCAAATGCACGTAGTATGGATACCACTGCATTGCAGCTTGAACATGAGCGTCTAGTTAAACTCAACCAAGAGAAAGACTTTAAGATTGCTGAACTTCAAAGGAGCATTGAGCAGATGGAAATCGACCATCAAGAAACAAAAGAGATGTTGACTACTAGCTTAGGAGGACAAAAGCAGTTGACAGAACTCATAAAAGAAAAAGAGGTATTTATTGAAAAGTTTAAAAATCAAGCCTTACAGGTGAAGCAGGAACTTGAGGAATATATGAAAGTTTCAAAAAAGCAGGATGTCTTAAAACAAAACTTGGAGGAAAAAGACAGAAGTCTTGCAGTCATGAAGGAAGAAAATAATCATTTGAAAGAAGAAATTGAACGCCTTAAGGATCAGCAAAGTAGATCTACGCCTGTGGTTGAGCCTAAAACTCTAGATATTATTATTGAACTTGAAAGTGAGGTAACACAGTTAAAAATGATAAAGAGTAATCTTGAAGAAGAAATAGAAGTTCACAAAAAAACAATAGAAGAGCAGAATCAAACAACAGTGCAACTTCAGCAGTCTTTGCAGGAGCAAAGAAAGGAAATAGATGAGTCTAAATTTCAGTGTGAGCAAATGAATGTCACACATGAAAGACTTTCTTTAGAGAAAGATGAGGAAATAAAAAATTTGCAGAAAACAATTGAACAAATTAAAACTCAGTTGCACAAAGAGAGACAGATTATTCAAACGGACTCCTCTGATCTTTTTCAGGAAACCAAAGTTCAGACTCTTAATGGAGAAAATGGAAATGAAAAACATGATTTATCTAAAGCTGAAATTGAAAGACTGGTAAAGGGTATCAAAGAAAGGGAGATGGAGATTAAGCTTCTAAATGAAAAGAATGTTTCTCTAAGTCAGCAAATTGATCAGTTGTCTAAGGATGAAGTTGGCAAACTTATTCGGATCATTCAAGAGAAGGATTTAGAAATACAAGCTCTCAATGCTAGAGTTTCCTCAGCTTCCTATAGGCAGGATGTTCTTTGTCTTCAGCAGCAGCTGCAAGCTTACGTTGTGGAGAGAGAACAAGTACTCGCAGTTCTAAGTGAAAAGACAAGAGAAAACAGTCAGTTAAAAACAGAGTATCGTAATATCATGGATATGGTCGCTGCTAAAGAAGCAGCTTTGGTAAGGTTGCAAGAGGAGAATCAAAAGTTATCTAACAGATCTGAAAACAGCAGTCAAGACATGTCTAGAGAAACTATTCAGAATTTATCCCGTATCATTCGAGAAAAAGATATTGAAATAGATGCTCTAAGTCAGAAATGCCAAACCCTATTGACTGTCTTGCAGACTTCCACTACGGGTACTGATAACGGGTCAGGTGGTGTTAACAGTAACCAGTTTGAGAAACTTCTACAAGAACGTGATAAACTAAAACAGCAAGTAAAGAAGATGGAAGAGTGGAAGCAACAGGTAATAACCACGGTTCAGAACATGCAGCACGAGTCAGCTCACCTCCAAGAAGAGTTACACAAGCTTCAAGCACAGATTTCAGTTGAGAGTGATAGTAATTCAAAGTTGCAGGTAGACTATAATGGCTTGATTCAGAGTTACGAAGAGAATGAGAAAAAGCTGAGAAGTTTTAGTCAGGAATTAGCGCAAGTTCAACACAGCATAGGACAGCTTCATAACACCAAGGATCTTATCCTGAGTAAGCTTGATTTGGTATCACCGCCTGTGGCAGCAGCTTCCACCATTGCACAGCTTTCAGGCGTTCAAGGCAGTGCTCCTGAAGTACTCAGTGATGAGTCTAAACTCCTTCAAAAGGAGTTGGAACAACTGAAACAAAAGTTGCAAGAAAAAGATGCAACTATTTTGACTCTTCAGGAAAACAATCAACGATTATCTGATTCTGTGGCCACAGCATCAGAGATTGAAAGAAAGAATCAAGAAGGGACTGAGTCAGAGATGAGGCAGATCAAAGAAAAACATGATATCCTACAGAAATCACTGAGGGAAAAAGACATATTAATTAAATCTAAAAGTGATCAGTTACTTTCTGTGAGTGAAAATCTTACTAACAAAGAAAATGAAAATGAGCTTTTGAAGCAAGCTGTGACTAATCTTAAAGAAAGAATTTTAATTTTAGAAATGGATATTCGAAAACTGAAAGAAGAAAATGAAAAAATAGTTGCAAGGTGTAGGGAAAAAGAAACGGAATTCCGAGCACTTCAGGAGACCAATATGCAGTTTTCAATGATGCTGAAAGAGAAAGAGTTTGAGTCTCACTCAATGAAGGAAAAAGCTCTTGCTTTTGAGAAGCTGTTGAAAGAAAAAGAACAGGTACGTGCATTCATATTTATGAATATCTTTTAAAATTAGTCACGTGGTAATCTGTTTTTGTGTGTATGTAGCCATCAGGTGTTTGCCTGAAATATGTTGCGACTCCTTACTGCATTACACTACAACAAAAATCCTCCCCCTGCAAAGTTAAGAAATTAAAAGTCAGCAGGTGAGTGGTTTACAATGTTATCTGTTAATTGTGCCTCCATAAACTGCATTTTTCATTTATTTGGGAATTGCTCATTTACTGACCAGCTGCTTAAAATGTTAGTTTGGCCCTGTTGTTCATTAATGCGTTTATGGCTAGAGAAGCTCCACTGCCAAAAAAAAAAAAAAAAAAGATTGGGCAAGCTGAATTAATGGTTGCTGCAATTCTGCATGGAAAGATCGATATTTTATTCAAAGCATATGTTCAGCTAAAAGTCGTGTAGCTTATTAGTTATTATGTATGTAATTTGAAGAAAAATCTTTTTTAAAAGAGCAAAGAATTATGCGGCATCATTGATACATTGGTCAACAGCACGTTGTATGAACTGCTGCTGCTGGAGTCAAAGTAATGTGTGAATTTACAGGATGTGAATTCATGTAGTGGATATCTGTGGCCTACAGACTTCCACTCACTGGAGGCTCAGGCGTTCATTTTCACAAGCACGGAACATTTGTCTGGACATTTTTCTTGTGGAAGTTGGAGAAATTCCTGTTAAGTGCTTTGCATTCACCATGGAGAACTAGGAAAAAATAGTATTCAGTTTTGCGTTTTGTGTGTGTGTGTCAGAAGATAACACGACATAAACCTGCAGGCAAACCTTCTCTTTTTATGTTTCTGCTGCAAAAAGAATTTTACTATATTCAGTTTGATTAATAAAAACAAATAATTTAAGCTCATAAGTATTAGTAATGAAGATTGGTATATTTTTATCCAACATATTCAATAAAAGTAACTGCTTTCAAAACAACATACGAGACAAGGTAAAGAGCATGCTGAAAAGTTTCATATAACTGAAAATGCATTCACACGTACCTGTGAATTCTGTGTAACTGTCATACTCACTTCTCCATTATATGCTGATGTAAAGTTGTAGTAAATTGCATGTAAGTGGGAACATTACTCATTGAAATTTGATGTTTGAAAATGTGATGGACACTGCTGTGATTCATTGAAAGCGAGTCTTTGGGAGTGAGATCACTTTATGGTTTGTTTTTAAAGATTTCTTCGTGTGTTTAGTCTTAAGTTCAGACAAGTTGACCTACCTAGGCTAACGCTTTACATGTTCATGGCCTAATAAACAGGTATCACAGTCGATAGATTGCGAGCACTGGGGGAAAAGTGAAATTTTCAAGTATTGAAGTGTCTGAGACACTATGTACATAGTATCTATCCTCCCCTAAAGGTGGGTAGGTATCTGTTTGTTCATGGCAGTCAGTTAAGACAATGCATCTGTATAGTGTCTTTTAGCAATAACTTTTATTTTGTCTCGTAACATATGAGTGAATAACTTCAAAATAATATTTTCCCTGAATGTTTTTCTATGCTGTAGGGCTATGGGCATCCTGCCCTTTTTCTTGTTACATCAGTGTTGTCTTTACGCTGTTCTGGCAAAGACTGTGTCTCCTTAGTTAAAATTATTTGTCGCATTTGAAATCCTTGTTTGTGTCTTCAACAGGGCAAGACAGGAGAATTGAATCAACTGTTAAATGAAGTTAAATCAATGCAGGAAAAGGCTGTTACTTTTCAGCAAGAGAGAGACCAAGTCATGGTAGCACTCAAACAGAAGCAAATGGAGAGCAGCGCCCTGCAGAGTGAGGTACACCACCAAATAATTTACAGTTGCAAGAAATAAAAGAGAGTAAGAAATCGCATCTGTAATGTTTTCTGGATTATTTCTTCTAGCAATTACTTGTAAAAAAACATTTAAAATTGATAACACGTGCAATGTGCTTCAATGGACATGTTTTACGTTTGCTTAAATTATTTTTATGAAAGATGATAGTACGAGCAACTTAAGGTATGTTCTACACAGATACAGCATTTGCGTGAGAAGGAGCAGCGCCTCAACCAGGAGTTGGAGAGATTACGCAGTCACCTCTTAGAAATGGAGGACTCCTACACACGAGAAGCTTTAGCTGCAGAAGACAGAGAGGTCAAGCTAAGAAAGAAAGTTTTGGTTTTGGAAGAAAAACTTGTGTCCTCATCTACTGCAGTGGAGAATGCCAGGTAGTCTTTCAATTTATACTGCAGTGGCTTTATGAGCATATATATATAAAGCAAGATGCATTAAAGTCCTCATGGGTAGCAGAATCTGGAAGGCTAAAGCTAATTGTGGTTTTTTATTTATTTGCCATAATCACATTTTTCAGCCAGAACAAAGAAAACCCAAGTATTAAAATTACTCAGTCCCTATCTTGACTGCTCTAATGCTGTTTTATTTAAAGGAATGTTGCTTACTTTGGGCAAAAGAATTTTTTTCCTCATCTTATTACAGTTATCCAAATGAACAACTATTCTAATCAAAATATATTTACGTAGCTGCAGTCTTTCTTTTTTCTTTAAGTGCCAAACATGGATTCTGCTCTTACTGTTTTCAGCAAAGAGATTTCTGAGTTGAGTGGAATTTGTTGTGAAAAACTGTGGAGAAAGTGGAAGAGTTAGGAGAAGGTTACATAGAAACTGTTCCTCAGAACGTTTTATAATTCTTCATCAAACTTGTCAAATATCTTTCAAGAAATGCTGCCTATTTCCCACCTCACACGTGCTCTTTAGAAAGACTGTCATAGGAGTAAATCAGGTGCATAATATTTTTGCATAATAGGAAGTTAAATGGGGCGTTCAGTGGTCAGTATGGAGCAAGATACACCGAGTTCTTGGAGACTGGCTTTAAAAGTGAAAATTGGTGGAAAAACCTATTGATTCATGTAGTAATTGAAGCAGACAATTAGCAAGAGGTGGATTTTTTTTTTTTGGTACAAATACTGTTACAATAATAAGCAACAAAGATCATTCTTTTTCTAATTCACTTCAAACAAAAGGAGGTGTTGGGTTTTTTTCTGATTGCCAAAATTTTATTACCAGACATTTTAAACCTGTTGTTAGAATTGCTTTTTTGGTTGTTTGGTTGGTTTTTTAAGAGGAATCAGGGAAAAAAAATGCTTTCATTTTCATCAATTGAGCAGAAAAAGGTAGGCTATTTTTGCTGGGATTTCTTCTTTGTGATGACTTCTGTTATTTTCTTCATAAATAATGTATTTTATTTTCATTAAGTCATCAAGCTAGTCTGCAAGTTGAATCTTTGCAAGAGCAGCTAAACCTGGTTTCCAAGCAGAGAGATGAGACTGTGCTGCAGCTCACCATCTCCCAGGACCAAGTGAAGCAGTATGCATTGTCACTGGCCAACCTGCAGATGGTACTAGAGCAATTCCAACAGGGTAAGTTGTGTCAAGAAATAGCAAAGATTGCAACAAGCGTTTTTCAGCTGCGATAGTTACCATGTTTTGGTGCTTTTTAAATATTACTTACTTGGTTTTCTTTTTGATAGCTTGAATTTCAGAATCTATTGTCTTTTAAAAAAAAACTGAAACAGTTCTGGCTCTGTGAAAACTGATGGTAGTGTCCTATTTATGAAATTTGAATTCCACCTCTTCCTCATGAAGACCACATATGATAATGCTGAGGTTTTGCAACTGTGTATCCCAAAAAAGAGTTACATGTTGTGAATGAAGATTTGTTTTGTTTTGTATTTTTAACCCTTTAGAAGAAAAAGCTATGTATTCAGCAGAACTGGAGAAACACCAAAAACAGACTGCAGAGTGGAGGAGGAAAGCAGAAAACTTAGAAGAAAAAGTTGTGTCACTGCAGGTGGGCTGAATAATGAAATTGAACCCTATGAAACTGAATGCTTATTCTTGACTGATTTTTTTTGGTTTTAACTGCTGTGTTGTTACTGTTTAAGAATACATCAATTTAATTATTCTCACTTCTCTGGAAGAGAGAGGGGCACTAAAAGAAGGAGAGCGAAGTAGCGTTCCTCTTCTGACCATCCATTTTCAGAGGTTATTTACAGTCCAGTTATTCTAAAGAACAAGTGATTAAGGTCTCTGCATCTGTTGTTTGATCTGTGTTCTATTAGCCTAATTGTGATAGTGAACTCCTTTGCTTCTTTTTTTGTCCCTTTCCTCCTTTCCTGGCTTCTATTCAGGAAAGTTTAGAAGAGGCAAATGCTGCACTGGATGCAGCATCAAGGCTTACCGAACAGCTTGACATCAAAGAGGAGCAGATTGAAGAACTTAAGAAAGAAGGTAACTTTTTTTTTTTTCATCTCTACTTAAAATATTCCAAGCTGCTGAGGAGACGATGTACTAGTCCTAGAAACTTACCAAAATCTGTCTCCTGTGAGGAAAAGAGTAATTCTGTGCCACCTTTTGAGAACTTCCTTGTTTATAAAGCAAATTTGAAAGAATATCGTTACCTTCTCTAAGGGGGCTTTTTCAAAAGAAAGCCCTATAGTAGTTTTTTTTGTTTGTTTTTTTCCCCCTGTAAATACCAAAGCCCTTGATTTAGCATGGTAAATGTCTTTTTAAAAAGTTTGTGAGATAGCAAACGTTGTCAGATTTTTCCAAAGTATGTCACCTACCATATGTGACACAGGCACAGGAATACAGTGAGGTAGAAAGAAAGGGTGTGCTGTCAGTAAGAGATGTAGAGGGAGCAGCTCTTGCACAGATGTTAGGCTGTCTGAAGAGATTTTATGGAAGGTCTTGGACACATCTTCACATTATATTTTTAGATCTCATTTCAAATAAGCTTCCTGATTGCTCATATTTAGAAAGATGCCTTTCATATTGTTCTCATATTAAGTACTCTAATATTTGATGAATGTCACTACTTTGGATGTGAAGACAAAGCTTGGCCAGATAGTAGAGGAATTTGCCAGAAGAAACAGTTCTGAAAAGGAAGAATATTTACAGTGAGGGTGGCCAAACATTGGAATAGGTTGCCCAGAGACGTGGAGTGTCCATTCATGGAGATAATTCAAAACCAACTGGCCGTGCTGTAGGACAGCCTGCTGTAGATGACCCTGCTTGAGCAGAGGGGTTGGACTAGATGATCTAGAGGTCCCTTCCGACATAATTGTTTCTTTGATGTTTTTGGATTCTGTGAATGTTTTGGGGTGTGGTTTTGTGGTTGGTTTATTCTTCTTCTTTTTGACATCACTGAAACATGAATTCTGTATGAGATGCATAGCCTTCTCTTCGACAAACATGTTTAGCATTAAAACTGTAGAAAAGCCTAAAAAGGCAGAATAACCTCTTACAAAAAATTGATATGAATCCAACGTATGGCCTTACGCTATTTAGTCTAATTGAATGGAAAAAATGAAGGGTAATTTCTATACAGTCTATTTGAATGTTAAACATCAGTAAGATTTATAAGCTCAGAGACTCTCTTGGAGGTGACAAAATAGTAACATAAGGTTACTTTTTTTTTTAAATTACTGCATTAATTTTAGTTTTCATGAGAAAGGAGTCATAGCATTAGCCAAAGCAGGACTTAAGACCAATAATAATTTTGCTGGATTTTTGTACTGAATTCTCAGCCCCGACTTGTAATTTTGTCTGCAATGTTTCATTGAACCAAGAGGGAAAATTACTTCTCTGTGTTTAGTTGCATGACAGTTCTGTTATGGGTGAACTTGTTAACAATACTGACTGCTGAGGGAATATTAGGCTTTTTTCTTTTTTTTTGTCTTCATCTGTCTTTTCTTCATTTTCCCAACTGAGTCCTACTTTCTCTTTCCCTCTTTATTTCTGTGGGTCAGCATATTTCCCTGTTGCTGCAGCATCTTCTGTCACTGTGCACGTGGGTTAAACTAAAATCAGAGGAAAACTTGTGATTGGTCCCTGATGTGGCTCTAAAAAAGGGAGCTTGAAGAGCAGAGGTTTGCTCTCTCTCTGTGGTTACTTAACAGCTCTTACTTTGTGATTTTTTGGGGAAATTTTTGGGTGAATGCCTTTAAGGCTTGCTGGGGGAACACCTGGTGCATCATCTCTGCTCGATGCAGTGGTAACTCTTGCCCTGAACAAATAGAACCAATTATTGCTATTCATTTTTAAATTATAATTTGTCTTACTTTGAAATAATATGATTTCTTAAAGCATACTTGTTTATGATCAGATAATTTCAGCAAGAACTCTCCAAAAGGTTATGACTTCTCTACTATGCAATTGAATATGTACTTACTTAAAATTAGTTGTGTCTAAGTGCAATTTGGCATCCAGGTGGGCATCCTAGGAATGCTCTGAGCTCACATATGAGTTTTACAAGCTAAATGAAATTTCAAGCTGCTTACATGAATGTACAACTGTATATTGATTTGGTTTTGAATTCTCACTATAGACAATCACGGCAAAAGTTTTCAAACACCCTGATTTAAAAGTAACTTTGGCATAGGCAAATATAGCACTCTCAAACAGGCAACTCTTCATTACTGGTTAATTTTGATTGCAAACCTTTGCATATGAAAGCAGGAGGGGTTTGAACTTTGAGAGAAAATCGAATCTCAGTATTTTATCAAGCTAAGTTGTATTGGCAAGTGATTTACTTGGTAAAAAAATTGAAAAGGGATTGTTGCATAAAGAAATCAGCACTTTAATGTTGTTGTAGAATAAATCATTTTTATTGAGGAAAAAACCAGGCTACTCCATTTTCTCTATTTACACAAGAAAACATATAATGTCTTACTGAAAATTGGCCAAATACATTCCCAGACACAGTTTTGTTGGCCAGATCTTTTGAAGGATTTCTTTATGGATTTTTTTGGCAGGAGAAGTGATTTTAATGGAAAAGTATAAGATGTACCAGATGCAGTTTTCTGGATTGCCATAAATGGTTAACAAATTATTGGAGACTGTTGTAAATGTCTGGTTTACAACAGTCCATGCTGAATTTTGGCTCAGATCTCTTTTGTTATTCAGTCTTTTCATATACATGAAGTACATGTTTAAATCCTTTTCAACTGTAAGATTCTATTTTAGAAGGAAATATTCCATTAAAAAATGTTTAGTGATAGAGTTGCATATTCACTGTGGATGGAATACAGTTGTGTAGCTGTCCTTAAAAGTTGGTTCTCTTTGATATAAAATCTTTTTGCCAGGTAAAAATAGAAAACAACAGTAACATTTCATTTAAATTATTAATACATTTGTTTTAAAGTTCATCATGTGAATGAATATTGAAAAGGAAACCCAGGATTGTTTTGCTGTGTAGAGCAGTAGCAACAGAGTGAGGTTTACTTGAAACTTGTTTTCAGATGCTGTTTGTTTATCTTTTTGTGGCATTAGTGGTTTAACTTCTTTAATTCCCTTTTATTACTTGGGTCTCCACAGAGTAACTAAACTTCCATGTATGCTCCTACATAATTATATTGCAAATGTTTTTCTTCAAGTATTGGGGTCCTATTTAGCCACATTTACAAAGTAGCATAATTTTAAGTAAATTTAAACCTTGAAATCCTGGATTAATTCTCCTGTGCCTCACCATTGTGTTCTGAAAGAGGAGTGCTGTAGAGGGGTCACATTATTGAAATGGATTTCAGTGCATATGGATGTAGTTGTTACAAGATATGTTGTTGTATAATATATATAACTTTGTTTGGTTTTTAACTTGTTTTGAATAAGGAGCTTAATCCTTATGGTCCTTGAATAAGAACTTTCTCAGCATGACACTCGTTAGTTTATTCTACTCTGTACTTTCTAAAATTCATATTTGTGAAGTAAAATGTTTATATAAAGATGTGGAGTATTTGAACAGGACATAGGAGGTTTTATCCATTTCCCAGCCTAGCTCTTTGATGTGTGCGTACCTAAACTCTGTGTGGGTTCTCATGGAGTTATTGGTGTTAATTGAGAACCATGTTGTGTCACCATAGTTGTGGTGTACATTTATTAAAGATTAAAATTCATGTGGAAACTAGAGTGAAATGTTTTTCATGCATCCCAGATGATTTGGAGGGTATAAAATTTATAAACGACACTTTTCTTGTAAAGATGTTGAGGCTTTTTAGAAATTAACTACAAGATAGATACAAGAGAAATGTATCTTTTGTGGGTTTTGGTTTGTTGTTCTTTTTTTTTTTTTTTTTTTTTTTTTCATGGAGTGCTTTTAGTTAGCAGGAGCTCCAGAAGTGTAAAAACGGTAAGGAAATTAAGTTGATTGGCAGGTTTTTTATAGGATTTGAAGATAAGCGTTCAACCTTGAAGAGGAGAAAAAGCTCATCATTTCTGCTTATGTAGCTGTAGGGTAGAGCTGACCTTCACGTGGGCAGTCCATGTATAATATATTTGTGAAGCTTCGATGTGTGGTTTAGACTTACTTGTACTTTTATTAAGAAAAAAAGTAACTTCAAAGACAGTATCTTAGAGAAATTTAAAAAGTTATATTTTTGCTGTCTTGAGGTGAAGCCATTTGTAGTTTATCTTTTAACAGTTCTTTGTACCTTGTAATTAGTCATTTTCTTGTCTGAGAATGTGTTACTGCCGGTGTTCTTAAATCCTGTGTTTGGGGACTTAAGTGAGATAAGTTTTTCTAGCGCTTTGTATTCTGTGTTTTTTGTACAAACTTGTGTAGACCCAAACATCAGGTGCACTAGAAACTGGATAAAAGTATCTGAATTTTTAAAAAGAGAAAGTTTTGTGCCTTGTTTCCTTACAGTCAGAATGTTGTAAAATATTTATGGCAAGTAAAACTTTTAGGAGAATTTTTTTTCTTTATTAGGAGCTTTATTTTTATGAGTTTTGTGGGAGGTCAGAGGAAACCTGAGTTACTGACACAAAGGGATAGTTGGGTGTATTCTGCATTTGAGCTAACAAGTAATTTGTGTTAGTGGAATTTTCAAACTGTAGAGCAGTTAGTGCTGTGAAATTATTGGGCAAGAGTGAATATAACGGTATCATGCCATGGCTCCTTTTAATGAAATGGGTTACTACGTTTTTATCTCCCTCATTAAACATGCTGATGGTGTGAGACTCAAGTGTGTAGATAGACAAATCATTGATTAAGAGCAGGAATTTTGGAAAGCTGAAATTTATAGCACTAGTGAACGCAGAATCTAAACTCCTTTCTTAATATTCTAAGTAGTTCCTGGTTTGAGTTTGTGGAAAGGAAAAATAGGGTCCTTTCTATCGGCCAAGAATGTCATTATCAGTGTTGTGATATTGTAGATGAGCCAATTTCATTGCAGCCACTATGGAACGGTATAAGAATTTGGAGTCAGCACGCAAAAAAAGGCAGAAAATCTGTGTAGTGACTCCTAGCACACTCCTAGACAGTCTCATATTAACTAAGTTGTAGTACTGGCCTATTCACTTAATTTGCGGGCCATGATGCCTGATTGAAAGTGCTTGCTATTTTCCTCTTGGTTTTGTCTTTGGTTCATGGTAGCTCTGCATTTCGTCTCTGCCATTTTTAACTGAAGATTTGTATTCCTAAAAGTATGGGGAATCTTGCATAGATCTCTGCAGAGCCTTTCTTGCCAGAATCATGAAGCCCATCACTGGTTCTAGGATGCATTAGTGTTTCCCAGCGTGCCGTTTCAAGAGCTTGCATCTGTGATCAGGAGCAGGAAAGGTCCTAGCAGAAGAGACCCACAAGTTACTGATACTGCTCTGCCAACCAGTTGTTCTCCTGGGAGACTGGAGAACTCCTTAGTATCTTAAGGCTTTAGCAACCTGATAGCAGAGTATGCCACAGGGCACTGTAGAGAGGTTGGTGCTGGTCTCTTCGCACAGGTAATTAATGACAGAACAAGAGGGAATGGCTTCAAGCTCCAGCAGGGTAGGTTTAGACTGAACATTAGGAAAGAATTTTTCACAGAAAGAGTGGTCGGGCATTGGAATAGGCTGCCCAGGGAGGTGGTTGAGTCACCATCCCTGGATGTGTTTAAGAGACGTTTAGATGTGGTGTTGGGGGATATGATATAGGGAAGAACTTTGTAGTGTAGGGTAGATGGTTGGACTCGATGATCCCAGGGGTCTCTTCCAACCTGGATGATTCTGTGATTCTATGCCGAATAGCTGGGTTTAGGAAATATTTGAGGTTAAGTACTGAGATCGAAAGACTTGATGTCAACATGCAGTTTGGTTAGGTTATGAAAAACATTGCCACCACAGGACTATAGACCTTGATCAAGAGTCTCTTTGAAGTTCTGTATTATCTAGGTGGAACAGAGCAGTTCATCAGACATTCCACAATTGATTTATTTCTGTGTGTTTCTGTACTTTAGCATTGAGTATTGGTCTGGAAATTTTAGCTTATGATTTCAAATAATAATCACTTAAGTTGTCGCTTTTTTATAAAGAAATCAAGCTGATTATTTTTTTAAAAGCACTATAACAACATTAGCGTTTTTTTAAAATGTGTATTATTAATAAGTTTTGCAACAAAGTTTTGAAGTTTCAATTTTTGTTTATTTGCTCTGACATAACATTTTATAGGTGAGATCAGAAGAGAAATGTTAGAAGATGTACAAAATAAACTAATGAATCTTATGAACAGCACAGAAGGAAAAGTGGACAAGTAAGTCTTTCATTAAAGACTGGGTATACATTTTTGGTTTTTATTCCTCATAATGTTACAGATTAGTTGTTTTGATTAGTGTATGTAAAGCTGGATTACTGATGTGTTTCTTAAGTAGAAGTGCACTTCAATAACATGAGCTGTGCAAACCAAGATAAAAGTTTTTAATGAATGTTTGTTATAATGTCTAAGGTGTGAACAGCAAGCCCTTTACTGTAGCAAGCAGCACCTGGATGTTGCATAAATCTCTCTTCCTTGGGTGCTTTTTTTTTTTTTTTGGTCTTCTCTTTACCCTTTAGAACTGAAATGGGGATAGGCACACGGATTCCCCTCTCCCCTTCCTTACATCTTGATTTGGGACTGTGCATAAGTATCTGTTTAAATGCTCTCCCGAGTCAAGATCTTAGAATAAACCTTTTCCCTGATTGTAGTACTTAACGTCAACACTGTCCAAAATGACACTTCCTTTACAATAAATGTTATAACTTGTAGGGGAAGGAAATTGGTGATGTACCCATTTAGTTCCTTGTACTAGATTTATTTGGGTTATTGTAAATGAGGCAAAAGTATGAGGAATCAATGTTACAGTATCAACTGTTACCTAAGAGCAGATTGTTTGACAAGCTCCCTTTGTTCTGCAGGCTCCTGATGAGAAATCTTTTTGTTGGACATTTTCATACTCCAAAAAATAAACGTCCTGAAGTGTTAAGGTTAATGGGAAGTATCTTGGGAATAAAAAAAGAAGAACTTGATCAGGTAATACTGTGCAGAAAACTAGACTTCCTTTTTTATTTGCAATGTCCTTACATGGAAATAAAAGGACTTGTTGCTAAACTAGATGTGGCTGTCCTTGTATTTGTTGTGGGGAAAGTATGTTTTTTGTTCTCATCTGAATTCATTTTTTATGTGGAACACGCTGATCTTAATGGAATATTTTCATAACATTATTCTAATAGAATGGGTATCATTTTGCTGAGGAATGCTAATGCAGAAGGGATTTAACTTTGTGCTTTTTTGTATAATAGTTGTAATATGTCAGTTGCAGAAAAAGTAAGTCAGTTTTATATGTACCACTAGGTAATATGAAGAATGTGGGGCTTATATTTTTAAATAAAGAGCGCGGTTTTTAGGCTGCCAGTCTTTGGGAGGCAAAGAATAAGGTTTTGACAATAAGTAAAGAAAGACAATAACCACATAGTTATGGTGAATAAATATAATGAGAACAAATGTTGCACTTTCTTTTATCTGCTGCTTTTTGTTTTCCTAACTTTTTTTTAATACTTTGTAGTTATTATCTGAAGACCAAAGAGGAGTCACGAGATGGGTGACTGGCTGGCTTGGTGGAGGAGCTGGGTCAAAGAGTGTCCCTAGTACACCTTTGAGGCCAACTCATCAGAACATTTTTAATAGTGTAAGAATTAATTGTGCGTTCTCTATGTTTGAGTGGAAAAGACAGGGCAGTTGCATATTAATGCTGATTTTTGCCTCATCAGTCTGTTGAGCTTTATTTACTGATGCTACTGTATCTTGCATTATTTGTTTGTTTTGTGCAACTGCTTTGGCATAAGGTTTTTTTCCTACACTAAATAAGTATGTAGGCATTGATGAAAATTATACAATGCTAAGTGTTGGACTAATATGGAAATCCAGTTACTGTTCCACTGGTTCCTGGAATCCCGGACTTATTCATAGATTCATAGATTGGTCCAGGCCGGAAGGGACCTCCAAAGGTCATCTAGTCCGACCTCCCCGCAGTCAGCAGGGACACCCCCAACTAGACCAGGTTGCCCAGGGCCTCGTCGAGCTTCACCTTGAATATCTCAAGGGAAGGGGCCTCAACCACCTCCCTGGGCAACCTGTTCCAGTGTTCCACCACCCTCATGGTAAAGAATTTTTTCCTAATATCCAATCTAAATCTCCCCTTCTCCAGCTTAAAACCATTGCCCCTCGTCCTGTTGCTGCAGGCCTTTGTAAACAGACCATCCCCAGCCTTCCTGTAGGCCCCCCTCAGGTACTGGAAGGCCGCTATGAGGTCTCCCCGGAGCCTCCTTTTCTCCAAGCTGAACAACCCCAGCTCCCTCAGTCTGTCCTCATAGGAGAGGTGCTCCAGCCCCCTGATCATTTTGGTGGCCCTCCTCTGGACCCGCTCCATCAGGTCCATGTCCTTTCTATATTGAGGGCTCCAGACCTGCACACAGTACTCCAGGTGAGGTCTCACCAGAGCAGAGTAAAGTGGCAGAATCACTTCTCTGGATCTGCTGGCAACACTTCTTTTGATGCAGCCCAGGATGTGATTGGCCTTTTGGGCTGCGAGAGCACATTGCCTGCTCATGTCCAGCTTCTCATCAATCAGCACCCCCAAGTCCCTTTCCTCAGGGCTGCTTTCTAATACCTCATCCCCCAGTCTGTATTTATACTGAGGATTGTTTCTTCCCAGGTGCAGAATCCTGCACTTGCTTTTGTTGAACCTCATGAGGTTCATCTGGGCCCACCTCTGGTCCCACTTCTTACAGTATGGACTTTATCTTGCAAACTGACAGTGCTGGAGGTTAAATACATGTGAGAGTCTGAAATTCTGCAATACTAAATGATATAGAAACCATGACATTGTATTTTAATGACTGTGTTCCCATATGTCCTTTAAATTTCATTTTAAAAGCTCTCTCGGCTGCTGCAGCTGGTGCCTCATATGTGCATATAAAGTTGATATTTTAAGCTTTCAAATACTGTAAAGCAATGGTTCTCATTGCATGGTCCGTGGGAGCAGTTAACCTATGGAACTTCCCATTTTGCAGACCAGTAAATAATTCACTCAAAGACAGAGCACTGAAGGACTGGATTCACTTTGAGTTTTTGCTCATTGAGCTAGAAAAGCATGTTGAGATGGATGGATTGAATGGATTGCTGTAAATTATCTTGAAGTGTAGGGATTGTTTTTTGCCCACTAAAATAACATAGGCACTTAGGCTGCCAGAGGATTATGGTTGGATTAACTGTGAACGTAAAAGAGGAAAATTTAATGCTTTTGTATGTATAGTACAGGCTTTACTAAGCAAAATTTTAGCTTGTGATGCTACTGATGCCTTAATCATTCCATGCTTACTTTATTCAAGATTTGTTGTCAAATGAAGTAAGCAATGGGTTTTAAGAGAAATGTTTAAGTTTTATGTGTTTCTTGAGGAGTGGTTCACTTCAGCATGGAAATAGGAAATACTCTGATGTCAGTAGCAGCATGGGATTCTTGAAACAATTGGCTTAAAGCAATAATGGAACCATGGTGGAAGTATGTGTGTTATCTTTAGAGTTTATCAATTTCACATAAATACCACTTACTGAGACAACAAAAACCTCTGTATTTTGAAAATAAATTTCATTGTCACTCGCTAAGGACTACTTAGTACCAAGTACTAAATACTTCGTACTAAGTAGCAGTACAAAATTCTGGAGGCTGTTGACAGCTTTTTGTTTTATGCATTTATGTATTTTTAACATACATACTTTTCAACAGAGCATCAGTAAAATATAGTAACTAGTAGCCTCTTGTAGTCTTTTTCAGAATTGTTTGTGAAATTCCTTGAAACAGAATCTTGCCCAAGCCTTCCTCCACCCAAGCTCTCTGTTCATGATATGAAGCCTTTGGGAGCAGCAGGAACTAGTAAAACTAGCAGTACTCCATCCAACAGTCAAATGCAAGGTAACATTTGAAGGAAAATTTGAATCTTTACACAGAACAAAAATGACTAAAGGTAGAGTTTTCAAGAGAATTTCAATGATTCTGTGCTTCCTCACTTGTGAACTATGAATTTGATTTCTCCCCCCACCTCAGTTTCCTACTTTCTCTTCTTTTTTTTTTTTTTCCCTTCTTCCTCCACCCTTCCTTCCCACTGCTTCTGTACCCCACTTCCTAAAATCTCAGTACAGAAGACTGAGGGACCAAATTCCCTTTGATATGGAAAGGCTTTAGCAGCACCTGTTAGAGCCAAACAGATACCATGCAGACAGCTCCATGTGGTACATCAGTGCATCCAGCCCTGGTTTTCAGCATCCGTGTTGGTCAGCTTGGGTCTCACCAACAATGCAAGTAGTAGCAACCTTGCAGTGCCTCTCTGGTATGGAGAATCTGGTTGGTCAGAGAGGAGTGAAAGAAAATCATTTAAGTGTATGGCCTGATTACAAATCTCTGTAAGCTGAGCATGAGTGTTAACTTTGATTTTTCTGAGGCAGAGAACAGTTATGCTTATATTATGCATGTTGAAATAATGCACTTTTGCTTGAGATTTGCATCTTACATCACTTAGTACAAACTGGATCAGTTAAACTTACTTTTTTAAGTGCATTTATTTAAGACTTCACTTTAATAGAGTCCTGATTTGCAGAAACTTGTTTTGATTGAAACTTTTAACTGTAAACTCAAAAAAAAAAAACCAACAGCCAAACAAAACAAAGCAAAAAAACAACCCCCAAAACCTATGTATTATATAGACCTACAGAGAGAGAGAGATATATGCTAAAATACCCTCTTTCCATTCGCCTAAAGTAGTTGGACATTACAAAGTATAAATGTCTACTGTGAAACACCAATTTTATCTCTGAAAGTAGTATTTTATTTTTTTAATAAACCTGAATTAAGTTTTATTTTCTTTTTACTCTTCTTCCTTGTAGCATAGCAACAGTATAATAGGTAAAATACCTATTTTACTTGGCAAAAAACCAATGTCCTTGTCTGGAAGAAGTAAATTCTTGGTTCCTTTTATCCATTCAGGAGCTAAATTGCTGGCTTGTAAAACCAGGCAGCCATTATATATATATATATCTTTAATTGTTTAGGTACTTTTTAAGTTCACGAATGTCAGTATAATATCCACACAGAAACACATTTATGAAAATTAGAATGTTTATATGATGAAAGACCTTTCTTAAAAAAAATCTGAATAAAATCACCTATCCAAACAATTAGTATAATATGGGAATGTCAGTTTAGTTTCTGCTTTACATCTGGTGTAGGAACCTTGAGAACAGGTTACATCTGGAGCTGAGTGAGGATTAGATGGGGGAAGGTGAGGAGAGACAAGCTGATTGTTGGATGAAAAAAAATAGTTTATTAATACTTCTCCTTATTAAAACTAAAATTTTGTTAGAAATTGACTAAAGAGTGAAGGTTAAGTTTCGTCTCAAGGCTAAATTGTGGCTCACTGTCTGTGGTGTTTATTTACAGGGGTTTTCTTGGGGCTGTATCCTGGGGAAGCTGTGCCCATACACCACGGGGTGGGAAACCTACCTGTGTGCCCCATTGTAGTACACAAGGGCTCTTACGCCTTTGCATTGTGCTAGAGTCACTGTGACAGTTATTTCATGTCCAACATTGCATGCAAAGGGTGTTCATATTGCCTGTGACAGAGGTGGATCGATTTTCTTGGGTAGCCTGAGCTGTTACTGAATTTCAGCTGCCAACAGGTACTCTATGGTTGGCAGGTCCTGGGAATGCCCTGATCTTTCAGTCAGTCTTCTAACTGGTTGCTTGAAGTGTAGACAAAGGAATTGTTCAGCCAAAGCAGCAGTGGCAGATGAGATCCAAGGTTAAAGAAGATAGAGGGAGTGAAAGTGAGAGTATCTACAGTCCATGGCAAGAAGATAGTATTTTCATGTTGCAAAAGTAATAAGCAATTTTAGAACTTGTTTGTGAACAAATGCTGTAAAATTGGGTAGGCTTACGAATGCTTTCTAACAAAGTGGTTTTGTTCTTGGGTTTTGTTTTACATTTCAGATTCTGCATTCTCGGGAATGAGCAGAAGACCAGATACAAATCCATTTTTAGCACCTCGATCTGCAGCAGTGCCTCTCATAACACCTGCTAGTAGTTCTGGACATCTCCTTATGAAACCTATTTCTGATGCGTTGCCTACTTTTACACCACTGCCAGTGTCCCCTGACGCCAGCGCTGGTGCTGTACTAAAAGACCTCCTAAAACAATAGATGATCTTGTATCAATAGGATAGTAGCACTTTAAGGAAAATGAGAACACTATGCTGTATATAATTTACCACAATGAGGCCTTCTGTAAAAAGTCATGTACTTGTTTGCAATTGTACCTTGCTTTTCTTTTAATTATGAACTAACCAGTGCTTTGGAAATTCTAATAGTGGCATGAGTAACTGCCTTCTTTATAGCAGGCATTAATTTTTGGCGTGGGTTAAATCTTAGACTGAGGAAAAAATAAGTTTGTCTTGTTGCTAGATTGTCACAAGACAAACCGAGGATTTTTAAACCTTAGTTACATTCTGAGTTGTTTCAATTATGCATAGACAGCATTAACTCTTTGGTGTTGAGACCCATTTTTCCATTAAATCTGCCGTTGGCAGTGAGCCTTCAAGAACCAGAATTTAAAAAAAATCTCCACCCAAAATTGATCTTATTTGAGGTGTTCAAATTATGCAAACTGCAAAGAATAAGATGGTGAGCGCATGGGAGTGTGATTATTGAGTAGCTGCAGCCTTCCACAAACAATTTATGACATTTACTTAATGTGCACTAGGACATGTATCTCTTATTTACAGGATTGGTCACATCTGGGGGCAATTTGAGGCATGTTAATCTCTTTTTGCACAATGATTTCATTTCCCGCCCCCCCTCCCTCCCCTGATTGATAGCTGCTTTCAGCAGTCAAACCCATCAGCACCAAGGAGTTAACTGTGGAAGTGTGTGCTTCATTTTCTAGAGGTGTCCATGTGGTGCAGAGTGAGTAATTTAGCAAAATATAGGTTAACATATATAAAGAGACTATACTCTAATGGTCTAAGATGTATATTTGAGAGACTTTTTATCTTGCAGGATTTTGTAGATGCAAATATAGGCTTAAAGCTTGAACACATGTATAGAATTTAAAGGGAAGAAGATGCTTACTTATCTCAAATGTGTAAATAGGTCTTTGTGAGACCAAGGCCAAAGTCAATTATTCTGTAAATTTTGCTGTTATAACTTGAACACTTTGTTTGGCAGGTAAAGAATGAAGTTGCATACTAAAGGATAGAACCCGGAGAGTCATCTTGCAAAAGTCATCTTCATAGTGGATCTGAGATAAGACATCTTCAGTTTAAAATGTGTAATTCCTGAATCTTTTTGTATGCCATTCCTTGTTTAGTCAGTGTTAAGATAACTGTTGTGAAAGTTCTATATTAGAACTGTCAACCTTTACTTCTCATTTTCATTAAGATTCTGGATTAAATTGTTGTAAGAATTATATTTAAATAAAATTAATTATTGAAACTTGTACAGAATCAACCCAAATAATGCAAGAAATCTTTGCATTTATTTATGTAGAGGTCGAATAGTGATTTTTTTGTTGTTGTTGTTGTTGTTGCCTTGAAATCTAGCAAAGTTTTCTTAATTCTTGTATTTACCTTAAGAACTGCTTGACTCCCTTTTCTCCAGTATGTTATTGTTTCATGGAAGACTATTCAGATTTGGAAGTGGATTGACCGTGTTGAATTTTTATTTTAAATTTTTTACTCCATTATAGACAAGGTAATTAATTTGGTAGTTTGATTTCTTAAAGGATAGCAGCCACACGTAATATACCAAAGTAAATTCTGCATTACATAATAAATGTAATGAGAATTTGAAATTACCTCGGCTGAGAACATTTCAGTGTGGTACTACAAATGCATATCTTCATTTAAACTGGACTGGAATAGGTACCTTTTTCTATAACAAATATCAAGGAAACTGAAATCAAGTGGCTTCTGTGCAGTCTCTCTTGTTCTTGTGGCCAATTCTATTTAAGGATATGTAGCTGCTTCAGGATAAAATCACCTTGTGGTGAGCCAAAGCAGAAGGAAATGTTTAGTTAGTTTTTAAAAATTATGTGACCTACATATTGTAAATTACAAATGGACTCATGCTGCTCACTATCCTCTGAATATATTAATTGAGCAGATTTTAACTTTTTTGTGCAATTTTTTTTCTTTAATTGCAGAGAACTTAATATGTATATGTTTCTCTTCCAGGAAGCTTTATAAATACCAATAAATAAAACATTTTAAGACCATTTGTTTCTGCATGCTGTAAATGAGCTACATTCATCCAGTGAGCTATGAGTTTGAGGAGGGAAATCTAAAACCAAGCAAAGGTATTGAAAAACTTCAGAGTTCCTCATTAAGCTACTTCAGAGAGAAGAAAATCCTCTATAGGAGAGAGATAAGAGGCTTCAGTCCTTAAGTCATAGGAGGTCTGTTGAACTATGGAGAAAATTCCCCTGTCTGAGAGCTTTCTGTTCTAGGGCTTGTTCCACAACTACACTGGTGGGTCTTGTTGCTTTGTTAGAAGTCAAATGTGCTCTGTGTTCCAGGTAGTACTTTCCCACTGAAAAATGTAGAACAACTTCATTGCCTTGTTTCTCTCTTCTTTCTTCGACTGTTTCACAGAGTATTATAAACCTTCAAGATTTGTTGTTATTGAAAGATTAGCAGATAGAGATTTTCCTCTAATTTTTGTTCTGTGTTTACTTTGTGCTTGATAACTGTTTCATACATATTTACCTTACCAGTTTCTCACATGTAAGTATGTGACTCATATAGTCTATCCTGTTAATTGTGTGGGTCTTTCACGCATCAGTGGGGGGTGAGGGTGGGGGGGAACTCTCTGGAACTTATGGGCAGGTGTGGTAGTTAAAAATTTTTGTTCTTCATTTAACTTAATTGTTGTCTTTCACCTTGTGTTTGCAAGAGAAGAGTATGGTCCTCCTAGTTTTGGTCTAACAAGCTGTTGGTGATCTCTAGTGGTAAGGTAACAGAATTCTAGTAAGAAATTAATTTTGTCAAACTTGATGTAAGGGCGAAAAATAAGAGCTAGGATTTTCTGTTCTCTTTAGACTCATTTTTTGCTGTTCTTTGCTCATCCTGCATTCTGTGCAAAGGGAAGGAAGTAATGGGTTGATCTTCCTAATTATTATTGTACAATAATATACAAATTTTTTTTAGATTAAACTCTTCTGCATTAAACCAGTTAGTCAATGCTATACAGCCACATAATTTGTCACATTACAGGGACCAGTGTAAGAGAGAATTTCTTAACCAAATGTCAGTTTCCAGCTATGTTTTATTATTGCTTCTTATTCATGTTCTTGACCCATTTTACATAAATAGTTACTAATAAGGCAGGCTACCAGGAATATATATAGCGGTGACTGAGTGATAAAGCAGAAGAGACAGAAGGGGAGATGCTTGCTGTGTAACTATTTCATGTAATCACATACCTCATGAAAGTTCTGCAATTTTTAAGCCTTGAGGTCGTCTTAATACTGGTTTTGATGACTTTATTGCTGCGTTGTAATAAAGTTCAAGAATAATTTTCTTAACCTGTTTAATCAGACATACTTCTAAACTTGATGTCACATCATCTCAAATGCTTCCAGTTTGGGACTAGATTTAACTAGTATAAAATTATTTTTTTGTCACATAATTGAAGAAAAAATACAAAAAGTTGTTTAATATGAAGAGACATTAGAATACTGTGGAAATAGCAGGGCTAACAGCTTCATTCATTCTTTCAAACACAGGGAAGTCTTTGATTTATCTAGATATTCAAACCAAAGTAGTCATTGTGTCAATATACTTTTGTCTATGTTTAAAATCGTACATATATGTATATATAAACATATGGCAGTGGTACCAGTAAGGCTTGAGGAATTAAAGACATTGTATGTGTTTGGTTTATTTTGGCTCTTTTTTTCCCCTCCCAGTAAAGTTAATAGTTTGTTGCCTTGAGTAGTTGTCTTTCAGGTGGAAAGCTTCTAATTAGCTTTCTTAGAAAATAATATAGAAGAATTACCAGCCTACAATTTTTGGTCTATTGTGTTGTGCCATTATATGCTGCTGAACTTGCAGCCCCGCAAAGCTTAAATAGGGAAATGAGTCTTCAATAAATATTGAAGGAATAGACAGCTACTGGCATTTTATTTCAAGGAAAAACAGTTTGTACATGGCATGTTGTTTGCAGCGGTGCAACACTTCAGTCTTGGACTATTGTATTCGTCTCAAGCTTATAGAAAAGTGTGGCATTCTAAATTTCAGTATCTGAAAGCATTAGCTGTCTAAGTCTGAAATACGCTTTGTAGCGAGTAGTTGTTAAAGCCTGTTTCAAGAAATGGGCCTGTTGTTTGCTGGTTGTGTTAAGTTCGTTGAAAGGCTAATTCGGACAAATTTATTCCAAATTGGGAGTTCAGCCGTGCTGCTAAAACCCTCAAACATTTTGCCAAGCAGAAGGAAATTGTATCACACAATTGAAGGCTTGTTTTTCTGGTAGGAAATAGCAATTGCGAGATAACTTAATTTTTTTTTATACATAAAAAGGGTCATTTATCATTCAGTTAAGTGCCCATATTAAGTAATTTGGTGTCATTCTGTGCCTTATTCAGCTTGTGGCATTGCTGGTTAAATCTAATTTATTTTTAAGTGTTCACAGATGTTGTACATCATCCTTGAGCACTGATAGTGAATTAATCTTTCTCTACTCTCGTGTTAGCATAGCCATTAAAGAGCTTCTCACAGATTAGATTTTAAAATTAATACCACTTGTACTCAAGTTTCTGGCAGTCTCTGCCAAACTGCCTTTGAAAAGGTTAACCTTTTTTGGTCTGTAATGATCAGCTAATACTGTGAATACCCACAGTAACACTAAAAACGTTTCCCAGGCCTCTTAAGCAGACTGAAAACACCCCTTTTTTTTCTATTTGTAGGCATTTTGATTTGAGTTCTTTTACGCCTTGGGTTGGGGGTTTTGAGGGGTTTTTGGATTGTTCTCATTGGGAACCATACACAAAAGTTTCCCCCTTCAAGCGAAGACGAGCAGCTCCCTTGCTGCTCCTAGTTCCAGTGATGTGGAATGTTACACCCAGAAAGTAAGTGCCCCTTTTCTTAAGTCTGCTTCTGCTAATTCTGTCTTATTCCTATTACCACGGTAGTATTTTCTTCCAATGTCAATATGCACTATTTAGAGTTCCTCCTGTAACTATAAATTCTTGCTCACATTGTAGTACCCCAGCTGGAATGCCTCTTGTTGTTGCAGAAGCTGAGCATGGCTGCTGCTAGATCACCTAACGAGATAAGAACTTCTTTCAAATGTTTGCATGTAGTTGTGGAGTTCGCAGCTGAAAAAGGAGTGACCTCTTGAATTGCTTAGAAAGAGATGCCAATTCAGAGCAAGTCAAAAGTTTAAGGTAAAAAAAGAGGGGAATGGGACAGCACCCATGCTCCTTTACTGAAGTCTAACTAAAATGTGCCTCTGACAGCAGAAAATTTGAAGGTGAAGTTTTTTCTGAAGAAAAGGGTGTTCTTCACCACCAAAACTAGAAAATGTCTCTCTGAATGTACTTTGCCATTTGTGAGTGTCCTGACAAAACGAAAAATAACTAATATCGTTCGGTGTATGCAATGTGGGAGTTGTCTTCCTACAACATCCTAAAAAAGGAGAGTATTTCTTGTGTGTCTTGCATCAAAACCTTCTCGGCTTCACTTTTATCGGTACATTTGCTCTTGCTGAAGTGTGTGTGACAGGCTGTGGTCTTCTGCTTATCCCCAGAGATACACAGCTTTCTTTACAGCTTGCTTTAACTCAATACTCGCTTTTCAATATGCCCCGGGCTTTGGGAGAACCCTTCTTGTTACCAACAATGTGTTGGTTTTAGTACTTCATGTGGCTGCTGAACTTGGCAGCAGCAGAGAGTTTTGCATGTGGATCAGGTGAGAATTGCATGAACGAATGAATGAAAGAAGTTCTGTGCAGTGTTTGCCAGGGAATAGACCCCGTGGCTTGATCTAGTTTTCAATGCTTGCAATTAACCATTCGTTTTAATGAGAGAACCATTTAAAAAGTATTAGGGTGTGGAAGAAGGTTGAGTTATGGTCAACTGTTATTAGAGGGTTTTGTCAATGATTGACAGAACAGAATTCCGAAGCCCTGTGTCAGGTGGCATTTCAACAAGCACTGACAGGCTACGGAGTGATGGGATCAGGGAAACAAACTACTTATGCCTATTTTTTGTGTTTGTTAACAAAGTGGGCAAGTCTGACCCTTGTTGTACTGACAACCTAGAACGTTGGTCTGTCTCCCTTAGTGTAAAGGAAATCTAATTCTGTCTGGAGTCGGAATATCAACCGGTATCATCAAGGTGAGCGGAATCCGGCAAATTTTCATTTGCAGCATCAGATGCTGCGTGTGTTACCCCTAGTGAATCTCAAGATGGTCATGCAAGATGGATTGAATCGCAGCAAGGGCAGCTTTGGGGCACAGACCAAAGAGGTTTTACGCATTTGAGGCAGTAGGACGTATTTCTTTTATACCATTATGAAATAGAATCATAGAATCGTCCACGTTGGAAGAGACCCTTGGGATCATCGAGTCCAACCATCTACCCTACACTACAAAGTTCTCCCCTATATCATATCCCCCAACACCACTTCTAAACATGTCTTAAACACATCCAGGGATGGTGATGCAACCACCTCCCTGGGCAGCCTATTCCAATGCCCGACCACTCTTTCTGTGAAAAATTCTTTCCTAATGTTCAGTCTAAACCTACCCTGCTGGAGCTTGAAGCCATTCCCTCTTGTTCTGTCATTAGTTACCTGCGTGAAGAGACCAGCACCAACCTCTCTACAGTGTCCTTTCAAGTAGTTGTAGAGAGTGATGAGGTCTCCCCTCAGCCTCCTCTTCCTCATACTAAACAGTCCCAGCTCCTAGTAATAGGAGCTATTAGCCATCACTGTAGCACAGCCAGTTTGTATCTAATGTTTGTTGGTGGAATAACTAATAGTGCAAGGGGTCAGGGAAAAGAGGCACATAACATACTTAGAATGGTGTGTATTTTATCATTTGGCAGCTTTCTGTGAAGGCAATTCTATCGGGCAAGGATAGTTGCATGATTGATCTCAACCTGGTAAAAGCAGAGTGGTGGTAGCTCCTGACTCCCTGGAATGGGAAGTGCTGCTAAACACAGTCTTCTGAGAACAGGAAGCCAAGAGTTATAATGCTTTAAATCTAAACTTTTGTAAATCAGGGAGTCAGGAGCTAAATGCATGCTGAGGTTTTGAGACTTTGACACTTTCCTTTGTGTCACTTTGGACACTGTCCAGAGACACAGTCTGGGGGAGCAATGTCACGGGAGCCCATCCTAAGTTTGACAGAGGCAACTGGATTTACACAACTAAATAAAGGTACCCTGATTTATACAACTTAGGTACCCTTAATCTTATGGGGTTCCTGAACAGTACGTATAGTTTTATCAATAACAATATATTTCACTTAAGCAACAAAGATGTAAATAGCATAACAGCAAGTGGTAGTAGCAGTTCTGAACAAATAAGGCAAGTTGGATAAAAATATTAGTTTGTTAATGGAAACATGTATAAAAGATGAGAGCTGCCAACATTATTTCTCAGAACAATTACTAATGACCGTGACAGTGATTATGAACGTTTTCAGGTGCAGGTGTCTGAGAAACTGCATATAGGAAGGGAAATAAAGGATTTGGGTTAGTTGTGAGGGAACCAACCACATAAAAGGTTGGTTGTAAAATTAACCTTTATATAAAAATGTTTCCCTGTCTCCTGCAGTTTCCTCTATTTTTATAAGGTATTAAAGTATTTGAGTGAAGCTTTTGTTTGTAATAAAGGAGAGTTTTCAGAGTTACAAGCAAATCAGTGAGTTGACTTCGATTCATCCATATGTTTCTGTTTACATACCCTACCATGGATCCAACACTAAATTGTCCCAGGAGTAAAAATACAGTAAAGAAAGTGACTTGAGTGGTAGACTGGAGCACTGAAAAATAGTCATCAAAACTGAAACTTTTTTCTGGAAATAGAATTGGAAAATATTTAGACTGCACTTTGCTCTGTATGCTCAAGTAGTGGGTGCCAATAAAAATGAAGGCAAACAGAAGACTGCCTTATTTTTGACAATAGGAGCAGGAACAGATGTGTTTAACAGTTTTCAGCTAACTTAGAGCAGGCTTATTATGAAACTACAACAATTTGAGGAGTACAGGATTCTAAAGAAAACCGAATGAGTCATAACTAGACTTGCCAGATCTGTCTGGACCCAAACCCAGACTCTGAATGCACTCTGTCTGCAGGGGAGGCAGGATCAAGGACCTGCAGAGTGCCACCTGCAGGCAAAGGTCTTGTAGGTGGTACCTCTGTCTTTACTGGACCATTGACAGAACCTCGACTGATGTGCTGCCCAGAACCTGCCTACTTGGACTGGGGATGCAGGGAGCCCTAAGCACTCTGGCTGCGGTGGTCTTCTCCTGAATTCAAGCAGCAGCTCCAGCTTCCTTGTACTGGTAGTTTTCATAGTCAGATGCTTTGCAGGCAACCTGAAGCCTGCCCGGCCCTGGCCAGATGTCATTACTAAATCAACTTAGACGCAAGAAAAGATTTCTGTTAGAAACCAAAATGGGAATTGATCAAAACCTGAAGGGCCAGCTGAGTTCTAGTACTAAGGCAATTTTGCGAGAGGTTCCACTTATGGTAAATAACTCAGCTGTTACATGTCTTCACATTTAATTCAGTTACACTTACTTTCTAAATGTCAAGTGAGTTCTGATGATCTCTTTTCTTTTTTACTATTTTTTCTTTTTAATTCCACTATGGGAACATCTTAAAGTTTCTCTAGCAAATGCAGATGAAGAAAAATCACTTAACTTTTTACTATGATTTTATCTTTTCTAAGCATTATTTTTATACCTTGTTCATCTGTTGGCTTTGCAGACTGTTTGGCAGTTTTCCTGCTCTTGGTGTGTCCGAAAAAGAAATTTTTTTTTTTTTTTTTTTTTATTAGCTTTTATGCCTCTTATGATTTGTTTCTCAAACCTTCTTGGCCTGTTTTTCTGTTTTTCACATTGGACCTGTCAGAGTATTTGTTCCTTTCTATTCTTTTCATCTGGCACAACTTCAGCTTCTTGAACTTTGCTCTGGAAAAAGGGGACAAAATGGGGACTGATTGCTTTATCAGGCTCCAGCTAGGGGCTCTGTTAGCAGCAGAAGTGCTTCTGGTGGGAGAAGGGTCCAGTTCCACCAGCTTTCCTCGTGGCTGCTTGAGGTTCTGGTTCCCCCCCAGCACCCAGATGGACTGGGAACAACCAGGCTGATTCTGTGTGGGGAGTTCCTGGTTCTGCAGAGCTCCTTCCATTTTGCCAACCAGTGTGAGTCAAAGCAAAGGCTGGCAGATTAAAAAAAAAAAAGAAAGAAATCGTGCTGTAAACTGCATCATTTCGCAAGACTTTGAGCACTGCAGCATGTGTACGGCAGAACTAGCCAACCGGAGTATGTCCCCTGCTCCCTGGAATTACTACCTATAGTGCTCTGAACTGCTTCCTTCCAGCAGCCCTCATTGCTGCAGAGAGGTGACTAATGACTCTGAAAACAAATAGACAACCCACGTCATTTTTATCACCCAGTTTCATGCCAATTTATTTCCAAGCAGCATGGGTAACTTAGAAAACCCCAAAATTGCAAAATGGTGTAATCCCTGCTATGGCAATAAATAAATTAAGTGTAGTAGTTTTTGGATTGAAGAAAAGTTTTATAAATGTCTCCTAGGGTTAGGAAAGCAGTTGAGTAAGTACAAAACAGTCAAAATTATCCCTTTCTTCATATGGAAATTTTCTGCCACTCCTCTATTTATCTAACATATAACCTGGGAAATTGTAAGATAAGGAAAAGATCCAAAACCATGGGCATCTTGCTGATTGTTTTGCTGGAAAAAGAAACCACAAGCCTTTGCTTATCTGTGCACCTAGAAGAGTGAAATGTTTAAAAAGGGAATGTTTTCCACCACTTGGAAAGAGAGAAGCTCTGGAAGAGAGGGCTGATGTCAAATATTTTTCTACTCTGGATTCATCAGCAGGGTTCTGGCAGGTGCCCTTACAAAAATACTGCACATATTTGTGAACATTCAAACATCCCCGTTGAGAGATGGCATTTCCACAGACTTGTTTGGGTTTGCTCAGAACCTGAAGTGTTTTAATGGAGAATGCAGAATGTACTTGCCCCTATGGAGGGTAATCTTTTGCTCTGGCTAAAAATGAAGAGAATTGCCGAAGTAGGCTAACAGGAAAAAGGATGCTCTACTAAATCTGGAAAGAAAAAAAAAAACCCACCCAAAATGTAAATTCTGTGTGATGGAAGTGAAGTACCTGGGAGAGGAGGAAGCACAGGTGAAGCTTTACTAGCACAGATGCCCCAGCAGACAGGGAACGCTGCCAGGTTAACCTGGAAGGATGAACTGGTGTCTCCAGTCAGCCTGATGGTGCTGTGCCAGATGTGTCCAGCCTGTATGGTATGGAGCATGAGTTAGTAAAGAACTTGAGAAACTGCAAAAGACACTGTGGTCTTGAGGCATTTAAGCATAAAATAAACCGGCTCTCAATATTTCCAAGGAAGATTTTAGTACATACTTCTAACTGTCTGCTCATGATTGGAGACCAATGGTTTCCGTATCCCAGGCACTTGCAAAGACTGAACGTTGGCTTGCTCAAATAGTGAACAGATGTTAGTCTTGGTCCAGAAGTATTAAGAGGTTTTAGGCCTTTATTTATGGAAGGTCGTCTTAGCTGAAACCGGCCGTAAAGGATTTACGCTTGTTATTGAAGGGGGCTGGTAAGCATCTTATCATGAGATTAAAGAGTATTGTTTTCAGCCGCGCTGTCTAGACAGTTTGACAAAAATGCAGGGGAGAAAATACAGCAGCCTAGCTTATGTACATGTCAGTCATAAAATAAACAAAAACAAACTAAAATGTCAGTCTAGTTTCAGGCAAAATGTGAATTGCAGTTACCGGAACTATGCTCAAGGACAAGATTCAACAGAAAAAAAAAAAAGTAAAAGTATTAGTGGTGGCTGGGGCATCATGTTCTCGATACTCACAACAACTCAAGGGGGAGCTGTGAGTTCTCAAGGAGATCTTTTGTCTTCACTTACAGGATGATGTTCTATACACTTTTTACATGAAAATAGTTTTAGATGCTGGTCATTTAAGGATTGAAAAATCAAGAAGAGTGTTGTATACTGTTGCAAATGAATGGTAATATGAAAAGACCTGCTGAGAGTTGCCACGTGCACCAAAAATGCTGTGAAAGACTCTGCATTTTTCCTGGGAATGTTATAAAAAGGGTTTAGTTTGTTTGCTTGCCTTACTTTTGTTGGGGGAAGAAAACCCTGAAAAATACTGAAGCATTCTGCCAAGAATATTACTCTTTTTTGCCTCAGGTGGCCTTCCAAGACCCTCCTAGAAAACAGTACAGCTAAACATGCGACCATGAACATCAAATTTGGTCTCACCAAGGGAACTACACCTGGAAGAGTTTTGTCTTACAGCAGGTGCAGTTCACTGGGCATAGGTTGAAACTGAGTTTCAGGATACATACTGCTAGATCCTACTTTTCTTCATTTAGTGGGATGGTTAATGTGTTTTCAAAGCAATAGAGTGGAGTCAGATGCCAGCCCACATTTAATGCTGTTACTTTTCAGAATGGACCCAGTGATGCCTGGGTTTTCCACTGATTACTTTGTTCCTAAAAGAAGATGTGCTGTTAGAAACCAGTATCAGAGTGACCATAGACCTGTAAAGATAGCTACATTTATAAGATGTAGAGTTAGATAAGGTGAAACAAAAGCTTTAGATTATGTGGTCTGTCTGGTAGGGTGTTCTGAGAACATCTGCTACAACATTAAAAGGGGACTCTGCTTATTGGTCTCGGGAAGCAGTGATCTCCTCAGCGGTACTGTCATCCCAAAGGAATGCATGCTTCGGACAGATGGGTGACATCCTGGTACAGGAGAGAAGAAAGGGATGCTGTATTGGATCTTTTTCCCATGGATATCTTGCACGGATGGTAGCTGTACCATATTGAGACAACTCAGCCCCAAGCGACAGCAGCACAACAGGAACTGTTACCCTTTCTCCTTCCTAACGACAGAGTGCAACCTGCAAATCGACACAACACGCCAAGACACCTCAGAGCCTTTATGTTCACACGACATTGTAGTTAGCAGTAGTGATGTTTTTAAAATTACATATTATGTTAATTCTCACTGTTAATTCTTGCTTGTGTTATGTTTGGCTAGGAAAGGAAAATATGTGTGGGATTGTGCTTTTGAGCTTCTGGCCGGAGCCATCTGGAAGAGGTTATTGCGTCATTGATGTTATGAGATGGCAATTACAGTTCAGACACTGAATGAAGCAGACCTTGGACCTCTCCCATCTTTGAAAAAGGAGAGGGAATCTTCCCCAAACACCAACGGTTTGCGATTGGGATCCTGCCCTGGGAAGTGGAAGAAACCAGCTCTACTCCTTTTCAGACAGAATTAGGGTTTGGGACCAAGTTTCCCAGCTGCTTAGTGTATTCATGTGGCAGTAGGGCGAGATGTGTGTAGTTCAAGCCACTGCCTGTCATGTGTTATATCAACGTGTGACAATATCAAAAGCTTGCTTATTTGGCAGTCTCCAAGAACACTTAGATCCATCTCCATAGTCAGGCAAAAGCCCAGCTTGTGAATCTCATGGAGCTTAGGTGCTATCAAAACGTAATTGTTCCTGTGAATGCCTAGCAATTGTTCTCTAAGTGTTTTACCAGTTTTTCTGATAGAAAATTTGGTTCCATAAGGTTTGGTAGGAGTAAAATGGATGTTTTGAGCATCTAAAGCTTGGACATAGGCCCTTAAAATGTCAGTTATTGGCAAAGTGCTTTAGTGAATTCAGGTCTGTATGGCTGTGTCCTTGATAATGTTCAGAGAGGGTGAACTTTAAAGAAATGACAAGAACATCTCAGAAGGGTGTTTGGCAGGTATAGTTCTGGAGAAATGTAAGTACAATTTCAGATAGAATTCAAAAAGAAGGTGAAGCGTTGTAAAAGGTAGTAGATGAGGACTTGTTCTTGTGAAGCAAACTTTTTGTTCAGGAGTGCTGAGTGTAGTTAACTCTTACTGAGTTCCCTGACCTAAATGCAGCTTTTGTCTTAGCATTCAGAAGCTGTTAGATTATGTTCTCTGGTGCTGAGGGTCCCTGCGAACCTAATGTTGTGCGTTATCTGCAGGAGCATGTCGTAATTCATACATTCAGCCTCCTCATCCAAGGAGGGTAGAGTTAAGGTTACGCGACATAGCTTGTGCCCCTTATGATTATATATTACACAATTTTCAAAATCCAAGGCTCAAACATAATTAGAGCTATAGTTTCAACTCTAGCTATGCACAGAGCACACTGGTAAGAGCATACTCAGTTACTCAGTAGAGCCCCGTTTTGTACTGTGGACTGTTCTGCACCACCTCGTGAAGACAAAGAAACCGTCAATAACTAGTGGATTTTATAATAGGGGTATAGTTGAGACCATCTAAGTGGGGGTGCTGCTAGACCTGAAGTTTAGCCACCTTCCTAAGCATAAATGCTGAAGGCGTCAACAGATGGTGTTGAAAGATGTGTTGAATTGTCCATATTTTTATAGGGTGAACAAAAGATTTTTTTATGTACCATGAACCTCTTCCTTTATGCAACTCTTCATATCAAAGAGAATGGCGGTAAGAGTGTGGCTGCATCTCATTGTTTTGTGGCTGATGGTAGTTACAGAAAGGTGCTGCAGAAATTCCCCTTAGCCATAACATTAAATCCTTTTATTTAGGAAAAAAGAAGTCACCACACTGTAAAGTAGCCCAAGTTGTGGTTTGGTACACTTTTTATACTCTGTTTTTTATCCACTCCAGCTGTCAGATGGAGACAGGAAAAATCAAAACATTTGCACAGTATCCCTTCTTAAGGGAGCCCCTTAGGTGGTCAGGTCTGGATCCACCTCCTGTCTCCAGCGTTGGAGCACCTCTGCCAGTTGGCTGATGAATCAAAACTCCTTAGTCTGGCACACATACAATGATCTTACCATGTGATGGTGAGAAAAATGCAGTGGATCAGCAAGTGAAGTCTCAACAAGTATAGGAAACAAGTTCTTCATCCACCAAATGGATGCTCAGAGCACCTGCTTTGCTGTAAAGCTGTTTCTCATAGCTTCAGTAGATCTCCACACATCTAACATAGAGTAAGCACTGCTACTTTTAGACTCGGTAGCTCTCCAGATTGTTGAGTGTATTGAGAAACAACAGACACATGGAGCAATGAGAGTACTCACTGTTAACCTTTTGCCACAATGAATATTTGCCCAGTCTTTGCTTTCTGTCTCTTGCCTGTTTGCTGACCCATGAGAAAACTTTCTTCCACAACATGCCCAGTGAGCTTCTTCAGAAGATGCTTGTGTGAGTTTTTGTTAAGCTTCTGGGAAATCTATTTAAAATAAGTTAATTGGTTCTTATTTATCTGCAAATATGTTTGAAAAAAATGTTTGAATAATTGTAGGAGAGTGTTTAATTTTCTATGCAATGCAAGTGATGTAAGCAAGTCACTAAAAGACAAACTGTCAGAAATGGCACAGAGCATCTGGTGTTGTCATTTTTTAAAAGTAATTCAGACAATTACAGCCAGTTAGTGAGATACAGAGCTCTTGCACTTCCCATTGGCACCAGTATGACTTGTGGGTGCTCAGCAACCTTGAAGCAGCTCAACCTTTGCATCTAAAGCTGGATATCCATGCTTAGAGGCCAGTTCTATGAATATCTGTTATAACAACTCTGTTTCTCATTCTGTTACAGAGAGATGCATGTTAGATTTTATCTTCTCGGACATTTCGTGTTCCTTAGGAATAAAGGGTTTCCTCAGGTGGAAGACTCCACAGATATTCAAAGTATTCATTTTATGACTATGTCTGTGTTTAATTTCAGTGTTCATCTTTGGATCTTTGCAGCATCTGATTGCTTACCTCTCACATCTCATAAATGTTCTACTTGACCTACTGAAGTTCTGCTTGTGGCAAATTGCAGAGCACCTGAAAAAAGTACTTTATTTCCTTCCTCTTCAATCATAACTGGAGATCTGCAAGATATGTCTTTCCTGAGAAATATTTCCTTTCACAAACCGCTCCCTTAAGCGTGGGGTCAGTTTAAAAAGGGCCAGTGTTTGTTGACAAGTCATTTGTTTTCCTTTGAGCATTTTAATTTGTTTATTCCTGTTTTCAAATAATCCCCAAGCAATATCATTCCTGTAGCTGCAACGATCGTCATGAATTCAAGTTATTCACCTCCCAGAGGGTCAGACCTTTCATCAGTATGCCATTGGCACGACACAGCCGGTGTTGCATATTCATCATCCAAGACACCGGCTAGAGGGCCTCCAGAAAGCCTGACTTTTTCTTTTTTCTTTTTCTCTCTTTTTTTTTTTTTTTTTTTTTTTTTTTTTTTTTTGTTCTCAGAGCAAGGAAAACAATCCCTTCCCTTCTCTGGTCCCTAGTTAAGGGTTTCTGTCCAATAACGGTGCTCTCTGCTCTGAGGCACATTTAACTGTGAAGTTTGCAGCGGGAGAGGCTTTCCTTCAAGCTGTTAGTGTTTTATCCTGGCAGGCTCCTCGAGGTTGTTGTGAGGAGTCTCGCCAGTTGGTGAGCTTTGTAATCTAAACCAGCTGTCCCAGGCTGAGGCCCCCATTTGCATTGTTTAACATACTTAGAAAATGAAGTGTTCATTTTTAACATTCCTCCTCCAATTGGTTTAATGCTGAATTACAGAAGAGAACTAAGCAAAACCAGGTGCTTTCTCTGTATTCTCTCCAGTGTCTGAGGAGGTACAGACGGCTCCCGATCTTCTCCATTACTTGCTATTTCATTCTTTGGACTATAAATGACTGAGGAACTGAAGTACTAGCAGAGGGTAATGTTTGGAAAAACTTTCTAGTTACTCATCAGCACAGACTCTGGTTTTTTTCCACCTTTCCCCAACGGTTTTGGACATGCAAGGATTAAAAAGGTAAGTGGCGTGCATGAAACTTCTGTACTTATTGAAGGGAAACCTGCTTGTGGAAAATATCTGTGGCAGGGATTCGGTATGCCAATCCACTTGCTAAAGCCATTTGCAAAGAGATGGGATCTCAGTGGTCAGAGGTGGGGAAAGACGATCTGCCTGTTACTAAAGCTGTGCTGTCTCTGACGCTTTCCTCCTTGATCTGTGCTTATACTCTGCGCTTTAGGAACCCCGGCATCCGCGGGAGTGCTGAACTGCGACAGCAAATGATCCTACTGGCTACAGGGATTGATTTGAGGCTAAATTAGTTACTATTGCAGAAGTTAATTGCTAGTTTAAAATATTTTGCCTGCTGGGCAAGCTGCTGCGACCAGCTGAGTACAGTGTTGATAGGCTGTGCTGCGTGTCTGTTAATAATTCTTGAGAGGATTTGAGATCCAAAGTAACAAGCAAATCGAGATGGTGGTTGCAGGCAGAACACGTATGAGGCGGTAAGGTCACCCCCCCACCAAGAGGAACGAATATATCATCTCGTAACAACGGAAACTAAAGACTGTCTAGAAACGTATGAGTTTTGTCTGACCCGTTTTATAGGGGATTTTGCTAGCATGCACTGCTCTGCAATAATGTAGAGCGTAGCCCAGTTGCTAAGTGCCTTAACGTTCAGCTGTAACCTGTTGTATTTCCTTCTAGTGCTGTCCTTGCGATATACAAAGTCAGTCTGCAGCCTTTAGACCAAGTGCATGCTTTAAAACCTCCTCAAAAAGCTTTGAGGAATCAACAAGTGAAGTGCAAGCCTAAATGGATAAAGTTGTACTTTGAATGCTTTGCATCCAACTCTTAGGAAAAATCTGTGCAGAATTTGCCTTTCCTTGTCACTCACAAGCTGCCAGCAAGCACAACCCGTCTCCGCAGCACTATGAACAACCGTGTTAGGATTTATGTTCACTTTTCAGAGCTTGTGCCTGTCTCCTCATTTAAAACAAACTTATTCAAATGTGTTGGTCACTGTTTGTATGTGTTTTTTAGCCTGATGCATTTGTAGGTCTTGTTCAGCAGCTCAGTTTGCACTGGAAATCGGAGACAGCTCAAAGAGAGAAAGTTGGCAGCTTGCTTGGGTAGCAGAACTAAGGCTACCTAAAATATCCCTTGCTTCCTGTACTGGTTTTATGGGAATGTATTATATACAATTGCCATTCAGAACTAGAATCCAAGATAAGCAAGATGTGGGTCTAATTGTATTGAGAAGAAATTTTATATAAGGCAGCAGCAAAGCACTGAAATCCAGAGTACTTAGAAAAAAAAACAATTTCTTACTGTCCTTTCCTGTTTTTCTGCTTGTTAGTAAATACTTGGAGGTGGGAGCTTAGTTGACCAGAATTTTGATGCTCCAGGTAAGGAGTTCCAAATACAGCTATAGAGCTCTGTTAGTGAGGGATCCTCTTCTTCCAGTTGCAGTGAAGAGACCCAGTAGGTCCTGCTAACTGCTAGAACTGGGGAAGGCTCCACTGAAGATAGCAGCTTCTAGTAGCTGATGACCTGGCACAGTGTGTCTACTTGCAGAGCAACATATTACTCAAGACTGAGTAAAGGGACAGAATCTGGCCCTAAGAAAATGGATTCATCTCGAGTATAGTCTCCTGGGGATGAAATGCGGTTTAGCGGTTAGAGCGACTGGCTTGGATTCAGGACCTCCTGCACGACACGTCTGCAGCCCTGCCAACGCGCTGCACTGTGAGCTTAGGCAGGGCCTGTGCTCTGGTTTACCCATCTGTAAAATGCACATAATGTGCAAGAAAACCTTTTATACTGTCAAAAGAAAGGTGTCAGCAGCAAAAATACTTTATTGAATATTCCACGCTTGTTCATTAAACGGCTGCTATATGGGGTATACATTAGTTAATAGAAACGTTCAGTCTTATTCTGATCCCAGTTGCAAAAAAAGCCATAGTAAAATTAGTGACTCTGAGATCTGAATCTGGCCCACAGTTCTGTTACTCCCTCTCCAGGGGCCAAGTTCATGTTTGCAAATCTCCGTGGAATACGCTGTAGTGTCACTAAAAATTAATATGTCCATGTGTATTTAATTCTATATAATGAGCCTGGATATCAGAAGGTTTTCAGCCTATTTTCTATGCATGTTACAGGATACTGACTGCTTTCACACTGGCCATCTGCCTTTCAAGCCCTGGAAAAGCACAGGTGAGAGGTGCACGCAGAGACCTATGTGCTGTTTTGTGCTGAAGCGCTGTATGGCATGAGACGTAACTGGCGAGCAGGTGAAGAGGAAGCTCTGTGGTCTGGGGTTTACATGGAAAGGAAGCTGTGTGGTCTAAGGGTTTAGAGGGGAGAACTTGGAGCCAGCAGGATTCTGGAGTTGAACATGGACCGAGCTTATTGACTCATCTTTGCCAGGTCAGCAAAATATCCCTGTAGAAACCTGGACCTCGCTGAAAATCTGATTCTGCCTCTAAACTGAACAATTCTGGAAAAGGAAATAAGAAAAGCCATCCCATGAGAGCAGGGACAGCTCAGTTCTGTGGTGGGGAACATCTACATTTGGAAAATTTATTCATATAAATAGGTATTTTCTGTGTACAGCAGGACCTTGTCTTAAGGCTGTTTAATTTTGGACTGTGATCCTGAATTGACTGTATCCTATTTTTCATTTTAATTTATGCCCGAAACCATTTTTGTTCAAGAGGCAGGGCTTTTGAGGGTGGATGGAAGTAAAGCAGTCCAGTTCTTGAAATAGCAGAAGCATTAGTTCTTTGTGTTCTTGGGCTCCACTTGGACTTTAAATTAGGAAAAACAGTTCCCAAAGGCATGTTAAGTTTGAATTCCTACTTGATAATCCAGATATACCCAGTGTCCAGAGCTGTGTTTCTAAATACCTTTGCCAAAAGACTCTGAAATGTAGCCTTTTTTTTTCTACTACATTGAAAATTTCCTGCACATGCCATGCTTATTGATATTTTTGTGAGCATTATATCTCTATGGGAAATGCTTTTCATGCCCCTGGAGAATTTTTGAGGTGTCTTTAAGGGTTTGTTTTTATAATTTAAAAAATAATGTTGCCATTGCTATTTTTATAAAAACATATTGTACCATAAATTGATTTTAAACCAAGATGCCAGCAACAAATTCTTTCTAAAGATATTGAAACTGGTCATTTCAACAATATTGGAATCTTTTCTAGAATAAAGTTCCAGAAGGTTGTTGAAACCGGTTCTACAGTAGTTTCAGTGTTTCTGAATCATCATTTACTATCCAAAAGAAAATAACTTCATTAAAAACTATCTTAACTTTTCCTGCTATCCTAGGTGTAGTGTATACACCACAGCACAGAAAAGAGAACAAAAAGTAGAGTATTTACATTCATTAAAACATGAGGCTGATTATACATTCTCCCGTCAGAATATCTTGGCTTTCCATAACATGATACCAAAACACCTCAGAATGCCAAAATAAATGAAGGCAGAATTCCTTCATAGTTGTTTGACACTTCTAGTAGTGGCTTTGTGTATTCATGTGTGCAAGTGGCAGGTGCAGTCCAAAGGGTACCATGCATTTCATTTCATGTCCCCTCCCTAGTTCCTGCCATGGCCAGCTTCCCCTGATGTATCCAACTTCCCCCTTGTCTCCCATCTACAACTTAACTACTTTCCAAACATGAACCGAGTACTTTTACTCTTCCGCTGATCTCTTCCACAAAGTCCAAGAATAAGTGTCTTTATCATTTAACAACAGCAAAAAAGGAAGAATCTTGAGCACACTCCATCCCTCTGCCCTCTGGTTACTTCAGTGGTTCCTGTTTTCTGGGTATCTCTTCCTTACATTCCTTTAGTATAACTTATTAACCGTGCTTGTGAAAACTGCTTGGGCTCCCTGTTAAATATTTGGAGGCCCAGTCAAAAACTAGGGAGAGCAGGGAATCATTTTAATGGGCTTTGACACAACCATTGCCAGGACTGGCACTGTTTTAGAACTGCTGAGGATCACAGGCGAAGTGCTGAAGACTCCAGGCTGCAGCCCTGGTAAAGACCAGCACCATAGGATAGGAAGGAACAAGGAACCTTGCAGGCCTAGAGCAGGTGTCATGTAAAGATTTATCAGTTAAAAATCAAAATATTTGGTGTGAAGTAAAAGCCTTACTTTTATAAAGCTTGTTATGTTTTAACTATGGCTTCAGTTCAGTCAGATGGTTAACACGTTGAGAAGTATGTACTGAATTGCTTATATGTGGCATTTTGGAGAAGTTAGCCAGTACCTTTTAACTGAGCCACCCTGCTCTGGCAAAAACAAAACCACAAAACAGAAGAATGTACACCTTTGTTAACAACTGGTATGGAGCCCATTGCACATTATGTGCTGGTTGCCCCAGGGGAGATGAACAGCCTGATACTGTCACCACCTGAGGGAACTACCTTCTAGTTACTACGGTGCTGGCATATGTGCTGAGGTCTCAGGTTCATCCCTTGGTGACTCTCCTCTGGGGAAGGAACTTTATTTTGGTGTATTGTATAGTGCTGAACAATTGTACTAAGCATAACAATCCAGATGAACATTTGACTCTGCAACCCTCTCGTTTCACAGTCACTGAGTGTCCTTTGTTTTCTCATTTTAGCAACAATGCACTAATGGGTTTGACCTGGACCGTGCCTCTGGGCAATGCTTAGGTAGGACTTCAATTAAATCAATACATTTAAATTGGGGTTCAGAAATCCTGACTTTATTGAGTTAACATTGTGCTGCCGTTAGTATGTTTTGGTTGAAAAGTTCTTGCTGTGTGATAAATATGTGTGTTTGTGTATATGTATATACAAAAATATATATGTATATATAAATATGTGTGTGTTTACATAGCACAAGTATATACTGATCTTTGACATTGTTGAGATACTAATTGGCCGTCAGTGCTTCTCAAATAGCTGTGATGCATTGAGATGAGTTTGGGAGCTCAGTCAAGTTGCCAAATTACAAGGGTTGTTTACCCTCCTCTTTCTCTTCCAGACTATTTACTATCTTTGTTGGCAGCTTCCACCTGGAGGCTCAGATAAAGTCTGCCACTGCTTAGGGTTGAAACTCCGAGTGAGCTGTTGAGGCAATATAGGGAAACACGCTTTGCCCTCTAGCATCTTTTTATCCATGACATTCAGTCTCCAGGGCAGCATCTTCCGCATGCATTCAAGTCACTCAAACAGTAAGGGAAAAACCAGCAACAGAGTGCTTGCCCTGTCATAGCAACCTACTGCTCGAATGCTCAGTTTGGCTAAACCATTTGTATCTTTCTAAATTTAATTCAGCGACGATCGCAGTCAGAGCAAGAAAGAGGCCTGAACCACGTCCCCAGATCTGAACATCCCTAACTTTTTCTGTGGGAGGGAGCTCAGGAGTTCCAAATCAGGATCCAAGTTTCACAGCTGGGCAAACCAAACCACCAGTGTTTGAAATCCTGATCTGCGTGTTGTGGTTTGGACAGACCTTCTAGCAGGAACAGGCGGTAGCATGCTGTAGCCATGTGTAAATCAGTGTTTAAACTGAACATTTATAGAATAACAAAGGAGGCTTTCCCCTCTCCCTCTACCCTCTAATAGTAAAGTAAAACAAGTAGAACACAGGATATGTTGAATATATGGGATGTTTCCTGTTTTAGTATGATCTAACTTCAAAGTGAGGCTCCACAAGGAAGGATTAGCTTTTCCATTCAAAAGAGAGTATCAAATTTTTTACAACAGTCTTGAGAAAAACATGTTAACTATTTTTCGCTTAGGTCCCATTAAGAAGCAGTCACTCATTTAACTTGCGATTTCCTTCCAGATATTGATGAATGTCGGACTATTCCTGAGGCCTGCAGAGGAGATATGGTGTGTGTCAACCAGAATGGTGGCTATTTATGCGTACCCCGAACAAACCCAGTGTATCGTTCACCATATCTGAACCCTTATTCAAATATTTATCCACCGCCCCCAGCACCAGGCCCTGTTCCTAACTACCCTACTGTTACAAGACCTCTGATCTGTCGATTTGGTTTCCAGTTGGATGAAAACAATCAGTGTGCTGGTAAGTAGTAGAAATCTTTATTCTATATTTTTATTTATATTAAAGCTTGTCTGACACTGGAGAACAATTGTCGTTCAATTTTCCTTTAGTTACTGTATAACTCAAGCCCAGTCTTTTGAAGTTTGGCTACTTTTTTTAAAGGATGTGAGCTCTACATTTCATATAGTCATTATTCCATGCGAGCTAAGACATGATTTAGTCCTATTATTTAATCAGGAAACCCACTTTTGTGAGAGAAGTAATGTTTTTATGAGATAAACAAGCATCTGATGGCAGGTGATTTGTCTGTGCACCAGAGGCATGCCTTTTATGTTTATGATTCTGTCCTTGAGAGAGAAGATAGATGGCCCTCCCATTTGAAGCAGCAGATGGGGACTGAGAAACGCTTGATTCAGTTATTGGCAGTATGTGACATCGTTCAGATTTCTGGATATCAGTCTTCCTCCTTTAAATGGTATAAATAAGAGTTGTTTCCTCCCATGCTTTGCGTTCCTCACTTAGACTGTGAGCCCGTTGGAGCACAAACATTGCTTATCTAGAGGGTGGTAAACAACTGTTAGCACTACCAGTGCTTTAATGGCTATAGACTTCAGCTGAGACTGGAACTCCCTTGTTGAAGGCACTGTGCAAACACATGGGGAAAGAACCGCTGCCCCAGCAGAGCGTTGACACCTTGATATTCCCTGATCTCCAATGCAAAAATCAAATAACCCTATGAAAAATTTCTTGTGTTGGTAGTTTTTCTACTTTTGCATCTTTTGATAGATTCTGATTCCACTTCATTTTATACTGTGTTTAACTTGGATATAAGCTGTTCCTGTGTTACTCAAATTTAAGGGAGATTTAGATTATATCCCTTTGGTTTGCTTGCTTTTGATAATGTCATGTTATGAAGGAATGGAGAGAAAATTTCTGAACTAAATTAAAGTAAATTCCACTGGCCAAAATAGTTCTTTTGATGCCAAACTTGGAATCAAGAGATCAGGGTCATACTGATCATTGGCAGCTGGTCAGGGTAAATGCTGGAGATGTAGCCCACGGGTCTACCACAAAGTCAATCTATTGCCACTATTATTTCTGCATCTCAGGTATCCTAATGGTAAAGTGAGGTTTTTATCTGTTATTATATGTAGCTAATTGTCTGAAGGTTTTTATCAAAATCTTTTTTGATCGAGGACAGGCCTTAGACAAGAAAAAAAGCCCAAACTACAGAATATAGGAGCTTTCAATAATTTTGCCTGTCTGTAGACTAAGGAACTGCATTTAACTCAGAACATTTCTTTTTTGAATGCTGCTACGGAAGAACATAAGAACTAAAACTAACTTGTCTTTCGGGCTGATTCTGCCCTATTGTCTGAAGTTTCTGGCAGGACTTGGTTTCAGATGATGTATTTTGTTTGCTTCCCTAGTGAGGACACCATGATGCTTCATGGGAGCTGTGAGAGTGCAGATTTAAATTCAGCTAGTTTGGGGAGCATTTTTCTGTATTTGAATCATTCACATCATTATGTCTGAAGGCGGGAAAAAAATGTATTTTCTAACCAGTGCTAGTAGTAATACCTACTGGAAAATAAAAACCCTGTTGGGTTTTTTTGATGAGGAGTTTTGAAATCCTGGGATAACTGATGAGTTTGCTGTAAAAATAAGCATGTGTACTACCCAGTCCTTTGAAAATTGCAACTAGTCCCTCTGATCTTAGCAAATTGATCAACCTCAGTTATTTTATTATCTGATTTGTAAGGTTACAGGAGTGTTTCCATTTTGCTAACTTCGATGTAGATGAATCGGGAAATGAGGCAGTTAGTGGAAAAGAAGTGCTGAAATCAAAGGGGAAATGAAAGCTCTGTAATTTACTCTCTCTGTCCTGCTGCACACAAACCATACTAGTCAAAACGCGTGGATTTTGGAAACATTTACAGTGGACCTTCCAACCTGCAAAGGGCGTGTATATTCATATCCGCGCTGGCAGAAATGTGAGGACTAATGCTTTCTTCAGTGAGGGCTGTTCACTTCTGTCACTTTAACTTTCAAATATGGGAATTTAATCATGAGGAAAAGTTTGGTGAATAGAGACATTAACAAGAATAGATGGGAAAGGACCAACTGTCATTTGAGTACCACAGCTAGCTGGAAGCAGTTTTTGAAAGTCTACATGAGGTTTGAATTTGGGCAGATGATGGATCATATTTGTGTTAGAGAAAGAAAAACAAAACTTAAAGAAAACAAGACCTGTCAGAGCGAAGGGGTCTCTTGCTGGGGTTAGATTTCATTTTTCATTTAATGAAATCCTCTGTAGACATTCACTGTATTGATGCAGTATTTATTTTTGTATCTGTGTGCCCTAGGATGGAAAACGTGGCCACCAAGGGAAGTGATAGGAGTACATGTCTCACTGCAGTGGTGGTAGGAAGGACTGATCCCCTGTTTCCAGGACTTCTGGTACAGTTAACAGGGGTGATGTGCAGCCTCATGCTCGAAGGCCTTGGAGATGAGGCACCAGGGAACCTTGACAGGGTCTTCAGAAACCACCAAAATTTCACTCAGGTCATTCAAGAAAGTCTGAAGCCCATGAGTCGTGGCTCTGTCTTGTTATATGCCAATTATAAGCATTACATCATGTTAATAGTATTTCAGTTTCTCTGTGGCTTGTCAGCATTCAGCATGCTTTTAGGATATGAAGCCCCTCAAGGGTTAATTTTGTGGTGGAATGGTTGAAGAGCGTAAACTGGAATCTATTCTGCCCAGTAGCTGAGCCACTATATAACTTACAGGTTTGTTATGTTAGTGTTCTGGCACCGCCTTCCAGCACCTTCTTTCCAAATAAAATTAGTCACAGGTATTTCCATTAGAGATAATGAGGCTTTTTGCTATTGACTTGAGGGGAACCAGAGCTATTCGAATGCCAATGTTTCTGAGAAATCTCCAAATTTTAACAGAGTACACATTTTTGTCTGGTCAGATATGGGGTTACAGGTCTGGGCCACATTTTCTATAGCTAGGCCAACAGAAATCTTTACTTTCTTTTTGAATTCCAGTCAAAACGGCTTATTAAACACAGGAACCTTCCCTGGGAGATTTGCAGCCTCAGCTTTGAAGCGCTGTGCTTGTTCAAGAGACTTCCAAAGTGAAACAGGATAAAAATTTGACCTGAAAGCTGTATGAAAGTTAACAAGTTGGGGGTTTTTTGTGGTTTTGGTTTTTTTTTTTTCCTCTATCCCTTTCTTTGCTGGAACTGACAGAGATGTAGGAAGGCTGTGAGAGGGTTGCTCTGTCCCGGGCTGGCACCTGGCCTGCTTGCCAAGGCTCTACGTTCCCTGGCTCTCAGAGGAATGCGCACCCCGGGTGGTTCAAATAACATTCCCCCTCCTGGGGGCTGGTATATAGCAACACAGCAAAAAAATAAATACAAGCCATTCTTCTCCCTTTCAAGCTTTTTTGGCCTCATCTTTTCTGACTTAAATGGTCATAGGCAGGGGTTAGGTGTCCATGCTCCTTTCCCATCCTGTTCACCAATCAATCTTAACAAGACTTTTATCTCCAGATCTTGTACTTTGTGGAAAAAAAAAAAATCCTTTCCTGGCCCATGTACATCTCAAAGATACTCATTGGTGACCACTTTTCCCACTCTTTTATCCTCTGCATGGTGCAGAAGTAGCTGTAGCCATTTGTGGCAACAGGCAGAGAAATATTTTTATGATAATTACCTTTTAAATCTTCTGTGGGTTTGATTCGCGATAATGGTATTTTTACCCCTGGAGTTGCTGAATGCTTTATATCTTGTATGTATAAACGTACTGTGTTTTCAACAGCACGAAGTCTGTGTAAACTCATTCCAAAGCAGGTTGGGAATAATTTATAACCACAATTAACGCCGGAATAAAAGACCACATACAGGAAAAAGCAGAGAACATCTAGCGCAAGAGCACTGCTTGAACTGTTTGTCTTCTAGCACTACTTCTCTATAAATACAGAATGGTTAGTCAAAATAATGACTTTTTGTTCAAGGAACTTGGTCTAGTAACTGTTGGCAGGATTAAACTGGAGCGAGGGCCCATGTTCTTGCATTATACATTCATGAGCTGAGAGCTCTTTCCAATTTCCCTTCACTCCACCTTGCTGTTTCCTGATTTACAATGATCTTTAAAACATGCCTCAAACATAGATCCTTCTGGGCATTGTGGAAAGAACTGTAATGGGCGGGCTCTTATTTTTCCTTTCTCTCCCATTAATTCACATGCACAATGTGAGGAGATGGTGGGGGTGGAGAGGCATCTGAGAGGGTTGAATGGAGGAATCAGGGAAAGCAGACGGCAGAGACAGAGAAGTAGATGTTAGAAAAGGTGTAAGCATAAGGCAAGATGAGTATGACCTAGAGACAGAAAGGAGGGAGGAGGCCAGAGGAGTTAATAAATGTGGTGGGTTGACCTTGGCTGGGTGCCAGGTGCCCACCAAAGCCACTCTGTCACTCTCCTCCTCAGCTGGGCAGGGGAGAGAAAACAGGGCAAAAGGCTCATGGGTCGAGATGAGGACAGGGCGATCCTCAGCAATTGCCGTCGCAGGCAAAACAGGGTCAGCTTAGGGAAATTAGTTTAATTTATTAGCAAACCAATCAGAGTAGGATAATAAGAAAGAAAACCCAAATCTTAAAACATCTTCCCCCACCCATCCCTTCTTCCCAGGCTCAATTTCACTCCTGACTTCTCTGTCTCCTCCCCGAAGCGGCACAGGGGGATGGGGACTTTTTACCCAGCCTGGGTAAAAAGATACATCTGAAAACACTCAGACTGCCTTCCTCCCTTAGGAAACCGTTGCACTGGCACAGACGATGGGCTGGGGCTGAGGAAAGGCAAGGTTCAACTAGTGCCTACAGTAGGGTCCATCAGTAGGGTCATTCCTACAGAATTTTGACCACCAATAAACATGTCGTCCCCCAGCAGATTTTACCAATGAGAACAAGGGTAGAAATGCTACTTTTCACTGAAGTGAATCCATCTGTGGTGGAGGGGTTGGCTTGATAGAAAAGGTTGCTGCATGTATCTGTCTGTAGCAGGGTAAACCGAGCCTTCTGTGGCTTGGATTATCCCTTCTCATTCCTCGCTAAGTGCAGTGTGGGAGGAGTACGGTCTGGTGGTTAAAGCACAGGCGAGCACTTCGTTTATTTGTGATGCTTCTGCTACTCACAAAGAAATGGGTAAAATTGAACGAAAAAATATAACATGCAAGCCAAGAAGGCTGGCAGGTTATTAAGAAAACTGGCATTTCTGTGTACCGGAATGAAAAATAGCAGGCTCCTGGGTATGGCGAAGTGTAACAGTAAGTGCGAGTCCATCATTCTGCATGTCAGTGCCTCTCAAGCATCACCAATTGTCCGTATTAATGCACAACTGATGGGAGAAGGGAAACTAAAATAAACACAACTACAGTGTAGCCACAACTGAACTCGGGGTAGTTAGCTGGATAGGTCAACTGGAGACCAAAAACTCCTCTTAGAACTGTGATTATGGTCCCCATTGTCTTTGGTGAAGATTTTAGGATCTTGGAGCAGAAGTTCTTGCAGTGAATTTATTAGGTTTGGGTTCATCTGTCTTGAGCCTAAGCCACTGATTGTGTCTTATGGTCAGGGAGTTTGGTACAATATTTTCCTCCTGCCAAACTCCTGATACCATTATAAGGATTTCTTAGGCTTTGTGTGGGAAGAATAGACAGCGAGTCAGAAGATCACCTTATGATTAAAAACTGTGGCAGATAGGAGTGTTTGAATTTGCTTTCAACTTTAGCTTGAACTAAACTGATTCTGTCCATGGAAGTGTCATCACTTGCTTACTAGGGGTAATTAAAAGTTTTCTGGTTTCTTCTGTGCTGAGGCTGGGAGCCAGGAGGGAAGCATAGTGGTATACAGAGGGGGACAGCTGAATGAGAATGTGTCACGTTACAAAATATAGCTTTTTTTGTATGCAGAGAAAAGACGTAAGCACAGAAGGGACAATGTCCATGTCTTGTTAGATGTGCAGGCACCAGCCCAGTCATAGGAAGGTTGAAGTCTCTGTGGACTGCAAACTGTCTAGCTCATGATGTGTTCCAGTTTTCCCTCTTCCTTGGAGTAGTCTGATACTTTGGTGTACAAGGTGGCAAGAACCCAGGAATCCCATCTCCCTTGCACTCTGGAGACTGCAGAGGGAAAGAGGTTTTACTGATAGACTGGGTTTTGGTTGGTTTAATGGCCTCGATTAAGCTTGGTCTCTGAATTTGGAGTTATTGGTCACTGGGCTCTGAGCCAGATAATACATATAATTCAGTTGTCACCAAGAGCCAGTTGGCAGGAGGTTATATCTGACTCACTTCAGAGAAGCAGCAATGGTGCCCAGCCTGCCATATCTTCAGGCATGTGCTGGCCAGGGCAGGGCTCTCACCCCTGCTGTTAATCTCTGAATGATTCCTTAGGCTTATGCTAACAGCGGTTTGATATTCAGGGCTTTGTGGCCCCCTTGCCTTTATTATGTCTTACTTCCAGGGATTTCAGCAGTGCCAGATCAGTTAAAGCTGCTATGTACCGATTAGCTCTGTCTGCTCTGGAGCAGATTTTGTGAGCTTTCCTTTGTGGGATAGCTGTCATGAAAGGCAGTCCCGCCAACAAGACAATTACAGGGCTTAAAAGAAAAGTAAGTCACTTAATGGTGCTGGAGGATTGACTGACTTCACGAGTACCCTTCCCCAATCCATTCGCTCTGTGGTTTGTTCTCGCATTTCCTAGGGGTGTCTGTTTTGGCTGTCGATGGCAGTCCACCTGTAGCTTTCTGCTGGGACCCTCAGGGACTTTGGTTGCATGAGTGACACCTTCTTTACCTCCCTGTGGCATAATGTGCAGACTTCAGTATGTGATAGAGTGTCTCCTTTTTCCTGGAAGGCTTATTTATTTTCAGTGCCCTTAATAGCACCAGCACTCTGCTCAGGCCTATGTTAATCTTTGCTTGTGTTTGCAGCACCCACAGTACCTAGAGGTGGCAGTCTTCTCAATGACTTAAAAGTCACCGTTTTTCTTGGCCTCCCCCTTATATTTTTTGGGTCAGCTTTGTTTCTTTTCACTTGGTTCCAGCCTGAAATTGGCCATGGTTCTATGTCACAATCAAGATGTTAAGCCAAAATATATAGAAAATATGAATTGGCTCCTTTACCAATGTAAATCAGCCAGATGGACCGTATGTTTTGCCAGACTATAGGCAGAGGTAATGGCAATGCTGGCATTGTTCCTTTGTCTTGTCCATGAGATACCAGACCCATGAGAGAGCTGCCATGTAGAAATGTAAGAGCTGCCTGATGTTGTGTGGAGTTTAACATGCTCTGATCCCTCCATCTGCCAATTGACTGGCTTCCCATTTTAGTACTTCAATGAGATGACAGAATTTTTCAAAGCAAATAAAGCTACCAGAAGATGAATGAGAGTTACACATCACCAGCCCAGTTCAGGGGAGTAGTTTCACTGTTCTGCCTCTTGCCTGGGACGTGCTGCCCGTTGTGGATGACAAGATGCGCTGAAGTCCGTCTTCAGTTTTAACACCAGCAAAACCTTCTCTGCTCTGCATCTCTGCTCTTTTCAACCATAACTCATGGTTGCAGATGCCCTGTAGTGTAAGGTTACGCTGCAGTGTGAGAAGAAGGATGGTCCAGCTGATAGGGCAATAGTATAGGTGACAGGCCACCTGAAATGAAGGCCCAGGTCCCCAAAGCTTGGTTAGGTCCCTTGCTCTCACTGGCCTTCATCCTCAGTGGAAGCCTAGCCTGTAAGTGCCTGTTGATCTGGCCTGCAGTCTTTGCCGCAGGCTGACAGTGCAACCTCAGACCTCTTTGCTCAATATTGTTTTCAGAATTAACTACTTATCTGAGGAATTGTAATACCTGAGTGACCAGCTGGAAACCCTTGAGGGCTCTAGGTTTTCAGGCAGAGGCATTCAGCACTTTCTGAAAGTCAGGGTGTGTATGGTGTCTTCATTTAGGCACCTGCAAGTGTGTATATACAAACTCGTAAGTCCTTCTGGAATATTTCCTTAGCTTTTCTGTGCCTCAGCTCTACACCAATAACATGTCAGTACAGTGAGAATAAATCTGTGTTCATGAAGCATTCAGATACTGAAAACAGAAGCCCTTCAGCTAAACAGGGAGAGCCCCGGATGGGGGGGAGAGGAGTGCATCGTGAACTCGCAGGGTCTGAATGAATCCGTGATCTACTGCTTGGTCTAACACTGTGTTGTTTGATTTGGGTTTTTTGTTTTGTTTTGTTTTTCCACAAAAAGAAGCAATTTTAATGCCTGCTTTGTTCTAATATTTTGAGCTTGTTTCCATTTTCTTTTTTTTTTTTTTTTTGTGAAGTAAAATTCTTGTTTTCCGGCCAGCCCCCTGAGTAAATGAAGCAGTAACTGGTGAACCGGTAAATTGCTGGTTGGATCAAAGGCATTAACTGGTTTTGTGGTACAACCCCAGCATATCTATAGGTGACACCGAATGACTGAATGGGAGGACTGTACAAATAGTAATATAGAGAAATCTGGGAAAGCTACAATTGTGGTCAGGAAATTAAGGGACTGGAGACCCAGCAGTAAATGAAAAGGTAACCTGACACATGGCCATCTGATGGAAGAGGAACAGTAGGAGGCGATGATGTCAAGAGCAGCATAGCATGGGGCAGTAGTTTCTGGCAGTGGTACTGAGACTTCTCATCCCAGAACAGAGAGGGAATAGTCCTTTGATATGTTCTGCTAAGAATGGATCCAACCTCCTGACATTAAGTGTAAGTACTTTACTACCAGATAAATGTAGGTAAGTTTATGGAAATCTCAATATAGAGTAACAATAAATTGGGGACATTATTAAGGCTGACTGATTTAAAGAGTTAAGTATATTGGAAAGCTTAGGGTAAGATGACAGCAATTGGAACTGTAAATGTCAGAGAAGCAGAAGTTGTGTATGGTGGGTGGTACAAAAGTATGATTATTCCTGAATAGGGTATAATTTGCTGAAATAAAGGAAGATTACTTTTAGATTTAACACAGTAAAGTGCAGTGACAGTGTGCTTTTTGACACCTTTATGACAGTGCAGTGTATCAGGTTATACAAGAATACACTAGGTATGTTGTAGTGGAGGAAAAGTACAAAATGGATCTGCAGAAGCATTTAAAAACTGCCTGGAACAAATGTTAGCAAGAAAGAGTTGTCTTGCACAAGTTGGGGGTGGGACACATGTTATCAGTTATCTCCAAGTTGCTTCACTTCTGAGTCCTTTGACGTATTTCCAGCTTCCAGTGTGCACAGAGGCACAGAAAAACTCCTGTTCACTTCATCTAACACTGCAGAGAAAAGTTCTTAGCATGGGTAAGAGCCTCCATCCATTAAATAACAGTTATTGCCCTTATGGTGGAGGAACGCAAAGCTGAGGTAGCTTAAATGGGTGGCCTGACATTCCCTTCCTGAAGGAGGAATATCTGGCAGAGTCAGTTTGCCAAACTGCCGCTCCTTACCCCTGGAGCAGGAGCAAGGCCAGGGAGAGGAGATGGAGTCCAAAAGCTGTAGCACGCTGCTAATTTCCTGCTATCACAAACCCTGTGGGGAATCCCAAACCAGGCATAGGCTAGAGCAGCCTTGGATGATGCTCGTGTGTTTCAAAGGCAGACTACAGCAATATATACAATACTTGTAGCCAGCAAATCATTAGATACTGCACCTGGAGCTTTAATTCAGAAGCAGATGGAAATCATTTTAATTAAAAACAGGATGGACTTTGTGATGGAATAGCCCAGAACTGTCTATTGACAGCTATCAGTTGGTTTCAATACAGTCTTCCCAAAAGGCCGTAGCATGCCAGCTTTAGGAAGGAGGTGTTATTTCCAAGTAAATGGGTGCTGTTTGAAGGTGGGGTTTTGTAAAATGTGTATTATGTTATTCAGCTAGTACATTGCATTTTGGGGCAAAACTCTTAGTGAAATCAGTGATTTCTTTTTTTGTAATGTGACAATTTGGCTCATTGACATTTTCAAGAAGTTTAACTAGTTACAGATGAAAAGAGGCATAAGAGAATAATAAACTTTTACAGGGTTACACATAACACTTCCTACCCTGCCTGTGACTTAAATTGAAAAAAGTGAAAATATTATCTCCATATTCCCCAGGCAATTTTGAAAACCTGAGTGTAGATTTGAGCCCAGAGACATATGGCATAGATGTGTCCTGCGCAGACTGGAGAATACCTCTAAATGTAATTAGCAGCTGACAATTTGTAGAATATCCGTTAACGGCCCAGCAGGTCATGTATATTCTGAAGCTGATAAGGGATGTATATCGTCACAAGATACAAAATACTGTCACACTCCGCTCCACCAAAATCTCCAGCTGACATCTAGAAACTTGGGACATGAAACCATTTCAGAAACACCTTATCCATCCGTGATTCATTCCATCTGACTTGGGGAGGGATGTGAAATGCTGAATTAAGCACTGTCTGCAGCGTTTGATTGGCAATGATTAGAGAGACTACAAATGGTAAAATGCTAATCATGCTAAGGATTTGCTAGGCATGCTTCTGCTGGAGATTAGGCCTTCTAAAACGTGCCTGTTCTCTTGCATGACTGAGTATGACCAGAGACCTTGTCATAATAAGGGGGTAATAAGGGAAAGTACTATAATAAAGGGAAAAAATGTAATTTAGCTTTTCACTAGAGCAGGCCCACATGATGGAAAATTCACTAGGATGTGTCTTCTGGAGAGTAAGAGCAGGAGTTTGCTCCAGGATTAACCACTGACATTAAAACGTTCCTGCTGGTTGGGAACATTGCCTTTTTTGTTTATTTACCTTTTTTTTTTAATTACCTAAACAGAACATGTTTTTTCAGGCCAAGCTCCTTGGAATGGACCCATTTGGTTTGGGAACACTCAATGTAAACATGCGTCTTTCTAAGCTTTCATGGGTTCTGTGAGAGCTGGTGGGACTGCCTGTGACTTTGGTACTATGACTGGCCACGTGTTCAGCCTTTAGCGCTAGTCAGCAATTTCTGAATTCTGGTGCAAAGAACGTAAACTTATCTTGAAGCTTTGGGGACAAAAATGTGCAGATCTCTATGTGCAAGTAGGGCAGTCCCGGTTCTAGCTGTGTTTGTACAGCGTCCGATGAAATGATTCTACCACCTCAACAGTTTCTAGTAAATTAAGCAGAGGTTCACACTGATAACAAGGTTGTGTACATAAGAATTCTAAGCATTTTCTCTTAGCTACCTCCAGAAGATAATTTAGTGTGCAGTGGATTCCTGTTGCCTTCACAGGCAGCCAATTCCCTCAGTTATACTGGTTCCCTGGTATAAGAAAGATGTTCGCGTATGAAGGCCATCCAGCGAAGGACCACCATGGTGGTTAGAGGGTAGGAACACCTAACATACAAGGAGAGGTTGAGAGAAGTGTGTTTACTCTGCTTTAAGACGAAGCTGGTGAGGGAATTGTATTGTTTGTTGTCTTCAACTGTCTAATGTGAGTGTGTAGAGAAGATGAAGCCAGCATCTAAGAGGTGCACATGGACAGGAATGGGCAAAAGTTAAAACATGCGAAATTGTTATTAGATATAAGGAGGAATGTTATCTCTGTTAAGGTGGTCAAACACTGGAACAGAGGTTCACAAAGTTTGTGGCTAAAGGTGGTATCCTTGGAGAAATTCAAACAGCTGGAGAAGGCCCTGAGCAACTTGACTGAATTGCCCCTGCTTTGAGTGGAGGCTTGGACCAGATGACTTCTAGAGGTCACGTCCAACATACCTTGTGCAATGGTTCTGAGACTGCAATGCCTGAAGTGTAGGAGCCTGTGTCTGATACTGGTTCTAGCCTTTAATTTATCTGACTCCTGTAAAATGAAATTATATTCTCTTTGTCACATAGAATTTGAGTTTTAGCATTGATTTTAAAATGCTCTAAGTTCTTTGGATGGAAGCTGATATAGTGAAGTAGAAGCAATAATCAAAAGTGAAGGATTTTGCTCTCAGCTTTTACGTAAAGTCAATCTTGAGTTTCACAGATTGCAAATTCAGTCAAGGCTATCCAGCTCAACACATCTGTTTTACAGCAGGATAAGTAAAGGGAAGAAAATCTGCCTTTATCTTGATTGTTTTATCGATTGACAGATGGGGGACAGGACCCCTGCAAGTGTTAGGTAACTTTTATTAGAAATTTTCTTTGATGCAGATTCAGCCTCCCATCTTGTCCTGCCTGGGAGTTTCACAACTATCCAGAACCTGTCATGGTCCTGCTCAAAACTGGCAGTTCTTGGGGCTAAACGAAACCCAACTCTCTGCCGCTAAAGCCTCAGTACATCTGCTTTGAGGGCTTATTATCTCAGGATTTCACAAATCTTGAGAGTTTCAGTCTTAACTTATGCAATAAAGGTAACTGAATGGGTTTTAAAACAAAGAGAGAGAAAGAGAAAGGGAAAAAGCCCTTTGAGATAAAACACCTCTTTTTCAAGGGAGCTATGAACTGAGAGTAGGGAGAGCAGGACAATTGCCAGTAGACATCCACATCACACACTAATTGGAACAAAGTAAACCTTCCATATCCACACAGTTTTCATTTATCCAGGAAGGTCTGCAACCCAGTTGGCTGGCGGCAATTTTGGGAACATTGCTAGCAAATGTGGCTCAATCATTATAGAACAGTGAATGCCAAATCTGAGTTAAAGCCAGTTATTTGAGCAGGGATTATAGGCATTTTCCAATGATCACCACCACAGAAATAAATAAATAGATGGCTTGCTATGTATACACTCAAAGAGGAATGTTGTCCAACATGCATAGCTCTTTGCTATTAACAGTAATGAGGACACAGCTGTCTGAGCCTGGAAGCCAGTATTTGCAGAGGATAATTCTCAAGGATTTTTCTTCTCCACTGGCTTTTGTCCACTACCCATTTTTTTCTTACAAAAGAGCCCAAAAGGCCCTAACATTTATACAAGAATTACCTTGGCTTTGTGGTGCTTTTGAGATTGTTATAAAGCATGCTGACACACGGACAGATTTGAAACTCAGATGAAACATGAAAAACAATTTTCTCCCCTGATAAGCTCCCCAATGTCCTTAGTGCCAAGCATAACACTCTCTTTGTAGTCAATCACGACAGCTCCTAGAGCAGCTGGGAAGGGTTGCTGCCATGGGCAGAGATCTGAAGCTGTGCCTTCCCAAGGAGGAATTCTAACTCCCACTGCCTGCAGAGCTTGTGGCAGTGCTGGGGCACACAGGTGATGTGAGCGTTGAGTCATGTGTGACTCTACCAGAGCCTCTAAAGCAAATATAAAACTACCCTGCTGTCCAGACACAAGTTCTGCAATCACCGATGGTGCGGCCAGGGTCTTTTCCCTGGTTTTATCAGCTAGGTTCAGGAAATAAGGTTTTAGAAGATAAAGCACTGTAGTCTCCATCGCATGTGTGTTTGACTCATGCAGCGTAAGTGCCACGAGGCAATCTCCAGCCATGCCACCTTCAGGCTTCTGCCTCCCTGTGTCCTCAAGCCAAGCAGCTTTGAATCCAATCCATTCCTAAATGAGATGCTGGTTATAATTGCGGAAGCTTTGTGAGAGATTAGTTAGTGATGAATCTCTCATTACTATTCCAGTTCCCCATAATGGAGATCCCTTGTTTGTATACATGCGCAAGTCCTCCTTTTTCATATATATTAAAGATTTCAAGGTATCCTGTGAGAGTGACTAGAGCATCCATACTGAATTCTCTCTAGGGTTATGTACATATTGCACACCTTGAATCTCTCTTGTATTTTCAGGTCTCCAATACTTCACTCCCACAGTTGTTTGCACAACATGCTTGAGCAATGGTTAAAGTTTTTGTCACGTAGCACGTCAAAAGTGGCGGCATTTTTAATGGAAGAAGCAACCCTTCCAATAAAAGTTTCCGTTGTATTCTGCAGGTGGATATTTGCATCCCTTGTTTTCATTGTAGCTTTAATTTTTGGATCCATTTGGATTAATTTCTTCTGCTGTATTAAAAGTAGGGCTGTTCTCCTCTTTACTAGTTATTGTGGTCTATTCACAGTCTCAGACCTCTTTAGCCTGCCAAAACACTTGGAAAAGGAGCTCTTAATGACTCAGTTAAAATGTACGGTCAAGAAGTTCACTTATTAAAGGAAATGTAAACTGACCACCAATTGGCTAAACCAGCTGGCTGGACTATTTGTGCTAGTGATTTCTCAAAGCTCCCTGGGGAGTGAAAGTGGGAATAGCAGTTCTCTTCTTTTAGTTCTCTCATGCTCTGTACCCTAACAGAAAAGTCTTTGAAAGAGTTTGTTGGAGGAGAAGCTGAAAGGATTTCACAGACATGTTTAAAGGCTTTATAAATAGTGCTTTAAACTCCTATATTGTTAATGTATTCCTTCTTATAGGGTCTTTTTAAACCATCCCATAGAATTGCAGAGAAAATATACAATTCAGCCATAGAAAATTCACTTTTTCAGTGTTAATGGTTCTTCTCCTCTTCTGTGAAATTTTATAAGCCTTCTCCAGGGGTTCTTGCATGAGACTATTTTGTATCATGCAGCAAAGGGAGGACTCTAAGGATCTTTTGCTAGAAGTATGTTTTAATTTCTTAGTGTGCACTTCCTGCCTCTGATTGTGCATCTTTTTCTTTTCCATTGCAATATAAAGTGCCACTTAGATAACGTCCCAGCAGCTGGGAGTATTCTCAATAAGTGCTCCCTGGCTCCTGTCACCACCCTACCAGCAGATCTCAGTGTAGCATATGATCATACGAAATAGATCATTTTGAGAAATGGGTAGTACAACAGTAACACTCCAATTATTCAGCTGAAAGATACGTTTCCTGCTGACGAAGATGAAACCATCGATGTGGGCAGCACCTGTTTTGTATCTCCTAATTCAGTATGTTCAGTGTTGTCAGTGGGATGCTTACACATCTCTACCTCACTCCTGCAGGATACTCGAGTCACTCTTGTTCTGCTGTACCACAGCTCCTTGGAATAGTGTAAGGGCAGCGGTTTGATAACTGAGATTCCCAAATCACATCCACTGACCATGGATTTTCTAACTTCTGCAGAGCCTGCACCAGGAAATCATGAATCCAGAGAGTATGGTTATTCTCCATCCATGGAGTTTCCATGTTTAAGCAAAGCCCTTAATTGAAATCAGTAGTTTGCCTTATTTCTGCTCCCAGAATTAACATGCACACTGTGCATTTGTGCAAAGGCTCTCATGGGGCACTGGGAATAGTCCATACAACTGAGTGTGATCTTGTACAACAGGGAGCCCTGGGAATTGGTAGGGGTGAGGACCTGTGGTCGTGCAAGGTAATGCTGAGTGTATGAACCACACACAGGTCTGTTCAGAGCCGAAGGGGAAGAGGATGCTGCCCCTTCTGTCCCCCTCCTATACGCTTATCTGCATGGCTGTCTTCTAAATCTCAATCACAAAAGTAGGGCTAGAACTGTGCTCAGAGAGCAAAGTCCTTTCACAGTTTAGCTGTTGTTTATCATCTTTGAGTAATGTTAAAAGTGCACTCGCTAAGGAAAGGCTCAGATAGCTGGCAAGAGATCTAGAACCTGTGACACATGTTGAGCAATTTTCATACCAGGCAGAAGGAGCAGCATTACAGATTCATGCCTCACACTATTTAAGGTCCGCTTCCAGGCTGACCATCTATGTGAAAAAACACTTTAATCCTTGTTTAGCAATCGACCAATAACATAATGCATATGGGATGCAGATAGAAAATGAATTCAGTGATCAACGGCCAGTCCTCAGACACCGAAATATGCAATTAAACAGGTGTTTAGGGAGTTGATCTTGGATTGTGTCCAAGCTCACTAGGGTCAGTCGTCCTTGGAAAAAAACTCTGACCCCACACAGCAGCAGTTTGAATTTGGCTTCAGTCTGCACTTCAGGAATGTGGCATTGTTATTTCTCCCCTTTTCTTATCAAATGTAATTATCTTGAGAAAAAAAAGTTTTAAGAAAACATGTGATTTCACTGAGTAAAAATCTACTACTGAGGAAATTATTTCTGAGTGTCCAAATAAGAAGTGGGGGAGAAGTTTGGAGAAAGTGGTCTGTTCCAAGTAATCTTGGAACTGATACCCATGTTACTGAGCTCGGATGTTTAGTCCTGGCCTGCAATTATTCCTATTAAAAAAATAGACATCCAATCTTTGTATTATTTTAAAATGGAGCCCTGAGGGTTATAAATGACTGAACGAGATTCAGTGTTTGAGCAGACAGAGATTCTGGAACGAGCTCGCAGCCTTGAGTCTCTCTGCAAGAACTTTGTTATCTCAAGAGCGGGATGATCTCCTGGGGTTGTGCTGGTACAACAGCGAGACTAAAATACAAACAGAATAAAATAAAGAAGTAGGCCCCCCAAATCACTCACTCCTCCTAATAGAAGGGGGAAGAAGACTTTCAATGGCAAACTTTTTAGGCTCTGCAAGAACTGTGCTGTCAGAACTGTCAAATTAATCTTCAGCCTTGCTGTGCTGGACCCTGTGATGCTAATGGCTCTTAAATAATCATGATGGCAAAAACATGCCCACTTTTGTCAATGGTTGGTCAAAAGAAGGAAACGCAGCCATAGCTACTACTGTGACCCACAGAAATTTGTGGCATGATTATCAGAATTCATTACTTAAGAAAGGAAGTCATGCATGCTAAATATGTTCCAAATAGAACAAAATGTAACAGTCCATCTGTGAAACAGCACACATTGCCAAAAGCATATCGTCTTGGAAATCTGCTGTCCACATTGGCTTCCCTCTTGAATACAGAGTCCAAGCAAAGTTTCTCTTCTAATCACCAAAGCCTCCAAGAACGTGGTTCTAGCTCAGAGATAAGTCCACGTCCTTCCATGATAGCTGTCTGCTAAGGGCATTATCACCTTGCTGGCCAAGAGGGATAGGAGTTGTCATGGAGAGAGTGGAACAGAAACAGCACACTGAGCATGGACCTCATTGTGGAGGGATAAGTGTAGTCACGAATACCATCACTTTCAACACCAGTGGATGGTCTTAACAAAGCAGTCATCTCCCTTGTTCCTGTAGTGGCAGGTGCAAATCACCTCCTTGGGTTGGCTCTTCTTCAGTAAGCTTTCCACATGCATTTTCTCTGTTGTGTGGTATGTGACCACATGCTCATAAATTCTGTAATGGGACTCATCAACATACTCATTTAACTTTTTCTTCTTTTAAATATAGCTTTTTTCAAGGAAGTCTTTTCCTGAAGGACTCCGATATTGTTTTGGAACCGATGAGTTAATCCTAAGGACCTTGTTTCTTTCTGTATTCTTTACTGATTAAAGTCCTGTTTATGCGCAAAATCCTGTTTTTCTGAGCAGAAGAAAGGCAAGCATTTTCTTACATTTTTTGAACCTCAGCTTTCAGTGGGCAGGTGCTTCTAGTTCCTAAGCACCTCTGCTCCACCTCCTCTTGTCTGCTTGCTTTCTCCCCTGGCTCTCCACCTCTTAAAGTCACTTATCTTGCTAAACAGTCTCCTACTTCCTGCATGTCGATTTCCCTTAACCTGCAGGTTAGTCCTCTCTGGGATCTTCGATTCAACAGATATTGCCTGTGGTAGTAATTTGGATTCTTCCTCTTTATCTTGCTTCATGCTTCAAAAAGATTAATTCATTCCGTGTCCTGAAAGGAGGGTGGTTGGCATGCCCAACATCTTTAGGCTGATGACACAACATCTTCTAGCATAAGTTTTCCATTTTTTTTCTGCAGTTATTACAAACATTAGAGGTACAATGTCTCTCACTAAAAATCAAATTTATTGATAAAAGTACAACAAAAAATGAAACATTGCACATGCATACATTTAAATCTCTGCAAAAGAGAAATCACTTGGAAGAACTTTTCAAATTCCTCTTACAATTTTCAGTAGTTTCGCTGGCCAAGATAGATCTCCTAATGGCCTAGGAAATTTAAAAAGATGTTAAGGTAAGCAGAAAATCTCAGGTGTGATGGTTAGGGGTATAGATAAAAATAATGAAAAGTTGAGTGATGTTAAATCTTTCAATGAAGACTGTAAGACACTATTTTGACCACATAATCTGTCTATTTTGTGACATAGACCATAGAATCTTACCCAGCAATTGATGTTTCATGCACACAGTTTTTTTCTTGCAGTATATTTCAAAGAAGTACTGTTCAGATATAAGGCCCTAAAGTAAAGGAACATCTACCATGTACCTTATCATGTTTTTCAGATGGTTAGTCAGGAGAACTACTCAAGTCTGTGCTTTACTTTTATTTTGAATTTGTTTTCTAAAGACTGAATTTCATTGCATTGTCTCTTGCTAGCTTTAGTCACCATCTCCAGCTAAAAACTTTTCCATAAGGATGTTTATAGTTCACAGATAAATATACCTTGAAACCTTTCTTAAATAGATTAATGAACAGAGCATTATCTTGCTCTGAGACAAATTTTCGTGGCTTGGAATTACTCTTTGGAAATTTCCTGATCTCTTTGCAATATTGCTTTTTGAAGTGTTGATAGCAGAAATGTATTTCAGTAATTATCTTACTAATGCAATATACAGTGGTAAGAACAATTTCCTGTGTCTACTCAGTGTTCTCATGTTTATGCTTGTCCTGTCAGCAGCTCTGTGTCAGGAAAAGTTTGTGTTCTAGTGATTATCTTCAATGACCCCAAAGTTCTTGTCATGACCAATATTTTTTTATCTTGATATATGACTTTGCATTTGTCTGGCTTGAAATACACTTTCAAATGCGCCCACTATATCCAGCAAATTATTTTTATATGAGTTCTGTTCACTTTTTAGTTCTTAACTCCACCAGCTTGTGATCCTCTGTATTTTATCCCCAATGTGGAAAACAGTGGACCAAACCCAGATCTTCAGGATCCTGTGAACACTCACAGCTTGATTCTGCATTTACGATTCTCACTTGAGGTTTCTGGTCTCCTAGTTTTAGCATCTTTCATTTAAGCGGTATTGAATTTGTCCGGTCTTAATTCAATGGATTATTGTTTTTCATGCTGTGATTTCTTGCGATATTATTGATACAAATGAGAGTGGCCTCAGTCTTGCATTCTTTGTGGACGTGAGTCAGGATAAAAAATCACTATGTCTTCTGATAAGTATTAGGCTCCCTGGTGAGATGTGGTGTTGTGCTGCAGTTTGACATCTAGGTTTTCTCTCTGACTATATTATTATGCTGCCCTGTTTTTTGTATGCATGGCTTTTCAATTATTTTTTTTTTCTTAAATTTATGGACAATGAATTAAAAATGTCATTCATTGTTCTGTGATGAGACTAAATTCTAAAGAATCCGTGAAGATTACTGCTAGCTTTTACAGATAATAAAACACAAAGCCAGTAATTTGCATGCTAAACACAATTAGTTCATTTATTTTTTTTGACATTGTAAATGATATCTATCCAGTCACCAGGCATCCTGCCATCCATTAAAAACACAATCTGTACCAATAAAAACAAAGCATCAGCACATCACATCCCACAAAAGGCAGCCAGTCAGCCAGAAATATAAAAAACACTTTCTCCACCCTTCCAATCCCCAAATGAAACCCCATTGCCCCAGCCATCTCACCTCTGTCAAAATGTCAAGTAAACAGAACATCACACCCCAGGGTTGCTAGACCAAACCACCACAGCCATAAATTTTTAAGGCAGACACACTGAGCGAAGAGAGAGGGTTGTGGTTAGTTTTGGAGTATTTGGGCTCCGGCTCTTGCAGAAAAGGCTTCCTGACAAATGTATATGGAGATGCTACCTACCTATTCTCTCATTCAGTCAGTTAACCAAAGAACTTTAAAATTCATGGCTTGGAGCCATGAGGCTCTGTATTTGCTCTAGGTGGTATTTCTTAGGAGACAGAGAGCAGTGGTCTGGATGGGCTATGTGGTTGCTCTCAGTATTCAGCTAGGAAGTAACAAAGGGAATCGTTCCCACCCTAGGTAAAATTTTAATTTCTGTCTGGACTTCTGCCTGAACTTCTGCCTTTGGAGCTAGCTGTGGGAGTAGTAAAATGAACACAACAACTGGAAGGATGGATGTGAGAATATAGGTGACTGGTAATTTGATAGTACACAGCAGCGTAATCAAGAGCCGAAACATTCAGGATCAGCGTTGGCCAAGCACTCCTTGGCAAGAGAAGTTTTGAACAGGGGTCTGTCCTGCCCTGTCTGGGTTATCTAGTGTGGTTTAAAGGTCTGAAGAGCTGCTGTCTCAAAATCAGGAACCCCTAAGGAGTCACCCAGACACTAGTCACTTGGGAAAATTTGGACTTACTCAAAATTATTAGGTATGATGATCTTTAACATCCTTCTGTTTTCATAGGTAATTTCACAGCAACGGTCCCGGTCCTGTCTTAAGGGTAAGAAGAAGTGTGGTAGCTAGATAACTCTTTCAATTTGCCACTGACTGTGTCAATAGTTCTCTCTCTGTTTCAGTAACTACTGGAAACTTTGAGGTTCAATGCCCCATTAGGGTAGGACAGTAATGTTGTGAGTAGCATAGAGTTTAACTGAAAGAGCCTTCGATGCCCCTGAGGTCTCCTGGTAGAACATAATGCTTTCAGAATGATGGTTAATCTTTTACTTTAGATCTCACTAGCCAATGTAGAGGCTGCACAAAATTTCTGAAAAAGTCACATCTTTAAGTGTTTACATAATAAGGGCAGGCTGTATTGGGTTACATGAAGGACTACAAGTCAGAATCGTCTGTGACCTGTTCTTGCTTCTGTCTCGTTGAGTGGTCTCAGGCTAGTGCTTTAATTTCTTAGTTTTGAATTTCCCAGTTAAAATCCAGGGGCACTGATATTTATCACCAAGTGCGGTTCATAGTACAGTTTAATTTGTATTAGTATTGGAAGGCTTCAAATAAAAATGGACTAATTGTGAACTGGCTCTGCATGTAAGAGGACAGGCCCTGCCCTCACCAGCTGGTGAGGGAGCCTACTAGGGAAGGTGCCCTGCTGGACTTTTTTTTCTAACAGAGAAGGACCTGTGGGTAATGTGATTGTTGGAGTCTGTCTTGGGCATAGTGACCACAAAATGATAGAGTTTTCGATTCTTGGAGAAGTAAGGAGAGGAGTCAGCAGAAGTGCCACCTTGGGCTCCCATAGGGCAGACTTTGACCTGTTTAGAAGACTTGTTGACAGAGTCCCTTGTGAGGCAGTCCTGAAGGGCAAAGGAGTCCAGGAAGGCTAGACATTCTTCAAGAAGGAAATCCGATAGGTGCAGGAGCTGGCCATCCCCATGTTCCATAAGATGAGCTGGCAGGGAAGACTGACCTGGCTGAACAGAGAGCTTTGCCTGGAACTCAGGGGAAAAAAGAGAGCATATGACCTTTGGAAGAAGGGGCAGGCAACTCAGGGGGACTACAAGGAGGTCGTGAGGTTATGCAGGGAGAAATTTAGAAGGGCCAAAGCCCAACTAGAACTTTTTCTGGCTACTGCTGTAAATGACAACAAAAAAATCTTTCTGTAAATACATTAGCAACAAAAAGAGGGCTAAGGAGAATCTCCATCCTTTATTGGATGCAGGAGGAAACATAGTAAGCAAGGATGAGGAAACGGCTGAGGTACTGTCCCCCAACTCAAGTTGTATTGGGGAGGTTTACATTAGGAAAAATTTCTTCACTGACAGAGTTATCAAGCATGGGAACAGGCTGCCCAGGGAAGTGGTTGAGTCACCATCCCTGGAGGCATTTAAAAGACGTGTAGATGTAGTGCTGAGGGACATGGTTTAGTGGTAACTTGGCAGCGCTAGGTTAATGGTTGGACTTGGTGATCTTAAAGGTCTCTTCCAACCTAAATGATTCTATGACTCTATGACTTTACTTTGGGGCTCAGACAAGTCATTGTGGTATTTCTTTCCATGGTGAAGACTGCAACACAAGTTATTCTGGGTCAGAGGCACTCTTCCAGGATCCAGAGAACATTTCAGGGACTTCTTAAACACATGCGCTATCCTTCTATTGAGTAGTCCTTAAAATTTTTTATTCTCTGAATTGGTCTTATCTGCTTTGAACCTACAAAACTATTGACAATTTAGCATCATGTACATTTAGCATCACAGTTTTACTCTAGTATTGTGTATGACCCATTACAAGGGCAGAGGTGGTATGAATGAGCTGACGTGGTATTCCCAGGGCATGAACACATCTAAGATTTATGTTTGAACGGGACAGAAATAAGCTGTGCAACCAGAATAAGAAATTATTTACACATTATTGACTAGCTGTCAGGTTGTTTCCACTTGCAATTTTCCACTCAACCAAAGATGTCCTGAAAATGTTTCGATAGAGCTTCTCTGCTGAGACTTAAGTCTCGTGAATCCATTATAGGTAATCTCTTGGAGTTTTATGGCTAATTTTCTCCCCAGTGGAAATAAGTTGAGGGTTTTTTTTTTTCCCTTTCCCTGTCAAATATCTAGTTTTGACTTTATCGACTTCAGCAGTTCTCACTGTATGCTGCACTGTGTAAATGGGCTGGGCAAGGCACCCTCTGTCTTCCCAGCTCTGATGTTCTTCAAGAGGATACCTAACGGTTAGCCAATTGTTGCACTGATGTTTTCCTCAGCGTACAAATATCAGCTTTCACTTAGGGAGCCCATGCAATGCAAATAACCCCTGGCAAACAGGCCGGGGTTATACTACCTGTTTGAACTGAGAAGGCTGCTTACCAAAAATCATTGATTTGATTGCGTTGGCCGGGCCTGTCGGAGTTTAATGGCGCATCATGGTAAGGGGCAATCTTAGAGAAAGCCAGAGTCATGTAATATAAAACTGGGGGCACTTAGGCCCAAGCAAAAAGATTTTATGCTACCAGTAATGCTGCTTATACTTGTTGGTTGTGTAAAACTTCATTAATTAATTCAGTGAGGTATGATTCAGTATAAAACATGGGGAGTCAAGGTGTTCTGTGTAGTTAACTTCAGATTGATCAGGTTTTCAGGGGCAGCAGAAACTTCACAGGTAGCCTCTCTTGTAAAAAGAGTTTTGTTCAGATGGAAATATGTCTCCAACACCACTGCAAAAGGTGAAGATTGGGAGTAAGCAAAGAAATCTGCTTGGTAGATAGCAAAGAAAAGAGGAGTGTTGTCTTACTTTTCCTGAGTGATTTTACTTCTGCTGCTCGTGCCACTACTACTAAAGATGACTGAGGAACAAAACTGATCCTGCAGCCACCCTTTGCTTTTGGTGATGGGCACATGTTGCACCCCTGCAAGAAAGATGCACTACAGCATCTGTAGTCTTCAAATAGAGTTGTTACCATATGTGGTGGTAAGATCCTGTCCCTCATTTTGTCTCTACTGGTCTTCACCTATTAATACTACTAGAAGCAGGGAACATGGAAAATGAAAATCTCCTTTTTAATCTCAGGGTAGGCTAGAAACAGCAGGGTTGGCCAGATCCCAAGGTCCCACTGCTAAAACAATAAGCAAACATGACAAATAGAAAGCTTTTTCATTTAGAAAACATTAATGTCATCCTTATTAAATTTATGGTTAGATAAAATCTGTGTTCAAATACTGCCAATTATGTCTGATACCGTGTATGAAGGGAGGATCCAGAATTTTTAGCCCAACCACAGAAGCAACAGATGAACTGAACAACACATCTATGTACCTATATTGTCTAGACTTGTTATCTTACTCCTTTCCCACTTCCCCCACCACTTTGCCAACCTTTTCTCTGGCCAATAAATATGTGGGAACTGATTTCCGACAGAGTTAATTACCTCTAGTTGTGCCATTCTTGTTATCTTAGGAGCTTTGACTCACCATAAATTGCCCTTGTACAGATGTTGGCAAGATAAGAACTCTAGACTCTTTCCATATATATAATATGTGTGTATTTATTTACATACCCAAACATGTTAAATATGCTGCTGTGCAAGGCTGGATCAGTTATTTCATGACTGCTGGGATTTTCGAGCTGACTGGCTGTGCTAGGTGCCTCAGAGGCAGATACTGAGACAGAATTCCTGCCTTTGCTGCCTGCTCCAGCCCAGTGTGTTTGTGAGATACTTTCAGTCATGACCCAATGAAGTCTGGGTTAATAAGAATCAGGGAGGGATCAAGGAAGTAGCATTGCTCGGATGACATAGTACTTCAGCAAAGGCCAGTGCACAGTATGCTAGAATAAAAAATAGTTTAGGTATTAATAAATAAAACATAGAAATCTGAGTTGGCTGAAAAAACGACACAATTTATCTTTTGATATTTCCATTTCTGACATCTAGAGGCAAACCCGACGCCAGAAACATCAGGGAAGAGATTGAGCAAGGAGGGATTCAAATTGAACTTATGACTCTGAAAGGCATTTTTAATCATTTAGGTTCCAGTGTCCTGGCTTATATAAATGTAGGAATGCTATTCACCTCCTATGCAAAAAAAAAGCTCACGACAAAAGCACCCTAAGGGCTGTAATAAAAAGCCAAATACATTAAAAACAATAAGGATGCAAAAAAAAATTAAAATGAAAAGAGTTTTATTGTCAGGAAATTGATTCCAGGGAAGTATACATTTTTTTGTCAGGTAAAGGTTGATTTTGGTTGAACCTTCTGTTGAAAAGATTACAGTGAGATAATCTGCATTGGTGGGGGTAGGAAGTAGGGATTTTTTATATGTCTGAGTTGTTTTTATACATCTCTTGAACTCCTGTTCATCTCACTCTGCAGTGGGGCTATATAGCCCTTCCAGCAGCCTTTCCCTAGGGTTGAACACTGCCCGGTAGCATGGAAATCCCAGTTCAGTGATAAAGCAAATGGGGAAGTAATAAACAAGTCGAGGTCATGCAATCCCTTTCTTGAGGAGCTCTGAGAAACACTGGGTCATCTGCAAAAGGAAGAGATGTGATGAGCATCCTCAGTTCTCTCTGCCCTCAGTGAGAACTTATGACTTTAAGTTCTTATGACTTTTACTTCAGGTTATGGTTGTTCTCTCTACCCCGCCACACTTCAGTTCCTCACACGGACCCGGTGCACACATTGTGAACACAAGTCCCTGTACAGTGTGAACAATCTGTCGTTGTTGCCATTTCTAACATTTTCTTGCTGTATTTTTGTGTTGCAGATGTGGATGAATGCGCTTCAGATTCTCACCAGTGTAACCCCACCCAGATCTGCATAAATACTGAGGGGGGCTATACCTGTTCCTGCACTGAAGGCTACTGGCTGTTAGAAGGCCAGTGTTTAGGTAAAATCCTCGGGCGATGTGAGATTTGTGCATCCGCGCATGCGTACCTGTGAATAGCTGAAATAGTGTCACTGAGCATCTTTGTCAAGTACATAGTTAAACCTTCGGCTACATGGAAACTAATGTCTTTCATCTTTGTAAGTGCCAACAGTGTGCTTGGCAGAGAGACTCCCTCGTGGAACAAAAGTGTAGATGTAAATGCCATATGACTAGCATCCATGTTACACGTGGGATTTTGATATTCCCAGTCTGAAGGATTCCTTTTCATATAAGATCAATCACATGTATAGAAAAAGATCTGTTCCCAAACAGATCTTGTACTTTCCAGTGGCAGTCTGGACACAAAGGGATCAGTATTTGACACCAAGAAACGGGCCAGTCAGTCCCTAGATTCAACCAACCCTTTTGCTTGGGAGTGAGAAAAAAAAATACATCTGAACTGGGTGCCATTTTGGTAGCTTCCGAGCAGTTTTATTTTGATTGTATTATTCTCCTTGAAGAAGTGCCCTGTTCATCCTTTGAAAAAAAGATATCCCTCAACAAAAAGCATGGGAAAACCTTCCAGCTCCCCTCTCCTCCAGCTCATTCCTCTCTCTTGACATGCGCATGGGATGAAGAAGTAGATGTTAATTTTAGGTACACAAATAGGACCTAGGAGATAGGATACAACTTTTTAAAAAAAAAAAAAAAAGTTTGCTTATTATTATTTTTTCCCCCCAGTGCAGGCTGTTTGCCTGCCAGCTCTGTGGAGCTGGACTGTCCTGTCACAACACCTCCGCTGGAAGGAGAATGGGCTTTCCCTGCCCATTCATCCCGGGAGCCTCTCCAGTTATTTTCCAGCTTTCTCCTCCCAAGTACCAATTCCAGTGAAGGACTGACTCACGGCTGCTTTCCTAACTTCTGCAAACAGCTGCTGTATAACTCACCGGGCAGAGACAGAGCTGAGCACCCTCCAAGCTGGGTCTGCGCAGCCATAGCTGCTTTGGAGAGACACTGTCTTGTCTGGGATACGAAGTCTCCAAAGCTCTTGCTCCGTAATCTCTAATAAGTCCTCTTTTCTTGGGGAAAAAAAGCTTGTGTTGGGGGTTGTACAGGCATATGTGATGGGGTAAGGATGATGGAGGGCAGGGAGGGGATTCTGCTCTACTTCGTCTGTTGTATTACTCATTTACTTCTCCCAGTTACAGCCCGAACTAAAGGGTTGTGTGCAGCATTCAGGATTTGGACATGGATCTAAAGTGCTTTACTGCTTGATGGATATACCAGAGAACTGAAGTGGCTGCACTGCTGAACTGATTTGAGTATCTGCTTATCCCATTTAAAATAGGCAATAACATCCCAGTGTTGCTCACTTTAATAATCATGAGGTGGATTATTACAAGGCAATGCAAAGAGCTGAAAGCAAATTGCATTTAGAGTCACTATATTTTTCCCTAAGTGTCAAAAAAGTCTCAGTTTTCCATATTTTCCACTGGTTTTGGAGAATTGACTTTTGCTGGCGTAAAGCAGTAAAAGACCATTTAATGTAATCAGAGGGCTGGGTTGGGTTTTTAGAGACAGGCTTTTTTTGGTGCACTGTTAGTAAACCGCAGTTATAAAAAGCTACACTTCTTTCTGTTGTAATTATCCCAGAAAAGCTTATACAGGAGGAGCCGGCAGAGCAGTGTCTACATGACCAACTCACAAGAAGCTCTGTAAAAGTCCTTATCCTCAAAATGTAGTGCTCTTGAGATAACAGTCCTGCAAAAGCCAAAGCATATATTTAAAGTAATGTTTCATGTCAGCGAAATGAGATATTAATTTACTTAAAACCAATGTCATTTTTCACAGGACTGGGGCCAAGCCTGCTGCTGGTGTACATACCATAGTCAGCCCTTGCCTGTGGGTTATCTTGCTATTTAGAATGCAGTGGGAAATAAAAGCTAGTGAGGGTAAAACTGAGTGTCAGTGTCCTTGCTATTTCCCACAGAGAGAGTATTTGCAAGACTTTTGACATTTTCCGAATGGTTTCCTGAGACTTTCTATGGCAAAACTGCCCCAATGAGGCTAACAACATAAACTTGAATTGCAGGATGTAGCTACTTATACAACAGATTCACAACATTGTTATTTTTATGGTATTACCACATCATGTAAATGTTCGAGTTGTTCATGAATTCAGTTTCCCAACATATTCTTAATATTTAACACTAAAACAAGCAGCAGCCAATTTATCTAAAAAATAATGAACTGCTGGAATTAATGCAGATATATGTGTATACATGTGAATCATAAGAGAATACCATCATTTTGATTTTCACGTGCGTTGGAACCTATGGTGGGGGAAATTTCACCAAAACCTGTGCCTTTCTGCTTTGCTCTTTCTGGCAAACTGAATGCAGGTAATACACTTGCTTTTCTACTGCATGAACGTAACTTCAAAGCTTTGAGAGTAGCCATTAAAAAAATCTCCATAAATCAAAAGCCAGCTAATACCAAAGGAAATGTAAAGCTTTGGAAAGGATAGCTACTCCAGGTGTTCCATTCCCGTTCTTACTCTAGGAGCAAAATTTTTCTAGCATACCCATCTTACAGCATTTTCTTGTGCTTATAACAGTCAGCTGTAAGTATTTCTAATGCTGCAATTCAGCCCAAACTGCTGTTTTGGCAGTAAATTTACTGTTTGCATTTAAGAATCTATAACTTGTCAGTTAAAAGTTTATATAAAATATGAATGTGATTATTGGAAAAAAAGTCTTTGAAGAATATCCTCTCTAAAAAAAAAGTATTTAGTAACAAATACTTCTCGCTTTTCTAGTGAATAGCTTTGGTATATGTGGAGGTAAAAGGGGTTTCTGTCTTGATTTTGCCAGAACTTTGCTACAACACTGGCTGTGCTTGTGTTGACGGTCTGTGCGAGCTATCAGGTATGCTTCTAGGTAACTGCTTAAAGGGACTGACTCTGGGCTTCCTGATGGCATCGCATTAAGTCAAAGATCACAGCAATGACAATCAGTTCACAGGACATACTGAAAGATGTCAGCTGGGGATAAAAACACATTACTGCATCCTTTTGGGTATAGATGTATTTTAACACTAACTCTGGGTCTGAACACCTGAAAATGTGGCCGTTAGACCTGTAACCAGTATGCCGTCATTGGTACCATTGACTCAACATATGTGCTGCCTTGTACCTGCATATGAAAATGCAGACCACTCTACTTTCCATCTTTCCCATCTGCAGATATAGATGAATGTCGCTACGGCTACTGCCAGCAGCTGTGTGCCAACGTGCCCGGTTCCTACTCCTGTACGTGCAACCCAGGCTTTACCCTTAATGAAGACGGAAGATCATGCCAAGGTACCGTGTACGCTAAACCATGACTGAAATTTTTGGTCCCAAACTTGCTTTGTTTTTAGAATACAAGTAACTTTCCCAGCATTGCTTTTGAAAACGTTCGTAGGTTTCTCAGCCTGAGATGTTTCTGTAGCTTCCCTGTACCTCAGAGGGGTACAGGTGCAACATGACCAGTGTATCAGGAGAAATATGCACAATGGCCCAAGCCCTCTAAAATATAGATTTGCTCAATTCACTTAAATGATAGAGTTTAGGTGCTGAAGTTACTTTTAAAATCTGAGGCTGTGTGACTTACCTGAGGCAGAAAAACTCTGTCAGATCAGCAAACTAGATCTGACCCTCCCAAGCTCCAGACTCAGGTCCTGAGCATTACACCACCTTTTGCTGTGATGTGCTACCTGAATCAAAGTCACACAACCTCTTCATAAAGGCGCTTGCCAGCTAAGATGGGAGCATATTCCCACATGCTGCAGGAAGTGGTCTGTACTAATTATATGAGAACTTTCCAGAAGCTGCTAATGTCCTAAAGGGAAAAAAAATAGAATTGTTTTTGTCACATCCCTAGGTTTCCATAAGGACCATTCCTCGTTGCATTATCTTCCTCAGGTACATCCTGCTGCATTTTGTCTCAGGTCTGTTATGACAAAATCAGTTCAATGGTTTTAAAATTGCAGGATGAAACCAGAAGCATTTGTAATAAATATTTCATCCCCATCTTCCATGTTAGTTTTTTGATTGAAGACATTCCCAAAATGTTTCATTTCCATGCATGTTGTGTTTCCAACATACTATTTCCAGGCAGCAGCCTGAATCTCAATAAACAATACTGACTTGGTTGTATTTTTTCGGAACAAGTCATTCTGACTGTACAGCTAATCTCTTTGAAATGCTTTACAGTAATAAATTGAAAATAGAGTTTGGGGAGAAGTCACTGATGCATTGGGCATTGGTTTCCTGCAGATGTGAACGAATGTACAAACGAAAACCCTTGCACTCAGACCTGCGTCAATACCTACGGCTCTTTTCTCTGCCGCTGTGAACCTGGCTACGAACTGGAAGCTGATGGAGTTAACTGCAGTGGTAACTGTCTTTAGTTATTTATTGTTTTGCTTTCTTTAATTCTATTAAGTTTTTTTTCTCGTATTGTTTTGTACATGCTTTTTAAAACATCTTTTGCCTCGGTCCGTGGTTAGCAGCAGGATAGCTGCAACTCGTATGATTTTCTTTCCAGTTAAAGCACACAGCAGATACCCGGAAAAGCACAATGGAGGAAGAATGCAAAAAGTTTTAAAGAAATAAGCTAAATATTAAAAAGCTCCAAAATAACAGCAAAGCATAAGAAAATGCTTTCTAAATGCTGAACAGGAAGCTTTATTAGAGTAAATAAAGAAGGGACTGTCCTAGAACATTCTTCCATGATTAAAGAAACACTTTGTATAAAGCACTTTTCCAGTTGTCTGTTGAATGCATGCATTCCACTTGCTCTTACGACTACACTTCTGCCTGAAACCTTCCCCAGTTTCCCCTGTATTTCTCCTCTGGCTACACTTCAGAAACAATATATGGTTTCGTAGTACAGCTATTGCTAATCTGTTCAGCACATAGCAGAAGAAACTGTGCTTATGTCACTGTACATTTTCCTCTCTTGTTTTTCTTTTTATTTTATTGCTTTATTTTAATTGAAGGCAAAACTTATTTCTGTGCTTAATGTTCGCACAGCCTGATAAAATTAGCGAATCCAGCCAATATTTCTTGGAAGGAAAAATACACTGGAAAATACTTGTTTTTTAATTTACAGTAAACAGATGTAACATGCTGTTTCTGAGAGAGCAGGCATGTGATATGCAGTGTGTGTATAGACTAGTGTTTCCAAAGCTGTTCTTCCCTGCAAACCTCCTTATTATAAGGGAAAGAACAAAGACTTAAATCTCTAAAGGGTCTTATGCACTTAACATTTAGAGCTGCAACACCTAACAAGTTTTCTGATTTCTAATGGCCTTTCTGCTTCTAAGTTAGACTCCTGCACCTTTTTATGTGCTCCTGAGCTAGTTGGGGGCCTGAGCCAGTTAAGTTCATTGCAATGCCACATAAACACAGTGACAGGAGAGGTGGTGCTTAAGCTTCATTCATGTTTGAGAGTTAAGCCAGAAAAAGGGACTTTCCACCACCCAGATTTAAAGCAGAAAACCTTTTCTTGACAATTCTGTGCAAGAAAATGCTTGTTAAAGCAGGTCAGTACCTGGACACATTCAAGTCTGGGTTGGATGGAGCTCTGAGCAACCTGATCTAGTTGAAGATGTTCCGGCTCATTGCAGGTGGGTTGGACTAGATGTCCTTTAAAAGTAAGTCCCTTCCAACCCAAACTATTCCATGTTTCTATGACGCTCTTATGAGACACCCAGGGTCCAGATGTACTTCAACAGGTGCTGGATTAGTCCATGGCCTAGAAGCCAGCTTACCTTGAAGATGGGACGCATCCCTGCCCAATTCAAGGCAGAGATTTCAACCTGACTTTCTCAACATCAGCATTATTTTCTAATCACAGAGGTCTTGTATGTGCATTAGATGTGTGCTCTGAAAAGCCTACCATCTTGTCCTCTGCAGGTAGTCAGCAGAATGCCAGAAGTGTTTAGGAACAGCAAAGATGTGTCTGTCCTGTGTGGGCTCGGCAGCAGGAATGTAGGACCTTTGGGGCTTTAAGTTCCTCTAGCATTTGACAGCAGCTGAGCACAGGTTACATGAATCCAATGTGCTGGATCACTGGGCTAGGACGCCTCAAGGGGGTGGGTGATGTCTCGATCCCTTTATGGAGTCAGCCTTTGGTCCATGCTTTGTCAGGAAGGCATTTTTTTCAGTGAACTGACTTGGGGGCAAGTCACATAATAACAGAACTATGTAGGTATAGAGTTCCTTTCATCTCCCTTTTGATAATATGGTTGCAGCCATAAAGCCCCTTTAACATATTTGGACTTCAAATACTTTCCAGTCTGTCTGCACAAAACACCAAAAGTGGATAAATGGACTGAGCCCAATTGAGAAGAAAGGGAAATTCAGGCTGAAGAGTAAAAGTGATTTGCCTGGGAGAGTCAACATGTCAGAGCTGGGAATAAGAACTTGGGAGTTCCTGGCTGGAGCTCTGGCCTTTGTTTCTTTCTTCCCCTGAACAGGGAAATAAGGAAATGATTAACTGCAGCCTCCCTCAGTCTAGCGCCTTAGCATGTGTTTTCCCCTCAGTCAGCCATGCCTCCATGGGCACCTCTGAAGTTTGTCTTTCTTGCTTGAGCACAGCTCTGCAGAATACAATGACTAGTCAATTCATGAGTGCAAGGGGAAAAAAGCACAATTTCTGCTTTCAATCAGATATTTGACAGACTGCTTAGCTTCCTGGGTATCATCTGGGAGATGGCTGGGCCTTCCAGTAGGTCTGACCCAAGCTGGGATGAGCTCTGTAGTCTTGCTGGAATGCCTTGGAAGTAACTGGCTAGAGGCTAGGAAACATAAAACAGCCGGGGCTGGCTGCAGGAGTTCTGCTGTTCTGCTGGGACCCATGTGGCCCTGGGAAAGGGAAGTTTGCTCTCCAGAAAAAAGGAAAAAAAAAAAGAAAAGAAAACCACCGCCAACTCTCTCCTTTCAAATTACAGTTGCAGCTTTGTTGTTGGAGTAGCTCTATCTCTGACGTAAAACAGAACTGAAAACATGGCCAACTGGTGACAGGTATTGCAAAAGAAAAATAAATAAATAAAAGCCATGCATTGTGTTCAGCAGCAGCATTGGTTTCCCTAGGAGAGAAATGTTTAACCAAAAACTTGTTGTATAGCATTTTGCCAGATTGCTGCAGAGCTCTAGGGAGCTGGAGGGTGCCAACCTCCAGCTGGGGTGATGGGCACGTAGTCTGGATGGCCACCTGCCTGTGGGACTGCTCTTTTGACTGTAAAGCCAAAGACACTAAACTTTGTTTTACCACTGCAGACATGGACGAATGCAGCTTCTCAGAGTTCCTCTGCCAGCACGAATGTGTGAATGGGCCTGGTTCTTACTACTGTATCTGTCCTTCGGGCTATAACTTGCTTGATGATAGCAGAAGCTGCCAAGGTAAGAACATTCCTGTGCTGATTAAAACCCAAGGGGCCCAGAAAATAGGTCCTGTGTCTGGAAAGAGGTTTTCAAGAATTGAGATGCTTGGTCTTGGCATTGCACAGTGAAATACTCATAGGGGCCAATTATGCAATTCTGGTAAGAATGTCATCACGTGAATAGTCCCATTGAGGTCAATTGGTGGAAGTAAGGTTTTACTGACTAGGAAACAGCTACACAAGAAAGCCCTCAGATGATCTCCTGTCTGCTGCACGTCTCTCTCTCTAGTTTTCCCATTCTCTAAGGTCAAAAAGCCTGAGCAGCCAATTTCTTTTCTATTTTTGCAGCACTTAGCATATGAGAGCACTCCAATAAACAGAAACGAATCGAGCAAAAACTGATCTTAAAAGAGGGGTTACCAAAAGGCCACTTCTCATGGTGCAATAATGTTATGAATTTTGGGGCAATTCCTTAAGATGGAAACTGGTTTGTAAGAGTGGCGTCTTGCACATATTTCCCTGCTTTAGCCTTTCTCTTGTTTCTTGTGTTTTAGATATAAATGAATGTGAAATCAGAAACTTCACCTGTACTCCGCAGCAAACGTGTTTCAATATCCCAGGAGAATATAAATGTTTAGACCCAGTAAGATGCGAGGAACCTTATATCCAGATTAATGAGAAGTGAGTAACATACCCACAGCCACAAAAGCAAATTCTGTCTGTGTGAAGTGTATCTAGAGTGAACCAAATAAGCTGCATTTTTACAACATGGCCATGAAGTGTGTCTAGAGAGCTATACGTATATTCTGTTGCTGCATTTACCATTGGCAAGCTTTATAAAAAGAAAAAATTGCAATTCCTTACCAAGTCACCAGGTGGGATATTATATGATACTCAGATGTGTGGGAAGTTAGACTGGAAAAACACTTATCAGTGAGTAGAGAAAACAGCAAGGTTTGTAATGTAATAAGTGACATTTATTTACATTACTAACTGACTTCATATATGATTAAATGCAGCCTGTTTGTTAGTATGAGTATTTCCTGTAAATATTAACTAGATCGTGTCTGGGAAGTACTTTAAAACATTAGATGATGGTTATAGCAGGATAGACGTAGTTTCCTACTGCTTAAAGGTTAAAAGTGCTGAAAAGTCCACAGACTGATTTGCCTTGTCCAGAAATTGTATATGTCTGGACAGGGCTGTTAGCACCATTACTGTCTAAATCTGGAATTATTTGAGCAAGAAAAAAAAAATAAAAATTCCCACATTTCTAAAAATTGCCTGCTTCTTTTACATTTTTGTAGGTACTTGCCTGGGGCTCAAAATATTTCAGCTCCAGGCAGATCTCTATATATTGCAGTCCACAGGATTTCATCCATAGTGTTTGCACTAAACCCAATTACTTGAGGTCGATTGGTAGCCAAATGAATTTTATAGAAAGGCAAGAGATTAAGAATCAGCTTCTTTCTGTTATAATTTACTCATGTCTTTACGTTGCTTTCTGAACTAGGGCAGCTGAGGAGTGGACACGTTCTGCTCTTCCAGTTCTGGGTTTACCTACCTCCAGCGGCGGTGTTTTATACTGGAAGTTGAAATATCTAAAGCCTCTGTATCTAAATTCCCCAAAGTCCAACTATTGAGTCCTTGCAGATCAGCTTGCACAAGAACTCTTGATCTTTGAGCTTTGTGTTTGGTGGCTTTGGCTCGTGTCTAGATGTGACTGCATTTAATTTGTGGCATATGTCTAGAAGTGGTCAGTATAAAAGCCAAGTGAATTCCTTGCATCTGTGTTCTCTGTGGAAGAAACTGGGTGTTTATGATGCCAGGAACCTTTCTATGGGGGACATACCAGAAGAACTGTCTGAAATTCGTGTCAGTAGTAGAGGTTATAGAAAAAACAGGCAAAAGACCCAACTCTTTTCCAGTAAATTCCCCAGCATGGCTTTTATAAAGGGACATCCTGCCTCACAATTTCATTTTATTTTCAGTTCTCTGAAGAAATCAGCAGCATGGGGCTAGGGCAGATGGGCTGATGCAGTTGGTTTGGGTTTTCAAAGGCTTCTGAAAAGAATAATACATAACATTACTATGGAAATTTAGAGAGAAGTCCATGGCACAGAACTATAAGAGGTTGAAAGGTAAAAAATAAATAGGGTATGGCATTAAATTGTCAGCTTTCACAGTGAAGTTCTGCAGAGGTCTAAGCTGGACCTACTTTGACCAACATATTTGTAAGCAACCTGGGAAAAAGGATAACCCACGAGATGGACAAAGTCTGCAACAGTATCTGAGGGCAGCAGAGAAAAGGGTGACCAGAAAAGAATTGCAGAAGGAGCCTCAATGACTGTGCAATAAAAATAGAATTCAGTGTAGATGAATTTAAAGTAAAAAAGCAATCCCAAATTCAAAAATTAAAGAGCACTGATCTGATCATAATCCGTCCAAACTGAAGTTTGACAGTTGTTAAAGATAGTTCCATGATCTGCATGGAACTAGGGGTCAGAAAAGCAATCTGAATTTCAGGTGTTAATAAGTAGAGAATATCCTTACAGGATGTCTCGTTGTATGGTTTCATGTAGTATCTAAAAGATTGTTAAGCAAAGGATACAACATTTATGTAGCACCATCAGTAAAATGATCCAACAATTGTGGGGACAGTTCAGTATAAATTACTGTCAGAACAAAGATGTACTGGGTATTCTACACCTGCAGAGTTGCTTTAAAGAAAGTACAGATTTTTGAGTGATGTAAGGAGACAAAGGAAGCCAAGATATTTTGACCTAGGAGACAAGAAAAAGAAGGCAGGGGTATAGGTAGGCCAGAATAGCAGAACAGAGAATACTAAACCTGAGTAAATTTGTTACGTTTCATTGATTCTTTTAGCTGGTCGACAATATTATTTGTCTATTTATTTATGCAGTTTACATATAAAGAATCAAATATTACAGCAATGTGTAACCCATGATGACAACCTTATTTCTGACAGCCGCTGCATGTGTCCAGCTGAAAACGCCGGTTGCAGAGATCAGCCGTTCACCATCTTGTACAGGGTGATGGACATGGTGTCTGGGCGGTCTGTGCCTTCTGACATTTTTCAGATGCAAGCAACAACTCGCTACCCTGGAGCCTATTACATCTTCCAAATCAAATCAGGGAACGAGGGCAGGGAATTCTACATGCGGGTAAGTCTGGTGCTCATTGACAGAAAACACAGAATATCTTCTTGTTGGCTGAATATCCTTCCGATAGCAGAACTCAGTTTTTAATGAATATCATGTAAACCTTCAATATGAGGCGTTTTTACATGCAGACATGCAGAGCAACGTGCTGATCTGCAGGGGCTGCTGGCTCCTTCAGGATGGTAACCTGCCCAAAGCAAACACGCTTGTTTTATGAGACATCAGGTTCAGGAAAGTCCAGGGCTGTACCTGTGTCTAAGAATAGCTCATGTTTCCTATGCTCAAGAGAAACTATTGGGCCAAATCTTTTTTTATTTGATGGACAATCAGTACTTGTCACTGAAAGATTCAACATTTCTCGTTTGTTTTTTTAAACTCTTCATTGGAAAATGGAAAACCTAAAAATCAAATAAGTAAGCAAACCCCTCCCCCCCTTTATCCCAAGAATTGACTTTCTGGGTTCTTTGCTTTTATTTGTTACATATTTTTTTCACTGAAAACACACTCTTTATGTAGACGCTGTTAGAGAAAACACAACTACTTTTTTTCTTTTTAATCTGAATTTTCCTCAGCAGACATTTCTGTTCCACAGTCACCTTCACCGCACCTCTGACACACAGGGGTGACGGAAGGTGCCTGCACAGAATGGGGCATAGCCCCAGGGATGGCGGCGGTCAGAAGGTTGATTTTTAACCCTAGGCAAAATCTGGCTTTGATATTCACATTAAGTGATGTTCAGTAGCCCAAGAATGGTTGTTTACATCTCACAAGAGCTTTCCTGCTGCAAAGTCATTGCTGATCCCACCAACCTTTCGCCCTCATCTGTGTCAATCTGCCAGATACTAGGGCTCCAGAGACCAGCATCGTTGCTCGAGTCTGCTAGTTTTCTTTTATTTATTTATCATGCACCCATTCATTTTCTGATTTTTAAATGCTCATAATCCACTGTTCTGGCCAACTATTTCAAAAGTCTGCTTCTACTTACTAAAAGACAGATTTTTCTGAAGTGCCTTCAGATATTGAAAGCTCTCTTCAGAGGGTAAGGTTTTGCAATGTTACCATATACAATTATACAACAAACTGATCCTGTTCACATAGGCACATCTGTTCTCCAAGCTCTGTTAATGTAAGCCCTTCTTGGTATTCACTGCTTCAAAGTAAGAGTGTTCTTTACATCAAACAAAATATTATCTCATGCACACAAAAAAAGGTGTCACTGCTTGTGCATACCCTAAATCCATGTTTTCATCTTTTTCCATTTGGAAAATAGCAAATTTCTATGTTCAATAGCTGCTTTTATGTGCAGGGGTCCCAAAGGCTTTACAAACTGTAGAAGGTGATAGTTCATACAAAACACTGAAATGGAGCCAAACGCTGAAATGAAGCTCTCCTGTGAATTGCAGTAGCTTCTAAATGCAGCAGAAAACTGTTGGACCGTGGCCATAAAGTGGTCTCACCTGCAATGATGGTTTTCAGGAGCTGTGTTTTAAAATCTCACCTGCTTCCTCCTGTTTTGTGCACAGCAAACGGGACCGATCAGTGCTACACTGGTGATGACCCGCCCCGTGAAGGGGCCTCGTACCATTCAGCTGGACTTGGAAATGATCACCGTTAACACCGTCATCAACTTCAGAGGAAGCTCTGTCATCCGGCTGAGGATATACGTATCACAGTACTCCTTCTAAACCTTGAGTTCGTGCCCTGGAAACATTAAAACAAAAGAGACGGTTCCTCCTCTGCAGAACTCTCTCCTCAGAAGCCAGTACGTATAGCAGCTCTAAACCAAACCAGTATTTCCACAGACCCAGTGACCTATGCCTGTCTGAGGAGGGAGGTCTCTTCATGCACAGTCCCTACCAGGATGCAGTCATCTGAAGATGTACCATCAACAGATCCCCTATGATTCTCTATGTGGTCATGTATTTTAAGGACTCTTCTTTCCATTGTAAACACTTCTAGGGTATGAGTCTGTGATTGAAAGACTGTGAACCTTTATAGCTCCGAGGCTGCTTAGCAAAAAGCACCAAAGAAACTGAGGAAAAAGCTGGCTTTTGCAATCTTGCCTTTTTTTTATTATTATTATTTTTCATTGTAAATGGAAAGCAGACAAACAAGCAGAAACAGAAACAAAAAGCCACCTATTGAAACAAGGGATCTCAGAAGTGCTAACTTACATTCCCAATTATCTCTGGAATTATCAGTCAGGCACTTTGTTTCAATTCACCCTGCATTTGTCTTAGTTTCACCTGTTTTTTCTTTGATTCTATTTTATAGTTAAAAATCATTGTAAATTCATTCCAAAATACATGTTGTACTATGTAATCTTCTACTTTCTAACAAAGCGTCACATGTTTGGGTTCCTTCCTGTATTAAATCTTTCTATATAACAGAGTTCATAGAAATTTATCACTGGTTGGTATGTTTTACAATGTTTAGGGTGTTATTCTTATTTACACCCCGACTCTTTGACACAGGCTTCCACTGCCAGAAGAGTGTCCAGGGACTTCAGAGCAGATGAGAATCAGAACTTTGTTTTTCCCCGAGTGTGGTGGTTGAAACAGTTTGTAATGGTTATAAGGTAGTGATACTTACTGTAATTAAGGCTGCAACTAATCTCCTGTTCAAGGACCACTCAGCTGAGACCCGTCCAAATTCCTTCAGAAAAACATGGATTGTTCTGTTCATGTGCAGTTTCTCTCCTACATTCCTAACATTGGGGAAAACAAGCTAAAAGGGACTTGGACTTACTGTTCATGCCTCTGCCACAAAGCAGACCCCACTATACCAGTACCCAGACCTCAAATGATGGGATCCCACAGTTTCCATAGGCAATGTCTTCTCAGGTATAACTGCTGTAACCAATGGACAGTTTCTCCTAAAGTCTGATCTGAATTTCCACTGTTGTAATTTAAATCCATTGCTTTTTAGCCGACTTCCAGTAGAAATAGAGAACAGTTTATCTTCCCCTTTGCAGCAGTCTTTAACATGTCTGAAGACTGTTGTCATGTCTCCCCTCAGACTGTTTCTCTCTAGTCTAAACAAACCCAATTCTTTTGGTCTTTCCTCATACATCACATTTTCTGGACCTTTGATCATTCTTCTTGCTCTCGCCTGGATTCTCTCCAGTTGGTTCACATCTTTCTTGAAGTGCAGTGCCCAAAACTGTGAAAAGTATTTCAGCTGAGGCCTCACAGTGCTAAGCTAAATCTATATATATGTTTAAGAGTTTGATGAAAAAAAAATTAAAATAATTGTATAGTTTGGAGGTATAATGCCTATGTTGTTGAAGCCACTGGCAGTTTGGCCTTTTATTTTAGTAGGGATGAGGGTTCATAAGCTTTGTTCTTAAATTTCTCTGAAGCAAGATCTTTTGCTTCTTCCCACTGCTTTTTCCTTATCGGCTCATTTGCTTTTCAGGCAGGAAAGATAACCTTTGCTTCGTCTTTTTGAGGACTGGAAGTGCTTAATGCTACCCGGGAAAAGGAGTTTATGAAGATTATAATGTGAGCAGGCTGGAGCAGAGTAGAAGCATTATGTGAGGTTTTCATTAAAGTGGAGTATTAAATGGGAGAACACAGACTCGGAAAGTTATCACAACACAGACTGCATTACACAATCTGAAAATTCACTCTCTTGTTCCTAATAAGCTTTGTGAGTTAGTCTGGAGTTGGTTTTTCCTTGCTTTAGTAGAGACTCTGCTCTTTTTACTTGTACTCAGCTTGAAGTAAGCCCTTGAATGGCTCACAGCAGTGAAATGCTAAGTTGAGTGTGCTTTAGGAGCTTCCATTTCTGTACAGTTTCAAGTTTGCTCCGTGCTGCTACAATGTCCTGGGATCCTGTGGCTCAGAGCTCTGCACACAGGCTGTCCTTTATTGTAAAAACAAAAAAGCTGGATCTTGACTCCAAGGTTTAGTGGGCCAAGCTGAAGGCAGGATGCCAATGAGTTTTGTGAGTAGCCGACTTGGAGGAGATAAATGTAGAGAAAACGTGCAGAGAAATATCAGAAACAAGAATGTGTTTCCTGAGTGTATCATGGCGCATCGTATACCACAGTCTTGGAGGGGAAAAATAGAGATGACCAGGAAGGAGGAATGCTAGTTTATAACTGTGGGGCTAGAAGTGCTCATGTGTCCCAGATGATGGAAGTGAGACGTGGGAAACAAGCAGGCTCTGGTGGCCCAGACAGCAGACAAGGGGCAGGCATTAAAGATGTTAAACTCTTAGCATGCTGAAAGTTTTCCCAGTGCTTAAAAGCCCCCTTTTCCCCCTTGTGTGCCCCTATGTTATGGCTTCTTCATGTCCAGTTGAGGAATCCTCTCTCTTCCTGCCATCACATCACCTTCTGGAGAGGAAGTGCACCCTTGTTAGACATCAGACAGTTTCTCACTTCTGGGCTGTTCTCCCATGGCCCCCACATACCAACCTGATTTAACCCTAATTTAGAAACATCAAAACCCAGAGGAATTCCATAACAAAACACTTTGTTAAAAGAGTAGAGCTTGAATGCTTAGTTTTAGCAGGGTCCAGCAAGTACTCATAAAACAATATTACACTTTCTATATAAACATTCTGCGCCTTAAAAAAAAAGTGAAAAGTCTGGAAACAAAAGAATTCAGCCACTTCTCAACCGCCATAACATCTTTCATCACTCACTATCACTCCAGCCAACTTTAACTTTGCCAAAATATATGCCAATCTCAAAATAATAAATTACTGGCAGTTTATAACATCTAAACTCTCCATTTCCTAGTCAGGGGTCTGTTTCCAATAGACCATCACAGGCTCGTATATTACAGCAATTCCCACCAAATAAAAAAAGGACTACGCACGTCAGGTTTTTACAGCATGAAAGTTAAAAATGCAAACTTGCAACTGCTGTACACATTCATGTTCTCCTTTGAGGCCAGGCCTCCTTAAAAGCAGACAGAATTCCAGGTCTGCTCAAAAAATGATTATTTATTCCAACTTATTGCAAAGGATTTTCTAACACAGAGAGTTTTACCATACGGTTAATAGACAATATTCTGGAGGGCACTGAGCCTGGTCTGGCTATGGGTGGCTTCCCTCCTGCTCTGCTCTGACACGCTCCTCGCTAAGGGTGGGAGAGCCGTTCCCTGGCCGAGCTGGGGAGGGACAGCTCTTTGCCTCTCCTGCCTGTCCGCTGTCATGTCTGTTTAAATGAAGGTTCTCGGGAGAAAGAGATTGCTGCTTGCTTTGTGTTTGTGCAGCACCTGTTGCCAGTGCAATAATTGGAATAAAAGTAAACAAAAGCAGAAGTGGCAGTAATCTTTGATACAGACCACAATGACTGGGAAGGAGAATCTATTCTGATAAATGAACCAAGTGATTCATGCTAATCAGGTCAGGTGCCAGAGGGAGAAGAATGGCAAGAGATGAATCATCCAAGAGATGAATGGGTCCTATCATCTGGCTTATTTGAGATGTTTTTAGGGGATTGACTTTTTTTGAGACAGACAACAAAATGTTATTTCACCTAAGAGTTTGCTGGATCCCACAGAATCAATTTTCAACTTGTGCTTCTCTGACAACAGTAACTTTATTGAGAATAACTAAGCTTCGAGTACGTGGTCACCCAGCATCACCGAGTGTAGCGTCCAGGGCCATTCGTGCAGCACTTTCTGCTTTTCAAGTTGGGGGCCTGTACTTATATTTACCTTTTTTCTGGCTCAGCTTTTAGAAGAGTCAACTTTCTTTGTCTCATAAACATGGTACCAGCATCAGCAGCACTTACATATTAATTTTTATCTGTCTAGAGCAAGCAGAGCAATAGACTCAGTACAGTTTGTGGCTATTCAAGTTCTCCAGTCTGGCTTATTCACAGAATATGCTACTGAGTATCTTCTGTAAAATTCCTGAAAACTCCTGAAATATTCAGTCTCTTTCAATTCCCTCCTGTATCTCAGAAGTCACTCATTCTCCCTTTTGAGTTTGTCCTGGACAAGTGATCTCATTATGGTCATGCACTGCAAGCACACGCTGAGTGAGCTTCACTTCTCCTCTGGCACTAAGTAACATTTTTCACTTTGGTTTTTGGAGATCATTTGTAGGCTATATGTCTTCCTTATGCTCTGTCTGACCTCAGCTGCTTTTCTCATAGCCAAGGCAGATCCGTTATTTCCTTGCCAGGTTCCTCTGCACCCACCATCTGTACAAGAAGCTCTTTGTGTGTTTCACTGGAAATGCAGGCACTGCTGTTGGCCCATCTGCTGCTTTTGTACCCCTCTCCCTCTGCAATGTCGGTAGGCACCCTTACAGCAAGGTATTAGGTCTGAATGGCTGCAGAGATTGCCCAGCCTGCTGGCAGAGCCTGGTTTCAGGAAGAGGATTTAAAAAAAAAACCCACAACCCCCCAGTTTTGAAGGCAATAGATGCTCTTTTAGGTCCTGATGTATCACTTTTCTCCTGAAATTGCATCTACGTCATGCTGGCTTGACAGTCTCATGGTTTTTTAAGAAGCCTGATAAGGACATACTTATGCAATATATCTTTAGGCTCTTCCCACTTTGCATGGGGTTCTCCCAGTTTGCAAACAGAATATTTGGCCCAGTCAGAGAGAGTGCAATGTGATATGCTGAAGTCAGTGATCACTAACTACCTTACATCAGGTCTGGATTTAGCCCAGTTTTATTGTAAGTCTTGAATCTCAGTGTCAGTGGTATAAATGTAAACAGATATGTATTATCGTGACAGTAGAGCTGAAAGATTGTTTCCAGTAAATAAACAGTAGTATGATTGCAGTATCTCTTTATCTGTGGGCACTATCTTTGGGTACTTTAAGATTTCTTGAGATATCCTTTGACACTTCAAAATTTCCTCTGCTATTTCAAGCCATTCATTGATGTGTTTCTATGAATGATTCCTCACTCCTGTTCTTCAAAGGTCAACACAGACACTTGACTCTACATATTGTTAAAACATCAAGCTATACCAAAGCCTTTGCAGATCCATGACTCATGCATCATTCATAGAAATTGTTCCTCTCTGTAACCTATAAGGAATTATGTTGATTTCCTTGAGATTCTGCAGTGTTCGAAGTAATGCATGTGCATGTGTTTCTCAAGACCGGGACCTTGGTCTGGAGATTGTTCATCGGCAACTTGCTGCGAATGTTCTGTATTCAACGTGAAATCATAGCTATAAAGGTTAGTTTTGACAAAATCCTCAAAGCATATGGTGTTTTCTGGCTGCCTACACATCATGCACACACAGTTCAGAAGTCCGGCACCAGAGTCCTCCAATATTAATAAGAAATCGCTGTTTTTAAGAAACATTTTGGACAGTGAACTAATTTTGTAGATTGTGAAATGCAAAGAGGCAGAAGGCCTGCCAAGATTACGCAGATTTGTTATTCAAATCAGTATCCCCAAGAAAACCTGAATCTAGTTCACCATTTAAAAATATTCCTTTGGACTATGACATCGGATGCCATTCAGGGAGAGGAAGGGGAGAGAAGAACTGCCTGCTTCCAAAGCAGCAGCTACTCTACCGAGATCCCGGGGCTCCTGCAGCGATCAGAAACACCCATCAGCCCAAGCCTGCACCCCAGGCCAGTGAAGAAGGCAGAAAACTCGGAGAGACGTCCTCAGCTGGAGGAGAGAGATCTTCATTGACTTCTTAATGGTGTCAAGTGGAGATTTACCTCATAACATGTATAAAATTTCTCATTGTGTTTATACATCTATGGAAAATTTAAAATGACAGGACCGAGCTATTGCCTAACACATGTACACTACCTGCAGCGAGCTCTAGCAAATCCCTCTGCCATTCCCCAGGGCTGTGCTCACTTAGAATTACACACTCTGATTTGGCGTGAGTTATGATGGTGTAAGTGACACCATTCAGTTCACACCAGTGTAGTCATTCCCATACACGAAAAAAGAGAATTATTGAGGGATAAAATTACAATTGAATCAGGAAGTTAATAAAAAAGAGCTTGCTCGTTAGTTAATCTTCAGCGCTTTGGTTATGACGTCATTGCTATGGACAAAAATAATCAACCAGAAACCCAAAATATTAAAAAGGAGATTATGTCCTTAGAAAGATAAGTGCCCATGTAGCTTATAAATACCTCTGGAATGAAGACATCCCACGCAACATCTGGAAAAGGAAGAGTTCACTCCTTGACCTCCAGCATCCCTGTCTCCCACCAGCAGGATTAAGCACAGTTGATCCTTACCAGGATACAGACACAGTGGCTGGCTGACGGATGGGCCAAGGAAGAGGCAGCCATGGCCAGAGGCAAGGGAAGGACAAACAAGATAATGTAAAAGTACTAAGGAATGCTCTCGGTGTGCAGGATCTCTGAGACAAGTCTCTCTCTTGCTGTACAAAAGTTTTAGCTTTGCTCGGGCCTTTGAAAGAGAAAAGTGCTAACAGTCACTTCAATGAAAATAGGAGGGCAGCATTCATGTGTCTGAATGCAGCATCAGTTTTCAATAAAATCAAGCTGCCCTGGCCAACCTGTCACTTAGTGAGACGCACTGGACACTGGAAGCCTGTAAGTACAATTTAAGCACTTATAACACCACCTTATACCAACAGTTTCTCTGCAACCAGTACAGGTGCAGGGAGAAGGAATCACTGCCCAGCTCAATAGATGCACCACAGAACTTCTGCTTCTGCTTAAACAGTAATTTCCCTAACTCTTACTTGCAGGCTGTCCAGATTAATGAACATGCTATATTTTGTAGACTTCATTAATTTCAGAAGTGGAATACTGTAATTTAAAATGGATGGTTTCAATGTCCCTCATCCTCCCCCTTTAACCTATGACCATTCCTTCATTTGTAGCAGAAAATGAGCTTTTAATTCTTGTATTGTTTTACAACTTGTGAGCAATTTTCATTGAATACGCCAGTAGGGACTATTTTAAAGCTTTTTTAAAATAAAAAAAAAATATTGCTAACAAAAATTATAAGTGAATTATAGTTTATTTTGATCATTGCCTGGTTTAGTGGTGATCACATAAGATCATTGCAAACATTCATGCCAGAATCATGTAACCCCTCTGGAAAGCAAGTTGAATGAGGATCAATGATACTAGTACATCTGTTGGTCATAAATGCCAGTAACACATCTACAGTAGCAGAGAAAACTTCAAGCAAAATACAATCAATTCTCAGGAGGCTAATTTTCTTTCACAGGTTTTATGTGGTAAACTTGCCCATACTTGGAGGTACATGTATGTATTTTACCTTCTTTTCTCGCTGGGTTTATGCATGATAAGGCTCAAATTAACATTTTGTATAATACTACTTTATCTGTACCAGGAGCTGGACGTAGCTGAGGCACTTCTTTCTCCTGCAACTCCACTGAAGATTGGAGTGGGTCATAGCTTCTGATGGTGGGGATGGCTCCCTTGCCCAGTTCCCCCAAGTACCAGCCATGCTTTACCCAGCCCGTGTTTGGAGGGTATATGGGAGGGTGTACAGACTGCATGCAGCAGCCTTAGAGGTGCTCTTGGAGGATGCCAGGACGTGACCTCTCCTCCCTGCCTGACTCAGTGCCACTCTCCTCTCCTGGTTGCCCTGGGTCTTGGAGGCACAACGTGGTCCAGTGCAGGCAGGGCTTTGTGCAGTGAACGTGAGGCCATGGACAGAATTTGGCTTAACTCTGCAGAATAAACTTGTCTCCTTAACAAGTAGTGTTAATATAAGATAGACTGAACTGGTTTCCTCACACATAAATCATTAACTGGTAGCTAGTTCTCACTCCCACCTGCACTACATAGCTTGTGACTTTAGTACAAGGAAGGTTTTTCCACCCACACCATACTCAATGACCCACGCCTAATGAGGTTTGGCTGTTTGTTGATTGGGTTTGTGTTTTGCAGGTGGAATGTTCTTATTTCAGTGATCACAAGTGCAGCCAAGCCTGGCTCTGCTTCGCTTTGGGAAGTGAATGAACTTATGTCGCACAGTTGTTCTCGTCACTCAAACAACTCACTGCAGAGGTGAGGTAGGTAATACACCATTCACTAGGCCTATGATGATTTACAAGCTGCTCAGAAAGCCAATAAAGATCTTTATAGCTGGTTTGAACTCAAAGGAACTGCCACTGCTCATTTACAGTATCACAAGGAGATGTCAGTTCCCTCCACTACACTGCAAATGCATTAATTCTGAATCACACTCAATAAAAATCATACTGAAATGAAACGCATGCAAAGCAAAAGAGGAGAGGCCAAGTGCAGGAATGCTGGGTTGCAAAATTTTGGAAGAAGCAAAAAACTCTCTAGAACTGCTCAAAGAAAAGGAGAAAGTATCTCTGTGACTCATGACCAAAGACTTCTGGTTCTTCAGTCCCTACCTGTGTGCCTTGGTGGAAGTGGCCTGATCAGTGAATCCACCAAATGGCTGGGTTTTCCACTCACTTTGGTGGAGAGTGGACACTTTGGGAAAAAAAGTTGTGCAAATTTAGCCGTTGGCATAAGTAATCTGAGGTTTCCTGACCTAAGCCACTGCATCCTTCTTTCTCTAGCTCCCTACAGTCTACTCTTTAGGTTGTTCTTATTACACATAAGAAGGACATGGACCTGTTGGAGTGAGTCCAGAGGAGGCCACGAAGATGATCAGAGGGCTGGCGCACCTCTCCTATGAAGACAGGCTGAGAGACTTGGGATTGTTCAGGCTGGAAAAGAAAAGAGAAGGCTCCAGGGAGACCTTATAGTCCATTCCAGTACTTAAAGAGGGCCTACAGGAAAGATGGGGAGAGACTCTTTATCAGGGAGTGGAGCGATAGGATGAGGGGTAGTGTTTTTTAACTGAAAGAGGGCAGATTTAGTTTAGATATTAGGAAGAAATTCTTTACTGTGAGGGTGGTGAGACACTGGCACAGGTTGCCCAGAAAAGTTGTGGATGCCCCACCCCTGGAGGTGTTCAAGACCAGGTTGGATAGGGCTTTAAGCAACCTGGTCTAGTAGGAGGTGTCCCTGCCCATGGCAGGGGGGTTAGAACTAGGTGATCTTTGAAGTTCCTTCTAATCTAAACCATTCTATGATTCTACAACACATGCTGTCATGTTTGTCTTAGACTGGGTTGCACATGGGAATTAATAGCGTGACCCCCTCCTCTTTTATTGCTCTTTTCACAATGCAAGACCAATCTGCTCTGACAGACCCTCCCAGCCAAGGGTCTCTCCATTTAGCAAGAGCCCTGTAGATAAAGCTACGGTACATCTGGAGCTGATTGACAAGTGTGGACAGGAGAAGGAGGTTGTACTTTCTCTTCTGTCAGTGCTGTCCTACCAGCTAGTAAAGGACACTGTGCTGCTGGAGAGATGGGGTCTGGCTGGGCTGTAAAACTGATATCCTGCAGGGATTTAAACTCCTGCTGCACTTCCTTAAGGGTGAGCTATGAATTTTATTTCCTTGAGAAGTCCCACGGGCTCTGTTCTGTGTACCAGAACTCCTGCCTTCTCCTCTCTGTTTTTGGTGGCACCACTTAGTGCTTGGGCCCACAGGTGCTGCTGAATGCTGTTAAAGTGTCCTCTGTGTCAGCTTGCACATAGCCACATCGCTGATGGAAAAAATGAGCCCTACGTGTTTTTTGCAGGAAGCCGGATGGCAGTTCCCTGTCTCATAAAGGTGACCATTTTCTCACACCAGTAACTCATTAGGACAGCATGTGTGAACTCAGCTCGTTCACACCGATGCAAGAGTTCACAGACCGTGCCACTCTTCATAATGACTGTTCCAAATGGCAGCTGCTTGCTAATCTTTAATGGCTTTCCTGCATTTCCAGTTTTCCTCTTTCTAGCCTGGGTTATTTCTCCTTTCCTGGGCTCTTGCACAGTTCAGTCACCACACCGTTACAGAATGATTGCCAGGCCCCCTAAAATCCAGGACCGAAACACAGCCTCCATGTGCCTGCTTATAAAAATCCTTGTCAGTCATGGGATGACCACATCAGCTTAACCGAGGGAGCAGCCAGTGCATCGGATGAGAAATGTTCAGTTAGGTTTCCGAGGATCTTGAAGAACTAGTTCAATAAATCCTCGCTTGCTTGAATGAGTGCACCTTCCACCTCCCACCACATTTTTCATTATGTCACTTAGATACAAACGCACGTGTTTTTAATGTGAAGTTAATCCCTGAGCTGCAGTGAAATGATTAACTCCTTGCCCTTCGATTCCTTGCTACCATATGACTGAGTTCTTATGGAGCTAAGAGTTAAAGCAGTAGTGACAGCTGAATGTAATACTTGAGGCGAGTGGATATTTGCTAACCATGTAAGTCCAGCCTCAGTCATACGCATAAAAACTTTTCGGCTTGGGGAGCACAGGTAAACAACACAGCGAAGCTCCTGGGTCCTTCAAACAAGTATTTGTACCTACAGTTATTACTGCTGACTCAGGTTTCTTGAAAATTATTTGTCAAGAAAATACCGTTGCGAATAAACATCCTGCAGTTCACAGCTGTTAAACTTTCTGTCAAAACACAGGTTCATGACACCTTCGCCACTCAGCTTGGGTGTATGATCAAGTTGTACCAAGAAGGTAACCCACTTCAGTCTGTCCAGCGGAGGGATCTCTGAAGAGCTGCATGTTTTCCGCTTTCTGGGTATGTATGTGTTTAACCAAACATGAGCTCAATATGCATAATCCCCTGCCTTGGGGTGAGAGTGCATTTCATCCTTTTTCCTGCCTTAAAATCTCTAGTGGTATCAGCCAGAGTTGTGGCTACAGCACGTTTGCTTCCCAGTGATCGTGGGTGCACCGGTGAGGAGCAGCCAATGCTGTCACTGGGCTGGCAAAGCGACAGCCAGGAGGTCAGGCAGCAGGTGGGCTGTATGTTGGTCTGTTTGTCTGGGAACATGGCCAAACACCCTGCAGCTGGGTAAAAGCATTACAATTAGGGTGGAGTGGGCTGGCATCCTCTGTTTCTAGCTATGCTATTTCTTTAGTGGTTTTAAGTACCAAGCTAGACTGGCCTGATTCTGCTTCCTTGCCTTTCCCTGAGGGATGAGCCCAAAGCTTTAGCTAGAAGGTCAGTGTGTGCTCTCACTTTGAACCAAGCAATTTTAGGTGGAAGAACAGTTTTCCAGCTTCTGTGAGTGACCAGCCACTGGCCTCCATGGATGTTCTTACCACCTCCCTCCTGTCCACAGGGCTGGCAGACTTTAGTGTTGTGAGGACAGGCTGAGATAGTTGGGGTTGTTCAGCCTGGAGAAGAGAAGGCTCCAGGGAGACCTTATAGCTCCTTCCAGTACCTAGAGGGGGCCTACAGAAAAGATGGGGAGGGACTCTGATGAGGGAGTGTAGCAATAGGAAAAGGAATAATGGCTGTAAACTAAAAGAGAGAAGATGTAGACTAGATATAAGAAAGACATTTTTTACACTGAGGGTGGTGAAACACTGGCACAGGTAGGGGTGGGCAGATGTCCCAGAGAGGTGGTAGATGCCCCATCCCTGGAAACGTTCAAAGTCAGGTTGGACAGGGCTGTGAGCAAACTGATCTAGTTGAAGATGTCCCTGCTCATTGCAGGGGGGGTTGGGACTAGATGACCTTTAAAGGTCCTTTCTAACCCAAACTATTTTATGATTCTATGATTTCTGGGATGGCTTTTTGCCCTCACCCCCTTTAAGCAAGGTAAATGAAGCTTGCTTTCACCTGAAAATAGAAAGGGGAAAAAAAAGTTTTACAACTGTAAACAACACACAATTTTTGTGCTTCACAAGTTGGGCCTGTTTCTTGACTCAATCCCTTTCAGGAAGGACCTTGTGCATGTTGCCCTTGCTCTGTGCATGGTGACACCTGGCTGGCCCCTGCATCCCGGGGAGAGGAACATCTGCTCATCCTTGGGCAGGCCTGTGTCTTTTTTTGGGAGAGAGGCCAGCTCTGAGGCCCAGAGCAGACACCAAAGAGATGATGGTGGGAAAACACAGAGCAGAGCAGCGGTACCTGGCCCTGAGGTCCCAAAGAAGGGATAGGAATAAAGGAGCTGGGCAGGCACTTGGGCATCTCCTGTCCCTGGGTCGACTGCCTGCTCTTCCCTGTGCTTGGGCAGGCAGGTACCCAGACGGGGAGGACCTGGAGAGTCTCCTCTCATCACCTCTTCCATGTTGAAAGAGGCATTTCTGGGCAGTCTCACAGGCAAGTGGGACTACAACAGTGTTTGGGGAGACATCCCAGAGGCACCCCAGGAGGTGGCACCATCCCAGCCCAATGGGAGAGCAACTCTTGGGGAGACTGGGCTTCACAGATATTCTAGGGAGCATCTCCCAGGTATCGGGAAAGGGCTGCTCCTCTGCGTTTTTCACTGGTAAGAGAGGAGAGAGATGGATAAACTGTAGGAGCGATGGTCCCCAGTTCCCCACAGCCCTGGTGTCCCACCAGTCCCCGTCCTGTCCCCAGCCCCACGGAGGTGCCTGATGCCCAGCGCTGGGACTTCCCTGCTCCCTGACTGGGGGTGCGCGGGGCTGGCCTGCCTTCCCCCCCCAGCCCTTGGCTTCCCCAGCTCCCGATGCTCCCTGCCAAGTCCCTCCTCGCTCCCTTCATGGAGTGGGGGCATAGTGAAAACACAGACACACATTTAAGCGATTGCCTGTGCTTGGACCTCTCTTTTCAGCCTGATTTTAACTTCGTAATTCATTCTTAATATTTTTCTTCAATAAAGCTCTGCACAAACAATCTATCCCACAGGAGGAACTTCTGCCAGATCCCAGATGTCAAACACATTTGCAAATACAGGAGTTCATGACCTTTTATGTTTGCTAATGTGACGCCACGGAAATTATTTATAATAAATAACCATATTACAGAGTCAGGTGCTCTATGGGGCCTTTTTCAGTGATAAAACAGCCTTTCCTGAAACAGGTCTTTCCTGTTTTGGGTTGTTTGTTGGGTTTTTTTCCCTAACAATGAAGGTTTGGGAACAATTTGAAACCCTGTCATTGAACTGAGTCCAAATACTATACTGAAAGGTAGACAGGAACTCAAAGATATCTCAGATTTCAAATATTTCCTGAAATCAGCAACAGATAAGGTTCTTCCTTTCTCTTTTATCCTTTACCCTGAAAATTCAGTTTGCAAACAGCATACTGTATGGATCCAGACAAGCATTAAATACATCGGCTTAAAGCACCGAATCAAACAGGAAACTACTGGAACTGTTTGGATCCAAGCGACAGATTTGATATGCCAAGTGATTTTGCCTGTAGCATGCTCATTTTAAAGCTGGGGTAGCACTGTCTACCCACATTCTTGCAGGTATAAGAACTCTAGAAAGTATCTGAAGGTGTCAATATGTTGATAACATTTAATCTTATTATCTTTTTTCAACAGGTGTGAAAAAGTCCTCCCAAACCTGTGCTGGGGTTAAGAGCAGCTAGCTCTTAATGAAGCCAGGCCAGAAAAGGATGCAACTGGAAAACACTGGAAGGAGCATGCCTTGGCTCTGTTTCATCCTTTTGTTGACTGTATGTGAAGGTTTATAATGCCTCTTGAGTTTACTGGATCCATCATCTTGGATTCCTAGGCAGTAGCAACAGCAAGAAATGCAGGAAACTGCACCTTTTGCTCCTGCATAAATATGCACCCCCAGTCACTCCTGTTTGTCACTCCAGGCTGACGCTGATGGCCTCAAAACTCCAGTCCATCCCAGTGGCACAGCATCCTGGTGCTGCAGTGTTACCCTCCCATGAACCTCACCTTGCCTTGGGCTAGTTTGGGACTGGTTGCCATTTAGGAGGTTGAAGACCACTATGTAGCTCAGAAGCAATTGCTGCAGCCCGCACAGATGTGGAGCTGTGGAGAGACAGGACCAAAGCATTCTGGTGCATGAAGGATAAGCCCACCTTGGATTTATTTTCAGAATGTATTAACGATGTGTGTGTGTACAAAGAAAATCTGCCTTATAGCATAAGGAAAGATATAGCCAGAAAATCTCTTTTCAAATTCACAGTACATCAAATGTAAATGAGATAAAGAGAGGTCTCATTTGGACAACAAAGTGTCTCCACGCAATTGCTCCTCTAGGCATCCTAGCAACATTTTCAAGAGATGCTGGTCATCGTGCAATAAAGCTGTTCTTCTGCAGTGGTGAGGGAGGAGGCAACTGGCTGCAGTCTCAGATGGTGGACAGAATTACAGTGGGTTATGTCAGGAAAGCATAACATTAAACGTGTATTTGAAAAAAGGAGAAAACAAAAAATAACAGTCACGGACTGAATTATAGCAGCTTTCTATAATGAAGTGTGTGGACCCCACCCAGCATCTGTGGTAGAGGAGGGAAGGTGTCTGCTAAACCCAACGGTTATGATGGGAATGGAAAAAGCCAGGCTCCAGCTGAGAGTAGGACAGGGAGGATGAGGAAACAGTTTCATGTTTCTCCCAGCAAAACCTCAGGGGATAAAGATTACTGCTGCAAAAACTTTAATGGTAGTAAAAGCCTCTGGCTGCAGAAGTTGTTTATAACGGAGGTGTATTAACCGCTTAGAGACCTCAGCTGAAAAGGACTCCCAAATTTCACTGAAATCTAAGTTGCAAAATCCTGTTTTCTCTTTCAAAAAGCCTCTGCATCAGAAAACTTAATTTATTGGATACACATGGACTTTGGCTGTGAGAAGTTATATGCTGTGTGTCAGACATGTGCTGATAACGCCCTGCTTTCAGGTCCCGACAGCTGAGCTCACCACTTGGCTATTGCACTATTCACTGGATTTTAAGTCTGATCATAAGTATGTCACTTCGCGTTAGTTTCTGAAACTAAAATATTTCACAAGCAGTAGTGTTAGATTCTTGCTTGCTCTGAAGGATTCTCAGCAAAGCTGGGCAAGCTATTTGCAATCATCAACTTCTTAATTGCATTTAATCTTTTACAAAGCAGGCAAGAACTACTAAGCAATGATGTTTTCCGCTTCTTTGCTTGAAAGATTTCAGTGTGCTCTGTGCAAACATGATTCAACCTGTGAACCGCTTGATTTTTAACATGGAAGTTGGCATGATTCATTAAGTGTGCACAAGTGGTGGGATCAGGCTTCCGATGCAAAGGACCATGAGGGAGAAGTCAAGCTTGGTTTATGCAAAGCTGCAGCCTCCATCAGCACTCCCTTGTTCACTGGGGCATTTGCACAAAGTGAAGAAAGTGGGTCTTAGTCTGTTTGAAAGCTTTTGCAGATATAAAGAATTACTCAAGAACATTTGTGTCACTACTTATATGTGGGGGTTTTATTGTTTCAGGTCTACTTCCTAAAGGTTTGAGGTCCAAAGACTCCTGCTTGTAGCTACTTTCTACTGTCTTCTCTTCTGGCTACTCCTCTTTCACCGAGAAAAACACTGGGAAGTTGTAATCTAATAGCATAAACAGCCTCAGCAGCAGTGAAAAAGTGTGCTCTGCAGAGGTTCAAAACAGATCAGACAGGCCTCGCTGGGGGATACAAGAGGTGAAGCATAGCCCAGACTAATAAATTCTCCTCTGTTGGCTCTGCACAGGTCTGCTCAAGTGTCTCAGCCCTGCACTGCTGGAGCTGAGCACGCCGTGGTTTGGCACAGCCAGCCAAAACCAGCCAAGTTTATTAGCTTGGTCTTAGAACTGGGGGTGCCCTGGGTGGAGGCAGGAGGAGGCATGAGAAGCTGCAGAGCACCGGGAACTAGCGAGGACGAGCGGTTGCAGTGATAGTCTGGGATGGACAGAGAGGGGAGAGGGGCTGAGAGCAGGTGGCGGTGAGGCATGGGAACATCAGCAGGTTTCTCAAGCCAGGTTTACAGAAAGATTAGCAAGTGCGAAAACAGAGCATGGGGCACCCTCTATGCTGCCAGGAGGCTGTCAGGGAAGGAAGATAGTATTTGCCACTGACAGAGAGGTTGAGGGAGCAAAGAACAGAGGTAAATTGGTTTCACTGCTGATCTTCAGACTAGATTTGTTTGGGACAAAAATCTTCTAAGGGAGGGGGGAGGTCTGTTTCCCATCCCAGCTAAAAAAAATCACAGCAGAGTAAATGTCCTCCCCCTCCATACAAAGTCAGGTCGGCCACATGCCTTACCATGCACAGCTGAATTTTGTGCTTATTGAAACAAACTTCCCAATTTTCAAGCACCTGAAAGTAGAATGGAAGGTGTGTCCCAGACCACCCAAAAAGCCCTGGGGATATGAGAAGAGGCCCTCTCAAATGACAGAGGACAGCTTCGCCCTGAGAAAGAAGGAAAGTAGTCTTGCAAACTCGTGGGTTTTTTTCCTTTAACTATCTTGTCAAAAATACCATTTTTAATGTCCTTTCCTTCATCGGAGAGGCAATCTGCAGTCCCAAAGGCTGGCTGCTACCCCACTGCCGACTCCAGCAGCTGGAGAGCTGCTCAGGCAGGACTGAAGAGCCTGAAAAACCCTCGAGCATGAAAAAGCTGATGTAAGCGGAGAGCAGCAAGCTGCATACAGTGACCTTATCAGGAGTTAAACACCACGCTTCTACCAACAGTGAAAATAAAGCTGTTCGATCACATGCATTAATTCAGTGAGATGCCTTGCAATGTGTGCTTAATGTGCACCTCAGGATAATTTTGGAAGCATACCAGGTTATTGGTATTTCTTTAAAATAGTGACCACGCATAATCTCATGAGCTCCATTAACAGGAATCAGAGCCACTCTGCTATTTGAAACCCCAGCACCGTGCGGCTGGCTCTGTGCAGAGATGAACAGAGATGCTTTGTTAGCTCAAGTATTACGAGTCTGTGCTTCTGGCAAAGGGTATCTCTTTGCAGGGGCTCCGGCGCTCAGAGTAGCTGTGTTACACTGCATGATGACAGGCATGAAATTCTCAGTTAGCAGCAGGTCCCTGGTGCTATTAAATTTAAAATAAAAAATAATGTCAAAGAAAAACTACAGCTTCAAGAGCTAACCGGGTGATCGTGCGAAACTTCACTGACTGGACATTTTAATGCTCTTAGAGCCTTAAACAGCATTTCCTTGAGGAAATACTCCCTTTTTCCTGCTAATGCAGCCCCACTTCTTGCTCATATTTGCCTCCTGGGGTATTTTAGCAGTTCTAGTTCTTTATCAGAAACTATAATTGAGGAGAGGAGAGGAGAGAGGGAGAGGGATCCACCTTGAGCCTCACAAAACTTTTCCTTCCTGCAAGGAGATTTCCGAACCAATCCCCCGTGTGTGATCTGTAAACCGTCCTGCAGACTATGCACTCTATGGCAGGGGCTTTATCTCATGTCTAATCATGTCATGACTTTAAAAATCAGCCTAACTTGACAGGGATCTGTATTCCAGCTGGACATGCCATTCATTTACTAAGACTATTATGAAAATTTTAAAAAGTCACTTTCCCCCTCTAAGGTATAGGCCTGCTTTCGCTTCTAGCGAAGTGAGGGGCAGCTTCGGCAGGGGCTGTGCCGCTGTAAGGGTCCAGCCAGCGAGAAGGACAAGTTAATGGCAGGAGTTTGGAGATTAACCAGCCCCCGGGAGTAGCTGTGGTGAGGCGCGTGAGGGCCGAGCCCCCCCGCCACAGGGATGGGTGAGGAAGCGCTGCGGGCCCACACCTGAGGGGCTGGGGCGGGAAGGGCGGGCGGGAGGCGAAGCGTGGGCGGGCGAGGCAGCCCGGGAGCGGCGGGGCAGGGCAGGGCAGTCCCGCGGGGAGCTGCGGGCAGGAGGCGGCCGCCAGCCGGCAGAGGGGCGGTCGGGCGCCCTCACAGCAGGTACCGGGCCGGGATGTGGGGGGGGAAGCGGGGAGGGAGAAGGGGAGACCCCGGGCCCGCGGTGCTGCCCGCCGTCGACTCTCTGAGGGGGGGCGGGCGGCAGGTGCGAGCCGGGGAGGCCGAGCGCCGGGGCGGGCCGGGGGAGCTCCCCGGCGGCCGCGGGCAGCCCGAGACCCCGCGGCGGCCGGCGGGGCGCGGAGCCTGGCGGAGCGGCCCCCCCGCGGCTGTCCCCTCTCGGCGGTGCCCCCCCGGGCGGCCGTGGGGTGGTGGTTGGCTTTCTTTGCCCGGCCGCTCATCGGATACGGAGACATATTTCCAGCTGAACCGTCTGCTCGCCGATCCCCGACGGGCTCCGTGACCCGCGGCACAACTCGGTGTCGCGACAGGGGCCGTGCGTGAGTGCAAAGGGGCACAAACCTTGCCTGCTGTTGGGCTGTCTTGTCAAAGTGACTCTTCCATATCTGTCGCTGCCGTGAATACAACACAACTGCCGTGTGTATTGATACTTATTGAAACGTGGTACTTTTGCAATTTGTAAATTATCGTTTTCTCAGCGTGCGTATACTTTTCTCTGTGCGTGTCACTTTCTCGCTGGGAGTCTTCCTGAGAAACAAAAACTAATGATCTTTTTTACAAACCCTGATGTATTTCACCCGGTGCACACCGGTGGGTATCTTGAACGGGACGGCAGGTTTTTAAAGTCAGGCTTCTTGAAGGATGTCTGCATATTGATCTACGTGGTTTTTTGAAAGTAGGGTAAAACTTGACAGACGAACTTGCAGCACGTGAATTGCAGAAGGCAGTGTTACTGGGCAGTTCGTGTTACAGGCGATGCCACGCATCTGTGGTACCCTGCCACCATCCTACAGCATCGGGGAGGGGGGGGATTTTGGAGTGAAGACTCCCCAGTGCCTGGGGTTGGTTTGTTTATGGATGTACCAGTGTTAATCTGACAGTGCACTTCCAAGATCTGGCTCAGGACTATATTTTTTTATGAAGTGACAGACCTTGAGAAATGGAAGCAAGTGGAAAAGTAGTAACTATATTGAATTACTGCAGAATCAGATCTTCATATAAATTAGGTCCGATATTAAATTGTACTTAAAACATCTCGAACTGGTATTGCTGTAAGAAAATGTCCTTGTAAAATCCAGATATTCTGTGTGAATTAACATCTAAGCATTATAATAGGCAAGAAATAACTAATTAGATCATCTTCTCTAGGAACACTTCAGGTAATTAGAGAGATGGTTTAGCCAGAACTCAGAAGGATGTTGTGAATATAGCTAGAGAGAGTTTCCCTTCTGTACTGGATGAAATTAGCATCCGAAAATATGTTGCACTTACTGAATTTATAACCTGCTGTATCCAAGAGCACTGTTAAAGCAGCAGGCATGACCATAAGCAGTTTCAAATTGTTCTGTTCAAAAGCCAGAGTGTATTTTGTGATGCATACCATACCATACAGCTGGATTCCTGGGTGGTTCAGATCACTCTGGTTATTAAACAGCAGTCTAAAATAAATACCATCTTAAATGAAGCTCTGGAGAAATTAACTTTGCTTCGATGTGGAAATGTGTCCAATGTCTCATATGAGGCATTTCTCTAGATACGAATGGAGAGGTCAGTATCGTGGTCGCTCCTACAACATACACTTGTGCAGGAAGAGAACTAGATCTCAAGGGACGTGCACTGGGCCACAGCGGTCCAGTGCCTGGGCAACTGAATGATTCTGTGAGCGCCTGCTCCTCAGAGCTAGATCCTTGCAGTCCTAACCCTCGGTCTCTGATCCGTGCAGGCTCAGCTTTTTCCCCAGTAATATTTGCTGAATGCATTGAGGTCTGCTGCTTGATGTGCCTTTAGTTTTGACAGTGTTGATTAGTTAGGTGCCCAAGCTGTCCAGGGATACAGAAGCGAGGTGTTCCTTGAAAAGGTGCTCTTGGAGAGCCCAAGTGTCTTCAGATTACATACAGATGATCAGGACCGCTTAAAAAACATTACTCTTTCTAGGATTTGTCTAGAGCTGTAACCTAAATGTGAAGAGCCAAGTTCTGAATTTGCATCTTTAATTTCTCAAGAGAGTGCTAGAGCCACAAACCTGTGTGTTGTTCTGGGCTGGTGGTCTCTGACTCCTTGCTTATGAAACTTTTTCACCTTGCTTTCAATAAAAAAAAATTCATTAGGTGAGCTGCGATTCTGCAACTCAGCGGCCAGGGCATGAATCCAGGAGGGGGGGAGTTTCTAGTCTTTTTTCCAGCTGTGTGTTAAATATTAAAAATATATTTGCAGAATACATGTGGTTAAGCAATATTGAATTTCAAGAAAAATATATTTATTATTATCGTGTCCCTTGATTCTTGCAAATGCTTATAAAAATCACACCTACTAAAAATGCTGCACCCAAAGGGGATGTTGGACTTCACAGAAGTCCCATCAATTCCACTGCCGCCGTTCCCTGCACTTAATTTAGGTGATGGATCCCTGGGTGATTAAGTCCTCTTTCTTCTTATGCTATGGAAAGAGTGAGTGTGGGCAGGATTGTTCCGTCAGTTGTGTGTGTGTAGGCTGTTAATCTACAACGCTGGAGAAAAAGCTCAGACTCTGGTCTCTCTTTCTTTGTCCTAATCGTTAGGCTTAGTCATTTTACTTGTTTGTTCTGTCACTTGTGTTCCGTCTCAGCTGGTTTGCTTTTCCCTCGGCCGCTGTTCATCATGCTTGTAGGTGTTTTAGTTTCAGATGGAGGTTACTCGGAATGGACTCCCCAGGGTTCTGGGTTGGCCGTGAAAAGGGCAGTCCTGCTCTGGCCCCCTGTGTTCCCCACTGCGCATTCTGGCCCCACCTTCTGCAGTCAGCCCCAGGGGGAGTTTATTTATTTTGGTGGTTTAATTTTGCATTTAATCAGTGAGCTGGGCCAACTCATCGTGCAGCTGCATGTTGACTAGATTTAACAGGAATGGTTGTTGGCAAGGGAAAGCCGAACTGCCCCTCTGGTAGCAGCCAGCCCTTTAGACGCCTTGAGGACAGACGGACACAGCCCCCATGTCTCGTGGGCAGAGCCAGAGGACCTGCCTTGGAAGGGCAGCCTCCACTAGGAAGCCAGGCTTTGGCTAGTTTAGGCCTACTGTCTTCCTGGGAATCCTACCCGCTTTAGTTTGTACCAGAAGTACCCTTTGACTTTGGTGGAAGCATTTCTTGAACTTGTTTGCTTGATTAAAATGCTACTTGCTTCATTTCATGAATTTTGCATGATGCATATCCTGACCTATTGCTCCCCTCTTCGGACTCTTGTTTAGTTTTATGAAAGGACAGCTTTGTTTACTCTGAATTGCAATCTCCCAAGATACCTTAAATCTGGTAAATATTCTCTCTCTAATCTAAGCAGGACAACACCCAATGTCCGTCAGCAGAGAACCTAAGATCTCCTCTCTTTAAAGTGAAAGGCAAAGCGGGCTTTGACTTCAAGTAGGACAGGCTGAGTTTGAGTTAAGCCGTGTTGTCATTCTGGTTAGTAAAGCTATTCAGGCTCCATCAGAAAGATTGCTTATGCAGAGAAAAATCACGTTGATAGCCTTTTGCAGCCAGGATGAATCTTCAGACCTAAACAGAGGAGCCTCATGTGGGCAGAGGTTCAAATCCTGGGTTTGGTTTGAGCTCATCTGTGTTGCATCATATTTCTTACTCACGTTAATACATCAAACTGTGCAGAATTAGCGAGGACACTTCTCTTAAGCTTAGTAGGAGTGTTTGTTTGCCTTTTGTCTGAAGTTTGCATTAATTTAGTGCCAAAAAAAAATCATGTCAGAAATCTGATGCTTATCTTTCCTGTAAATTGTACCCTGGTGATTTTGTTTTGAAGCTTTGTTTTTCAGTGATCTAATAGCCACACTTAAACTGGAAAGAACAGATAATTAGGCCTCAAATGAAGGCCCTTGGTGTTTGGGGGGCTCTTGTGGTCATTGCAATGAGCTTTGGCTCCGGCCTGAGGAGCAAGTTCTGGAGATGCTGCTTTGGCAATTAAACCAGCTTTGAAATCCAAAAAAGCAATATAAGACTATGACCCAGTAGCCTCAAAACCTATTAGGCGCTGAAATCAATTTGGCACTGATGCTTTGGAGCCTGGAACCTGGATGTGGACTGGTATGATGTGCTCCAGCCTGGGCAGGCAGGTGCCTGGCTCCCTGCTCAGCATCCCTGGGGTGGCTGGATGTGGCCTTGTCCACCCTGCTTGTTGACTCTGGGCCAGCGTGTACAGCATCAGGTGGTTCACATGGCCAGAAGATGACCCAAGCCTTGACCAGGGTTTGGCAGGGGCTGGAGGGGGCAGATAAGCGAGGGCTAAGGGCAGGTTCTCTTCACAAAATTCAGGCATCCATTCTGCTGTGTGTCTACATCTTCTGATGGCTACAGCAGCTGCCATCCAGAGAGGAGGGTCCCTCAGAACGATGTTTGAAAGTAGCTTGAGCTAGCAGTGCTGCTGTGGTTAGCGGAGAACTGGTACGCAAACAAGTTGTGTTTCCTGTTTTGGAGAGATTCATCAGACGTTTGCTAGTACTGGTCTTCTAGGTGACAACAAAACATTCTCAACACCAGTTTCATTTTGCAGTAGAGGAAAATTCAAAGTCTTTTAGTTCTGGTTTGGGGTTTTGTTTGGTTGGGATTTTTTTCAATTTATTTTTGCAAAATGGGATTGTTGGCCTCTAGACGAGGCCTCTCTGCTTTTTTGAAAAGAAGCTGCCTCTCTGTCAGTCTCCCATTCTGGTTCTCTGTCTGCTCAGCAGTGACCAGGATAGCTAAAAAGTTTCCTCCATGAAACTTTGATTAAATACAGAACATCTCGCTGAATCATTGTGGCTTTGATTCAGTTCAGTGGTACATGTACTTCCAGATCTAGTTTCACCAATATGTGAAATCATAGCTCAAAAATCTTTTGTGAAGAGTGTGGATTTAAACTCAACAGGATAAAAAAACCCTATACTTTCATGGTGTAGCTATTGTTCACTTTGTTGTCAAGTAAATTTAAGGGGAAGAAGGGAATGATGAGTTCCTGCTGCCAACTTCTGCTCTCAGGACCTCTGTCTCCTCAGAAGGGAGCGGAGCCCCACCATCATGCCCCTTGGTTGTAGCAGCATTTGGCCAATAATAATTGGGATGCTCCCATAAAATGGAGACAGTTCTGATTTCTGCTGGTTCCTCCCAACGTCTGTGCAGAATTCTTTAAAAATGCCTCTTTTATGCCGTGCCTGGTTACCACTCACCTGTCTGGGCTGCTGCCAGCTGCTCCAGCCAGTACAGCTCCTTGAGAGCCACTGTTGGGGCTGTTAAAAGTGTTTGTGGGTTCCTGGTCTGGGTGGATTTAAAGCAAAAAATAATAAATATTTGTACCTTATGAAGACAAGATCCTCCTGCACTTTTATTTTAAAGTGCGTTTAGGCAGCTTCCTGAGCTCAGCCCACATGCCCTGCAGAGCCATACTTCCAATCTGGTTTGGATTTGAATTAATTAAGATCAGTTCCTGTTCTCGAGTCGTTCATTTAATCTGTTTTCATACATGAGACGTATGGCAGTCACCTGTTTCCTTTCTTAATCTCAGCCATAGTCTTTTAGCCTTCATTTATACAACTTACATAGTTTTCCTTCCTCTTCTTATCCCAAAGCTGTTGTCCCCAGTTGTCACCACAATAACTGGTAACTGGTGTAGAGTGTAACTGGTTGTAGAGTGACAGCATGGAGCAGAACTGCTTAACAGGGAATCCTCATCCTGTGGAGACTCCATAGTTTTTTGTTTACATCATGGAACAAGATAATAATAAATGTAAAATAACTATTAAATAATTAATGTAAAATAATAAAAAAAACTGCTTCATCTAAAACAAAGCAGTAGATGTGTGTGTGTGCATGTATATGTATTTATTTATATATATATATATAAAAAAAGAAATATTACATCTTGACTCTGGTAGGTCAACAGGATTCCCTTAAAATAGTTTTAATGGTAATGAAACTGTATTTTTCCATGCAAAACTCTTGGAGTTGTCTTCTTTTTTCATATAAACAGGAGGAGCTATTTTTCATTACTTGTCTGGATATTAATTGTGTGTCCATGTCTTTTCTGTGTGGCTCTGTGGTCATGGCAGAGGCCGATGAGTCCTGAGTGCCATTCAGTGCTCTCTTTCAGTGTTGCCTTGAGTTGTTTTCCAAGGGCCATCTTTTCAAAGCTAGACATGTTTAACCATGTTGGGGAACTCCATTGCACAGGCAGATGCTCTTGCCTAAAATACCTTCTTCTTGGCTGTCCTGTTGAAAAATGCATCTAGATATTTCCAGTTCTCTTTGGTATCAAGGCTATAGAGGGACTGCTGACGGTTCTATTTTTGTGGCTTCCTGGCATTACTGTAGAAGGAAAAAAGTTGGATTAAAACCTGACACAGAATACATAACCTAAGTCTTGAGTTTTAAGTTAGATTATAAAGTAACCATCGGTGATTGTCATGATTTTTTTCCTAATCTGCTTAGAGCGAAGGACTTATCTTATGTTGAATTCTTTCCATGTTCTCATCAAAAGCCAAGTTCTTTTTACAGATATTTCAGTCTCTTCAGTTTTCTTTTCTGGTGTCCTGACTTCAACTCTTGCTTTGCTGTTTTCCATCTGAGTCCAGAATGATCTGCAGTCCAACATAATGGATTTATTCTTTTGTGTTCACTGCCCCAATACATACCATATTGTACATCCTTGTCCAAGTCAGTGAATTTATCTACAGTTCACAGGAACAGTGTTGTCAGTTCAGAAATTGGATGAATTGGTTACTTGCCTAATGCAGCATTAGGAAGAAACACTCTATCAACTTTTACAGTCCAGAGCATAGGGGATTCAGCATATTAAAATCCCAAGTTTGAAGCTTTATCATGGGATAGATTTATAATGTTCCTTTCTTAATTCAAGTATAAATCTCGCATGAGAAAAATTGGCTCAGATCTATGAAAATTGTTCTTTTGGCCCTTGTAAATGATACTATTAATCTTCTGCATACTGGGGCAGGCTTGGATTAAGTTTGCATTTAAGGGCTGCAGGTGCAAGGCTATAATGCAAAGCCAGAGTCAGGGTGTCCCTGGGGACAGTGTCAGAAGGACGACTTTGGATGGTGTAGTCGTGCCAGGGCTTGTTCCCCTTCTCCAAGGGGTGCCTGGAAAACAGAGGCAGTTGTTCCTCTAGCACAATAGCTCAAGCACACGCACCTGCTCAGCTTTATTTTTCTTCAGGGAAGTAGGCAGAGCAATTAGTTCTTCTTCGTGACGTGCTCTCGGTTTGGTGGTCTGTGCCTGGGCTGTGTGTGCAGATGCGCTGAAGGCCATTTGGCCTCCTCCAGTCTGGAGCCGTGGGAAGAAGCAGCTGCTGAGCTGAAGGAGACCACAGCTAGATTGCACAAGCGCTCTTTCTGTAGGGTTCAGCTCAGGGCCTCCACGAAGGGAGACATAGATTAGATCATCTTTGTCTGGGCAGAGAAGCTGGAGAGAGAAGGGAGCGTTGCAGTGGGACGCAGCGTGGTCTCTCACAACTTCATGTAGGAAGACGTGGCTGTTCCAGGCAAAGCTTCTATCCTGGTTCAGTTAGAGCTAGACCTCCTCAGGAGAAGAACATATAAAGCAGCTTGTAGCATCACAGTGAGCTCTGCTTTTACCACTGTGACAACAGCTCAGCTAAGAACTGACCTCGGAGGTGGTTTTCTTTGCCTCAGGAGAAGACTGCTGAAGCCGAATGATATTTTTGTACAGTTGTCACACTCCAACTGACAGCAGTGAAGTATTCAGCACTCCCGCTGATTACAGAGGTTTTAAACTTTACATGCAACTGTTCTCTCTAGGAGAGCCCCACAAACAATATTCTACCTGAACACTACAATCAGCAATCACCAGAGGGGTGTGGAGATGCTCTCTGCAGGCTCCTATCCTGCTCCTCTTATCCACTTGCTCAGAACGTAGTCAGGAGGATGCAGAGGCAAACAGTGGACCAGTAACGATTTGGGATCTCAATACCATGCTGTGGGTATGAGAGCAATCTTGCCTTTACAAGTATTAATTAATGAAATATATTCTCACCTTAGATTATCCTGTGACATTGTTGAGTCTGAGGTGCATAGTTCAGTTGTGGTATCAGCCTGAATAAAACTGGTCACAGAAACAGGATAATGTTTTGAGAAGAACTATACAAAACAGACTTTAGTGGTGTAAAACCTACAGGTTTAAGCTTGTCTACATGGCTTGTTTTGGTCTACGTAGCTTACTGAAGAGAAACAGAAGGGAAGGTTAGATCCTCATCTTTTGAGATCTGAATGAAGAAAAGAGATACTACTAATTAGCACTCAATATAGCAACAACATAAAAACTGGGAAAAAAATTAAACTGGAAATGGAGTTAAAATATTAACAGTGAAGGTGATTAGCTATCAGAATGTTTTCTGAACTAAAACCCAGTTCTCTTCCTGCTCAAGTTGCTCAGTATAGTGCAGGAGTAACTGGTTGAAATCCAGTGGTGTCAGTAACTGAGTAGAGTGGGACAAGGGCCCATAATGGGCCTTCTGGTCTTCAAAAGAAAGATTCTGCTTTAGCAAACTGCAAGTGAATGAGAGGAGTTTGCAAGGCAGGACTGTGCCCGTTCGGACCACTGTGGTCCGTTCAGTTCAGTTTCCTATTTCTGGGATCAGCGAGAGGAACCCCTAAAGCTTCCCCCCGTGGGTGGTTGTGCCATCATTGCCCGGTGCAGGAAGGTGCTTCCTGTGCCCAGGCAGTTAGTGGCTTGTTTGCGTCATGGAGCATGACACTTTTCCCAGCAACGTTTTACCGTCTATTTCTGTTACCAGATTTAATTGTGAAACTACTTAAACGACACCACTAGGTTCTTTGCCCCAGGAAAGCTGTGCAACGATCCGTCATAAAAATTCCCCTGTCATCTAAACTAGGTTAGTGATGCATAGCTGGTTTTTTTTTTTTTTTCAGTTTTAAGTAGGTAATTACACTGTTTCTTCATTTATTTGCTGCACTGGGAGAGCTTTGCATCTCTTCATTTTGTTTCTGTCTGTGAGATGTCTCTCACAAGAATGGCTTTCTGGTTGTGTCCTTCAGAAGCCATCTCACAACTTCTCGCTTTCTGTTGTATTATTTCAGCATCTCCTTTGTGATCCACTGCTGTCAGGGTGAAATCCCTTTCTCTTGCCAGGCACAAAAGAAAGGAGAGCCTCACGTTTTCTTCATTTCCTTGGAAGACAGAAGAACTGGCATAATCTCTGTGACACACAATTTGTGTGTCAAATTCCCAGAGCTTTCATGCTTTTCCCTGAGTTGTGCTTACAAGCAGATGAGGGAGGTATATGTACACACACACACACAAGTTACTGCAGATATCACTGTTGTGGGGTTCTCCTGAAATGGGCACGGATAGGAGCCTTTTATCATGCACCTGGTAGGTGCTTTAGCGTGACATTTGCTGCTTCCTTTGTTTTCTTTTATCTTTCTCCAGACAACCTACTACCACCTAGGTTTATAATGAATAGGAACAAAATCTTGTGTCCTGTCTTTTCACATGCTCAGACCTACTTGAAGTGCCTGTCCCTCTCCTGCGTGGATGGTACAAATCAGACCTGCCTACAGTTCCAAAAAAATAGGGCTTTTTTTTTTTAAACTGTGGCCTCTGTGTCTTCAGCGAGTGCGTGCCCATGCATGGCACTGTGCGTGTGGGTGGGTGCATGTGCTGTCCTTGCTCCTACAGCAGCAAAGCACCTGGAGGCAAATTTCTCAAAGCCATTTAAGCTGTTTTACTAGCGTTGACCGGTTTTGAGGTGCAGTGGTCACAAGCCACCCCTCTGCAGGCGAAGAGCTCTGCTCAGACCCGCGTACAGCTCCCAGGTGCTCTCCCCGAGAAACAAAAGTACGGAACAGCTGGCCGTGGAAGTTAAAACTTTTACAGCATCTGCATCGTCAAAAGACCTGCAGCAGAAGCAGCTTTCGCTGTGCTGTGTTTTTGTTAATCCTCTGGAGACGACCTGCGGTGGTATTGCTGTGCTCTTTGAAGGATTTATATGATGGATTGACTGCATCTCCTGGATCTGAAAGGCAGAAAGGCACAGAGGTAGCATAAACGTGGTGTTTGGCCGAGGTGTGAACCAGCATGCTTGAGCTCACTTTCTCCTCAGTGTCGTGGCTCCACTGGGGCTGCTGGAGCTGTAGACGCTTACGTCGTTTGAGAATCTGTCCCAAATGCTTAATAACAAGCGATCATCCCTGTTTCCGGATGTTTTCTTTCGCACCTCCTGCTTTGTGAGGACTTACTGCTACTAGAAATTTTGCCACGATGTGTTTCTGGAACGCAGATCTGAGAATGCGTTTTATACATTTATGGCTGGCAATAAATTTCATAACGTTTGAAACCTCTGGTTTAGCCAGCTTTCCCACTTTGAGATCAGCTATTTCACCTTTGTGTCTACTGTGTAGTTTTAAATGTGTTACCTGATGAACTCCTATGGAGCAGCGCTGTGACTAAATGTGGAAAAATACATCAGCAGCCTACAGACTTGTTGCTAAACACATCCTCCCATCATAAGGCAGCAAAGACCTGACATTTCTTTTCAGACTGTTTCAGCTTTTAATATTTGATATTGCAATCATCCGTTTTCTATCATGTTCTTTTTATTTAATGAGTTGTTGAAAATATTTACTTTCTTCTCCAAACATCTCTGTCTTGTAACCATTCTGGAGGCATCTGGAACTGAAGTCTTTGATACTCTGTTTATCTGATTTTAGCTCATTCAAAATTTCTATCAAGAGAAATCTGGAAGTCATTAAGATAATTTATGTTCTCCATCTAAAGCCATTAAAATAGTAGTGATTGTAATTCTCTAGGCTCTGTGTATGTGTGTGGTTGGTTTTTAAACTTTGTTGTTTCCAGGATGTTCTAATAACCTTGGCTCTCCTTCTGCCTTAATGTGGAAGGACTATTGCTGCGTTACATTTGATTATCTTATTTTGGCTTGGTACTGGGAAGACACAAATGAAAAAGCTTATTGAAATTGATGGAAAACACCAAGAAAGAGAGACAATTTGAGACAGAGTGACAAGACTTGGGTTCAGTTTCCTTTTCTGCTGCAAGTGATTTGATTTCTCTATCTCGGTTTTTTGTCTGAAAATCAGGGATAACTCTCCTTTTCCTCCTGTCCTTTGAGTTCTCAGTCTAATATCTCCAAAATAGAGGATGTCTTTGATGTATTGTCAACAAAAACTGACCCCAGAACTTAGACATAGGGTCAAGGAATCCTAACTTTTTGTTAAGATGGATGGCATTGCTGGGAAGTCAGTACTTCTTTGGAATTTGGTGGTGCACCTAACAAATGTCTCTACGGTTCAGGCTTATGTGGTAAATTTATTCTCAAATGCGTGTCAGTAGAACCTTTTAACAACTGTTAAATGATATACTGAGGATTTTGGGGTAGCTGACACCAGCAAAATGTTCTGGCATGAGGGAGAATTTTAACCTTTGATAGAAATGTCAGCTTCTGTCAAGATCATGAGGTACTTTTTTAATTGTCTACGAGATTTTTGTTCATCTTCAGTTAATAAAATATACGACGGAACCTGCTAAATTTCTCTCTGTCCCACATGGTTAAGACAAAACTTCTGCATGCAGTGAAAGTTGTATAACTAACTGTAGGCAACTTGGAAAATACAGATATGAGAAAATAAATGAGCTGGGACCCAAGCCATCTAATTTACTGCCAGAATTGCTCTGAACTAAAACAAAAAAAACCCAAATATACTTATCTCTGTAGCTTAATTAATTAAAACTTTAAAAAGTAATTGAGACCATCTGTATTGTGATTTCACAAACAAAGCAAAGTGCTCTAAGCAGAGTGAGGGAGCGCTGTATCCAGATGATCTATCCCTCAGCAAATGCTGTCATTTTTTTTGTAATGTGGCTGGATATAAGTCTAGGAACACAAAGCACAAATTTTGTCACTGAAACCATTATATTTTTAAGCTTAAAATGTAAACCGTGTTCTAGTCTCTTGCGACTTTCTTTTCAAAATACAGTATTTAAGCTCAAACTGAATTGGAGTCTCTAAGCTATGTGTCTATATACTTTGGCATTGGCTATGATACCACCTTACCTACAAAACAGCAATCTGTAAATAGTGTGCTGTCTTCTGCACAATAGACAGTGATTAATTGCTTTGTATTTGTCTTCAGATAGGAAAAAATCTATGAATGTTTGCATATTGATAAATGGGGGAAAAAAGATAGTGGTCATAGACTATCACGGGTTACTTGATCTCACTGTGAAAAACACGGTCTCTTTTTAATGATAGAAGTAAAAAATACGTAGAATTGCATTATTACTGTTATCCTCAATACCTGTATGTAGCCCTTTCTTTCTAGATAAGTCACTCAACCTCATGGTGGAAGGGCAACTGCTTGTGACAGACGATTTCCATTTGTTTACGTACTCACATTAATGGTTCCAGCTAAACAATTCTGGGGAAAGAAATTACTACCATGAACTGAATTTTCTCTGATGCAGAAAACCTAATTTTTCCACTTTATATAACTGGAAAGCAGGGCAGTTACTAACATTTTGGTTTCTTCACCAGGAGTAGCGAATAAATTCAATCTGGACATTTTGAGATAAAAGACTTCTGCCTGCACAAACTGCCACTGAGGCTTAGATACCACTGTTGGAAAGCTTAGAGCAAATGAAGCAGCTGTTTTAGCCCAGTTTAAACATGGTGAACAAGAGTAAAGCATATTAACTCCAGCTGTGTACTGATAACAGCTGGGAAGGAAAATCACTGCAAGGGAACCTGAAAGTAAACTTTGAATTCTAGCAGGCTTAGCTATTGTGAGTGTGCCTCTGAGGGAGAAGCGGCGATGAAAATTTGATCCATAGAAACGTGGAGAATTTAATGATAAATTCGTGTGCCTCTTTTTGTGCTTCTGCAAAGATGCAGAGCAGGTTCTGGATTAGGTGGCATCACCTTTAAAGATTTTTGCTGCAGATCTCATACTGTACTTACACTCATGGGCAATTTTGAGATCAGGGCAAGTATCATAGAATCACAGAATGATTAGAGTTGGAAGGGACATTAAAGATCATCTAGTTCCAACCCCCCTGTCATGGGCAGGGACACCTCCCACTAGACCAGGTTGCTCAAAGCTCCATCCAGCCTGGTCTTGAACACTTCCAGGGATGGGGCATCCACAACTTCCTGGGCAACCTGTTCCAGTGCCTCACCACCCTCACAATAAAGAATTTCTTCCTAATATCTAATTGAAATCTACCCTCTTTCAGTTTAAAACTGTTACCGCTCCTCCTGTCTCTACACTTCCTGATAAGTACTGAGTGATGGATTCTGTGCAGAGGAACGGTGTCCATTTTAAAGCAAGATATTGCACCCTTGCCCTGTCTGGTTAGAGACTACGCTGTAATCTCTTCAGTAGTGTTCTGTTTTCCAGAATAACATGTACCAGTATTCAGGCTACTTCTGAGGTTTTTATGTTTGAGTCACTTGCATTTTGTTCATTTTGGTCTATTGAGCACAAAGTGCAGTATAAAACTAGAGGAAATAATTAATGCCACTTAGTGGTAAAACCGGCAAAAATTACTCAAGAGTAATTGCATTAAACCAATATTCCCTTAAGTCCTTGTTGCAGTAGAATAATGGTTTACTTAGGTTTACGTGTAATTAGAATTTGCTTCTAATCAGTACTTTGTGATAGCTCATGATTCTGGAACAGTTATGTAGTTGTAATAATAAACCTTGATTGTATTTCACACTAGTATTTTAAACATAACAAGTTAATTCAAGGCTTCCTCATGAAGACAGGTGCTCTCAGTGACTTTGCAAAACCTCTAAGTTAAAACAGAAACAGCAGTGCTGAGGTCCTGTAGAGTACAAAAGAGCAGGTCAGTAAGTATGTGCTGTGTTTCATCACTATTTGCAAATTGATGCATCTATTGGTAACTTTCAGTTGCACCCTACCCTTGGAAACAAAAAGGTAAGACCAGAAAGCACATGTTTTCTAAGTTACATGAAGTGTCCGTAGCTTAATATTGCTACTTGGCATCCATCAGAATTTTGAGGGGCTTTGAATGAAGGAAAACTTTTGGGGATATTCGTGTTATTTCCACAGTATTTGTGTGGTTCCCTAGCTTCCTTTGGATACACATACAAAGAAAATGACAGCACTGTTCAAGCTGCAGGTGGGATTGATTTCTGTGCTGGAGCACAGAAACTTTCAGCAATTTCTTATGATTGAGATAACTGAGCAAACGTGTCCATTTTTGTGTAATTGTTATCTTCTCTCTGTACTTTCTCCCTTTCTCTTACTTGTTGTCTTTCCCATCCCTTCAACTTATGTTCATGTTCTGTTTGGTGCCTTCTAAGCTCTGTGGAGCTGGAATCATGTCTTGGGTACATTTTACAAAGAACCTTGTGTACTTTAGGTACATGTAAAGGACTAGACTTAGCCAAAATTTTGGACAGGAGGCAATGCAGCTGTCTGTGTCCCTCTGAAAAGGGAACATAAGGATATGAATAAAGACATTTAAATGAGGCCAGTTAGTATTGTCATAAAAGTTCCTTTAATGTTAACCATCTGTTATAGACTTGTTCTCATTCTTTAGTAGATTACATGCCTTTTATTTTGCTGAAAGTCAGCATGCTCTATTTCTGTATGCATAGCAGACAATTATATAATAAAACAGGTCTTCAGTTTCATGTGTATACAATTATGAGAAAGCAGTAGCTCCTCAAAGAAGGCAATTTTGGCATCACTCATAAAGAGTGTTTTCAAATGTAAAGTATGGAGTATGTTGAGTGAAAAATGTAAACGCGTACGGATGTATGTGAAAATAGTACATGAATGAAAGAGGATACGAGAAACACAAACAAGGGAAATGGAATAAAAAAACACATCTTGCAAATGACTTGACAAGACCACATCAAAACAGCAGTAAAGCTGAGTAAACTCCAAAGCACAGTGGCACACACAAATATGAGGAGAATTTTAGTGTTCATGAAAGACAGGGACCTGTTTGAGTGGGTGACTGAAAGTACTTGGATGCTGTAGCTTAAAATGATTTTCTCTTTCTCTATTCTTTTATATAGAAAAGAATTTGTCTCAGTGAGGGAAATCTGATGGCTCTGATCCTTTTATCACGGGAGTAACTTTCTCATTGACCCTGGGATTGTGTCCAATAAGCAATCATGTATTAAATAACTGATAATACTGAATTTTGATTTCAGTTGTTCCCATCTAATACAGTTTGGTTTGCTGTGTTTTTCAGGTTTGAATGCTACACTGGATCTTTGATTGTGGTCACCTCTAAATTGCAGCACTGAAAACAATGGCAACAGAATGTATAAAAAACTGCTGTAAATGGTGTTTCTGCGTGGAAAAAGAAAAAAATGATCGTGAGTTCTGATATAATGACATCAACTAAGGGTTTTGTTGTTCTGGCTTCATTAATGATGAGATTTCCCATTAATAAAATGACTGTGTCACCCCTGATAAACTTGAATTCTTTTATAACATCCAAAATTCTTTCCATACCTCCACTTGGAGATTGAACACATGCTTGTTAGTGTTATGAATTGGAATTGGAACTCAAAAATAACACTTGTCTGGAGTCTGCTCTTTGCAGCCTGGAATGCTGTCCAAAAAAGCAAACTTTTTTACCCAAGGCTGTGTAAAGGTCTTGTATCTTTCAAACTCTTAAGAGTGAACACTTTTTTAAACTCCCTGTGGATTTGCTGTTAGGGTTTTCTTTGGCATCTTAGTTTTTTGAAGAACTCTTCTATAATACAAATGCACCTCTTGCAGAAATTCACTTAAGAGCAAGATAACTATAAATATAGAAGCTTGGGCAGCAAAGAGTTTGGATCAGTACAGGTGTCATGAGGATGAATGTCTTTTCTAGGTACGAGTCCTGAGTACTGGTAAAACTGAATACTAGCAGCCATAAAGTAATGTATCAAGCACAGATTCTATTAAATAAAAGAGATCTGTTCATAGTATTGTTCAAAACTTAATGCACATGTGGACTGTCTGTTTTTCTTGCTCTTTATTTTTAGCAGTTTCCATGGTGCAGGAATCTGAAGCAGTAGCCGCAAGCAAGCCAACTATTGTAGAGAAGCCTCCATTGTCTTCTGTGTCAGTGAAGTGTCAAGTTGGCTGTTCAGAGGACTATCTGCTTTCTAAACTGCCCCTGGATGGTCAGGAGGTACCATTTGTGGTCCCTCCATTCAAATTGGCTTATGTACAGCCGAAGAACCTTCCAAGTATCTCACATGCTGGAGGGATTCAAGGTAAAACATTAACAGCATTGCTGAAACAGTTTTTTAGCTTCTGCTGCTCCTTGAAAGTTGTCACGTAGTCCTACTGAAAGCATGTATTTGCAGAACTTTTCTAGAAGCCCGATCTTGTCTCCTTTCTCTCTGGACATCCAGAGAAGTTTTGGGAAGGATGTCCTGCCACTATGAATGTCTGTGATGTTGCATGTATAAAACTGAAAGGGAGGATTGCACACCCATGCTCAGAGTAATGCAAGACACTTAAAGGAAACAGAAGCTTTCGTAAAGAATTTATTGGAGGCAAGGAAAGACCTAACGTCCCCAGCGTCCACATTGCTCAAATAAAGAAAGAGGCTGGTCTGGCTTTCCTGTTTAATGTACTGATACATTTAAACATACTAACACATTTTCCTTTTCAAATTTTGCTAATATATAGCGTGTACTGCTACATGGTGGATTTTTTTCACCCTGCTATTTCCTGCTCTTTAGGAGGTGTCACAGATCTCAGTAGTATATAAGGTTGCACATCATACTACGAGTGTTTGATGCACAAGAATCTTGTGCTTCCACCTCTGTCAGTTAGTCCCATTCTCAGACTGCCAAAATGATGTACATGCAATTTAGGCACAGTGGCATTTTAATTGGCCCAGTACCGTGAGTTACAGGGCATATGCTGTCGCTAGGCTCTTGGGCCTGCCAGGAGATGCCTAGAATTAGGTAAGGGAAGATTTTGGCACAGGGACATATGTGAATGGTTGTTTTCTGTAGAGTTGCTTTGCTTCGAGGATGTGATAAGCTGATAATATGCTTTTAGTCCCATGTTACTGTATTTCTTTTCTGAGGGTGGAAGCCCTTATAACTGAAAAAAGTCAACCACATGTTGCATAATAACTAATGCAGTACTACTTACTCTTTTTATGTTTGTGTGGTTTTACTCCCACCCTTCTCTCTTCTCCCCAGATCCTTGCTGTTGCTTTTTTTTTCTCCTCCTGCATGCCTATTACCAAACTTCCTCCTCACCCACCCCTGCTGGTAACACTAGGGCCAAGCTAATCAGCCGAGCAGGGCTTTTCAGTATAGATTGGCCATTTTGTGCCTGATCTTTTTAGTGGGCTTTATTTGTGATGTCTGCCTCACCAGGCATGGACAGACAACCTAATAGTTGGAGGTAGAACATGTGAGGCCCCCCTCATCTCTGAGCCTCCTCGCCTTTAGCCTCCTTGCTTCCCTCCTACTTCAGTAGCTAGTTTTTGTAAGTCTGTACCTGAGCAATGCAGGAAATGCAGGACATGCTCCTAGTAATCCCCTTGCTCACTAGGTCTGGGTTCAGGCTTTGCCTTGCTTTGTCCTGGCTTATCCTCAAGACACTGTACAGAGAAGTCCATCAAGGACTCTGAAGCATGAATGTTCTCCAGGGAGAAGGAAGACGTGTCTAACAACTTTTAGATAATGTTTTCTTTGTTCATGCTGTTCTACACAAGCTTATCAGTCAGTGACTTACAAACCAGTAACTTGTCTTCATTGGGAATTCTGCTTCATCATTTCTGAAGGACCTGACGAACAGAGTGGCCCTTGGGCTATAAAGCTGGTCAATCTTCTGGCAGGATGACCTGACTCTTCATAATTGTCTCTCTTGAGCAAATATTTTAAATTCTTGAACAAATATTTGAAAAGTGGCTCTTATGTTAAGTAGGTAACTTCCATTTCTCTTTCCAAATATAAATACTTATTTTTTTAAAGTACAGCTTTCAAGCCTTATTAAAGTTGTGTTTAAAAATGCGAAGTTTACTTTTTAGGGAGATTTACTAAATACAGTGAAGTGTGCTGTCATTCCTTCTTCACATTAGCCAAAGCACCAGCATATTAAAAAAATGCATTTAGAGTATTTGCTTCTTAGACTGTTGTTAAATATCTGTAGACTCCAAGTTCTGCTCTCAGTTCCACTCCATTTTCTGTGTGTGTCTGACCATTTTCCTGTAGTGAAACAGGACATGCTCAGTGTTAGCTCCTGGCATCCCTTCTGAAAGCAATTAAGTTCTGGCAGCCTTTCTCTTCAGTACTCACTGCAGCATGTCTCATGCTCTCACAGAAGTAAGCTAGCAGGAAGAATTGTGCTCCTGGTCTGGAACACTGGCTTTTCCATCATCTGCTGTGTATCAGTTCTTTATGGCCTCACGTCTAGCATTAATCCCAATTTACGTCATGCTCAAACCCATTATACTTGAATTCTTGCTTTATCATCTCTTACGTTCCATCTCACTGTTTTAGTTATTCTTTTTTACTTACTCTACTAACACCTGGAGGGAAGGATTTTACAGCAATAATAGTTTGCCTCTTATGGTGCAACACACTTGTGGAATTGAGGGCACTTTATAATGGGGTAAAGAACTTTTTAACAGATAGGTTGAAGTCCAGGGAGGTGAAGTAAGCAAACATCAGAGCTTTGCAGAGTCTAGGTCGTCCCGTCTCCATTCTCTACTGTGCTGTTACATATGGCTTATTTTTGCTCCAGACAGACAAAATGAAGCACTACAGCAGTGTTCTTGTTCTGCTGATCAAGACATGCAGGTTTTTTCTGAAATTATTATGAATAAAGGAAAGAAAAATAGGACAGCTGTGCTGTAATGGGCTGAGTAAAGTGCTGGGAGTCAGGCATTCTCAGATCTGTCTACTTGTGCTTCAGCCAAAAATTCAAGTCATTTTGGACCAGTGATTTTAACACTGACAGACTTCCTATGGAAATTGGATGACAAGGAGGCTGCAGGCACAAGTTGCGTTATCTTTCTATACAAAACCCCCTCCTGAAGGTCTGGGGGTCCATTAGCCAAGTGGGAATGTCCTGGGGGATGGTAGCCAAATAAGTCAGAGGTTTTATGGACACATGGTCCTACTTTTCCTGTTAATTTCTCTCTTGCTGTCTGTCCTTGGAGTATTTTAACTAGTTAGGCATTTATTGTAGAACTCCAAGAAAGGGTATGCATAGCTTTTTATGGCCAATTTAGTTCCAATGTTTGTTACACATTATGTCAGATTTCCACAGTGTGCTATGTGTGTTTTCTTTACTTTCTCTCTTTTTTTCCCCTTTTCCTGAAGCAGATAATGTTGAAATATTTTGTCCTTTGCCCTGAAGGCACTCTGCCTGCCTTATGAAGCCAGGCAGCATTTGTTATGTCTGGAATTCTTGTATTTGATGTTTACTTGTGCTCTGCAGAATCTGCCAGAGCCTCATTTGGTGACCGGAAAGCAGAACTGCACGGCGTGTACCAATGGCCCTGCTATGACGTGTACAACCCATTCTATTTGGAGCATCGGGTTTCTCCAGATCTGATTAGGCGCTTCCAAGCAAAATCAGATAATAGGAAATTATATGGATCAGGTGAGAAAGACTGCACCCTTACTTTTCTGTCTTCCTCTCCTTCCCAAGGTTTATACGTAAGAGAAGAAAGCCATTAGTCTACAGAAGATGTGTTTGATTATAGCAGTTCTCAAACTGGTCTGTATGCTGGTCTATTGGTGAATTGCTCTGTGGAGCCAGCTCTGCTTGATTTCCAGCTGCACCGTTACGTTCTGTCTTTTGGGGGCTTAACAAGGCTTGCACGCATCACACGAAGGTAGACAAATTGGCAAAGCAAGCTAGTGTAGTTGCCTCCGGTCCAAAACAGAATGCAGTACTGGAGATTCCAGCTACCAGTAATAGGAGTGAGGGAGACGGAAAAAGGAAGTCAGGCAGTATGTTGAGTGGAGGAATGCCCAAGGAGTATCTATATGGAGAGAGGAACAAGCACCAAAAAACATTCAGGAGCAGGTAATGAGAACAGGGAAGTGATGCTATACGCCAGCTTTTTCGTAGTTTGCTTTTGACGGTGCCAAAATGTCCCCACTTCTCATTGCATAAATGTGTTTAAGAACGGGGGAGGGCTGTGATATAGTAAAAGTTTAGATAGTGCTTGGCTACCAAGGTAAGAAACTTTCTCCTGTGCCCGTCATTGGCGTATGTATCCTATAATGAATGCTGTTTAGAGTAAAGCAGATGACTAAGTGTTGCTTGCTGTAAGTGATTGCTAAGGCAAACACATTCAGAAAACTCCTACACTCGAAGAAATGTACACATCTCTCTATCACATCGGAAGCTGGCAACAGCATGCATTTTTAAAGATGTTTTATTTAGAATGGTATAGCATGCTTATTTTACAGCTGGGGGAAACATCTCAGACTGTGTCCGGTTTTAAAAATAATTCTGAATCGCCATAGAGACAACGTGAAAAGACTAGTCCATTATTATTTTTTTTAAGAGAACAAAATGCACTTAGAATTATAGCAGCCTTTAATGCATATGGTTTTCCTAGGCTTTGCAAGCACCTGTGGTGGGAGCCAAATGGGTTTTACAAAACTGTCTTGAACATCTTCCCTTCAGTTCATCATCTCTTTTTCCATTTTTCTTCAAGCTGAGTAAACACTTCACTAGTTTTGCCTTAGTAAGCTTAAACGCAAGAAAGGTCACTTAGAAGTCTACTCTAGACACACTTAAAATGCCTCCTTCCTCCAGTTTTTGACAGCTGTTTCAAAAGCTAGATGATTCTCTTCCGTGTGCATCTATAGACTATTTAAGAAAAACTCGAAACCTATTTTGTTGCAGCCAGAGCTATGATACTTTTCATGTGCACGGGCTTAGAGCTACAGAATGTGTTTATTTGGAATTTATTTGAAATTCTTGAATTTTCATGTAAAGTCCCTCCTCTTGAAAAAACAACCAAAACCCAACAGCAAACTGAAAAATAAATTGGTTAATATTTTCCCCAAATTCTAGTTATTATTGGTAAACAACATATGTTTATGGTTAAAATTTTTCTGCTTTTTATATTTTGCACACAACTTTCTCAGTATAAAAATAGTAATTTTTTTCCATTAAAAATTTAAGATTTTGAAAAAGGAACTCTTTCCGCCCACCCCCTTGTTCTTTGAAAATTTTAACCAGCTTTACTAGAAATAGCAGATCATACTGTTTTTAAAGTTGGTGATTTGTAACTTGTAGGCTTGAGTGGAAGTTTCCCAGTAGTTTGTGAAAATCATGAGTAGTGAATATAGAATTTATTTCCATAGCCATAATCAGTTTCAAATCAAGTAACAGGCTGGTCTCTCCCATTCTATCAAACAAGGTTTCTAGGCCTCATATGATATCATAACGCTATTTCTACACCAGCCTCAGTGAATAACTCAGCCCTTTTGTGTCATGCACAAGAGAGAATTTGGAACTCATTCCAGACATACAGACCTTTGCTAAATTTTATCTAAGTGATGTTGTTACTTTCTTTTCCCTCCCATGGGTTGTCAAAACTTGTTCCCTTTTTCTTCCTTGGGAAAAGAAAGAATTATTCTTTATTGTCACATCTCACAATAAGCATAATTGGTTATTTCTTTTGATAGCAATAAAAGGGAAATAAATTTTCATTAACGAGGGATGTAATTCTGTTAAGCTATGATCAGTTAATTGTAATGGAAGTCTTCTGAAATACCGTAACATAGCATTGCAACACAAAGCAGTTCATCGCATCAGATAGTACTAGAAGTTAAACCATACTGCTTTCAGTCATTTCAGTACAGGTCAGTTTTGAAGTTGGGAGGCTTTAAAATCCTCTTGAACGTTACTGGAGTCAGCAAAGATTCCTGAATCAGTGGCATTAGTTCAGCTCTCATTTTCTAGTGATGCTCAAAATATGCATAGACAATGTGCTCTAGCTCTTTATTGTTTTGAGGTCAAAAGAAAACTGAGAGCTACCCTTCTATAAAATAAAGATCTTACTTTTGTGCTGTAACAAGTATATGTCATCTTAGAGTTAAGACTTGCTTTGTCTGAGATCTAGTAAGGGTGCAGAGTATGGTGCTTTGACACTGTGATCAGTAAAGCCAGGGAGATGAGGCCAAGTTTAGCAGGCAGCATGTTTTTTGCCACTGGGATCTTTACTGTGGGAAAAATTTAAAAAAGTTAACCAGTTCTGGCTGACTGGATTTAAAAACAAGGCTTTTCTGTTTTGCTAAGGCATCTACTGAAAAAAAAAACATTTTTCTTGAGGAAGTAACTTTGAGGCAGGCTCCCCATTCTACCAGTGCTACCAATGTGACCGGGCAAGTTTCAACTATTTCAAAGATGGAATTAAGATATTTTAATGGCTCGTTGTCTCCATTTTGTCATTTCAGGCAAGTGGTTTGGGAAAGGGAATTGGGAATGGTGCTGACATCCTTCCTTAGATGTTACTTAGCTAGGTTTTAATTCTACCATAGGTCTACATAAATTTTGAAAAAGCTTCTTAGTGGCGGTTTTTTGTTGGTTTTTTTTTTTCAGTGATGCTTACATGATTTTTATTGTTCTTTTTGTCTTTTTAGTTAGTGATTTAAGACCTAGCGCTTTGCCTGGATCATTTGATGTAAGTCGTTCAATGTTTGATCTCAGAAGCCCACCTCATCGATTCATGAAGGTGAGTTCTCCTTGTAACTTAGGATATACTGAAAACTCAGCTTGGTGTATCTGTTCCTGATGCATTGTGTTTTCAAAGTAAACGCTGAAGGGCACTGTAGTATGCACAGAAAGGGCTACAGGGAAAAGTTCCACGTCTTGACCAACTTCAAGAGGCTCTTTTCTTGGTATCTCCTCTGATTAGTGCTGTTCTGGCCCAACGGGGCTGCTGAGAAACCTGAGTAGGCTGTTAGGCAGGATAAGACAGACAAGAGGTTGTGGTTCGTCTTCTTGTGAGTTCTCCCATCAGTTGAAAAGTGGAACACTAGAAGTTTCTGTTGATGCAAAAAAATGCATTTTTTGTCTTTTTTTTTTTTTTTTTTTTTCCCAAATAATCATCTTTTATATAGAGATGAAGTTCCATACATATCGGTGAACAAAAAATTCTGTGCTGGCCATATGTGTCCTGTATTAGCTCTTTGCGTCAAAGTAGTAATTCTATGCTGCTGGATCAAGAGACTGGTAGGGAATGGGACAATTATTTGAAATTGGATGCTGTTTCTTTTTTTCCATCATGTCTTGTCTGATGGTAGAATCTCTCTGGCTTTTTGCATCTGTTGCTCTGAATGTGGTGACATATTTTTTTTACCCCCAGAGATACGATTCATTCTCCAGTGTACCTAGCAGTACTTCTTCCAGAAAGGATTCACAAGGCAGTAACAGGAGTCTAGGTAATGTTTTGTTTGTTTACCTTGTAATGAAATATTTCCCTTTGCACTCAAAACACTAAGCTGTCTCTACTGTTGATAATCTTTTTTTTTTTTTTTTTTGAGATGAATCTGATTAGCAAGTCACTTTGGAGATTACTTTGCAGTTTGAAATTAAGAATTTTGGACTTGCACTTTGAGCCTTCGAGGAGTTCTTAGGCTTTTGAAAAATTCATCCCTGGATTTACTACCCCAGCGAACTAAGAAATTACAGATGTTCTGTTACGATAGAATGTAGCACCTTGGTCAAAGCTCTAGTCCTTTTTCATGTATCAGTATTTTTTTGTGAGAAGTGCATATAATCCAATACCCATATTACACGGGGAATTAGGCAAGAATACTGCATGCTAACCTAGTATCCTTATTTATGAAAGAATGCTGAAGAAGTGGAGATACTGAAAAATAAACCGTCTAAAATTAATCAAGTCGCCATGAAAGTCACCCTGCTGGAATCCAGAATTTTACCCAGCCTCCTCAAAAAGAAGACTGAGGGACAATTACCTGGTTTCAGTTATGACAGACAAACGCTGGATATTAAACAGCTCTTCTGACTTGGAGAAAAGCATAATAGTAAAATGTTGACTAGGCTGGAATTGAAATCTGAAAGATGAAAAGCAGGCCAATTTATAAACTTAACAGTGAAAGTGATTAATTTAAGGGAAGTGATAGACTATAAATGTGTTCTAGGTGTCTCAAACACATGCTTTTTTCCTTTCTAAAAGTTGTTTGAGTACAACACAAGTTACTAAATTCAGTAGAGGTAACTGAGGTAATCGTGAAGCCTTTTAGTTATACAGAGGGTCAGGCTACAGGACTTCATGGATATTTTGTCCTTAAAATGTAGGCATTAAGATATTTCAAACCTACTTTAAGAGAAGTTTTCAAAGATAGGCAGTCCACCTCCTAATGAGTCCCCTTATTCTTGGAATGAACTTTTAAGATACTGCATTACTTCTAAAAACACTAATTGGCTTTCTTCCGTAGATACTATTACATTATCAGGTGATGAACGAGACTTCGGAAGACTGAATGTGAAGTTGTGTTATGTTTCTTCCGTAGAACAGATTTGGATTACAGTTTTACATGTAAGTAAATATAAATAACCTGATTATTATTTACTCAAATAGCTGTTTTACTATACTTAGTGTTAATTCTCATTAAATTTGGCTCTGTTACTTTAAGGAATACTTTTAGGAGAAAAAGAAAAATACTACTTAGTATTAATATAAGCACAGTTCAGTCAAATTTTATACTGGGCTTTATTCAAAGTATCTTCCTCTCCTTTTTTTCCTATTGCAACCTCTGTTCTGCTGCAGTCAATAGTTAAAAGTAGTGTATAACTCTTTATGTTACTACACATATATTCTGATTGTGGAGTGAGGAACTGTTCAGCAGAGATAGAAAGCTGAACTGATAGAAGCAGGAACAGGCTGGTCCTGCCGTGAAAATTCGGAGGCAGCAAACAGGAGCAACTGACTTAAAATCTAACAATTCCTTCATTGCAGAACCATAATAGCACTTTGAGGACATTTAGCTTCTTGTGGCTTTTTTGTTAGCTAATGTGATGCTGTTACGCTGTCTGTTTTATACACTTCCAGGAACTGTGAATAATTTTTAGGCAATGGAAGTCTGAATAGTCAGAAACCTCATAACTGCATCAAGTGATAAATACTGCGTAAGGGATTTCATGATTTATCTGTTGTCAAATTGCCACATAGTGAAATCATTAAAATCTACCAAAAAACTTTTTACCCTCTGGTTGTGAAAATGAATTATTAAATGATCTGAAGTGACACAATCATTACACTGGCTTTGATTTATATTAAATATTACAGCAATTATGCATAATTCTAGAATAGTGTAGAAAACACTGTTTCTAAGTTGTCTGAAGGCCAGAGTCTTACATTGTCTAAACTGACTGTGTTTTCAATGTTGCAGTGCAAAGACCTGAGCTGGCCTTCTAGCTGCGGGGAAAATCCTCGTATCTCTGTCAAGGGAATTCTCACATTGCCCAAACCAGTGCATTTCAAATCTTCTGCTAAGGAAGGAAGCAATGTAAGTAGAGGCAGAGAAAACACCAAGAAATTTTCTTCCCCTCAAAAATAAAAGTGAAATGTAAATGGATTTTTAAAACAGACCAAACATCGACTCCTGTGCCATATTTGCTGTGGTAGTTGCCTAGGTTCAAGTTTCGTCTCCCACCTCCAGGCTTCTCAAAATCCTAGTAAAAGCCTTGTTCCACTTCCTCCCCGTATATCCTCTCTTGCACTGTACTGTTGCCCTCCTCCCAAGTCTGCAGGACAAGGTACTCTCACAGGGGACTGAACCATGAGCTGCTGGCATTGGCAGCTTAGTGGTGGGAGACTGGAGGAAGACTGGGCATACCTGCGGGTGCACAGTCACCCGAGGGAAGGCAGATGATCATGGAATCACAGAATGGTAGGCGTTAGAAGGGACCTTCGGACATTATCTAGTCCAACCCCCCTGCCAAAGCAGGGTCACCCACAGCAGATTGGACAGGAATGCACCAGGCAGGTTTTGAATATCTCCAGAGAAGGAAACTCCACAATCTCTTTGGGCAGCCTGTTCCAGGGTCTGGCACCCTCAAAGTAAAGAAGTTTTTCCTCGTGTTGAGATGGAATTCCCTGTGTTCCAGTTTGTGCCTGTTGCCCCTTGTCCTGTTGCTGGGCACCACTGAGAAGAGCCTGACCCTATCTTCTTGACGCCCACCCTTTAGATATTTATAAGCATTGATGAGGTCCCGTCTCAGTCTCCAGGCCTGAGAGGCCCTGGTCTCTCAGCCTTTCCTCATAAGAGAGGTGCTCCAATCCCTGCCTCTCACTAGGGCAGGAGGCAAAGTTCATACTTCCTCTCTACAGAAAGTAGTGAGAATTGGTTGCATGGGACAAGGCTCCTGATAGGGGCAGTAAAGGAATATTAAGGGGGTGGAAGGTAAAGCAACATAAACCTCCCATAATGTGAGTCAATGGTGAAAGAAAAATTAGCAGGAGAGACTGAAGCTAAAGGCCACAGGAGAATTTGCTATGACAGTGTGTGTATGCTGTTGAAAAGCTCCAGAAGAGAGAACCTCAACTCATTATGGTAGTGAAAAATAATCCAGAGCTCTGTCTCCACAATGAGGGGGTGAGCCTGTGGGAGCTTACTATTTTAAAAGCCCAGTTTTCCATGGCAACCTCAAGTGGTAACTGGGAGCAGTGGCTATAGGACCAGGAAGCTTTGGTTTCTAGGTTTTGGGTTTGGTGCAACTGTCTTCCAATGGTGATGTTACCCCTCTGTTTTTTTCTAGGACATTGAATTTATGGAAACTTTTGTATTTACCATTAAACTGCAAAGCCTGCAGGCTGTCAGATTGGTATTTAAAATCCAGACACAGACTCCCAGGAAAAAAACAATTGGAGAGTGCTCCTTGGCACTGAGGGAGCTCAGCTCAGAGGAGTCAAGTCATTGGCTGGATATATCTCCTCCTTCCAAAGCACCTGTAAGTGCCAAGACTGCAAAAGTATGTTGTTATATCACCTAGAAAGAGTTGCTGGAATTGAAAGTAAAATAATTTGGTGCTAATTCAAGGCTCACAACAAACAAGGGTTTGTTGTTTGGTTTTGTGGGGGTTTTTTTTCCTACTTTCTTGGGGAAAGGCATTTTGATGGGGGAAAAAAATGCACATAGCTGTTCTGGTCATAAACTGCAGCTGTTTCTGGGAAAAGAACTAAAGCAAGCTCTTTCACACCATGGCCCAGAGCTTGAGGGAGGGGCATTCTGGGGAAATATTCAGCAAAAGACATTGGGTAATTGCCTTTTCTGACCAAAAAAGCATCAGAAGTTCCTTAGGATTCACAGCAAGAGCTCAGAGCAAATGGAATCTGCTTTTGTTATGGAAGAAAAGTGCTAAGATCTTCAGTGGCTTGAAGCCGCAGAGATAGCTATATATTTAATGTTCCACTTGCATGCTGTGAAGTAATAATTCAGGCAGTTCATTTCCATTAGTGTAAGAAGAAGCAGGTGGTTTTCACAGTGGGATTTTCTTTCCCCCTACCCGCACTTTGTTTGTTTCTTTTACAGATTGTGTCTAGACATTTGTATTTTCAACAAATTAAACTTGAATTAGCAATTCAAAAGCAAATCTCATCTAAGCGTGTCTTGAGTAGTACTCTTGATTTCTAACATAAGTTACACTTGACATTTTTTAGTTCTAACAAGAATAACCATATTGCTTCAAAAGCAATAAGATTAAGTGAAAGAGGAAGCTAATTTAGAAGCTGCTTCATCCCAATGTAAATTCCTGAATCATCTCATAGTTTCTCTCTCTGTGTTGGCTTTCCTCACCATTACACCCAAGAGCCCTCCAGACACTGCTGGAATTCATCTCTGTACTGCCCTCTGAGGCAGCGAACTACCCGGCTTGCCAATAGAGAGCCAAAGCTCAGAGTCGAGTGGCTCCCTCTCAGGGTTATACAGAAATTTTGTGGCTGAGCTGCAAAGAGAATTTGGGTCTCTTCGATGAACTGGAGCCTGACTTCCCTTCATCTGACCTGTTGCTCTCTGGCTTGGTGCATTTTGCTTCACTGACATGCGTTAAGACTTGAAGGGAACCAGGACTAGCAAAGTCCTTTTAAATGGAGGTTGTCAGGAAAGCTGGGTCTCCCCTGGCCTTCTCCTGCTGTTCCTACAGCATTCAGAGTACGTTAGCGTTTGATGGGAGAGTAGTAAGGATGCCTCAACACAACTTTGCCACTAGAAATATTCTAAAAAAACAATTCAGACTGGTGATCTCAGTACATCCAGAGTGTGCGAGGGGGTGTATGTGTGTAGGCATGTAAAACACAAGTACTTCCATAACATGGGAAACTCCGCAGCGTTCAGTCACTCTAAGCGTTCATGACATTAAGTGATGGGGCCTTGTATCTATGGAAAGCATTGCTTATATTGCAAATTCGAAAGTGTGGCAGGAGAACTCTGAAGATCTTTGTGTTAGTGGAGCACACCTGGTCTCTCACTTCCACACTCAAGTTTAGTAGAGCTGCTGTCTGGTTTTCCCTGTATGTGTCTGCGCTTACCATTAAGGAATCTTTCCCAGGTGAAAACTGAGGACTCATTTATTTATCCGTCATCTCTGGCTGCAGCCCACGAGGGCCAGATGTGCGCTGCACATAAGCAGTCCATCAGCGGAGCACGTGTACTGCAGCTATGACAAGTGCGAGATGCACTGAGTTGCTGTGCATCTGCAGGTTGTGTATACAACACACGCTTGTATTTCTGTCCAGGAAATCCCAGATAGAAATGTGAGAGCCCAACATATGACAGAATTCCTGTGTTTCCTGAGTTTAGAAGCAACTTATTCCAGATGTTATGGCAATATTCTTCTGCTTGTAGGTGTGCCGCGCAGAACTTCAAGTAGGAACTTGTTTTCAAGCAATAAACAGGAGGATTCAGTTACAGATTCTTGAAGCACAAAACCTTCCAGTTTCATCTACACCGCTCTCTTCAAGTAAGTTACATCAGCTGTCTCATGCCTCCTGTCTAAAAGCGTTTGTAACAGGTAAATTGCTGCTCAAATGGGTTGGCAATTCATCACATTCCTTACAAACCTCAGACTAACATATTGTGCAGTAGATTTCCATTGCCAAGGCTTGTTTCCACAGATGTCTGTCTTGATTACTTTTTGTTTGGTTTGAAGCTGTGTGTTTATGTATTTTGGAAGATTTTTATCCAAGTATTAATCCTGACATATAAGAGCATTAGCTTGCACTTGCTGTTTGGATACTGTGTTAATCAATTCAATATTATTGAACATACTCTGTGTGACTTGTCAGGAAAGCCATTGTACAGCTCTTTTGGCCAGACTTCTGGGAAATTGTTGCAATTTGAACCATACATGTGGATCTTGTCAGTTGGGTTTTGAGTGTGTTTGTGAGTAACCCTTTGTGTGCTGTGCCTTTTTCCCTCCCTTTTGTACTAGATTTCTTTGTGAAAGTTGGAATGTTTAGTACAGAAGGGCTGATCTATAAGAAGAAGACTCGTCTTCTGAAGTCCACTAATGGCCAAGTGAAGTGGGGAGAAATGATGATCTTTCCAGTTAGCCAAGCTGAACAAGGAATTAGCTTTCTCATCAAGCTCTACAGCAGAAGCTCAGTGAGAAGAAAACACTTCCTAGGACAGGTTGGTTTCTGCTAACTAGCATGATATCCTTTACTTAAAATCCAGTTCCACAGGTTTCTTGGTATGAGTTTTAAAATACTTTAAATAAACAAAATAGTAAATTCTAAGAAACTTTTCTGGATTTAATAAACCCAAGGAAGAATAGTACTGAGCTTTTAAACATGCACTAGCTTCAGAATGGGAGTTGACATTTGATTTTTCTTTTAAAAAATCTTTAAGTCATTTTTGTGTGGGGTATTACTATGTGAAAGATTCCTTCCTCCAGACAGCTGTAGGATCTGCTCCTTGCCTCTAGGCTTTCTAAAGAAAACAAACATAGTGCTCACAGGAGCTCCAGAACCTACAGTGTACTGTACAGAAGGGGGGGTGTTGGCGTACCATACCAATACGCTCACAAACAGGTGTGTGTAAGAGGAAGTATCAACAGCTGCAATATCAGACTGCCTTCCTGAGTAAAACAATGCTGAAATTAGCACAATATTCTAAATATGTTTGGTCAAGTGATAGCATAGGTGACCAAACAACATTGTAATTTTTTTTTAACAGCTGGATCTTCAGTAGTATCACTTTGAAAGCATAGTATCTCTTTGAAAGTATTTGTGTGATTATTTTTAACCACCACAAAACTCAGTATTCCGGTGCCTTTTTATTCTCTCTGTCCTCTTCCCCTGGTTGTTCTAATTTACCATCATCCTGTCCCTTCTTTCTCTCCTTTTCTTTTTGTATAGTGAGCCATAGCTGTTCTTAATTCCCTGTGCTTTCCCTGACCCAGCTAGATTTACTAGCAGAATTTTAATATATGCATAAATGAATAATGTAGAATAGATTTTGAGACTCCCGACTGTAATGTCCCTTGTCAGATGAAGGGCTGTGCTACCCTTAGGTACAGAAAATGGTACTGTCTCATTCTGGTGATGTTTCTTGTGCCTGCTGAAGACATGCAGTTTTAGGAGATGTTGATGTGCTACAGAAATGATGTGCCAGCAAGAGCTATGTGAAGTTCCTCTATCTGTTGGTGGAAGGATTTGGAATAGGAACAGAAAAAAAAAAATGTTCTTTTTAGTTGTGCTACCTTGGGGCGAAAATAGCTGGGTATGATTTTGCAGTCACTTAGCAATATGTGAGGTCATCTCAATCTGACAAGTTGCATTTAATCATGGATCTTATTTTTAGGGGGAGGAAATGAGCTACTTCTGCTCCTCAGAGGTTGTTTGGAAAAGGTTGTTTCAGCTCATGCAGGCAGACATTGCCACATAACACATGAAGACATAAAATATGGCTCAGGGAAAAATGTACTTTGAGCAATTGGCTGGATAGCTGGAAAAAGATGAATATAGCTGGATCTATTAACTTTGTTCTTCAGAGAATGATGTTTAATTGGATGCTGTTCTAAGCAGACAATACTTAGATTAGGCTGCTTTTATAGGCATGTCTTTAATCATGAGCAAGATGTATATTGAATCTCTGTGGATGAAACATCAGGTGTCTGCGGTTTTTTGGAAGACATGCTCACTTCTTGAGGATTCATGCTTCAGCAGTGCAGGCTAAATGTACCTCATGGTGAAGGTTTCTGAGAAGTCTTAAAAAGACTCATTCTTGGAAGACCTAAGGAAATAGAGTCCTGTAAATAATGATACCTACTTACATAAGCAGAATCCATTTCACAATGGAGGCTGGTGAGAATGTTCAGGGGGAAAATTACCTCCTCGTACCTCATTTCCTCATTTAATGGCCACTATCCATTAATTGAATACTGGGAAGAAACAGACTCTTACTGCGTGACTATGTGTGGTATGGGCATGTTAGTAACCTCTGTGGAATGCAGGTTTCGCCCTGTCTGTTGGTGCGTGCAATTTTAAGTGCTCGTGAACAGGCTGGACAGCTAGTTGGGGAGGCCAGATGGCTTGCAGCCAACTGGAGTTTGAATGCATAGAGCCATCGCTGGCCCTCTTGAGCCCTTGACCCCAGCACGTGCATGTGAAGGGAGCAAGGAATGCTTGACTTAAAGCATCGTATTAAGTAGAGAAACATTAGAATGTAGTGAGTTCTCTAAACTATTTTAGAGGCTAAATTTAAACCCAGACTCCCTGTGTTCCCAGCTGAAAGCCAAATTACGTTAGTCCTAACAGAACTATATTTGTTGCTGTTATGCTTTGGTCACAGTCTACATGTTGTATCTTATTCTATACTTCCTTGGTATTTATTTGGACCTAATAAAGGTTGAGCCTCTGTGTTATATCAGGTAAACTCAATTTTATTTTTCTGTTTGTTTCTTACTGCAGATCTGGATAAGTTCTGATAGCAGTAACAGTGAAGCAGTAGAGCAGTGGAAAGATACTATCGCCAACCCTGAAAAAGTTGTTGTTAAATGGTACAGCATTGGTCCATCTTGAAGACCGGAGGTGAAACTCAGGACTGATTTTTCTACAAAGATACTCCTATTCTGTTTAAATAGTATAAATAAAAAAGTTGTCTATGCAAGCTCTTCAGAAGTTGTCCACTGGATCACAACTCAATGGTAACTGGGAAAACTCAGTTTCACCAAAAGAAATACTGGATAAATATTATTAAGAGGAAGACTTAGGAACTGGGGAAAAGTGCTCATTTGATTTTAAAAAAATCCACCTTGAAAAATACATTTTTTGCCCCTTTCAGGCCCCATAAGAGCACAGAAATCCAATTTTGGAGAGAAGCAGCTTGAATCAGTGACTTCTTCACTAGGCACTGATGTCATCCTCATCTGCAGTCTTGTCTCTGGCAGATTCCAAAGTCCATGGGAGTCATTCCAGTCAGTGGCTTGATCCCAGGTACCTATGAGCCTCTGGGGTTGCACCCGTGTTGACACCATTTGATGGGAGTAACGTGTGCCTGAGCGAGTGGGAAGGCCTGTGGCAGCAGAAAGCATAAAGGGAACTACGCAATAAGGCAGTACCCAAAGACTTTTCCAATCTCTGTCTTTGATGAAGGGTTGTTCGTTACCCTGACATGCCTGTAGCTTGGGTTTCCCCCCATCCTTCTCTCTAACCAGAGAGACTGAAAGATAGAGTTTCTCTCTCTGTGATCTTTGCAAGTGGAGGCCCTCCGGACTTGCTCTGTTTGGGTGAATTCTGGTTGGAATCAATGGAATAATACAGAGGCAATGGCCGTGCCTAGGATCAGAGCCAATATTTTTAGATAAATTACTTTCTTATATAGAATTCTTATACGTAAACCACTTCCTATCTAATGAACAATGTTCTAGCATTTGCTTACATTGCTAAAAGCCAGACTAACGTGTACAAAGGAGTAAGCAAATATTTACTGTCATAAGTGCTTTTTGATATTAATTAAAATGCAGCATATTCAGGGACTTGGACATTGTTTAAAAGATGGGCTACTACTGCAGAAATATTTGTTGCAGGTCTAGGATGCTGAAAAAAATATGTGTGGGAGTATATTTTTGTTACTTGTTTCTAGCAAGAAAAAATTACCGTATTTTTATTGCAAATTATATTTTTTCTACAAAATCCTAAGATTATTTTTTATATTAGTCCCGATATTTCCAGAGTTTTATTCACATTTATTTTTAAGGTGGGAAAATGCCATGTATATAATCAATAATATATACATCTAAAAGCACTCTTTGCACTACTTTGCCGACTGGATTTAAAAAACATATATATATTCTATTAAATCCACTACTTACACATTTACTGTTGGCTGTCTGGACTGTACAAATATGTATGTTCGTCTAGACACTGAATAATTCTATCTTTTTTTATAACTTGGATCCCGTTGAAACACCTGACATGAACTAGAGTGGCAGCGAGAGCACTCACTGCTGGAGGGCAAAGGAACAGTGGGGAGCAGAGAAAACACGGTAACAGGAAAGCACGTTGTATTTAAGCACAGTGCTTGGAGCATCTTTATTTTAATTTTTTTTTTACTTTAAGGGTTAAAAAAAAATGTAATCTCTTAGATATTTTTTTTTAATCCGCTGATAATTGAAGCTTTTAAAACTTCAGCCATCCAGATTTTTGTTGTTGAAATTTACTGTTTTGAAAATGGGCAAACAAAAGGATTTTCCCAGGATCTTGCATGTTCTGCTTTCTGACCAGTTTTTATAAATGAACTGAAGAAGTTTTTGCATGTTACTCGGAGAACAAACATCAGTTTCAGTACTGACACTCTTTGCAAAGCTCCCAGTAGGCCCAGAGGATCTTGACTGACAGCGTTAACTTCCAGCCAGATAAACCACTTGGGATGACCCTGGCCTGTTGGGGGAAACAAAAAAAGGAACTGAACCGAGCTGATTTTCTTGGAGTATCTTTACTTGAATACATGGATCTTTTTTATTCATTGTGGCTGAACTGTTCCCTTATGCAGAATGCTGCTCTACTTGAAAGAGAGGACAGGGAATATCCCAGTGTTTCAGAGGCTTCATTACCACAGAAGTGGTTCTACAGAGATTACCAGCTCAGTGGAGACTGTGTAAAATCTGACTTTTTGGGCTGTTTTAGGACACCTAGGCCTAACTGGTAATGTCTCCTTTTTCCTATGTTAATATTTAATCTATGTGTTTATAATAAAAGTTATGAACAGAACATACTCCTTTTTTTTTTTTTTTTTCCCAATTGTTTATACCAATGTTTACTGGCATCTCAAACTGAAGTTCAAGTCCTAATGTGTGAGCCGACACAGGCAGGACACAGGAACAGCCACAAAACCACGGATGAAATGCAAACAGTAAATGTAATCTCGATACCTTGCGGACTGAGGGATCTCTGAAGCAGCACCCGGGCAGAGGCACGCAAGCAGGAAGGCAGGCACTGCAGAGCTCGGTCCTTGCTAGACAGTGTTTTGAACCTGCTGTTCTCACTTGTGTATCGGGGATTCCCACAGGTGTAGTTTACCTCTGTGCTTTGATCTTTCCGACAGCAGAGCAGGAATCTCAAGAACGTTCAATAAGGTGCCTCTGAGTCTATCACAGGCCTACATTATCTAAGCACAGCTGTTCTACTTGTCAAGCACACAAGACTAAACAATGATCAGTATGAGATACGTGTTTTTTGACACCTCAGCTGCAAGTCACCTGAGCATGTTTACAGTCCTCCGTGCTGATCTTCCATTATTTTCCCATACCTACCTTTTTCTCTGAGAAAATACTAACCAAGGAGTTACATTTCATGTAGTGTTGGATGTAGGGGAGTTGACTGCTAAGACACTGAGGAGGTATGTAAGGCCTCTGCAAGATGTGCACAGGTACTGCAGCATGCTGAAGAAGGTACTTTGAGGCCTGGCTTCACCTTGTGCTCATTCCCGGACTTTTGCCTTTTCTGCATCTGTGTGTGCATTCATGTAAGAATTTAATGAATTCTTAATAGAGCTAAATACACTGTGCTTTTTTTTCTAGAAAATTGGAGCATTTATGTAGCTCGTTGCCCAGATTTGTAGAGAGAGAAACAGGCAATACTCAGCTGCAATAAGATGAGGAAAAGAAACTTCTGTTGCACTGTTTTGGCTTGGCGTTTTTTTGTTTGTGTTTTTTTTGTTGGTTTTTTTTTAAACTGCTGTTATCCTACATGTGTCCTAACTACTGGCTCCCAAGAGGAAACCAGGAATTCTCTTTGCTTTCCCTACTGAGGAAAATCATCTAGAGATGGAGAGGAACCTGCCCATCTTAAGAACCAAGAAGTGCCAGTTCATTGCATCACCATTTGCCTTGCCAGTAGACCAAAGCTGTGCGTCATCCCCTGAAATAATAGTCCAGTTCTCACAATAATGGTGCTTCTGAGGATGCCTGCCAGGTAAGAGGGGTTGTCCAGAGGATTGCTTACAGTGGGCTGGAAAATGAAACTGGTTTGGAGGATAGGGGCTGCCAGTGAGTTAATTATGTGAGGTTATCTGTGTAAGAGGTGTTGCAGAGGATGTACTGGAACGGAAAATGGCTGGAAGGAAAAGTCTTTGTCGATTATTTGCTTCCAAGCGCCTGTTGAGAAGGCACTGGGGTGCACACGCACTGACTGGCTCCTGAACAGAATTGTGAAAGATGGAAGAGAATCTGTGCTGTAGTACAATCAACCAGTTAGACAAACTTATCAGCTGCCACATAAAGCATTTTTCATCGATGATTCCTTGAGTCTGGAGCTCATCAGTATGCTTGTTATATTAGACGACAGTCCTGAAAAAACCCCAGGAGATACACGTTTTTACCTGCAGGTTCCTAGCACTAGGTCCCAAGGTACAACTGCCTTTAAAGCTGGGTGTTCCAGCAAGTGTTATTTGAATCTGAATGTCTTATAAGGCCAGCTAGAAATCACCTGAGATGTCTTGCCTTATAAGTGCAGAATATTTTTCTTTACTGCTTAGTGACTGCCTCACTATAAATGCATGTGAGACTTTGGCTTCTCCAAATTCAGCTCCTGGCTTATTTGAGACTAAGGCACCTTTCCAGAAAAGGAAAATGATGCATCGTTTCAAGACCAATCGACAGTATAAATTAGCAAGGAACTTCATGTACTCCAGGGTACGTGAAAGACGGAAAAAAGGTGTCTCAGGGCACTCTTCTAATGGTGACAGCTGTACGTTGTCCCTTTAATGCATGTTCAGCCACTATTTTGATTGCTACATCCAAGTTTACTGTCGTTGAAAATACTGTTATGAAAGCTGTTTTGTCAGTTCACTTAATTTGTAGCTATAATCACACATGGTTTATAGTTGGATTTGCTGTTGCTTCTAGTTAGTGACTCACTCGGCTTCTTAACTTATAACAATTTTGATGAAAACAGCAGAGGTTCAGAAGCTGCACCAGTTTTATTTCAATCAAGTCCAAAATGGATGAAGGTGAACTGGCACAACGGTTATGACCTTACATTGAATGTTATTCATGCAGAGATCTGCGCCTGCTTAGTTAGAAACCAACCATAGACTAAACTCAATCAGATTTTCCAGAATGTGTGTATATAATTTCACCGGTTAATCAAACAATTCTGGTTTAAGTTTATTTATTTATGACTAATAGCATTTTGTATATAAACGAGGCCAGCAAATTTATTTTTGAGTCTTTACATCTCAATGGCACGACATGGCATTCCTTTTAAGGAAAAAAATGTAAGATTCTACCTCAAAAGCTGAGTGGGTGTAACAGTTTGTAAACCACATTATCATAAACCATTACTTGGAAAATAATTGCATTTGAGTATCTGATCTTTTGTGATCACGACATAAATAATGCCCTATTGCTAAATGCATTAGACATCCCTGGTTTGTTCTTTTGTTGGCAGGACATTTGTATAAAACAAAAGGTAATTTTGTAAGCATTCAATTAAGCACATATGCTTGACTTGAAAACTGTCTGACCGATGGAGGTTGTTCTTTGAGTTATGAGTTGATTTTCCAGCCAAAGCATAAGGTTGTCTAGAAACTGGGGGCAGGGTTGTCCCACTTCTTACTTTTACCCTGCCAACATATATATGACATGGGAGGAAGGCTGCATAGTTGTGGAAAGCTTGGCATAAATCATGCTGGACATGATATACCCTCCTTGTTTTTCCAGCTTCTGCTGTAAAATTACATCACCATGTAAATACAGCCGTGTACATGATCTCATGCTTGGTGCATGGAAAAAGCCGTCACTGAAATCAGCACCATGTTCCACAAACACTGCTCCAGCAGACTCACATTCTTTTCTCTAGCTTGCACTGAGGGACGGGCCATCGTCTCTCACAGTCCATTGCAAAACTCCCGATGCGTTCAGCAGAAGCAACCAGTCTTCAAAGCTGTTTTAGTTATTTCAGCATTGTGATAGTATGATTTACCCAAAAAAAGGCTACACACAGCTTAGGGGGGTTTCTATTTCTAAAACTGATAGAAATCTGTTCACAGTGATGTTTCTGTAGAAACTGAATTTCATTGAAAGTGGATCTGCATCTCTTAAGCATAATGCAATTCTTCCCATAGATTTCAGTGGCTTTGAAACAAATCCTCTGTGCTGATTTTTTCCCATGTTTCTGACTGTGCAACTTTTTCCTTCTTTTGTTTGCCTGTACGCTGCTGCTCTTCTTCCTCAGCGTAAACAAGTCTTTAAATGATGTCTGCTTTTTGCAATTAACTTTCTGCTTTTCTAGGAATGCTTCCCTTCTTTATCTAGCATTGGGACCAGCGTTATACATGTCCCACTCTGCTGTTTAAAGAACTAGATACAAGTAGGAGGTGTTCCATCCTAGGGCTTGGATCATGTCTGATGCTCTGCATTCCCAAGCTACCTTTGCTTGCAGCTTTGCTGGTATGGTTCTTTTGGAGCTCCCTGAATTTCTGTGTTGTGTACCACCACTGAAGACAACAAAGGGACAAATAAGTTGTAACTTCTTCTGGGTATCTTTGCTTGCCTTTCTCCTCCTCCAAAAATTACCTTGGGAAATCATTTTGGGGGATGAGAAGGAGCGAGCTGCTTGTGCTGACCCTGGAGGACAGTATAGTTACTTGACTGCCATTATCTGTGCTGTGAAACAAAGAGGAAGGTTCAAGGAAGAGTCATGAAAAGCTGCACCTCCAGGTGGAGGGAGGCTTGTACCTCCTACGTATATGATCTGGGAAACACTTATTAGCCTGGAGACTGGAATCCCTTGCCAGATGCACCAAGGGAGGGGTCGTCATATTGTACTTTTTATCCTTATCTTGCAAAACTCTTTGGAACTATGGAGCAGCTAAATAGGGAAACTTTCCGTAGGAGGAATGGTATGGTTCACAGATTTCTATGAAGCAGAGCACTGACTGAAAGATCTTGAGTGTCTTTGAAAGAAACCCAGTCATAGGAATGTACTTGCTAGTTTTAAATATAGCCAAGCTTTGTCAGTTGTCATAGGAGAGGAGTGAATTCTTAGTTTGTGATATATAGCAGAAGAAGAAAATGGCATGTGCAACCAAAACAAGGCTGGGTCTCCTCTGCATTGGTATTCGTTAGTCCTTCAAACACCGAGGTGGAACTCTACATGCTGATCTGCCCCTCTTCCTGCAGTAAGGACAGGTTGGGTGGGGAATTGTTAAGGGCAGGTAGTGAAGGAGGCAAAAGAAAAGCAGCGCTTTTGTTTTGAAAAACATTGTTTTTCAAAGCAATGTATCGTGCCTGTAACTATTGACAAAGCTTTTATTTGACATGACTTACGATAGATGATTACGCATTTAGATATTTGCTTAGGTTCTTTCGGTACTTCCCCGGCATGAGACTGGATTCATTCTCTTTGTATTTAAATAATGCTTCATTCCGCTGTGTTCATTGACCTTTGAGCTCTAGACCTAATTATGCCTGATTTGTCCTTCAGGGTTGATTGACTTTGGTGTGCAAATCGGGGTAGACCTTCTTAAAGGTTTTTGCTGCACATCAGGTAGTTACAGTTTTTCTCCCAGATGGATTCTCTGATTTGTAATAAGAGGTGAGCTCATGACAGCTATTCCTTCACCTGGGAAACTGGGAGCTGTCTCTTCCTTGTCTACCTGAATGTTGATGGGTTTTCTTGAAACCTGTGGAAACAGAATTATCTGTGACATTTCTACCATCAGTCAAATTTGGCTCAAAAATTATTGTGGGCCTTGGAGAGAATGAGAGAAAACAAGCTCTGCTGCTTCAGGACCCTGGGGCTCAGCTGTGTTTTCCTCTGTTCTGCCACAGGCCAGAGAAGCTTTTCAGATCATTGATGATGATGATTCCAGCAATACTAGTTCTCAAGGCAGCTCAACCAGTTTCTCTGAAGACTCATTTGTTAAAGCATGGATGTTTTGGAGCAGTATGCTGCAGAGCTGGCCGCTTGCTCTGGTTTCACAGTAACGCAGTTTTAAAGATCTGGGTGAAGAGCGTTTTGAAGTTCCTTGAAATTGCCATTGACTAAAAGCAGAAACAGAGAATTAAGGTTAGTATGAAGAAATGCTTTAAAAGCTTCATTTTTAGATAATAAACATCAAGTCACCTTCTAATCTCCAGTATGAACATCTAATTAGGACTCCAGTAAAGCTCACAGGCAATAATAATCCCTTTTTTAAACCACAAGCCTTGCTAGTGGTGCTGAGGTTGAAAAGCTCCATGTTCTACTGGCAGAACTCTGACTCTGACAGCTACAACCTGTCCTGAACCTTGGAAGCAGGATCAGAGATTTCTAACCATTCTTTTCAGATCTACCCTGTGACTTGTGCAGAACATCAAAAAAATTCACCAATGGAATTGGCTTAGTTTCAGGTTGTCTGACTTGCTTTTGGAGCACATACCTTATTGGGAGCTGCGAGTCTGTGGATCTAGACTTACTGCACAAATATCCCCGAAGAACTGAATGATTGGATGATGGCTCTAAATCAAAAGTTTTGGAGGGTTTTTTTAAGAGCAGAACATATAAGCCCAAGGAATTCTGGATGAAACTGTGACACTCAAATCTGCATTTGTGATTATGATAGACTTGTAGAATGGTTTGGGTTGGAAGGGACCCTAAAGATCATCTAGTTCCAACGCCCCTGCCAAGAGCTGGGACACCTCCCACTGGACCAGGTTCCTCAAAGCCTCATCTAGCCTGGCCTTGAACACTTCCAGGGATGGGGCACCCACAACTTCCCTGGGCAACCTGTTCCAGTGTCTCACCACCCTCACAGTGAAGAATTTCCTCCTAATATCTGATCTAAATCTACCCTCTTTCAGCTGAAAGCCATCACCCCTTGTCCTATCACTACATGCCTTGGTAAAAAGTCCCTCTCCAGCTTCCTTGTAGGCCCCCTTTAGGTACTGGAAGGCCACTGTAAGGTCTCTCTGGAGCCTTCTCTTCTCCAGGCTGAACAATCCCGAATCTCTCAGCCTGTCCTCATAGCAGAGGTGCTCCATCCCTCTTGATCATCTTTGTGGCCCTCCTCTGGACCTGCTCCAACAAGTCCATGTCCTGTGGACACAGTACTGCAGGTGGGGTCTCACAAGAGCGGAGTAGAGGGGCAGAATCACCTCCCTCGACTTTCTGGCCACATTTCTTTATATGCAGCCCAAGATGCGGTTGGCTTTCTGGGCTGCAAGCGCACATTGCCAGCTCATGTTGAGCTTCTCATCAACCAACACCCCCAAGGCCTTCTCCTCGAGTCTGTTCTCAATCCATTCTCCACCCAGCCTGTATTTGTGCTTGGGATTGCCCTGACCCACGTGCAGGACGTTGCGCTTGGCCTGGTTGAACTTCATAAAATTTGCACGGGCCCAGCTCTTAAGCTCGTTCAGTTCCATCTGGATGGCAGCCCTTCCCTCCAGCATGTTGACTGTGCCACACAACTTGGTGTCATCAGCAAACTTGTTGAGGGTGCACTCAATCCCACTATCTGTGTCACCAACAAAGATGTTAAACAGCACCGATCCCAATACCAACCCCTGAGGAATGCCACTCATCACTGGCTTCCACTTGGACATTGAGCTGTTGACCGCAGCTCTTCGAGTGCAGCCATCCAGCCAGTTCCTTATCCACTGAGTGGTCCATCCATCAAATCCATGTCTCTCCAATTTAGAGACAATGAGGTTGTGCAGGACAGTCTCAAATGCTTTGCACAAGTCCAGGTAGATGACATGACTTGCTCTTCCCCTATCCACCAATGCTGTAACACCATCGTAGAAGGCCATCACATTTGTTAGGTCCCTTCCAACCCAAACCATTCTATGATTCCATGTTGGCTGTCACAAATCACCTCCTTATTTTCCATGTGCCTTAGTGTAGTTACCAGGAGGATCTGCTCCCTGATCTTGCCAGGCACAAAAGTTAGACTGACTGGCCTGTAGTTCCCCGGATCTTCCTTTTTCCCTTTTCAAAAATGGGGGTTATGTTTCCCCTTTTCTAGTCAGTGGGAACTTCACCAGACTGCCAGGACTTCTCAAATATGATGGATAGTGGCTTAGCAACCTCATCCGCTGGTTTCCTCAGGACCCGCAGATGCATCTCATCAGGTCCCACAGACTCAGGCACCTTCAGGTTCCTTAGATGGTCTTGAACCTGATCTTCTCCGACAGTGGGCCGTTCTTCATTCTCCCAGCCCCTGCCTTTGCCTTCTGTGACTTGGGCAGTGTGGCCAGAGCCCTTGTCAGCGAAGACTGAGGCAAAAAAGTTGTTCACTACCTCAACATTCTCCATATCCTGGGTAACCAGGTCTCCTGTTTCCTTCCGAAGAGGGCTCACATTTTTCCTAGTCTTCCTTTTATCACTGATGTACCTATAGAAGCTGTTCTTATTGCCCTTGATGTCTCTGGCCAGATTTAATTCTGTCTGGGCTTTAGCTTTCCTAACGTGATCCCTGGCCGGTTGGACAATTCCTCTGTATTTGTCCCAGGCTTCCTGTTCTTGCTTCCACCCTCTGTAGACTTCCTTTTTGAGTTTGAGTTTCTCCAGGAACTCCTTGTTTATCTATGCAGGCCTCCTGGCGTTTTTGCCTGTCTTCCTCTTTGTTGGAATGCATCACTCCTGAGTCATTAACGTGACTGGGTCAAGCTGATACGCCTGTGTGGGGAAAAATGTGGGTCAAAATGCCCATTAAAGAGGAAAAATGGATAAAAATAGAAAAGGCTGCAAAAGTCAGGGTTAATACACTCCCCTAATTTCAAAAGCAAGGAAGTAGAGGTAATGTTAGGGGCACTTTAACCAAGCTCTTGTGCTAAGGTGAAATAGATCTTGGAAGCATAAGAGGATCTCTGAGGCTCCAACCCTTGCTGTGATTTGTTAGATTTTGCTGTCTTTCCACATTAGGCATTTTCTAGACCAAATGCAACCCTGCTCATTACCATTCTTTAGTGTAGACAAATTGCATTGTGTGTATAAATTAAAGCCTTAAGTGTGGATCCAAAAGCATACCACAATGGGACTTCTGGTATTAACTCTGCACATAATGCCAAAATTCATAGAGAAGGAAATGTAACATCAGTGTGGATTCAGTATGCTCTGTCTAGCAACACCGTTCCTTGCTGTGCGAGGAAAAATCCTACATGTACCCTTTTGGAAAAATCCACCAGGTGCCGATATTCTAGTTGAACTGAGTGGTATTTATGGCATGCACTTGTTCTCAGGTACTTAATCTCATCAGCACTTCGTTCCTTTTCCCTGCCTGCACCTTTTTTAGTTGCCTAAGAGACAAAGCATAGTCAAACACATCCAGCTGTTTTACTTCCTTTAATCAGCCCCTGGAAGGTCATCGGAATGACAAGTTTCTCCTGTGCTTTAGAAACGTGTGTCAAATCTGTTTGCAGATGTCCCTCTGTATGAAGAGATCAAAGCACTAACCTGGTCGACAAAAGCAACCAGCGTATCAGCCATGCCAACTGCATCAACACTTGAGCAAGAAATTTGGCAGAACAAGCCATGAATCCAATATTCAAGTGCAGAGCCTCAGCTGGTGCAACAGAAACTGGACTGTGCATTAGTAGATCTGAGCCAGCTCATTTTAGCTGGGGGTCTGGACATGGAAGCCACAGAAACTACGATCTGCTAAGAAGTAAGAAGATTGTGACTGTTGCTGTTCATCCCTTGGAAAGCTTGGGTAGGCTGCACGGGGTCTCAGAAGGAAGTGTTCAGGGCTGAAAATGTCAAAGTCATTTCAAAGCATGCCCAGGGAAGTGGGACTCTGGAAATGGGGGAAGCCTGGCATTTGGTGCCACAGTCTCCTGGGAACACACCTGACGGTGCTTGTGGCTTTTACTACTTCTTAATGGAGATCTATTTTCTAATTAATGGAGATCATCCTAGGCAATCTATGGAACTGTCTTAGAGAAATAGAAGGACTGCACTACCTGTAAAAGTGAAAATTACTGAATTCACATTTTTCGAAAAAGAAGGTGAAGTATATTACAGTCTTTCAATTTGGAGGAGTTCATTGAGACCCCAAGAAGAGACCAGATGATACCTGGAAACTAAGATAAGAAACTGTGACACTACCAACTCTACAATTAATTTGTGATAAAACCGTTGGACTTTGAAGAGCAGTGGCAGTCATCCAGCTCACAGGAGCTCCTGCAGAATTATTAAGGTTATGACAGCATGTATATAATAGGGAATCCAAAATACAAGAAGAAAAGGTTAAAGAATAAAAGTGTGTAACACTAATGAAGGTCTGCAACACTAGGAAAAAACCCATGGTGATTCCCCACGCTGCAGCAAATGGTACAAGCTAAGGCAATGCTCAGCATTTTGATGAAGATGCAAAACCTGCAGTAGATTGGAAAGCCACACAGGAGTTTCTTCGTGCCAGCACTTCTGTGCACAGAAGAGAGCAGCACTGCTACCACAAAGCCATTCCTCATGGGGGAAGGATCAGGAGTCCATGCTGTGACAGAGAAAGCACATGATCTTCATGAAAGCACACTGGCTTCTGACTGCTATTACATAGTCAGAGTGAAAGCTGAGAAACTAACGGGATTGTGTTTATGTTGGAAACTGGCATGCAACTGCCTGGACTTCAGTAAGAGCCAGAGATGGCAAAGAGGAAAAACCCTGATATTCTGGAGTTCTGGGAGCTGTCACTTACTTGGCATCATGTATGCATTTACATTCACACAAATATATATATAGACACACATAGACTGGGAAACAAATGGTCTTGGCAGCAGCATCACAAGAGGTGGTGCTGTTGTTGAGTGAGCTTGTTACCGTGAGTAGAAATAAGCCAGCCAAAAAAGAAGGTGACACTTTCTTCAAAACCCACACAGTTAAACAGCACATTTTGGCCAGGGAGCCAGAATTCATATCATCTCCCACAGTGAAGTTGGCATCTTTCTGTATAAATGTCAAGCTGGCAGTCACACATCGACATATCCAGACACATAGTCCCCATAAGCCTATACTGAGTACTTCCATGGAAAAGGCTGTCCAGCACTTTGGCAGCAGATCTTTTTGTTATATTGGTTGTAAATGTAGAAAGAAGGTGCAAAGTAATGTAAACTGCAAAGGGGACATAGCTCAGTATCGCGTTTGTAAGGTCAGGTTGGATGGGGACACTATAGACTCAGCCAACTATGAGACAGAAAGAAAGGCACGTCCTGGTACCACAGTCCCAGCCACTGGGGTATGACACGACGGCATTGATTCTTCATATACCATTCAATTTTGAGTGTGCAATCATGTCAGGGATAATATTCCAGGGTGCTAAGGTTAATTGCTGTTTATCCAAGCTGATTGCAGGCCTCCCAAATTACATTTACTTTAAAAACATTGAAACATTTTCTGATGTCTGTAATAAATTAGTCTGCTGTTGGAATTTACAGGAAGGAGGTAGTAAAGGCAAAACTATAGCACAGTAATTTCTGGAGGTTCATACTAAAAGCAGAAATGGGCACAGTGCACATTTTCAGAGCGTGCAACTGGTATTTTGTGCTTCAGAATAAAGATATTTGAACTGGCAATATAGTAGTGTTGCAAAAATGGGAAATACCATCCTGAGATCAAGAGTTTAGCACAGATGACAGAGAGCTGTGCACTGCTTCACTCAGCGCTGGGAAAGCCCCAGCTGGAGGATGGTGTCGAGCTGTAGTCATCACCTTTCAAGACAGATACAGGCAAAACGGAGAGAGTTTAGAGGAAATTATGAGATTAAGAACAAGAAAATCTGACCTGTGAGTAAGGAGTAAAGGTATTGGGGTTGTTTAAGCTAAAAAAAACAGAGAAACCACGGAGATAAAATTCTAATATACTAATATGCAAGTTTGTTGAAAGGGAGGACAGAGAGTGACTTCTCTCTGTTTGCTAGGGATGAACTGAATACTTACGTCATCAGAGATGACAAGGAAGTTTCAGCTAGAAAATAGCTGCTTCAGTTTTTTAGAGTGCCCAGCATCGTGTTAACAGCTCTATAAAAACTGAAGCAAGAGGAAAGAGCTCAGATGTAACCTGCATATCTTAAAAGTTTGTTTATTGCTGAAGATTAATAAAAAAGTGGGTTTCTTTATTTCTTTAGCTTGCTGGCCTGCAGAAGAGTCTTTAAAAAGCAGTTCTTACCAGCAGTCCAAAAATGATACATGAAAAGTTTTTAGTGAAATTAAATTAGTATCTTTTTTTCTGTCTAGCTTCTTAATCCTTTCATGAAAGTTTGGCAGTTCTCAGAATTAAAACCGACAACAAGTTAATTTTGCAAAGGGAATGTGAAGCACTCGCCTCACTGATGATGAGGAAATAACCACTTATATGATCTACCCACTGGGTAGATATATTATTTCTGATACAGTAATGGTCCACAGGGTAAATATAATGTTAGCATTACCATAAAGCACAACTTTCAGCAAACACCGCTTCTCTACCTTTTGTTTAATCCACTAATTCCTTATTGTCTGTTCTATCCCATAGGCATTGTTTTGTAAAAGCTTTCCATTACATCAGATATGAGCAAAAAGCTAAAACAAAGGTTCGTTGACTTCCTCGGCCAGGGGCCTCCTCAGGCATTCCTTGGGCGCCTTTCATTGCAAGGGGTGTGTCAAGTACGCACAGGGTTCCTGCTCAGGCCACCAGCCAGAAATACGGGTTTATAAAGTACTAGTGAAAAGGTTTAGCAAGTGCTGGGTTATTATCTCGTTTTGGAAGCTCCCTTGGTGATTTTCACCGTCCAAGCCCGTTTTCACCAGTTTAGTTAACAGTGACGTTTGATGAAACAGAAGGAAGATCCCGGCAATAAAATCACGGTGGTATACAACTGGGGTGGAATTTGTTCCAGTTCTCTCTCCTGGAAAAAAGCAGGATCATACTAAAATCAGTGAAAATGCTTTTAATTTGTTTATTTTCTTTTTAAGTCTCATCCCATGGTACCATCAGTTTCTTTTTGACTTAGCAGCTGGAATCTGATATGTCTGTCTATGGGGATGCCAAAGATTTAGGCAGGGAAGAGCTATGCTAATAAGGTGTGGAACAAAACACTGGCAGCAAGAAAATATAATCTGTTCTTGGTTTAAAACTGAATTTGCCTTAAATTGGTGAACTTGTGACTGCTTTGAACTTGAATGTGTTTTGACTTATTAACATGTAAAAGGTAATAATTAAAAAACCCACATTCTATATTAATGGGACACATGCATAAGGTAAGGTTTAAGAAGGCAGCTTTTGCTTGACCTTCTCTAACGTTACTGTAACGCACAGTTGGAAACTCATGCAGCACCACTGGAGACTTTTAAAATTAAATTAATTTGTTTACATTTCAGTCCCAACCTGTTCACATTTATAGTATAGTCTGTATTTCCAGATGAAATTGATTAAGCACATTCTGTGTTCACTCATATTTGTTAAGAGTTTGACGCACAAGCAGCTCTTTGCTGATTCCTGAATGAGCCCAGGTATAACAGGACCGGGCCTACCGTGTCTTATGTTGATTTTCTGATTAGAGTATTTTATTACACTTAATTTACAAACTGAAACCATTTTTTTTTTCTGTTACAGAGCTTCCTGTTGGCAATGTAACATTGTGTGAACGGCATATAATCCTGACTCCTTTTGCAGTATCATGTGGTCGAATGCCAACTTTTTGTTTAAAAAGGGTGTGAAAGGATTTGACCTATGAAAAATGATGCTAAACATTAACTGTGACATCGTTCGAGCACCTGCCTCATGAATAACCCCGGATACTCTCACAGATGCAGAGTAGAACAGAATAGAAACTTTTAAAAATCAATTTCAGCAAGAATTGTGCCATAAAATCCCGTGTGTCCTTTCTGTCTTTAGTTTCTAGCCCAAGTAAAAATTTTGCTTTTGTTTGATAAACAAAGAATTTTTAGCTGATACTGAATAGCTAATTACTATAAACTGTATGCTCTGGACAAAGGCCAACTATGATAACCATACTTTGCCTTAGTAATTAATTTTGTAAGCTTTTTAATGTGGTTATCAATTTCCCATCTCCGCTGTTGTGCAGCGTTGCTAGGTGCGCTTCCAACACCTGTGATTCACCTCTGCTCAGCTCATTCTGTGAGTTTTCCTCTGGGCACAGAAAGCTTTTAAAATGCATAGGTTGCATTACAGCCATAAAAACATCACAACAGAAATCATGAACGGAGATTTTTAGAGATGAAAATGAATATGTAGATCTTGTTTATTTTCTAATCACTTAGACCTTCTGCCTTGGAATGAGTATTTATTTAAATTAAAAATCAATGGCCATGAGCGGCTCCAAGGTTTGCATGTGAAGCACTGCATGAAAAATGGAACAGAATTAAGTGACTTCATTTGGTACTTAATTGTCATGTTCTCTTCAGAAGCTGATTTCTTGTGGAACAGACAAAATAAAATACTCTTATTCAGCTTCACTGCTAATTTTTTGTAAAAGACTTAGGTCTTAAGGTAAGGTCCCAATGTGAAAAACTCTGCCTTTCCATCCAGTCATTAGTGGACAGATTAGGAGAGATGTGGAGGGGCTCTTTACCAGGGAGTGTAGTGATAGGAAAAAGGGTAACGGTTTTAAACTGGAAGTGGGGATATTTAGATTAGATATTAGGAAGAAATTTGTTACTGTGAGGGTGGTAAGACACTGGAACAGGCTGCCCAGAGAAGCTGTGGATGCCCCATCCCTGGAGGTGTTCAAGGCCAGGCTGGATGGGGCTTTGAGCAACCCAGTCTAGTGGGAGGTGTCCCTGCCCATGGCAGGGGGGTTGGAACTCCATGATCTTTAAGGTCCCTTCCAACCTGAACCATTCTATGATTCCTCCACGTGCTTCTTTGTGTACAGCTGAGGGGAAGAAAGAGAACTGCACCCAAACCTGCAAGTCCTTGATTTTAAAATATTATATCCCATTCAAGCAAAATATATTAGAAAAAAAAGAAGAATTTTAACCATGGAAATGATGGAATTGAAAATATACTATGGGGAGTGGGGTACAAAGGACTAACTACATCTCACCAAATTCAGTCTCTGGGGACAGGACTGAGGAGGTCAATGGAAAAAGACAGCCCTAAACCACACTGTAATTGAATGTTTGCTTTTTGCATTTCACAGGAAATCAGAACTCCTGTAGTAGAACTGTCCTCTTTGAAAACAGCTTCCACCTCCAGTTACTCTGGACAGAGTTGTGGTTGAAATTACCTTCAGCTAAGGGAGGTGTTTGTTTTACTGTGTCAATGAGACTGATGAAGGTGGTCCTTACACTCCCTTTGAATGCTGAGTAGGAGCCACTTTAAGAGAGCACCTTTTCTACAGAGATAACGGCCCTTAGAAACCAATGGAGTTACTTTTGAAAAGTAACTTCTAATGCTTTGCTATTCCTAATCATTAATTTTATGTATTTTCTTGATAAACTATTCATTGCACCAGGTACATTCCACAAGGATGGAATAAGAAAGAAGCAGAAGACCTAAGAATAAGCCATGCCCGAGTATATATGGGGTAGCAGAAAGTCGATGTGTGCTTCTCTGCCCGTGTGAGTTTATGGATTTGTTTTATGTGTACCTATATCTGTATAGAGGTACTTGTAGAAGGAACTGGTAGAAGGACCACAAGATAGTGGTGTACAGAGTAACGCCAGGGAAGGACAGAGAAGCCCAAAAGGTAGCAGGCAGCTGACACATGAGCAGTAGAGCTGAGCTTGGCTAGACATTTGTGTTGCTCTGGCAATACCAAGTATTTCTGCAAACTATTTGATTAGTCAGTGCACTCTGGCTGCTTTAAGATGCTCTGGAGAAAATCAAACCAAATATAACTTTTCTTCATAACTATCAAGTTACAGTATGAGATGGCAGAGACTAAAGTAATTTTCATGCTCAAATGATGTATTTTCCGTATCTTTAATGTGCTAGATTTTCATTAACCTTAATTCTGAGTTTCCTAGCTTTACCATGTTTAGTTTAGGAATAATAACAACATCACTCTATAGTCATCTGGAAAAAATTGTCTGGATTTTACTCTACATTATGAAATCCATTTTCAAGTAGTTTTGTCAGGGAATATAATTTCCAGCATTGGTTGAAACAGTTTTGGCGGAAAATTAGATCTTTATTAAATGCACATTTTTAAACAAAACGGCTGCTTTCTGGGGAAAACCTCGTTTCCTTTTAAGTTAACTAATTAAATACTCAGAACTAGTCTTTTAGACAACAGTTGAAAAGCCTCACTTTGGAAATACTCCCATCTCTTCCCATGGGAGTTGTAGCTCAAATGGCTGGTTGTTGTCTATTAGGACTCGCTCTCTCCAAGGAGACTGCCAGCCCCAAGGAAGCGCTGCAGGCAATCGACACGACAGGAGACGGACAGGGCATGGTCACAAGCCAAACCTGCACCCTCCGTTACAGCTCCCAAGACCCAGCAGGACAACATTTTCTAGACTCCAGCTTTTGGAACTCTTAGGGAATAGCTGGAAATGTGACTTCCTCTTGCGTTCCAAGATACAATATGCTTTCTGCAACATACAATTTCCAAGAATAGTGGAAAAATATTACTATCAGCTTGTCTTCCTCCTTCCTCCTTAGAAACCAGCATTATTCATATATCCGAACATGGGAACTAAACAAGGTTTTGATATGGTGGGTATTTGGCACCTGGTCCCACTATCTTCTAGAACTGTCAACTGACAGTTAACTTAAATCATGTTATACCCAGTATCTGTAAATTTGTTTGTGCACACCAATTAGAATTTATATAACCCTTAACGATACTGTAAAAGAAAGTTCACCCACAAAATACCCATCAGCATAGTTTAACAAACAGCCTTATCTTCATTTACATTAAGCTTCCACTCTTTCCCATTCAACATATGGTTTCACTTTGAAAGAGCAGACTTACAGTAAACTGTATCATAAATGCTGTAATTCAGAACAGTACATCTGTTTGAGGAAGATTTCCCATGCCTAGTGAATGCTTAAGGGCTTTTTAAAATGCTAACTTTCTTTATATATTTCAACACCGAATCCTGTATATAGGAAAAGAAATGATGGTTCTTGCCCATCCCCCCAAGAATTTTAGCTTTTCTTATTTTACAAGTACGTGCTGGTGTTTGGACACTTAACAGAGATGCTACCCTCAAGATCCCTTGTACTTAAGAGGCAGTGGGATCTTAATTCTGCCTCAATGCCCCTGGCTTTGCTGCTCTTGTAATATGGCATGTTGGAAGTACTGACTAGTGTAATTTATGTTTCACAATGCAAGTGCAGTGGGATCACGAGGTCTCATGTATGGTGCTGGAAGGTGTCTGAAAACCTGCTGGCCCAAATGAAGACTTGGGCCTGCCTGTATGAAATATTTCACTTGGAGGTCAGCTGGGGTGCAGAACTGACAGAGGTCCTTGAGGTTTTTGAGGTTCCTTCTGACATTCTTTCTGGAAATTTGGAAGAAAAAAATGCCAATTGAAGACATTTTTCTGCAAAGCCGGACATCATCAGAACGCATACATGATTAACAGGTGAGGAAGCCAGTTCCCACTTGAACCATCACTGTCTTTTGCCCCAGGCAGTGAAACAGATCACCACAGTGAGACTATTCCTCTGTATGTGGTAATTGTGGATGCAATTACCACATACACATACACAACCCTAAATGGAGGCAAACCACACACTTCCTTAAAATAACAAGGCTAGTGCAGGTCAATGCCCAGTGCTTTGTTCTTGAGACCCCAGCCTGCAAAGAAATGCTTCCAGAAGAGTCTGCTCAGGTAGGACATGTATAGAGTGGTATGAAGATTAAACACATCGTAGGGCTTGGAGTCTGCCTGGTAAAGTATTGCTATGACCTGTAAACATGGGAAAGGATTAAGGTCATATGAACATGCTGACGCAAGAGGTTTATGACTAAGTTAATCATCCTGTTTGAAATGCAAACTTGCATCCCTCAGAAAAGCATGCAAAGGGCCCATTAGTAGTGCCTGGAGCCAGAAATTTCCAGGTTCTGCTCTGACAGACAGGGCAGCTGGCAAAGACAGATTCTGCAGATGGAACAGATGTAAGGCAGGAGAAAACGGGGCTAGAAAATCCAGGCAGCCCTTCCCTGAGTGGTAAAGAATGCCAAGTCTAGCAGAAGTCATCGACCTACCCTTGATGTTGGATGTAATGACCTCAGGATAGCAAGTCCCAGATCATTCCGCAAAGGAAAGTGCTGAAGCCTGACCAAGCTTTTCATCAACCTTATCGCATTATTAAAAATATATACATTTTGCAACACAGGCAGATGAAGTCATAATGCAAATACTGATCCTGAGGGCATATGCCAACGAAATGCTGCATTTGCAGTTGTTCCAGCCTCTTGGGAAACAAACAATTCCCTGTGTAATTGCTATTGTTGCTGGGTTTGGCCATGAGTCCATAAGGGCAGTGAAAGTTTTTTTCCTTTTAAGTCCCTCGATGGAAGCTTTAACTACTAATAGTGGAGACATTTAGATATCCAGATATGATGGAATGAACAGTTTCTTGCTCAGCTCCCAACAAGTGAATCCTGACAAGTATCCAATCTGATGTCATGCTTTAGGCTGATGAAGTGCTGGAATGGCTAGGGAAGGCAAGGTACCTGGAAATGCCTCACTTTCCCAAGCAATATTGGCATGTTCCTTTTGTGACTGACTGATATGAAAGGTGCTTTAACTTTGACTTTACTTCCATTCAGGCTAGATAGCACTGCAGCTGTTTTCAGGAGAAAATAGCTCATTTCTTCTCTGTATGAGCCCTTAGATTGCTTTGTGCTTCGTTAGTGTGTCATCCGTGATCAAGATTAAGAGTTTCACCTGCAGCTGCTGATGACTGTTCCACAACAGTCATCTCACAACAAAGCATAGATTTTACAGTCAACCTGGTTTAGTATAGCTCTAACCAGCCGTAATGTCAGCGTCTCAGATGTGGAAAGGGAAATGGACAGATGTTGCTTCTGACAAGACACCAACATATACAACCTGTACTATACTTAAGTTGGAAGATACTTCTATAAGAAAAGAGTAGGCAGGCCTAGCATGTCAATGGACTGAAACATATCTACTGGGTAACATGTTTATACGAGTCTGCAGGAAAAAACTGCTCAGTACGGAGACCTGATCCTGGAGCCCCTGCTTGAAATGCTAACTTGAAGGCCAAAGCTTCAACTGGTGCTACTGAAAGATAAGATCCGGGAAACAACCTAATCATCAGCAACATAAATAAAACCAAGCTTTGTCAATTCTGCCTTTTGAAGAACAACTCGAGTAGCTCATCAAAGGAAGTAGCTCATCAAAGGAACTACGTTCTCCTGGGATACAAACTCCTGAAAGACACATCTCAGAATGATCAACGGGTAGATCAGCAATGATTACTGACTTTGAAACCAACAGGGAAAAATGTAAACAACCCACTGAGATGCAGAGGTCAAGTTCACCCCCCCAGTGTTACTGTTTTTGGCTGGCTACCGACTTAGGAAGCTGACACGCTTGAACAGTGTTTCTTTTTCCCATTCCCCCCACCCCGCCCAAGTAGATTTTATAGTAGTTCATAGATTGTGTCAAATTCTACAGCATCAAAATTGAGATAAAGCTGAACAAATGAGCAGAAGTTTGGTACATAGTGATGACTGTTTATTAAGTGCTTCTCTGTTTTTCACTTTGCAGTGCACAATGAAAACCAGTCTCAAAGGACTAGCAATTTAATAGGACCACGTAAAAAGATCACATGAATGAATAGGTCTTTGTCAACTGAGTAAATCTGAATAACCGGGTTTTTCCTTACTCTAGGATCTTTTGTTTGTTCCGTTTGGCCGTTTGTGACTCCTCTGGCCATAGACAGATGGATTCTGGTTCCTCATTCCATGTACATCCAAAATTCTGTCTTGAAGTTTAGCCAGAGGATCAGATGTCCAAGGAAGTAGGATCAGTCTTGTCATAGTCATTTCTTGCAGCAATAGTGTCTTCAGTTGGCCAACATTTAAGCTTTCTCACAGTTCTTCTCTCCTGTTTAGTTGCAAACCTGTCTAACCTGTAACCACTGCAAAGTTGTCGCTCGTAGAAGTGAGGGACATAGTGTCTTACGCAGGTACTCATCCTATCAGGCGACCTTAATCACATTTTTTAGCAAGTTTCACAGCCCCATTGAGACTAATGCCCACATTCATATGCTGGAAATATATTGTACATGTTTTACAAAAGCCAGGCTATATGCATGTTGCCTTTCAGGACTAATATCATAGTTCTGTTAAGGTTGTACCATGAGACGTGGAAGACAAACATTTCAGCCATTGAAATGTAGCACAGGTTCGTAAGACAGAATTCTTCTCCAAACAAGGTATAAGGCACAGGTCCATTACAAAATTCCCAAACATTCCCACAATAAGCAAGAAAGAAGTGAATAGTTATATTTGCATTCCTTAAATTTTTATGAGTTTCTGTCAAAAGCATTTGTTTAAAATTTGGATTGTGTTTCCTGAGAGTTTTGCAAATCCATACGGTTGGTTTTGTGCTTTTGCTTTTTTTGTTGTCTTGGATTTCAACATCAATTGTTCCCATGGTTATGTTCAACACTGTTCTCTAAACACAGTCTGGTATCGCCTGAAGTGTGTTTCAACACAACGCCTTTAGTAAGAGATGTACCTTTAGATTGTTTTGTTTTGGTTTTGCCTTTCAGTTTGTCAATACTTAAGCAAATGTGCTGAGACTGTAGCTTATTGCCCACACGACATCATAAGCAATCATATTTGTCTTGTATTTTGTATTACTCTGTTTGTTTCTGTTGTCTACGAGCACACTGAGAAGGCACCATCTTTTCTCTCTACGTACATAGTGATGACTTCAAAGAGGCCCTGACACACTTCTGAAGCCATAAAAAAAAAAAAGGCATTTTTTATTTAAACTCCTCATTGGGACATATATATTGGCAGTAATTCCATTCAGCATTGATCTTAAATACTGAAGTGGAGGTAATTAAAGCCCTGCTTGTCCTTAAGATGTCTTTTTGCTGTTATGTGTGGATAATGACAGACTAGCTTTTCAGTTCAGTGGCCAAACTAAACAAATGGAGAATAATTTTGGTTTGGGTAGAACTGAAAACATTTTAGTCAACCCAAAACAAAAGGGTCTATTTTGGTTTCTTGTTATGCATCGCCTGAAAAATCCAATTTAAAATGAAAATGTAATTTTAAGACTACAATTTTGTCCCGAATTTGCAGGAACAACACACATTAACCTTTTGGTATTATTTTCAGGTCTTGTATTAAGTTCAATCTGACTTTGTTAATAACTGTGATGTTCTGAAAGCATGTTTTTCAGAAGTATCTAGTATTTGCTAAAAATAGGGCGCTCTGCTGCGAATATGGATCAACGAGTTTTCTGTTTCTTTTAAGGAACGCTGGATTGCAAGAGGGGAAAAGCCATTTAATTTTCCTCGTCGCGCCAACAGGAACTCCCTGGAGTTCTATTTATTGTTTTCTGTTGAGGGGATTATTTTTAAATTCGGTTTTGATTCTTTTGCCTGGCTGTCCTACACATCCACATCCAAGCAGCTCCTTCTGCTCAGAACCAGCTTCCCCAGGGCCCACGGCCGCGTTTCAGACCCTCCACCTCAGCAGCTCCTCAAGAACCGTCCCCTGCCCTCTGCCATACTGGTCTGTGAGGGGCAGGGAAAGCCGGGGCACCCAGTTCTCAGTGGTAAAATTCATGCCAACTACTGGTTCTGCCCCTTAACTGAACGAGCCCTCGGCTAATGTCACATTTGCGCGGCTAGCGGTTGTTATTTCTCCAGCGGTACTCGTCCCCCCCACTCCACAGGCCGCCCGCCCGCCCACCGCAGGCGGACAAGATGGCGCCTGTACCAGGCCGGCGGTGGCCGGCGGCCGCGGGCTGCGCGCTTCCCCTGCAGCCCGCCTCAGAAAATCATAGTCTTGATCTCTTCTGCCACACAGTGGCTACTATGGAGAACAGCGGGAAAACTATATGGCAGACCGCAGGTAAGTCGGGATATTGGAGGGAAGGTTTAATCCTTCCGCACTTTCGGTCAGTTCGAAGTGCAGCTAACCCCACTCACCCGCACCTTTTCCTCATCCCTGGCTCCACATCCCTGTGCTCCCACATTAACACGCTCCGAACCTTCTCCCAGGCTCTTTCCAAGCTCCTTGGCTGTTCCTTTTTTAGGGGGAAAAGGTAAAGACAAAGAGTAAAGAGCTTGATTTATTGTAACACCGTAATTATCTCGTAAGCAGATCATTGGAAACGGCGTGAGAGCCATACTGGAATCAGCCAGTACAACTGTGAGATGTCCCTGTGCCGATGCTGCTTTGAGGTGACAGGACCAGGTATGGCCACCAAACCACACAGCGCAGCAGGGCTGTTTGACCCACCTCCACTCTCACAGGGGTTACGTGTCCCCCTGGGATGTCTCGGACTGCTGCTGAGGAGCACTGGGCTGTGTAGACATACCAAATTACTCATTAGCTCCAGCCTCTTAAATGGAGAACTGTGCTGAATCGTACAGGCACTGCTTTGGGTGCTGCCAAAATTGATAGCAGAGACAACCACTATAAGCGAGTTGTAGAACAACAAAAGCAATTCCAGTAGGTAAGGGAGTAGCCCTATATCCTCTTATAGTTGATCTGAAGTGGAATAGGTCTTCTCAAATTGGTTTGGCAATTGCAGCATATGTTACTACCTCTAGTCATGGGAGGGAAACTGCTGCTTTCTCCATTGCAGAGGGGATGAATAAGGTGCTAGCAGGGAGCCTCTTTTGATTCATAAATCACTGGAACTGTGGACACAGTCTCTGGTAAGGAACATACTGAAGTAAGGAGCCATCTGATGAGCTGGACACATACAGATTTCACCACCACCCACCTCAGAATGGATAGAGATGGGAAGTGCCTCTCTTTACCAGCCCAGTTTATCTTCCTAAAACAGATACACAGAGAAACTAAATTAGGCTAAATCAGATTTACCCTGTTGGCCAAGAAGGTTGTGAAACCAGTGTTTTGCCTTCCACCCCATTGCTGATACTGCTTGGCAGAATGAATTCCTGATTTTCCTTGAAAAGGAGCTCTCTCTATTTAAGGTTACAAAATGTATAGTCGAGATGGTATTACTTTTCATTTATACTGTCCAAGTTCAGTTTAGAAATATGACTCAGTTATGCCATTTCATTTGCTGAAAAAAAATGAGTTCCCATGTTATTTGCAAAGGAAAAATGATGGCCCAGGGCTTCCAACAATTCACATACACATGTGCAAAACAGCTGGTTTCTGGGTTGGCTGATTGACATTTCCATCCTTCTAGGATCCAGATTGACAATGGAGACACTTTCAATCATTTTTGTCCTTGCAATAAACAGGTAGAACCTATGAAGTTCTGAGGTATTACTCTCTGAGCATTATTATTCTTATTCTGTATTACTGAGGGGTCTGATTCATTGTCCATTGAAGCCAATGGCAAATTCTCCCTTGACTGACCCTGGGGTCACAGATGAGGGCCAAGCAGGGAGCAGCCTCTGTTCTGCCAAGTTTCAGCCAAAGACACACACAAAAAGCCAGTACCTCTCCCAGAGAACTTAAAATCTAAGATAAAAGATAATAGTAGTCTGCTGTTTCCTGGTGTTTCTAATGAACAGTTTGAGAGTTCATAAATTTCAAAGACTTCACTGCAAAAACTTCTGCAGTTTTAATGCAACTGTGCCCTTGTAGTTCATCTGGGACGTCCTGAAAGTTTTCTCTCCCATCTAATGAGTGACATTCCAGCGTTAGTTGAAAGGCATATTAGCACTAGAATGAACTTTGGAAAAAAAATTCTTTTTAAATGGATGCACTCATCCAAGCACTTTCCATGTTGCCTCTGCTAATTCTGGAGCTAAGTGTATTTGAATAGAAATGTATCTCCTTAGCCTTTGTTTTCTCATTTGGCTGAGTCTACAGTGATCCTGTGTTCTATGTTTGCAAAATGAGATTTGCTGCTACAGATTTACGGCAGGGTTAAGTATGATGAAAAAGTATGTTGAGAGAAAGCCAAAGCCTTCTTTAAACACAGATGTCTTAAATATTACAGATGTCATCCACGTTTAGCAAATATGGTAGGGGGCTGGATAGCTGGTAGGATTGATGATGAGTGATCGACCTTTCACTGTTAGACCAGCAGTCCTAAACAAGCAGAGAACGTTGAGAATTACCAATTACATGTTTGTATCTGATTATATGAAATACACTTGCTGGCTATTACCCATTTCACAGTGAACAAAACCTACAGCAACATAAAAACTCATTGCTTTATCACAGATACCAACTAGTATAAAGCCTTTTTTCTTTCAGCAGCAGATCCTTTAGATTAGGACTGGGGGAGAAGCATATATTGTTCTTTGGCTGCACCCCTTCCACTGAAGAGTTCAGACCTCAGGAATGTAGAGAGCACCTCGTAGTAGCAAGAAATTTAGAAAATAAGAAGTCAGCCAAAACTAGTTTATGGAAACTTATGGAGATTAGACTTGGGGACACCACTGACCTTTAGATATTCTGTGATGGAAAGGGAGTGTGCTATTTACAGTAAGTATTTGGAAAGCTCTCACAGCTTCCTTGAGACTAAGAGAAATGAGTTTGGCAGTATAGACTGTGCTATGACCTTCTTTATCCTTCCCAGTGATTATTGGGTTTTTCATGATTGACTTTCTGGTGAGAACAGAACTTAGCAGAATATTATTATACCTAGTGATTCCTTTCCTTTGAATTAAAATTCTCTTTAATTTAAAAGCTTTCTGTATTTCTGGGTTGTTGGTTTTTTCTCTTCAAATATTCTTTTCTGTTGTTTTAAATGGTAATTTTCCTTACTAAGTACAACTTTCCACTGCTTATTTTAATTGCCATGTTTCACTGACTTATCATTGCTTTTGCAACACAGTGTTTGGCGACTATTACTCTCCTATTCTGATAATATACTAGTATGATAATGACAACGCAGTCTTATTTTCAAGAGACTGACATGACAGCTTCTGTAATTCGTAAAAATCTTTGTACAGATTACAGTGTGCTTTGGATTAATGTTGGATATCAGAAATTGAAATTCTGATATCAAAAGTCTTTTCCTGGCTATGTAAGAGACATTCTTAGGTGAGTTGGGGACAATAGTTTTCACCGCCATATCTTATTTTCACCATCTGCTGTGAGACTGTGCCTGTGTGTATCTCAGACATGTTGGAACTCAGCTTCTGAGCTGACTGAAGCTGCGATCTTTACTCATTGTCTATAGAAGGTTAAATATGGATACTTATAAAAGAAATTGCATCTTTAAAAACAGGGGCTTTAGCTCTTCTCTTCAGATTTTGGTCTTTGCCACATCTAGTCTGGAGTATAAGAAATCTTTCATAAACCCCTCAGAAGAAATAATATAGCTCATACCAATTAACAGTATGATCAGATGATTGCAAGCAGATGTGTGAGGGCTGCTTCAGATGTTGCTAACCCCTCCATTCAGCTGGCTGTGAGCACACATCTAATTGTTTGCAGGGCGAAGTGAGATGTGTTGATTCCCATGGAGGAAAGATTGGCAGCAGGCAGTTCTGGTTGTCAACCTTTTTAAATTGGTAAAGGGAAAACACAAACCGCTACTGCTGGTCTTTGCAGGGTCAGAAGTGAAATGCAGGTGAGATCCAGTTCCATAGTGACTGAAGCCGTTGAGGCAAGACTGCTATCCAAGGGGTGAAAGGAGGCAGATCTGACAGCCCTTGGGTTTGCTCTTAGGGGTGTCTGTGGCTCCACTTCCCCGAAGGGACAGAGGATAGTTGGAACTGCCAACAGTTGCAGGCAGGCCAGTGTGCCTCAGCCAAGCTGTGGCGGCTCATTGCCAGACCAGCAGAGGGCAGACAAGACGGTGGAGAGAAGGAAATGGTCTCTCCTGCTGCCTGCGTTGCAGCTGTGCTACTAAGGAGGGGTAGTACCTTAAATGCATGGAATAAGGGGGATAAAACTGAAGTGAGGGATAAGAAAAATAAACAGAGAGGAAGCACAGATGTGTAAAGGAGGACTTGCTAAAGGAGACAGGGCATCGGACTTTACATTTGTACTGTACCTTCTTACCTAGACCTCAAAGTGCTTTATAAACAGAAGCTGTCCTGATGCTTCCTGAAATGGATGTGATGTAGAGAGAACTAATAACTTGTCCAAAGCTACACAAAGTCAGGCAAACATGGACTGAATCCCTATTCCTACCTGCTGTTGGTTACTGCTTCCTACTCTCTCCCCGTCTCACCATGAGTAATACAACGTGAGGCAGTGTCGGATAGGGAACATGGGTGGTCTAAGAGCTAACTGACTTGCTTTCAGTCACCAAGGTGTCAAAGGCAAAAATCTCAAGCGGAATCCAGAAGTCCTCAATTCGAACATTAAGGTGTTGTGAAATATCCTCATTTCTTGTAGGGCTGATAGAAAGAAAAAGTCTCTTCTCATAGATTGTTAGACTTTTAAATCTGGAAGATTTTTGTTTTACAGAAAATCAGCAATTCCATTTGTTCTCACAGCTGCAACAGTTTTAAAGATGTTTCCACTGTCTTCAGGAGTCCCACATAAGAGGCAAGTTATTCTTGAATTGTCAGTTCTGTTAATTTGTTGATTAAACACAAGTGATAGTTACAAAATCACTTGTGAGACATAATAGTTAAATGCTGGAAGAGGAAGCTTATTTTTACAAAACATTCTGGAACACCCTATGTTCAAGGTAACGTACAACTTCATAATAGAACGGTGGGTAACTTACAATTTTTATATTTTTTATATAAACATTTATATTTTTATATAAACAAGGACAATCCAATCTTTTGCTCACTCCAGTTTAATTTGTCTTTCTCATGTTGGTCCCTAATTCCTTGTTGTTTCCTGAGTTTAATGTCCCTTCCTTATCACGTGTCAGGCACCAGAGGTGTTTCACTACCTAACCCAGATACAAGTGCCTGCCATTCCAATATAAAAGTCATTTCCAGTCCCATAACGATGTGCTGATGGGCTCTCTAGCAATGTGCTCAGTCATACCCAGTGCACAACAGGGCTGTGCTGCCATCCAGAGGGACCTGAACAGGCTGGAAAAATTGGCTGACAGGAACCTTAGGCAATTCAACCAAGGGAAGTGCAGAGTCCTTCGCCTGGGGAGGAACAACCCCAGGCACCAGTCAGTACATGCTGGAGACTCACCATCTGGAAAGCAGCTTTGCAGATAAGGACCTTGGGGGTCCTCATGGACACCAAGTTGAACAGGAGCCAGCAGTGTGCCCTTGCTGGAAAGAAGGCTAGTGGTATCCGTGGCTGCATTAGGTAAAGCATTGTTAGCAGGTGGAGAAAGGTGCTTTTAAGCACAAAGCACAAGCTGCTTTTAAGGACAAACAGTCTGTACAAAGAAATTAAACCAATTCAATCATTTATTCATCTATGAAGTCCGTTTAGTGTTTGATCAGCTTAATTGCAATGGAGGGATAACAGAAGATTTCTCAAGTTAAAAAATGGGTTTTTTCCTTAATTTTAAAAGAAAACCATCTGCTATTTATATAGCATAAATGAGAATAATTTGGAAATGAGAAAGAAGATTCTATGGATGTATAACTCTGCAGAGCTTGCTCCCACCATCGAGATAAAGAACAACACCCATTCTCACATCTTCCACTTTAAAATGAAACAGGTGACACTTAGTTTTTCCCAGTACATGTTTGATTAGCATGAGTTATAAATTTGTTTCGATGACAACACAATTGCTTCACTAATTCTCTGTGTTTCCCCAGAACTTGTGAAACCCATAGTCGTGGTGGGGACTATGTAGATAGCCTGCCTGGCATTTACGGTTTTTCTTGTCTGCTAGGCAGCTGGGTTGCTTTGCAATTCTCTCAAAATTAGAGATTAGTACAAGAGGAACATGTTTAAATAAGGATTCATCCACTCTCATTCCTTCATTCCTGATACAGTATTTTGAAATTCAGTGCTAGAGTAAGAAACTTGGTGATAGCCAATGGAAAGTAAGGTACGGTGAATAGCAGCAGGTGTTGGCTGTTATATTAGAGAGGTGAGTTGCAGAATACAAACAAGAAGGGAGTGGGAAGATAGAAGCTGGAACTTCCAGGTGGAAGTACTGAATCTCTGTTGCCCAGGTAAGAATGAGTGCTGCAAGCAGTAAAGTTTTTGTGATCTCCTGCATATACCATTGTAGCTGCTTCCAGGAATTCGATATGGAACAGACAAGAAATTCAAGTTTGGGCTGTCCAAGTAGCTCCTTATAATTTCTGTAAACTTTGAGCAGCTCTCAAAACTGAGAAATTCTATCCAGAGTATAATGTCTAGATATCATGGAATTTCTTTCACTTTGTCACAAAAATACGTGAAAATCAGTAAAATTTAATCCATTCTACAGATGGTTGGTTTTACTAAACTTTCCTTAAAAATAAAATTTTCAGTGTTTTCCCTTGCATTTTCTTTATTTTCCAAAGACTTTGCTGGTAGGAATGCAGTTACTGAATGATGAACAAACACATTTATTGCTTGCTATACCGGAAATGACTGGAGCTCAGTCTTTATAAACTACTATTTAATAACAGGTCTCCCCACTTGAGAGCTCATGTGCAGAATTGTGCTGGCATATTTGATTTCAAACTCCTGCGTTTTGTCTGGTAACACCCTGTTTCTTTCAGCATTGCTGCTGCTCATATTTGTGTCTCATAAAATATCTGGTTTTCATATTACATTTCTTCTGCAGATTGGCTTTAACTTTCCTAGATTGAATCCTTGAGATATATATTTTATTTTTTTTTATTGTTCTTTTTATTTTAAATAAAATTCTAAGACCTTTAGGTGACTTCTCAGTGCTCATTTATGCCTGCAAACTCTCCTAATTAGTGTCTGGACACCTTAATGCTACCATTTCCTGCCAATATTGGAGATTTTTAAAGAAATGGCCAGGCACTAATCACTATGTCATTATATGAGGAGCCCTCACAGTCTCAGCTGTTGACAACTTACTCCATAGAAGTGGTTCTCTCAGTGTCTCTGTTGCGGTGCTAGTGGTGCCATTGGGGTTAGGAGGTGTTACTAAAATGTTTGCTGTCAGCAATTGTGCAAGTGTACAATTAATTAGAAGTTCTTGATAGTAGTCTTCTGCCTGGTCTAGTGCTCAGTATTGTGACAGGATTTATTTTGGATAGAACTCCAGTATTTGTGTATCAAAACAATTGGCTTTCCAAATATTGTAGATTGTCACTTTATTTACTTTGTATTCTTTACCTGACTTTCAGTTGATGTAGCCAAGACATTTCCAGTGAATGTTTAGGATAAGAAAACCGTATCTTTTACTTGTGAAATACCCAGATATATTGACTTCTTGTATTCCTCGTATTCAGTTAACATTTTATATGAATTGTTGAGCTATGTATTTTTTTCTAGCTAGGTACTGATGTCCTTGCTCATTAATTAGTACTACTAAAAAAGAGACCTCATGGCACAGGAAGAAATGTCCTGTCTGTGAGTATTATTCTTCTATGGTATTTTATAAGATTGAAACATTTCATTAATACTGAATTCACATTCAAGCAGACATTGCTCCAATAGAGGAATGGCTTGTAAAACTCTGAATGCCTCATGGGTTAAATATGTTTACCACTGAAGGAACGTTATGGGATACTCTCAGAGGTGAGAATAAGATAAGGCCTAGTTCTGTTATAAGTTGAAACCAGAGACTAAATTCAGTGTACTGTCACAAACCTCTTTCCATTGAAATCCAATCCCAGCCACAGCAGACGTGAGGTTTCAGGTCTGGCAACTCTTAAGGTTAACTTTGCAATCTTCATAGTGTTCAGATGTGTGTAAAATATAATTTAAGAAATAAAAAAGCTCGTAAAATTTACACAGATGCTTTTTCCTGCAGTATGTATGCTAATACTGCAACAGAAACGTGTTTAATGAATTTGAGTTCTCCATGTTAAAAGCACGGTCTTACATTTCAGTGCTGTTTCTTTTCTTGATATGTGTTTATTAGTAAGTGTATTCTTCCCTCCATGCTAGAGATAAAGCTATTTAATAAATTCATTTTCTTACATACTCACTCTACTTAACCTCCTATATATTATATTTGTTGTCTTAGTCTGCAAATCCATAATTAGATCTAAAGTCTGGTTCATATGTGTACAGCTTATGCGTGCTTTATCTGTTAAGCAGCTGGACATTTCTCTTCCACAGAACCTATTCTTCAGTGGGAACTTGCTGGAAGAATACCCCCTAAAGACCTTATGCAATAAATATCACATTGTCAAAATCTTCTTGTGCTAATGATGTGGTAGACATTCCTCTCGTCTGTAGTGCTACAGTTCATGGCGAGTATAGCTCTCCATGCTTTTACAAATGCACAATGAATCTAACAAGTGAAAACCAATGAATATTTGAAAGAACTGGTATGTTCTGAGTTAACTATAATTTATCAAATTACTCTCCGCAGTCTGCTGTGTCCTTTTTGCAAAATCAGTTTAGCCAAGGAAACAGTCTGGTATAATGCTGTAATTAAAATTCAAACATAGCCAGATAATTGAGTTGAAGTATATTCTCTATATTTTAATGTGTTTTATAACTCACATATATTCTCCCTCTTCCTATTGAGTGTTATTCCTTTTGTTTAAAAAAAAAAAAAAAAAAAAAAAGCAGAGCCGGGGTCGGGGGGGGGGCAGAGAGCAGAAAATTTCATTTGGGTTTTTTTTGATCTGAGAGAGATAGGAAAGGACACTGGAAGTCTAGGGCTATTTAATGTAGGAAACAAATAAAGGAGGAAAAAATGGATAATGGTGTAATGTAACAAACTGCGCAGGAAAGGCCTTTTGAGCATACGCTTTTAGAACATGGGCTCTTAGTGAAGACCTTCCTCTTTGTTTTAAGGCAAGCTATAAATAGTTTGTTGAATCAGTATGTCCTTATGTGTTGGGACAAAGAGTTGTTTGATTTTTTTGCAAAGGGCTATGGCTTTTTATACAGATGACAGACCTGATGTCAGCTGTTGTTGTTCTCTTAGGTGGGATTCATCTCTGGATTTTATGTACAATGTGGGTATTAATCCTGGCTCATTGCTGTTTAGGTAGTAGTCAAGGGAGAGAAAAAAAAACATTTTTAGAGTGAAAAGTTCTTCTCTAACTTTAAATGTCTGTCTTTGGACAGACATATTTATCCAGACTGTCTCTCTGGATAAAGTGTTAACTTGTGTCTATGATATGTCTCAGGGCTGAAATGAATTTAAAATCTTTTATTTTTTCTTGTGCAGTGTTAAGCACAGACAGTTTGCATGAGATAATAATAAGAAATCTACCATGTTCCTAGTAAAGGACTCAGGCTTGACATCAATTGTTATTCCAGTTGCAAAATAAATCTGAAGCCAACTGATGGTTTTATGTCAAATGACCCATATTGATAAATATCGGTAAAAGAAGTAAACCTGCATATTTCTTTGTAGAGGTTAAGCACAGTACCAGCAACAGATAAGACACAGAAGTTTGAAATGAGCTTCATTTTTATTCCAGTGGTCTCAACCAGCCTTTATTTGGGTCTCAGATAGGCAGCAGTTCTATAAGTTACTGAAGCATTAGAAGTCTCAGAATTTCCAGATATCATTCTGATTTGTCCTTTTCATGCTAATAGCATTTTTACCTAAATAGGGAGTTCTATATCTGTTCTGTGCAAGAAAATATATTTCCTAAACAGGTTTAACAGTAGAGATTTTTAAAATAAATCAATAAATCTCTCTTTCATGTCAGTATCAGTTGTTCAGGGTTTTTTTTTTTTTGTTTTTTATTTTTTACTTTGTAGGTGTTAGCTGTACTGGATTTACATATGAGGAAACAAAGTAGTTCAATATGACAAAAAACCTGTGTATGCAACTGGATGGTGGTAAATTTTGATTTCACAATGATTTAGCTAGGTAGGGAGATTATACCAAGCTAATAGGATTGGGGAGGGAAAAAAGGTAAATAAATAGAATTTATTTATTTATTTTAGAACACATAGACCTTCTCTGAATGTGAAACAAAAGCAATACTATTTTAAGTGAAGTATAAACTGAGATCAACTGTTCTAATTTTAACTAAATTTGCTTAATGATTATAAGAATTTAAAAAAAAAAAAGAAAAAAGAAAAGGGGCAGGGTGGTTTGTACTGGTGGAACCAAAGAGTCAGCAGAAGAGCAAAAGTAAGTTGTGGGAAAAACTATCATGCATTATCAAAACAATATCTTCAATTTGCTGTATCAAGTAGAGTTATGAATATGAGCTCCCAGATGCTTCTTCTAAACTTATTTTCTAAGTCTCCTTTAAGAATCAAGGCTAAAGATCAACACTTAAATGATTGTACCAAATGGTAACTAAATGTTTGTATATTTTTATTGTCTCAGTTTATTTGGTCAGTACTGGTTGTTTGATTTTATCAACATTACTTGCATTATGGCATCTGGGTCACTGTATGAATAATATTGTGTTCTCTATCTATATACCTGGAATTACAGAGATTTTGATGATTCATTTGTGGTTGTGGAGAAGTTTTACAGTTTATCAGTTTAATAAATTACTCAGCATAGTCTTGTTCTGTTCAGGAGTGTCGATTTAAAGGAAGTTTGCTTCTGATTCAGCTGCTAGGATGTTACGTAAAAACAGTGTGTACATATAAAAGGAACTTTGACATTGGATAGTGGAAGCAATTTAGTTTGGATGCTTAAAACCTGTAGTAAGCTGTACAGTTTCAAGTGTAGGTTACTCTGCAGGTTGTTTGCGTGAGCCTCCCCTCTAGCTTTGAGGGGAACTCCTGGGTGTTTATGTGAATACTCTAGGGTAGACTTTAGGAATGTCAAATGATCCATGAAGGGAACAAAGCAACAGCTCTTCACAATGTTTATTTTTTTTCCCTTCCCAAGTCTGTGATGACCTGTCACTTGTGAATATCATCTTAACAAATAACTGTTTAATAGTTCACAACAATGGGTTTATTTCTTGGTGAAGGCCGATGCTGTCCTACTGGAAAAACTAAGTAACGTGAAGTAGCTTTTTAACCCAGTTTTGCAAAATTTCAGCTAACCAGAAAGTAAACAATTGTAACTATTTTCAGGGAGTTATTCTGGAACTATGACACTGTATATTCTCAGTTTTCTGTTTTCATTTTGTGACAGATTACTCTATGAAGCTCTCGGTAAACGATCATAATGTTAAAGGCAGGGAATAAAGACAACAAACCTAGTGTTCATCTTTCAAAAAAGTACATAGTGTTGTCTAAAGAATAAATTTTATACATGAATTTACCATATTATCAAAGTCTTTTGAAATAATTGTGACACTTCCAGCACTCATTTATTATTATTTTGTACCTTTTGCAGAAGGAGAAATTAAATCTTGCACAGGAAATTGAGTACCTGTTTATTAATTTCCAGCTGCCCAAACAGCCAAGTTTTCAGTAGATTTTTTTGATCTGAGTGTTATGAAATCCAGGTAGCAAGGTTGATTAGTTCTTTATTTTGAAGATATGTTTTTGTCAGTTTGGTATATAATCAGCATCTTTTAATCAGCATTTTAGGATATATATAATTCATTAGAAGTAATGCAAAGGATCGGGCACTGCTGTACATGCATGATTCCTTTATCTAGTATGATTTTTAAGTAATATTCTTTGTTGTATTTGTTTCCTGTTAATTGTAGACACGTTTCCTTTGAAATTGTGGGCATTTTCTTTCAAATTTGCCATCTTGCATAGTCGTTTCCTTGACAGACCATTCTATATATAGAAATTATCATTCTATGTACAGAAGAGGCAATTACATTTTTAACTTGGGAAATAATATGTTGCTAATCCTCATAGTGGGTATTCATGAGAACTGGTGATGTTAATTGAGGCAGAATTTGGAATCGGAGGTAATAAAGTCACCTCAGGAAGGGCTTTGGGGGCCACAAGTCTGTTTTCTTCAGCTGTATTATTTGGGCTAATGAAATATACACTTTCCATAAAAATAGCCTGTTTGTGTTTCTAAACTGCAGCAGGCACAGTAACAGAACTGCAACAAAAAAATTAACACACAGTTCTGGTACTGCTCTCCACTGTGCTTTAGTGCCTTTTTCACAACAAACTGTAGTTCTGCCTTTCATGCTGCCTGTGCCAGTAAAGGCAGTGCAGGACACAGAGCAATCTAGAAAAATGTTATCCATACAGCAAAGTGCATTGCATTTCTGAGCCAACATTGTCAGCGATTACGGATTCTTTGATGATTTTTAGCTGTTGAAATTGTGAAATTGAAGAAGTCTTTTTTCTGGGTATATGAGTTGTCATTTCAGAAAGGCTGACATTTGTTGAATTCTCATAGGACTGTAAAAAGCCCATCCTTCATGCAAAGGTAGTCTTTCTGCCAAATTTCAAGTCTTTATGGAATACATGGTGTCACAAGAGCTTTTCCATAAATCACTGTTGTATATTATTATGGAGATTATTAGTATTTAATGTCACATGCCAATAGTATCCAGAAAATGCACAATGAAAATAGAAAAAGACATGTAAAGCTAGGTGGGTTGTGAAGAGCTAAGAAAGGTAATTTGAAATGTGGACAAGGAGAGGCTGGTCAGCAAAAACCTTCTGAGACTGGAGCTGTTCACTTACTTACTGATTCTTTCTTCCCAGAAAGGGAAACTACAGTCAAGATCTTTGAAAAGCCAGTATACTCTAAGCCTGAATCGTCCTTTCCTTTCATGGAGTGTATATCTCCAATTCCTAAACTTTGGCTAATTAAAAATAATAATCTTTAGTTAAATTTTAGACAGTGCTATTTCAAGGTTATTCGTTTTAAAAGATCAAACTGGATCAATTTTCTAAGACAAAAAGCAGCTACATTATTCTTAAATTTTGTTACAAGTATGTATAAGGTGATTCTGCATGGTTCACTTACCAGCAAGTTTTTATGGGATATATGCTGTAATCATATAACTTAATACATCATGTTAAAATGGAAGTGTTGACCGTGCCATGGATTCTACCTCTAATGGTGAGATTGCTGTAGTTAACATGAATTTGTTAATCAATGAGGAATTTTAAGCTTGTTTATGAACATTTTAAACTGAAGCTACCAGGCAGATTGTATTGTTTCGTGGTCTTTCAAATAGCAAAGATAAGGAATTTTTCAAAATTAAGGTCGTGATTTGGCCACAGAAATGCTAAAAACTAATAAGCAAATTTTAACTCTTTGCTTTGCTTTCCTTAGATAAAATGGATATAGAAGCATTGATGTAGAAACGACAGTAGTGATTCCAGAGAGCAGTAGCTTCCTAATCACAAGAATTCTGGACAGTAAAACCACTATAGCAGAGCCCACCATGCCTGACAAGGTGCCTTCTGACAGCAGCTTTGTATCCAAGCAATGGTTCTTGCATCACTTTGGTACTATAAGTGGGGGGGAAAAAAGGATTTGAAGTTAGAAGGATGCAGGTATTTAATGCAAGACTATAATAATATAGCAAAGAATAGTATTAAATACTTGGAAGCAAACACAATCTACACTTTGCGATTCAGAGCAGTCCCTCAACATACAGGTAAGAGACTTAACATTTAGTCCTTTTTTGAGGATATATTTTGTGTGCAATACATGAAATGGCCATTAGCTAGTTTGTGTGACTTTGCACAGCCCAATAATCTCAGAAAATGTAAACTGTTGGTAGACTTTTATGAATGTAAATTTCAGAAAGAACAAAGGAAAATGTTAACAGTAGGGAGGTTTAGAACATTTGAACTTTTTTTTTTTACTGATTTTCTGTAGTTCTTGATAGTGTGCCCACTTGTATATGAAATGAATGTATGTGGAATTATTTTAGTTGTGTGAAAAATATTGTGGATTTTGGTGAGATTTGTCTTGTAAAGCAAACTATTTCTTCTGGTAAAAGTTTGCATGGTAATGTTGTTTAGGAGGAGATTAATGTAATCACTAAGATAAACATCTGTCATTCAGACTTGAGAAGGATAGTTCTGCAATAACTGGTGTTGACTAGTTGAAATTGGAATTTACCCTGATTGGACATTTGTTGAAAATATAAGCATATAGTAGTGTCATCAGTGGTGTTCAAATCACTAAGGAAATAGTGTCTAGATAAGGATTTAACATTCTAAATCAGGAGGACAAATCACTTCAAGAACATTTCCTAAAGATTACAGCATTTATGAATGCAGGTCCATTTGGGATATCAGACATATTTATGCTCTTAGATCCCCAAGGCACATTTGAAAATCCCAGCTCTCACCTGTGGAGAGGAGACCGAGAGTCCTGTCCTGTGCACCTGATATGATGTGAGCTACACCCAACCTATCTGGGGAGGCATGAAAGAATTCAGGGTATTCTTGACACCGCAGTACTTTATCCTACATGAGCAAGCACTGTGCTGATATCAGAGAGTAATACCAGGATTTATAGTGGATCATTCTGGGAGCCCGTGACTTACCAGTATGCCTACATAGTTCTGTAAAACAATTCTTCCATGGGAAAGGTATGCGCACCCTTCAGGAATGCTAAAATCTTGATAGTTGATTTATTAGTTTCAGGCCCAGTTACTAGTTTTAGTGGTACCTGTCTGACACTTCTGCCTTTAAAGGAAAAACGAGCAACTGTGCTGCTGCCACTGACCCTTGTGTATACTGCAGATGTACTGACGATCTTGCTCTGATTGCTGTGGCCTGAATTTTTCCCTCCCATAGCTACCAAATGAGCCCATCTTCTGCATATAAGCTCTTCATTCTGGGTTCTTACAGCACAATGACTTTGCAGCTTAATAGTTGAACTCTGGTCTCTGATTTAGGAGTATTGTTATTAGTCACTGAAGTAAGAAATGAAAACCAATTGCAGCCATCAGCCAGGAACTTAGGACTCTCTCTTTCCCCTGCAGTGCTATCATGTTAAACCGTCATGCTCCCCCGTGCATGCTGTATTTCTGGCTTCATTTCCCTGTGTACATGGCTAACAGCAAGTATTTCAGCAATAGGAAAGATGGAGACGGCAACATGCTCACCTCACTCTGGAGGAAGTTGAACATAGGGCTTGTACTTCCTGGTTGAGTGCTCTGACTAGGAGACTGTACTGCCAATGGTCAGCATGCCTAGCAACAGCTGGTTTTGGAAAACTAAAGTAGCTACACATACATTTGAAAACTGAAGAGGGGCACTTGTAACCTCACTCAATGTGCCAACCTGACAGAACTCCTTAGGAAATTGATGTGCCACTCCACTTATATTTGTATCCCTACTAACTTCTGTGAGAGCTTGGTGGTTACTTGCACAGGGCAGAGCAGCCTGGTAACGCTCAGAAGCAGTGTAAAAAGAACACAACAACAAAGGCAATGGTCTCAAAAGGAAATATGGGGAATTCCATTTAAACATGAGAAAAAATATTTACTATGAGGGTGGTAAAACACCACCTATGGACTCTCCATCCTTGGAAATACTGAAAAACAGACTGGACAAGATCCAGAGCAGCCCTTTTTAGTGGGTTCTGTTTTGTGCAGGGGATTTAGACTGGGCAGTCTCCAGAAGTCCCTTCCAACCTCAGCTATTCTGTGATTCTGTGAACACTGGGAATTTGAAGGCCAAACAGAAAGGCAAACTCTGGCTTCAGGCTCAGCTTTTGGTGCTTGAAAGTCAGATAAATCCTAATTCAAGTGCCCAAGTCCTCACTGAGATCAAAGCAAAGAAAACCAAGTATGAAGAGAGCTTCCTTTATACTTGAATGTGTTTTCTTTCATGCACTAACATGGATAAACTTAAAAAGAAGTGTGTGTGTTAAAAAAGAAACAACAAAGGGAGGGAGCTGGCTTGTAAGAAAGAATCAAACCCAAGGGCTGGAGAGCTCAAAGCACTGGAAGTCAGAAAGAAAATTTTTAAATCAACACTTTGTACAGATTTTAAAGTGTGAAATAAGTAGAGATGGAAAGGCTACAGACAAAAAAATTAAATATGCTTCCACAGTTACTTTCATTGTCCTTGGCTACAGTACAATAAAGGACTAGTTAGCCAGTTGGCCAAACTGGCAAAGAAGCAATTACTGGTATTGTGGAGGGAGTACACATAGAGTTGTGATGAAGAAATTTTCTTTATTCCATTCACATAGGTTTGAATGCAAGTAAGTTCTAGAGGTTGGATTGATTTTTTTTTTTTTTTTTTTTTTTTTTTTTTTCCTTTTCCTTTCCTTGGGATTTTCTTCAACTACAGAGAACAGAGTACTGAATACGTGTCTTCACTTCCTTGCTCAATTTCACAGCCCATCCAATGTTTCAAATGCGATTAATAAACCTTGTTGTTGGCAATCCATCACTACTGGAAGTGAATGCAAAAGAGGAATGGGATGAAATGGATAGTTACACGCTGGAATTCTCTGTTTGCAGCAAACATTACAGGCCAGTAAGGGCAGACAATTCATTCTAAGCAATAGCTGTTCTTCCACCAGTCTTTTATTCTGAGTGGTTATTCAAATACAGCATTATTTTATTCTGAATAGTTCTGGTAAATGGGGGAGTTATCTTGAGACTGAGTCCAAAAAAGTAATGATTTATTTAAATAGTGTGAAAAATAGTTACGTAAATTTTTACTGACATTTCCTGATCATTTTTTCTATCCAGTATCTTTGGATAGAACATTAATATATGTCAAAAAAGAATTCCTCTACATAATGAACATTGTTCAAAAAATTTTATCGTGTATGAAATTTCAGGTTGGAGTATCCCTCTTCTTTTTTTTTTGTTCACTCTCATTTCTTTATTATTACTTCTTGCAATTCTGTCATATCATCCTCTAAACCGCCAGTTTCTTTCCGAACTTTCTCAATTTGGAGTCCTTTTCTATTTGATTACATAAAGGTGTGCATTTAATAATAAATAGCACATGAGATGTAGTTGAGAAAGATTGAAGATCAAACTATAGCCATTGGGTGAGAATGTCTTCTGATGGAATAGAACTACCTTGATATAGCAGGGAAATATTAGATGGGTAATGGGAGATTTCAAGAACTAGAAAATAATCTGAACTGTCTCACACTGACATATCATTAGAAAAGGCTGTAGAAAAAAATCAGTTAAAGAAATATTAAATAACTGCCAGGGCATAGAATCGCCGTTCAAGAATTTTAAACATGGAATTCCTCGCTTGAAAATTGTGATGTGTAACCTATCATTTCAATCAGTCAGGAGACTAGAAGATGGCAGACATGCCACCAGTTTTTAAAAAGTACTTCAGGGGGTATCTGAGGAACTACAGTACACGAAGTCTAACTTTCGTGGGTGGCAAACTGATTGAAACTATTGTAAAATAGAACTAGTAGAAAATAAATTAAAATATGAGGGACAAAATGAATATTATTATTATTTTCTTATGAAAGGAATAGAGAACAAAACAGGAAAACATCACAATGCTATTGTACCAATATAAAATCTCAAATACATGCACTTCTGGTCATTCATCTTAAAGACCAATGTAGTAGCACTGGATAAGACACAGAGAAGGTAAACAGTGGTGATCAGAAACAATTAACAGGTTCTATGTAAGGGAAAGTGAATAGGACATTCCTTCATGGAAAAGAGATGATTAAATGTTGATAGGGCATAAAATCAGTGGTATAAAGGTGATTTATTCTTTCTCAGAAGCTAGTCATTTGAAACAAATGAAAGGAAACACTTCTTTTTTTACATGTTGCTTAATTGAATTGCTGAACTCATTGCTAGAGGATGCTTTGGAAATCAAAAGTATAGATAAGTTTTAAAAGGGAGGATATGTTTATTGTCTGCTATTGAATTCAGTGGTCCAAAATGCTTTAACAACTGATTTTCAGAAAAAAGGACCATTTTGTATTATTCTGTTTCTTATATTCTTCCTCTGAAGAGTCACAACTGGTCACTGTACAGAATGCTAAAATAGATGGACCTCTGGTTTGACCAGTGTGGCAGTTCTTGGCATCTTGTGACAAACACTGTTTCTTTGACTGTGTTCAGTGTCATGCTAAGGCAACATCAGTTGAGCAATCTGAGAAGTTCAGTATAAAAATAACACCCTTTTCAAAGTATTATTTCCGTTTGTATCTACCAGTCCTCTACTGTGGCAGGCATTGCCAGTAGCTAAAAATACACAAGCCCATAAATAACATCAGCACAAATCATGTGTGGCAGTGATCTGCTTGTACCATACTTGTCCACATCATTTCTGTTATCAGTTTACCAATTCATAATTGACAACTGCTTCCCCCAAGTACTCTGATAAAAGTATAGCATTGACACATACACTGAAAACTAACAAAATCGGGCTTTCTTACATTAAAAGTAAAACTATGAATTCTTCAAAGACACCCCGCTAAGCACATTCTGTTATAAGGCCATTCCTAACAAAAGGAGGGATCAATTAAATGGTCTTCTGATCATTGCCATAGGAGCATTACAAAAGCAGAAAGCCAGTTTTGAAATGAGTAGCACCATGATAAAGAAATTCAAACCAGTCCCTTTATACCCTTGCACTAGGTTAGTAGGCAGGACGAGCAAACTTTGCAATGCAGATATATCTGCCAGTGCAAACATGGTATTTACTACATTCTTTTAAATGGCTATCTTTGTTTTGGGAGTATTAATTTATTTTCACAACATAACTACCCATAGGGTAAATCTACAATAGCTGTGATTATTCCAAAAGCATCGTGTATTTGTGATACAGTAGCATATATTATAACATTGAAGAGTGGCAGCCTATGCGGGAAATCAATACATTACATTAAGGGCAACGAAGCTGGTGAGGGGTCTGGAGCACAAGTCTTACGAGGAGAGGCTGAGGGAGCTGGGGTTGTTCAGTCTGGGGAAGAGGAGGCTGAGGGGAGACCTTATTGCTCTCTACAAGTACCTGAAAGGAGGCTGTAGAGAGGCGGGGGTCGGTCTCTTCTCCCAAGTTACAGATGATAGGACAAGAGGCAATGGCCTCAAGTTACGCCAGGGGAAGTTCAGGTTAGATATTAGGAAATATTTCTTTACTGAAAGGGTTGTCAGGCATTGGAATGGGCTGCCCAGGGAGGTGGTTGAGGCACCATCCCTGGAGGTATTCAAGAGAGGAGTTGACATAGTGCTTGGGAATATGGATTAGTGTTGGGTGGTGTGGTGGTGTGTGTGTGGGTTGCGTGTGTGGTGGTTTTGTTTTTGTTTTTGTTTTTTTGTTTTTTTTTTTTTCATTGGTTGGACTAGATGATCTTAAAAGGTCCCTTCCAACCTCTGTGATTCTGTGATTACGTTTCTCCAGTTCCAATGACTGCTGAACTGCACATACAGAAAGATCCAAAAGATGAAAATGGTTTTCCTCACCTAAAAGACCTGCCGGTAAGAAAGCTAAGCAGCCATTAGGTGGTGCATAGGAATTGGTACAGAAAGGGAAGGGCTTCCTACCTTGTGCATTCATTTTTGCAAAAGAACCAGGAGCATGTGTATACTTATGTGCATGTTTATGTGAAGAAGTTGTCAACAACAGCCTACCGATCTCTATAGTGAGAACACATTGTGCAGAAATAAATTGACGTGCAAAATCAGACTGAAAAAGTGCATAAAATGAGTCTATTTTTAATGTGTGCTAAAATATGCCTTTTGCTATTTAGGTTGAATAAATTAAACTGCTGCTTTCCACGTAACCTCATGACCTCCCAGGGCTTTTATTTTCAGTACAGTATTTTAAAAAAATAAAAAGAAATTTCCCTCGGGATCCCTGAGTTCCTCTGCTATGAAAGATCTGAACTGAGATAGCTGGAGGCAAGAAACAGCACAGTTCCCAATTATGATACCATTCGCTGTACTACTATTAGAAAAGCACCATTTAATTGTCATTCCATAAACATATCCTGTTCAAAAGGCTGAAGGTTTCTTTTGCTAACAAGTTTTTGTTTCATTTTGTGAAATGCATGGTCTTGCATTTAAAGTGTTATAGAACTGCATAATTTGTCCTGTGTTTAAAATGCAACTGATTAACAGAACTTGTATCTCATATTAAACCCTTATTTCTGATTTCATTGCCTAAGTAAGACATATACTCTTCATCTCTTTGATTTAAAATTAAGACAAGCCTGTAAAAGTAACATATACACTAAAGATCTCTAGGGTTCAGTCACAGGGGACCGAAAGCATCTTATGTCTTCTGAACATGGTTTCTGAGCAGTGTCAGGTACAGGCTAGAGATCACCTGAAAATCCTGACTCTGAAGGAAGCAGTCAAGAAATTATGGCCATATATTAAATATATTCCCAAAAAACATATATTAAATATATTCCCAAAATACTGTTGTTAAAACAACTAGCATAGAGTGCCAGTGATAATAATTCTGAAGTTATAAGACATTATGGGAAAAATAGAGCTTCTTAATCAACATTTTCAAATGGAGACTTTTAAACAGATCTTTATTTTGTGTGTTAATAAACCTGAAAAGTTAAAACAGAGTTGACACCATACCAAGAAGTAGTCAAAGTTTTGTGGTTCTTCTGTGAAGATGTCACGTGGAATGTACTCACGGGGTTTTTTTAACTCATCCCTGCCCCTCTACATTCCTGGCTTTGCCTACACTACAAAAGGTTTCTGAACTTTACAGATCTCTTTTTTATAGACACTTTGAAACAACTAAAGCACGGGTTCACTTTCTGCTTGTCCCAGAAAAGGGAAAGGCCCTTTAGATGGCTTGTCACCATATTGTGAGTCTGAAGAAATAGAACCTTTGGTGATGAGATATGCTGGGGCTGACTAAAGAATCTCACGTCAGCAGCTGAGCCATTCAGGCAGGGCTGGCTTTAGGCGTAAGTACAGAAGGCAGCTGTTCAGGCCAGAAATTCATGGGGGCAGCAGAGGAGCTTCCCCAGACCATCCTCCCCAAAGAGCTCCCTTCGTACCAGTAGGCTCAGGACTCACTGCTTATGCCCTTGGCCCCAGTATCCACCTGCTTTCATTCCTGCTGCCGTGCTACTGAAGGGAAAGGCCCACACAAGTAGAGGTATTCCTACCAGCAATGAAAGGTGGGAAGATGGCATTGGGGTTCATCTTTCCCTTTCCTTCCCTTCTCCTTCTTGGTTTGGGCAGGGGGAGTTGGATCCATCCAGCGTTGGTCTTTTTGGTTTCCAAAGAGTCTTTTAGAAATTCCAAATACAGTTCATTTTTCTTCCCTAATGGCACAATTTTCTGCTGGAAAATCCTGTTTCATCAAAATAAAGAATACCATCAACATTTTGACAGAAAATTACTGAAATTTTAAAAGGTCAGAATTTTGGGGTATAGTAATATTAGTTGAAACACTAAAGTACAGGTGAAATTTTTAAATCTTAAGAAAATCATTTTGTAAGTCTGAAAAAACTTTTTTTTAATATCAGATTCTGTGAAAAATCCTAAGATTTCAATATTTTTCCTGATTAGAAATGAAATAAAAATTTTGGCCTGGTATCTGACTTGTAGCAAATAATATTTTGAAATCACCTACACCATATAGGGATAGTTGCATTGGTTTGCTAAGAACTTCTGTAAATTCTTAGTAAAGAAACTGAGCTAGAATCAGTTTTCATGGCCTTTCTACAGATTCCTGAATTGTGCAAGAAGCATGCTAACAAGCCATCTCGAGCTGAATGCAACTGTACCTTGGCTGAAAAAATATCTTCACTTTCAGCTTTCTCAGACTGTACAGAGAAGGTAAGAAATAACGCATAAGTATCAAAATTACTGTCTCTAAGATAAATTCTGGTACTTGGCCAGAGACACCTAACCAGTATTAGAGTAAGAACTGCTCAAGGGAAATTGTGCTTGAATGAAGGAGACATTCCAAACCACCACCAGGGCTTGAAAGGCCTAATGACTGCCTAAAATAACCAGAGCAGGTTTTGCTTTAAATGTAGGCATATAACAATGTACAACTTAAATTTCAGGTTCTAAGAATTAAGTATCCAGTTACAATGCCTTGAATCTATTTCCAGTTTAAGCATTTCAGGTCCATTAGTAATCTGTCGTTTCCTTATTTTGTCACAGTTACTGAAGTCAACCAAAGGACAGACTAGGAAGTCAAAGGTAAGGATAATTTCAAATTTGAAATCACAGAAGAATTTTTACCCCAACAAGTCCATGACAAAACCCAGTAATTTCAGTGAAACCAGGAATCATGATCCTCAAAGGTCACTGCATAACAGAAGCCAAAAATCTTTCTGAGTGTTACTCTAAGAAAACCATCCCTTATTAATGCCTACAAGTATCTCAAGGGTGGGTTGAAGGAGGAGGGAGCCGGACTCTTTTCAGTGGTTCCCAGTGACAGGACGAGGGGCAACGGGCACAAGTTGGAACATAAGAGGTTCCACTCGAATATGAGAAAGAATTTCTTCACGGTGAGGGTGACAGAGCCCTGGAACAGGCTGCCCAGGGAGGTTGTGGAGTCCCCTTCTTTGGAGGTTTTCAAGACCCGCCTGGATGCAGTCCTGAGTAGCATTCTCTAAGCAATCCTGCTTCAGCAGGGGAGTTGGACTAGATGATCTATACGGTCCCTTCCAACTCTAAAAAAAATTCAGTGAAATTCCCCCCATACTGTTACTTTTCTCACGTCCATTCCTTCACCATAGTTTGTGGTTACAGTGGATTCTCTATACAGTTATTTTGCAATATTATCAGGAATTGTTTCCCCCTTGCCACTCCTCATGCCTACAAAGATGCCAGACTGAACTAAATGACAAGGCTGTGTGATGGAATCCCCAAAAAGTTACTTCCTGGGAAAACTGAGAACAGTGTTTGCAATGTGAAGAAGAAAGGGCACTATACATGGGATAAACCAGAGGCTGGTACGTGCTTATTGATAGGGGAAGGTTTTCAATGCAGAATAAAACAGGAAGGAGAAGGATAGTAAAAAACACTGAGTATGTATTTGGCTTGAGGAAGGAACCAAGTTGTGTAGGACCTTGCAAGTGTAGAGTTTAGTCCTATAGCAGGGGACATGGTAAAGCAGAGATTTCAGACTAGGGATGGGTATGAGCAGAGTGAGAGGTGAGAACACGAACTAAACACAAATCATTTGGGTGTGCTGAAAGGAATGAAGAGAAATGGAGTAAAGATAGGAAGAGGGCAGTTGAATGAGTGAAGGAGGGAGATGAGCATTATTGGATCCATGGTTTCCTAGGTGAGAAGGTCAGGGAAGGGATTTGGTACTGATCCATGTGATATATAAAAGGTAACAGGAAAGCATAAATCATAATCCCAATGATTTGGGATTATCAGAAGTGAGAAGCACAGAGGAAAGCAGGAAGGGATCAAGACTCCAGCTTTACTGACTAGAATTAGTCTTGTTTTCCTTTATCTCTAGTTGCCCTAGAATTCCCTCATGCCTGCAAAGGACTGTGAGATTTTTAGGTGATCAGGGCTCTAGGGTGGCAGTGTCAGGGGACCTATTGGCAGCTGGAAATTCTGTTGTCCTCGTGCATTAAATTGTATAGCTATGGTACCACATATTTGAAATACTAGAAAATGTCTTGAAATCAGTGAGCCTCAAACACCTATGGAGGCTAGTAAAAATGAGAAAACCCCAGAAGTCTAATAGGCAACAAATGGAAGCGAGGAACAGATCTGGCCCACAAATTTTCCGTGCACTGCTGCAAGAATGTGAAGAATGCATCTGACACCTGCTGCTGCTGTTTATATATTATGTTCGCCAAATAAGTGGGAGGTTAGCTTGTTTATCCAGCTTACCCTCCACTACTGGGCTCCCTAGATCATGACGCCACACAGCTTCCATAGCATCCTGAGCCAGCTGCAGACCCAAAGATACAAGTACATGGCTACTGAAATGTCTCAGTCAGTATGAACAGCATCTGCAGCTACCTGCAAGGAATTTGGGCTTGCTTTGTGATGGGTCTCAAGACTGTCTGTCACTGATGGTGCTCGACCAGACTGAGCTGAAGCCTACGAATGACAACTCGGGTATGGACCCTGCATGACATGCTGGGTTTTTATTCTCTTTCTCGTGAAGCTCCACTTTTCATATTGGACAATCTCTCATAGTCAGCAGCTTGCTCTACTGATCCTTGAGCATTGTATTAGAGACCGGATTCTGACCAATCCCAAACACCTCTGTCAGTGTTGACTGTGATCTGTCACCTAATGGGAGACAGTGCTCAGTGCCTCACAAGAATCAGTTAGAACAACAAAAAGAAATTAACTAATTCTCTTTCCCTATCTGTCTGTGAAACCAAAAACTACATTAGGTACATTAATACATCTGGGGAAAATAAAAAATACCCACCAGTAGTCAAAATTGTTAGTCAACTGAAGGTCCTTATTTAAATCTTGCTTGATTGAGCTTAAGAGCAGCATGGGTATGTTCCTTCCTAGCCTTACTTTTGCTTGATTCTACATTCAAAATTCAGCAGTTCTTATAGAACTGATTGAAAATGATGTCAAATGTTTCTGCTCGGCAAAGCCTACATTTTGTCTGGTTTGGTTTTTGGGTTTTTTTCCCTGCAAAACAAGGAATCCATCAATGACAACTATGATCTCTCTTAAAAGGGATCTGGGCTTTTCCATTTCAAAGTATCAACTATTCCTGCACTTCCCCATTGTCACCTGTCCGATGAATTTCAGATACCATAAATAGACTGTAATTTGTCATGTATAGTCACTATATGTCAATATGTCACTATAATTGAGTGTTATCTAAAAATAACAATTTCAATATGAATTGAAATATGAAAAAATATGAAAAATGAATTACATCAAAGGCTTCACTTGTGAAAGTCCAGTCTCAACTCTTTTGTTGAACAGTGTCCTGATCACACATGTGGCCATTTGCAGAATCAGTTTCCCTCAAATGTTGCATTACAGCTTGCTAAACATGGTAAGCTTAACCCATTTTGGTCAAATTCAAACTACATCTAGACTGCACCTGCCAGTTACACAGAGATCTGGAACCCCTGCAGCTCTGGTCTCATCCCTGGGGCTTGTCATGGCTCTTGACCTACCTCCTCTTACTGAGCAACTGCTACACATGACCTCCCACTCCGTCTCCAGGCCTCTGCCTACCTGCAGAGAAGTTTCCACTAAAAGTACTGCTGGCCTGTGGCCCCACAGAGGTTCACACGCAGAGGACCTTCATCAGTTTATATTAAGGCGATGTTTATTGATAGTTGGAACACGGCCAGAAGGTGCTTTTAAAATGTTATAATTATCTTTGTTTTTCAGTTGGAAAATGGTAACACACAAAGATCCATACTGGGGTTTGAGGCTTCATGATTCAATGTTTTATGAAAAAATAGGTGTAGATACAGCCCTTAACTCAAAACACCTGTAGTCAAAGAAGACACAAAAAGGTAGAATAGGGAACTAATGAAATGTTCTAGTTCAGCTTTTTATTTACAAAATACCATGTTGCCATAACACAATTGATACCTACTGTGTAAAAACATCTTTTTTGATATTCTACCACTGAACTTGCTTTCCTGTGGTGACCACCCACCTTCCACCTTGCAACCTAGCAATTTTGTTATGAAATACTGCAGCAGGACAAAATTTCTGCTAAGCTCCCAGATTGTTTGCATCTGAGAGAAAAAGACCATACTCTTCTACCTCTGTGCTGTGAAAAAATTACATTTTGTATTAGAAATAATAAATTCAATGCATTAAAACTTTGATATAGAATTTTAGTAATAGCTGAGTAACAGTTTAAATATTTTCTGTTTCAGATTTATGTTGATGATGCTGTGACCTTTTCTGAAAAATATTTTATTTGGATATTAGCAATTGCATTATTAAAGGGCAGTGTATTTGCAGCATCTCCGAGATAAAATTATGATGGAATCATAAAGAACAAAGAAACAAATTCAGAAGGAACAACTAAGGATCACCATTACAAACTTCAAATACTGAAACTGTTATTTCTGCCTACATGGTGGAGCAGTGTTTTCAAATTACATACAAGAAGACACTGAAAAGATAAGTTATTCCTTTCCCTGCATGTTTATTGAACCTCTTACAGATATTTATGTTAAAGGTAGCTCCTAATTTGATAATATAATATTAATATTCTGAAATTTTTATTTTTACATTCTCCATTAGAGCTTATAATTTCCGAATCATTTCTGAAATCTCCAGAAAGTATACATTCACAAGATTATTTTATACAGAAGATTTCAGAAAATGTAAAGAATTCTTTTCTTGCCATACTGTTTTAGTCAGTATTGAGCACAAACAGGTAGAACTGAGATATATTCTTATAGATTCTCTCATGATTATTTTCTCAGCTTCCATCACTGATGAAAATTTTAAACCTCATGAATAAATCCTGCATGTTAATTAGTTTAGACAATTGTGAGTTAATATTTAATAACTATTCAGTAGTTTCTACATAGTGACAAGCTGTAGTGATGACTGATGAAATGGTGTACACTTACACTGTCTTTGGTAGCAATGTCCAAGTGTGCTCTTAGTTGTATTTATTTAGGACTATTTATTAGTCCTGTTTATTTAGGACTAGTCCTAGTCCTGTTGGCACAGCACAGTAGGGGCATTAGGGGCCTGCAGCGTGTGTAACTGCATTCATACTACACTTCAACATACTGGGGTGTGAAAGCTGCCATATCCCCTTCGCACCTCACTGCTGCAGGCCTTACTCGCACGCTCACCATTCCCAACCTTCTTCCTCCTGCACATCCGCTGATAATCCCCACATGCCACGAATGCTTTTGCCCATCAGTCACAGAAAGTCTCTGACTTAAGAGCTCTGCTTTGAGGCTGTCCATAACGCGCTCTCTGCAAGACGGCCTGGTAGTAGATTAGTACATTGGACTAGTGCTTTGGACTTTTATCATCCATGTCACCTTGCAGCAGAGGCTATTGAGGCACACCCATTCCAAAATAATTTAGGTTGCTATTTCTAGGTGGCAGTAAGAGCAAAAATTCCAATTTTGTGTTTGGTCTACTAAGTTTCACTATTGGCTAGAGAAGAGATGCAATGTGAGGACAGTGCACATTTCCCTCCCTAAATGCCTAGCCTCTGTTACTGCAGAGCTCATCCACAGATTACAGAGCCTGGGTGTCAGGTTCTCACTTCTGCTTTGTTAGCTTCATATGCCAAATGGAAGATACTAGAGCCAACTTAGATAATTGGTAAAGTAATCTCTCTGGTAGTTGGATGTGCTCCCAATCTGCCTGCTATTCATATTACCTAGTTGCAACTTGTACCCCAATCGTACCTGCTCTGTGCAAGTCTCAAATTATTTGCATTTTTAAGGCCATCATTTGTCACGAACACTGAAGTGACTCAAAACTTTTAAAAATGAAAAAATAAGCTTGTATTTGAGTTGCTGTCAGTACAATGGCTAATTCTAAAACGCTTCCTTCAGAAAACTCATCTTCCTCCTTTTTACCAGATAATTTTTTCAGGTTTCTGACTTTTTTTTTTACATTTATTACATCTTGTTACATACAGAAGCATTGTTATCTTCACCAGCTTTTGTCCAAGAACCTGATCCTAAATTTCCACAGGTCCAGTCCAGTCATCCCAGATGACTGCTGTAATTAAAGTATCAACCTAGTGAGACTCTGTGTGAGTGTGAATGGATGTGTCTATCTGGCTGCGTCCACGTGCTGCTGTCTCGCTCTGGTTCTGACAACATCCCTTCTCCTCCCCTTTTGGTCTTTCTCCCTTTTTGCTCCAAATCCACCTATGTAGTTCTTACTTACACAAACTGGAAACAGATTTATCAGGTCCCATATGGTTAGTAATTTTTTAGATGATTAGGTAGATTCATAATAGGAAAACGGGCTAGTTTTTTCTCTTCTGGATTTCTATTGGACTTTCAAAGCTTCTTGGAAACAAGGTTATGACGTGGATCACATACTTTCTGCCTCTCTATATCATTTTCTCAAAAGACCACCAACCGTATGAGTCTAAGAGAAGCCTGTTGCCGTCTGAGTTACAGATAAAGTACTGAAAAACTTGTGGGGGAAAAAAAAGGACACATGGGAGCAAAAGTTAGCAATATGAAGTCTGCTGGAGAAAAAGTACTCAACATCTTACTAAAAAGGTTTACAAATACAGCCAACAGGAGCAATAATAAATGTTAAAATAGAAACACACATTGGAAAGGGACAGCTAGCTTTATTCAGAAGTCTCAGAGTTCCCCTCTCAGAAAAAGGGAAATTTTCACTGTTGGATGAATAAATGACCCGGACATATTCTCTGCATCCAGTAGCTTCAGCAGTGCTTTGAAAAGTCTCTGATGATGAGGTCTACATACTGAGATAAAGTGCAGCATTTCCAGAGAGGCATGCAGGAATTCAAAACAAATACAGCTTTTGCACAACTATGCACTTGCAAAGAATTCTTAAAAGGAAGCTTTGCTTGGAAGAGTAGGGTCTTTTCAGCACTGTGAAATTTAAGGTGATGATACAGGGTTGAAAGAAAAGAGATGACATTTCTGCTAAGGGGATTCTTACGTACATTATGTAGGAGGAAGAGTCACAGAATTTTAACAGCTGACCTATACAGGGTCAGGTTTGTGGTTCAGGCACAAGAACAGGGCTACTGCTTCGAGAGGATCTGTGGCAGGATGTGAGACCTGAGCAGCGGCATCCGAGACATGATTCATAGGGTATGTTGCAAAACAGTGCATGCTGCAGGAATCCGAGATGTTCAAGTACAACAAATGGATCAGCAAAAAAACAGTTGTTCTTCAGAGTGGTCCTCTGTTTCTGCCCATTTTCAATTTCTTAAAATCTTTTAACGAGGACACCAGAATTATAGAACAAGGCATTAAAGCTACTTTTGGTCCTGATGTTACATTCTTCCACAGCTTGCTAGCTCACAATACACCCAAAAGATAATAGATCTTATAGTTACAGCATGATATAAGAAGTTTGTGTTGGATTGCTTGTTTACTATTCAGCCCAGCTTCATTCAGAGCTGCCTTACTATTTATTCCCATAGGTGTGACCTTGTATTTGGCTGTTATCTGAATGGTCCCATTTAGGAGGTGTAAGTCGGAGCACAACCAGGCCACCCCACCCTGGCTGCCTGAGCTGCTCATCCATCACCTCTTGAATCAACACTGTTTATAGCCCAGAATTTTAAGTTAAAGTGTCATTGTTTGCCTTAAAAATGCAGTGATGACTGCTTATGAGCTCTCAGGCATTTGTAAAGCTGGAATAAGACCAACGCAGCTGCCACTAACCTTCCCAGCAGTCCCAGGCTAAGCCATTCCTTCTCCTCCATCAGAGCCTTCGGTAAGTGAACCTGTCTGTTTCTGACCACTCTCTCCTCAGACCTACGTATAACTTTTCCAGGCTCTCTGAGTCATACACAGTTTTTATTCACAGAGATTTTGTATTGACTTTCTAATCATTACTACAAATCCTGAATAGCATCAGTCCTGCTCTTGATTTCTGCACAATCATCTAGAATCATCTCCACTGATCAATAATTCCTTTTGAGTCATGTCAGTCACCCCATATCTGACCCATGCAGCGCAAGCTTTCTTCACAGAATACATGTTGACTTTCCAGAAAAATAACAGAACTATCCATGTATATTATATTGGCATCATTACCCTTATGAGCAACTTTGTAATTTAACAAGAAATTTAACAATTTTTTTCCATAAAGCCACATCAGCTGCTACTGCCCTATTCCCACCTTGTAATTCCTTATTGCATCTTATATCAGTATTTAGTGTCTGTGACTGATGTCAGATAAATCACTCTATTATTATCTGTGTTCTCACTTGTCCAATTTGAATACTTATAGTCAGTCTTCATGTCTTGCAGAATTTCTGCAATAATTTAAGCTTTATTAAAAAATTAATATGGTTTCATGCTTCCTGAGATCACACATACAAACTCCCTTAGGACTCACAAATTCCAGTTCTTTAGAACCTGTGTAATTTAAAATGTTTCTCTCTAAGAAAAGTTGTTCAATATCCTTCTTCATAATGACCAGGAAGGCAGTTAGTCATCATCATATGATACAAATATATCACACATTCTTTCTAGTATAGAACAAATTTATTTGTTAAACAGTTCTACTTTTTTGTATCGATATCAACATTTTTTTTTAAAATCTAGATAGAATAGGCCTATAATAGCATTAAGATTTAGAAAACTAGAGCTGTTCCTAAAACTAACAACCATGCATATTCCTTGATGTTCTCATCCATTTTTCTATGCTTTATAACTTGTAATAATTTCTAGGTTTTGCCTTTTTTCTACTTCTTGTATATATTTATTTCAAACCGCTGTGCTCACTTTCTCACTACACTACAAATGTATTTTCTAAATCTCCCCTCTCAGTACTCTGACTTACTTCAATCAGTTTCTTCTTTAGAAACTCCTCCTGCTTTGATATAGTTTTTCTATGTAATTTTTCTTTTCACTCAGTCATTCATTTTCCACACCTTTTTTGGGAACAAGTCCAAACATACATCTTGGGCACAAGAAGACGTAGCCAGTGTCCGTGTGTGTGTATATAGTATGGCTTTGCATATACTGAATGTAGCCATATCTAAATACTCAGGCAAACCCTTTCATTCCAGTAATTATCTTTACCATAATAAAGTCTGAAGTTGTTAATTTCCCTAATATGATTTTTTTTTTTTACAGAAAATGATTAGCTCGGGTTTTTAGGCACTCTAATAATGCTTTAGAGCATAGCTCCAAGTTATATGTCTAATGTGATGTTCCTCGTAATAACAATGTAATTTTCTTTCCCAAAATTAAAAAAGAAAGAGTTATTTTGTTCTTTAGTGTTGAATGCTGTGCAAGAGGCCCTTACTGGTAAACCCATTTTAGGCTTATTCCTATTACATTGATCCATATGCAGTTACTTTCCTATGAATATGAGAAGTTGAAAACTGTATTCAATACTCCATTTCCTCATTTATTACTCAATTCCTGGTGGGCCAAAACCTCTGCCAGGGCAAGGTCCCTGATTATTTACAGGAACTAAGGGAGCCTACCCTTTTAACTCAGTTGAGAATTGCTTCTCTCAGTCCCTGAATGTATTCCTTCTGGACACAGTCCTTCAAGCCTCTGGAAATGGAGAGAAGGAATTGAGATGTGACCTGATACACTTTTGCCTTCTAACTCATGATGCTCAAAAAAATAAACTGAGTGCTTTTTGCTTTCACAGCTGCTTTCCAGCATGGGAAGTTGCCCTCAATGCCCAACCTTTCTTCTGGAATCACTGGGGTGGAAACGTTATGAAAAAATAAACCCCTTGGCAAACATAATGAGAATCGGGATATAACCTGACAATTGGGCGCTGTTGTTGGGCTGAGCATTGTTCAGACTGATATCAAAATAACACAAAGCCAATGAAAAGAAGCTGAATGTAAAATTTTCATAAAGCAAACTATGCAAACTGAAATCTGATCAAACTTCTTGTTTTCAATTCACAAAAAAACCTGAAAGAATCAGAACTGCAGTGAACAGTGCCCTATGCTTAATCTGATGGCCACAAGAGGGTACAATTTGTAAATTGTGAATGAGTGTAACAGTCCCACGGAGGTTTCCTAAGTGATGTCAATCTTTTTCTAAGTCACAATAATCCCTGTCTAGAACCACCGAAGAGAAATTCTGGCATGGCACCTCCTCAGGCGCGTCCCGCAAAGGGCTCACGGGTCACAGAAGGCAGTGAAGGACCTCCTTTCTGTGAGCGTTTCCCTTCAGCAGGGCCCATCATCTGCCGTTCTCAGTCAACTGAAGCTTTCCAATCCTGTTGTTGCATTCAGAAGCAGCGGGGCCAGTATTTTGAGGGGGGTGATTCTGTCCCTCTGCTCTGCTCTGGTGAGACCCCACCTAGAATACTGCGTGCAGCTCTGGGACCCTCAGCACAGGAAGGACAGGGACCTACCTGTTGGAGAGGGTCCAGAGGAGGGCCATGAAGATGATCAGAGGGATGGAGCACCTCTCCTATGAGGACAGGGGTTGCTCAGCCTGGAGAAGAGAAGGCTCCAGGGAGACCTTAGAGCCCTTTCCAGTACCTAAAGGGGGCCTACAGGAAAAATGGGGAGAGACTCTTTATCAGGGAGTGTAGTGATAGGATGAGGGGTAATGGTTTTAAACTGAAAGAAGGGAGATTTAGATTAGATATTAGGAAGAAATTCGTTACTGTGAGGGTGGTGAAGCACTGGAACAGATTGCCCTGAGAAGTTGTGGATACCCCATCCCTGGAGGTGTTTAAGGCCAAGCTGGATGGGGCTTTGTGCAACCTGGTCTAGTGTGAGGTGTCCCTGCCCATGGCAGGGGGGTTGGAATGCGATGATCTTTAAGGTCCCTTCCAACTCTAACCATTCTATGATTCTGTGATTAGCCAAGAACACCATATTAAGAAGAACTGAGCACAACATACCTTCAGCTACATCATGGATGCCTGAACAATACTCTTGAAGACATTTGTATTTAGTCTATAGGCAGCAGAGCCAGACCTGGAACAAAGGCCAAATGGCTTCATCCGAGCACATCGGGAAACTGGGGGTACATTCTGGAGCCTGGCACTGCCTGTCTCCCAGGGCCAGCAAAAGAGAAGATGGGGAAAGGAGAGCATTGCTTGACTGGAGGCTTCCTCATGACGCGCAATTAATTCTGGGGTGAAAGCTCATAATCTGTGGGTTTGGCTCAAACCAGCCCCTGTGTAACTCACTTTGGCAAACAAATATCAATACTTGTTTATACAATACTCACAGAATGGTTTGGGTTGGAAGGGACCTTTAACGGCCACCTAAAAAAAACCTTCCCTGCAGTGACCAGGCGCATCCTCAACTAGATCAGGTTGCTCAGAGCCCTGTCCAGCCTGGCCTTGAATGTTTCCCCGGATGGAGCATCTACCACCTCTCTGGGAAACCTGTTCACAGAAAGTTTGAAAGTATAAAATAAAAATAAATTTATGAAAATGAGTATATGAATGGCAATGAGCACCCATGTCCGTAGCATAGCTAGAATGTGCTCTGAAATGGACTCTCTCATGCAGTGGTGTGTCTGTGGGGTCCCAAATGCACTAGTGGTTTTCCATATTTTAGGGAAGTCTGTCAAGCACATGTTCCGATGTTGGCAGCAGCGTCAAAGGCAGAGACTCGGCAGCTCCTGTTTGCGGTTGCCGTTGTGAGATCCTACCTCTGCCTGCGGGTAGGATCCACCAGAACCTGCTTAACTTTGGGATCACTCAACAACGTGTGACAGGAACAAAAAAAAAAAAAAAAAAAAAAAGAAAGGGGGAAAAATAAATAATAAAAATAAACCCATTTTGCGAGATCAGCGACCCGTCCGCGCTGGCAGAGCCAGCACACCCCGGCACGCGCTTCGGGGACCGCTGGCCCTTTAAGTGCTGGCGGGAGGCCCCTGCTGCCACCGGCCGGGAGACCCCGCGCCTCCAGTGAGAGGTGAGACCAAGATGGCGGCCGCGCAGTGACTGAGGCGGAGCCGGAGGGAGCCGGGCTGGACGGGCCGCACCGCACCGCGCCGCCGCTCGTCCTCCTCGGCAGGGCAGAGCGCCTCGCTGCCGGCCGGGCTGCTGAGTGCCTGGAGCGCAGCCACGTCGCGGGGCGCGGTGAGGAGCCGGGACTGAGCCGCCGCAGCACCGGGAGGAGGAGGAGGAGGAGGAAGAAGAATATGGCGGCGGAATCGGTCTGGGAGTGAAGCCGCCGCCTGCGACCGGAGCCCATGGGGGAGACGGGGCGCTGAGCCCGCCCGCCCGCTTCATCCTGCCCCGGGACAAGCAGTGCCCGCAGGCCCCGGCTGGCCCGGTGGGAAGGAGGGCGGCTCCTCGCAGCCCCCGCACTAACGGACGGCAAGCGAGGGGCTTCGGGCCTGGGCAGCCGTTGCACAATAGAGCCGAGCTCTGGGCCGGGGCGAGCGGCCCCTCTCCCGCCTGCCTTCCCCCGCCTGCTTCAGCCCGGCCTCGCCAGCTTCCCGCCTGCTTCCCTCGGCAGGGCCTCGGCCTCCAGGGTCGCCGGCTCCTGTCACCCCGGGCTGGCCGCGCGTTGCTGCCCGTGCCATCTGCTGTCCACCGCTGCTTCCACTCCCGTGGATCCTCTTCTCCTCCAGGATCCCTTCTTCACTGCCTCTCCTGCCTGCCTTTCATCCTGCAAAGAGCCTCTTTCTGCGGCTCTCCCCTGCGTAGGCTTACTCGCCTTTTGTGCAGCGCCTGACTGTGCCTGGAGCAGCTCCCCTTTGGCATCTTCATCTCTTTTCTTGTTTCCCCTCTTCCCCTGCGCCCCCCAATCCTGTTACCCTCGATAATGAGGATCCCGTTGGAGCACTGAAGAGGAGTAAGAAGAGCTTGCCTGGCGTGCCCCTGTGGGGCTGCTACCTTCTTTCCCGCTCCCCTCCTTTGAGGGGGGCCTAGCCCCCGACCAGCCTCCTGCTCCTCCAGCGATTGCAAGCCAGAGTGGTGGCTGTGGTGTGGCAGGCGGCAGGATGACTGATACCCGGCGGAGGGTGAAGGTTTACACGCTAAATGAGGACCGCCAGTGGGATGATCGAGGCACAGGGCATGTGTCCTCTTGCTACGTGGAGAGGCTGAAGGGCATGTCCCTGCTAGTCAGGGCAGAGAGTGATGGTAAGTGTGTATGTCTGAAGGTAGATTCTTTTCTCATCCTACCCAGAAAAGGAACTGGGCTTATCTTTGTGTCTGTTGCCTCAGTGTTTTGCTGTGTAATTCAAGTGTGATTCCTAAAAATAAGTAGGCACTAACCGTAGTTCATTCGTGTTAGGCCAAGTGAAAGAAATGGAAGGTTGCCATCAAGTGCGAGTATAATAGGCACTTGGTTCATAGTGAATACATAGTGTTGCATGCAAAACTTGTCCAGGTCTTGTAAATCTTGTATGGGTTTGGATATCTAGTGATCTATCATTAGGTGCCCAAAGTACTGCAGTTTCAAAAGTGATTTTGATGTATCCTTCCTTAGATGTTTCTGGAAGTGATCCCTTGTGAAAGGAGTTGTTCAAAACTTAGATCATGTTTTTTTAGTATGAATTTTTAAAAGGTCATTGGATGGCAAACACACCTTTTTTTTTTTTTCCTCCCCTCTTTGTAGCAAGAATTATGCAAGACGTTCTAAAAGCTATCAACAGTTATCAAAGTATAGTTGTTAATAGTAGTAAAGACAATACAATGGCCAGAACAGCCTTTGCAGAGATACTTTTTTCTGTATGTAATAGTAGTTCTCAGTCCATCAGCAGTTCTAGATCTTCTGTAAAAAAGTTTTAAACAATGCGTTATCAATTTCCTTGCCATTTTCTGACAATATATTACAGTATAGGTTGAGTAGTACTATCTGCCCCTGAAGCTCCATGTTTGGGCTAGTCTTGATTATTGGTTAACTGAGGTCATTGCTGCTATGGTCAGAGTAGATTTTGAAATGTGTAATTTGCAATACCTGGCATGTACCATTTTGCTAGTAAAGTCAGTGTATGACTTATTACTTAATTAGATATATAGCTACTGTATCTAGTGACTTGTAGGTCTAGTTGTAGCTTGTGACTGTCAACAGACCTTGGAATTTTATTTGGCTTTCTCATTGTAGGAACTAGGATGAAAAGCAACTTGAGAATCATTACTTCTTACTGTTTGAGAAAGTTCTGACAAACAACAATAATGTCTACAGTTATGTTAATCATGAACTGATAGGAGGAATCAAATTTTCATCTAAGCAGGATTTGATAATTGAGCTTCTGATAGGCATGAATCTCAGGGTTTTGTAGTTTTATGATTATACATTAAAAAGCTAAATTGGTACTTGATTTTATTTATTTTACACTGGAGAAGATGCATTTATAGTTTGGCCAATTTAGTAGTGTAAGAGAAAACATTAAAAATGGAAATGGACTTAGTTTAATTTCAACAGGAGGGAAGGAGGTAAAAAGAAGGTTATCACTACATTTTTAGGCTGATCTTTACAGTGTATTTTGTTGTAGGTACCAGTTCTTTCTACATGGTTGCTATGCTCATTTTTAATAACTGACACGTCTTCTATACTCTAAACAATTTCCTGATTTTTTTTTTTTATTCTTTTTAGAAAAGCAAAAGAACTGCAGTTCATAACCTGCTCGTGAAGAAATAGTACATTCAAACTAAAATCCCTTTATTGACTTTCAGTGGGACATGTATGCTTCAGACTGATTAGAACCTGAATTGGTCTGTTGTTGGCAGTTTATTTGTTCTAAGTGAACATCTGTAAGAGGGAAAATACAAATTGGTATAAATGATCCCAAAACAAAGATGAAGTCATTACTTTGTGTTGCATAGCTAAGATATTCTAATCAAAGCAGAACTGGCTCAAACTTACTAATTGCACCTAATACACAGAAGTATATTTAACAGGATACACACATTAAACCTCTCAAACAGCATACATATACTCCAAGAGTATTAAATAATATGCAGAGCTTAAGTTCTTAATTTAGTAGGCAGTATCAGTTCTGGATAAATGTGCACTCTATTAATAGGCTAGTTTTTCTAACTTGCTTGTGTAAACACCTCATAAAGTTTGATTTATATCTTGTTTACTCCCAGTGTCAATTGGTTTTGGGCTAATTTTGAAGGCAAATGCAGTCATTTTTACGTGTGAGCAGCAAATGGTTTGGAAAAAGGTAATGCCAGGCTAGTGTTTTAGGTACTGTGAAATTTGTGTTATCCTTACCTAAGTGAAGTAGTTGACTGTGATTTTTTTTTTTTTTTTTTTTTTTTTTTTCCCCCTAGTTATCGAAAACATACAAATACTAGGGAACCTGACTTATACACCATTTGTCTCCATGTTTCCGTTGCGTTCTTGTATTGTGTTTCTTTGTCAGCTCCTCCTCTTTCCCCAATGAAACTTCTTCCTTCCTCCTTTTCTAAACCAGCTTTTCCTAGCCTTTGAGCTGAGATCCATCCTGTGCAGGCTGGTGTGTTCTTGCTGACCTACTCCAGGAAGCTGACCGAAAACCTCGGGATCTGCCTGAAGTCAAGGGCTCAGTTTCCTGAGTGGTGGAGGCCTGTGGGGGGTGTTAGCAGTAGTTCCTGCTGGGTCTGGGAAATTCCCACTCCTGTTTAAGGGCCAGTTCGGCTGCACACAGAGCAGTAGCGGAATTACCAGAGATTCATTTGGCTGACCGTGTGGGCTAGCACATAGTTCAGTCTTTAGATTGTGCAGCTGTGGCTTGATGTAGCTCCGTGGCTGCTTTACAAGTGGTTGAGATTTTATGGCAGGGTCAGGGTGTTCAGATAGGGGAGCTGCAATCGGTACGCCAAGTCCAAGGTGAACTATCATCTGGAATTGGAGCAATAAGAATTGAATAAGAGTAATTTTTTTAATCTATAGGAGTGTTGTTTTTCTTGGATTGGTGTTTCTTTAACAGTCTTTAAAAAAATAAGAACTTAGAGCAGATGAGTGATTTTTTTAATCACTTTAAGTGATTAAAAAGTGATTAACTGAATTTTAAGTCATTGCAGGCAATTTGGAGTAATCTGTTACAGTACAGAAGTATCATAAACTGCTTTCAGATCAGATATATTATGCTTTGAAACAGGGAATTGTATTTTTTCTTTTTTTTTTTTTACACTTAAAACAATTGTTAATTTTTTTACTTAAAACCCTGAAAAGTTTCTCTGTGTGATTCCTGGTTGCAGTGTATCCTACTTGAGTTGCAGTTGAGCAGTAGTGAACTCTTTTCTTAAAAATGATCACCTTCCACTTGAGTTCTGTGTGTGATCAGAAGCTGTTGATTTCTTACCTGTTTGTCACATGGTATTTTAGGCTGCTGTGGACCTCCTCATGCTTAAAATGTCTCTGTGCTTCTAGATTTTCACTGAATGGTTTCAGATCCCTTTTTTTGGTTCTAAGCACAGATGACTGAAGTGACCTCTAAAATGAATGTTTCTGTTCAACTAACTTGGGTTAATCTGAAGACTTGAACTTCTAATTAAAGCTAACTAGTCCTGTAACTAAACTTCTTGACAAGCCAAAGTGAACTCCCCCACTGGAGATCATATTTCACAGAATCTTCATGGTTGGAAGGGACCTTTGAGATCATTGAGTCCAATCACAAAAAAACCCCCCAAAACCACCAAACAAACAAAAAAAAAAAAACCCACCATCACACCCACCCACAAACAGACCCAAACCAACAATCTTGGGCACTAGAGGTTGCCCTGAAGTGCCATGTCTACATGTTTCTTAAATACCTCCAGGGATGGCGACTCCACCGCCTCCCTGGGCAGGCTGTTCCAGTGCCTGACCACTCTCTCAGTAAAGCAATTCTTCCTAATATCTAATCTAAACCTCCCCTGCCGCAACTTCAGACCATTTCCTCTGGTCCTGTCATTATTCACTTGGGAGAGGAGGCCAACACCCACCTCTCCACAACCTCCTTCCAGGTAGTTGTAGAGGGCAATGAGGTCTCCCCTCAGCCTCCTCTTATCCAAACTAAACATGCCCAATTATTTACCAGCTATCTTCTAGGAACTATAATCACTTTTATTCAGAAGTTGTAGTTTGCCACTTCTGAATTCAGTGTATTAATGACTTCTGCCACAGGGCAGGCATCCACATCCTTGCTGTTTCGTTAGAGTGGGTATCAGTAGCCCTGTAATATTGTCAGAAGGCTTAGCCAAAATTTGGCTTAAGTTTTTACCCTGCTCAAACTCAAGGGATTAGTTTTATTTATTTATTTTTAGGAAAGCAACACATAAAATTTTGTGTTTATGTACTTACCTTACATTAAAATGAAAGCTAAAAAATGGGGGTGGGAATTTTTTTGTTTCTTTTCACCTGCTTCTCCCCTTTCCTTAGTGCTAGGGCTTGATCTTTCAGAAATGCAATAGATGAGAATAGTCTCTTGCGAATGCTGAGTGCATTCTTGGTCCTCAGTTTGAGCTGTTTCCTTGTTTCTGTGGATTGGCTTCTGTGATACAGTAGTAGCAGAACTGATTGCAGAGCTTAAACCTCTGTGTGCATCCTGAAAAAAAGGGCTCTTGAAATTTTCATTGAAACATGAACATGTTTATACTGGTGAGGGATAATGAGTGTTACACTACCTTGTGTGCTTTTGAGGAAGGATCCACATAACAGTTTGATGGGAGAGGAGCAGCATTCCATATCAGCAGGTCTCTTCCCTATGCATGTGTGTAAACAAGTCTGTGTATCTGTTGTTTAAGAGTACTGGATTGGGATATTTTATGTTCTCTAAATATCTTTGAAAATAGCATTGTATATCTGTAAGTAATCTCTTTTGAGCAAGTCTTTCCCTACACACACAATCCTTTCACAGCACAGAACGGCGTTATTATGCTAACAAAAAAATCCAGCTGTGCTATATTGCATTACAGTGGCAAATAACAGAATTCTGCAAATCAATGTTTTCTTCTTTATAGGTGATTTCAGGTGTTGCTTTCTGGCACCAATGTTTCACAGTTGCCTTTACAAATTCGTTCAAGACTGTAATTCAGAAAATAACTAGATCTGCATAATTTTGGGGGGGTTTATTAAAACCATGACTTATGTTAAGGTGAATTTTCAGGTCTTACCTAATTTTGAATAGAGTCATCAGTTCAGTGAAGGTGGAAATTTGTTGGTGTATTTTTATAAAGTAGACTGGGTAGTCTTGATGCATTCTAGGATAGTACCAAGAAAAAAATACCTACATAGAAAGTAATTGCTTATGACAAATGCAAGAGTAAGCATCTTGAACTGTATTTGAGATCAATATTGATACTGACTTTAAATAGAGAAGAACTTTATTTGCGGTATGTTAAATTTCTGTAACCTTTTCCTAAAGAATATATTTGTATTACAGACATCTGTTATTGTTGCTTGGTTCTCAGAAACAAGTAACAGAGACCTTAGACTGCCTTGTACCAGGAAAGGGCCTGTAAAACTTAGTGTATGAAAATAAACTCACTGAACTAACTAGTAGAATAGTCACTGATTTTGAGTCGCTGAACCCTTTTTGGGGAACAGATTGCACAAATGGAGCATCAGATGCTGCAGAAGGATGGATTTGGGGCGGTTATAGGTTGTAGAGCACAGTTTACGCTTCAGCATGTTTCTGTCTCCAAGTTCATATTTTTCTAGTTATTGTCTGGAATGGTGAGGACTAAGTTAAATCATGTGGTAAGGAGAAGCAAGTCAAGCCTTATAAGGCTTGATTTGTCTTTCCTGCAAGTGTCAGGTTGAGTTGAGAAGAAGAAATGCTCTTTTGTGTTGTCTAGTAAACAGATCGTTCTCTAGTGTCTGCTTCTAGCCTAGAAGATGAAATATCTGCATTCAGTTGTCTTCAAGCTTTCTTTTTTAACAGTATTTTGTCAAACGTGGTGGTTCGAGTTATGTATGATGCTCTGCTAATTTCAGGATTTCCATGTTTGTAGATCTCTGTTCAGCAGTTAACTGAAATGTTGAAATTATCAATTGCTTTCAATTCTGGCAAGATTCTAATTCATATTTGCTACTATTAAGTATTTCTAGACAGTAAAGACTCTCTAGAAGTTAGTTAACCGAGTTAATAGCACAAAACAGTATTACAAAACTTCATGTAGTTGAAGCTGAGGCTTTGAAACTGAAAGTAAGACTGAAGTGAAATACTGCCTATAACTGGTGATTGTAACGGAAAGGGAATGCTGTTTTCAGATGTTCACTAGGCAAAGTTTGCAACTATGGCCTAAGTACCACAGTGCATTGCATTCATCAGTAAAACACATCTTAGATGTTTTCCCTCTCTGTCCTGCTCTATGATTTGTGATTCTGTTGGGTTTTTTTCTTTAGTTATGCTGTCGCACTTAAGCTGCTTTGTTAACAGAGCTGATGTGGGTTAGAAAAATGGAAAAACTCTTAAAAAGAGAAAGAGTAGTATATGTGATTTGGGGAGAGATTGCTTTTTTTTTTTGTCTTGTTTTCCCTTGAGGGCTGTTCATTTCAGTTTTGTTGTTGGATTGTATCTGAGTTTGTAAATAGCTCTTACTACAAGAACAGCTGAGACAGGGCAATAGCTTCTCAAGCCAACTTCATTAGTGAAGGCTGCTTCTTATAGAACAACAGACATAGACATTAGGAAGAAGCAGCCATCACAGATAAGTTATTTATTTTTAAAAAATTAATTGTATTTGATTATCACATACATAGTAAACTAATGAATATCAAAATCCTTAGAAAAGCTTCTAAATTCAGGAAGTAGTAACCTTTCTTATCCGACAGCAAACTGTGCTGATATTTACATAATTCTTTAATGATACACCACTCTTCCAGCAAGTGAAGTTCTATGATCTGGTTCTTCGGTCTCTCTTCCCTCACCTCCCCCAAGCTAATATCTTCATCAGTGACATAGATGGTGGGATTGCGTGCACCCTCAGCATATTTGCAGATGACACCAAGCTGAGTGGCACGGTTGACACGACTGAGGGATGAGATGCCATCCAGAGGGACTTGAAAAAGTTCAAGTGGGCCTCTGTGAACCTCACGTGGTTCAACAAGGGTCCTGCACCTGGGCTGGGGCAACCCCCAGTGTCAATACAGGTTGAGGGATGAAGGGATTGAGAGCAGCCCTGAGGAGAAGGGCTTGGGGGTACTGGTGGATGAAAGTTGGAGGTGAGCCGACAATGTGAGCTCGCAGCCCAGAAAGCCAACGGCATTCTGGGCTGCATCAAAAGTAGCGTGGCTAGCAGGTCGAGGGAGGTGATTCTGCTCCTTTACTCCACTCTGGTGAGACCCCACCTGGAGTACTGAGTCCAGCTCTGGACCAGTTCTTATGTGCCCAGTGTAAGAACAACAGGGACCTGTTGGAGCAGGCCCAGAGGAGGGCCACAAAAATGATCAGAGAGGTGGAGCACCTCTGCTATGAAGGCAAGCTGAGAGAGTTGCCATTCTTCAGCCTAGTGAAGAGAAGGATCTGGGGAAACCTTATAGCAGCCTTCCAGTACCTAAAGGGGGCTTGAAAGACAGATGGGGACAAGACTTTTTAGCAGGGCCTGTTGTGATAGGACAAGGGGTAGTGGTTTGAAACTAAAAGAGGGTAGATTGAGACTAGATACGAGGAAGAAAATTTTTTACGCTGAGGGTGGTGCAACACTGGAACAGGTTTCCCAGAGAGGTGGTAGATGCCCCATCCCTGGAAACATTCAAGGTCAGGTTGGATGGGGCTCTGAGCAACCTGATCTAGTTGAAGATGTCCCTGCTCATTGCAAGGGGGGGTTGGGACTAGATGGCCTTTAAAGGTCCCTTCCAGCCCAAACTACTCTATGATCTTATGTTAGTCGGTAGCATTTCTTTAGGAAACAAGTGGGGTTTTTTTTGTAACTGTAACTTGTGAGGTTGAGGATGGTGATACTTGGTAAACAAACATTGGTTTGGGATGTTTTTTGCTGTGGATTTTGTAATTGGTATATGCTTCAGATAATGACTATCCAGTTTTCACTGTTGATTCTTCTCTGCAATTTGAAAGTAGTTTTCAATTCCAAGTATGTTTTTCAAATTCAAGTAATTTGTTTTCTTGTCCTGCCTTCAAGTTCTTAGGCTTCCATATTTGAGGTGGTTGAAGAATTTTAATTTTTCTTTAGTGTAGGTTTTGTGAGGATATTTGGCAAGTATTCTAGTAATATAAATATAAGACTGCCTTAGAACTATAGCTATGAAACTGAGAAATTGAGACTCTTCTTAAAGTTTGGACTTCTTTTAAAGAACAAATTTAAGCAGGTAAACGAATGAAGAAGTGCCTCTTTAAAGGGGTGCTTGCAGCTTTATGTTTTAATTACAAGACTGATGACACATGTTAATTTATCAATGTATGTATCACTTCATGTGTGTTGAGTGAAAGTCTGCAGATAAGTAAATTTTAAGTCATGGTTGTAGAGTCCATCACACACTGACATTTGTGCAGCTGAGCAGCAAGATGAATGAGGGAAGTGATTGGACCAAAAATAAAAGCAGTTTTAAGGGTTGTTTTCACCTAGATCAACCCTCTGAACATTTAAATGTGACCTGTATTAACACAAATGCTTATGCAAAAGGAAGGACAAGAAAATGCAGATGCGAGAATGGAATTGCTGTTCTGTCTTAAATCAGTATAAGCTGCTGTGAAACTGTTCTTCCTAATTTCATCAAGTCTGAAGCTTTTTTGTATTGACAGTCACAAAGATTGCCTCTCTTAGCATTGGTTTCTACATACTCTTTCCAGCAAAATAATATAAGTGTTTTAGCTAAACTTTAAGAACAAATACTCTATGACTAGCAATTTTCATACAAAACAATTGTAGATGATCTATGGAATGCATTTGTGATGCTTTTAGGGTGCTGATTTTTTGCAGACTTTATCATCTCTAAAAACTTTTCGGTGGAGAAGTCATTACTCGGAATAAGACAGACATTAAAAATCCAGTCCTCAAAACACTCTTGAATGTTCTGTACCATGTGAATAGTATCTTTGAGGGAAAAATTAAATATAAAGCTGTAGAATATGGTTTAACAGGCTTATTGTTGGGAGAAAAGGTGTTAATACGTGCTTGAGGAAAGAGTGATCAGAAAATTCATGTTGAGATTGAAATTTTAGTACATATATAAATAAGTGGAACTTTTTTTTTCTAGGCTCTCTTCTTTTGGAGTCCAAAATTAACCCGAACACTGCGTACCAGAAGCAACAGGTAAACATACTTTTTTTCCTCACATTTAAAGGAGGGTTCTTTAACTTCAGCAATACAGTATTTTTTTTGCCTCTATTGCAAATTGTTTTATGTTCATGTACCAAAAATAAGAGGCAAAGTAGTTCTCAACATTTTTGTGCCTTTCATGATACGTGTGTGTTATTTCTCTGCATTTTTTTTTTTTTGAAGTTATGTGAAGATCTTGCACTGTCTTTTACACCAAATAATCCTTTGGGAGAGACGGGAAAAGCACAGTTGTGAAAATCACAAAGTAGCTGAGGTTCCTGAGGATAATAGTATCTGAAACTTAATATCATCTGGCTTTTTTCTCTTTTATATTTCAGATACTACAACTTTCAGTGTATTTTATTTAAGAGAAGACTAGAAGGTTTTAAAGCTATTTACATGTTTACCTTTGATTGGCTTTTACTTGGAAGATGGATATGGGTTACTGCTGCTTCAAAGCATTATGTATACATAAAAGCAACTTCTCACCTCTAGTTTGCACCTTCCTTCAATTATTTAAGCCCTAGATTATGAGCCCCTAAAGAATGCTGCCGAGATGGGTGAGAAGTGAACTTTAGATACTGCATTTTGTTTGCTGTTCTTATTTCGTGGATACTGATAATTGCCCTTAAAGGTGTAGCAATGCTGAACCAGATTGGATTTTGTTGCCTGTCTGGGCAAATCAGACTTGCTAAAATCCCATCAGGTACAGTTAATGTATTAAAACACTCTTCTGTCTTCAGCTTTTGATGGTTTATTATAAGCATAGACATACTGTAGTTTTGCTCACAGGCAGTCCCGGTGGTTGTGTGGCTGCAACTATTTGTAGGGTTGTACTTTGAACTGTATGGGAAGAACCAGTCTGGGTTAAAAATACCCTTCCTTGGAAAATTTAACCTGTACTTGCCCCTTGATATAAATCGTACACCATATAAACAGTCTGTACTGAACAACTGGTAAGGCCAGTGTAGGGTGGAGAATCAATTGCAGGGAGTAAGAAAGGACAAGACCAGGAAAAGTGATAAGCAAACTAACTTTTAGTTGTAATCCTGATTAGTTTGGGGTCATGGTTCTATGATAGAGTAACTTGAGCTTTAGGACTCCTGAAATGACACTGAATATTTCACAGCTCTATAGCATAAAGTGCTGATCTAGTGTGAACTTGCTTTGCTGGTTCAAATCTGTTCAAAGAGCACTGAGGGGTGAGCTTTGTATCGGTAGGCTTTATGCCAGATCAAACATGAAGCCTACTTAAAGTAGGCATAAAATTGTAAGATCAGTACAAGCCACCACACGTGCCTGTCAGCGCAACAGCATTTCATATCTGTGCTCATTGCTACTCTGGGTCAGACATGCATTGTGATCTAGCACTGCACAAACCCACTACTGGTGATAGTGAAAGCATAGTTAGATAAGTAAAAATATTAAACATGAATCTGTCCTGTTAGAACAGCACTGTACATTTTCTGTGCTGGAGAAGGAAAAGTGCTATTCTTAAAGCTTTCAAATGATGCATAGACAAAAATTTATATTTGCAGGGGAATTGTTTGTATTATTTAAGCAAAGCGGTCTCTAATTGAGATTGAATGTAGGGCTCCACTGTGAGCCCTAGAAATACCAACTTTTTCTTGGTGTGTGTATTAATCCTACTTTGTAGAACATTATCTTTCAGGTGAGGCCTACTTATCCTTTCCCTTAGCAAAAGGCAAGTTCTGAGTTTAAGCCTGATTCTGTGTGAGCTAAGCTTGGAGCTTAGCAGCTGAAAAAGAGAGTTGCTTCTTCCCAGCTCTGCTCACAGAACTCTGCCTAAACTCACTAAACCAAAAGAAAATCATCTTGGTACTCCAAATACCTCTTCAAAAACTAGTAACTGTCTATGTCAGCAGAAGTTTCAAGCCGCCTCACAAGATCCGTTTGTGGAACTGTGAGATGGAACAGGGAGTGAGATCTTTCCTTTTTAGCTGCAGAATGCCACTTACGCCACCTCAGCTACTAGTGAAATTGCAGCCTTAAGACTTAGTTTTGACTTTGCCTGCAGTTGTCCTCAATTTCAAGAAAAATCTCCTAGAAACCTAAGACTTAACACTGGAAAGTTATTTTGAAGTTTTATGGTCTTACCAGCCTTTTATCTCTAAATTTTGTTGTGAGGGTGAACGTCCATTCCATTTTAAAGGGATACATAGCAGTGCATCTGTTTTCACTGTGACATACTTAGCATGGGGCTTGTGGGCACTCCACATATCTAATGGAATAAATGGGTGAGTTCCGACTTTTTTCTAGGCTGATGTAAGGCTTGTAAGAAGAAACAGTCTTTTATTGGATCAACTAACATAATTTGTGGTTGGAAGGAAGGAAAGATGTGTGATAGATAAGCTCTTGGGGAAACTTGCTGTGCCCGCTGCTTTGGATGCTTCAACAAGCCTATAGATACCTTTGTGATAAACAGTGAAGTTCTTCCACTGATGAAAGAACTTTCTACCTATCCTGCACTATTAGTGCCAGCGTGAAACAGATTGTCTCATTAATTATTGATAGTACAAATGATGCCATCTCAGGGTATACATATGTATATTTTAATGATAACTGTCACAACTTAATTATTTGTCAAAATAATAGTATGAAGACTTGAGTACAAGTTTTCCTTGCTGCCTTTGTTCTCTTGGGGTGTAAAACATCCATGGAAACTTAAAAAAAGAAATCAAAACCACAAAACAAACAACAAAAGCCATACCCTGTGAACCTGAGCTTCAAGTAAAGTTTTGTCAAATTGTCTGCTTTAGATTTCTTGGGGTTTTAGGATTGAAAGCAATGACTGCTCTTTATTGTGGACTAGTCAGGTCTTTGCACGTAAATGTTGATCTATTTGGTGATAGATACAACTGTCTGTTTTTCGCTTTGGAGAGGAAGAATACTTGTCAGATCTTGAGACCTGCTTGGGGACTCACTTTTCATACATCAACATGATCCTGAGATACTGTAGCTTGCACAATCTAGCCCCTGATCTTTTCAGGCTTACCTGCCACCTAGAGCTTTGAAATAATTCCTTAAAGCACGAAACACATAGTCAGTCTTTTAACTGCCTTTTCACTAGTCAGATAAATTAGTCTTTGTGTCACAATAAAAAGTATTTTCTGCTGTGCATTCAAAAAGATAGGTCTGTGTAACATTCTGTAACATAGAATTGCTACCACTGGCAGTTACATGCTCTGAACTGTACTTCCTGGCAACCTCATCCTTACTTATACGAGGACTAGAAGAAAGGAATCCATATGAGGAAAATAAGCTAGAAAGAAAACAACCTGAGAAACTAATGTTCTGGGGCTCAGAAAAAGGACTAATACTTTTTATGTGAAGGTACTATTTGTAGGCGGAAGATTTCTTCTGAAAAGCAAAATGTGCATCAGTACAGCCACTCAGCCTCCTGACTTGTATCCTTGTTTAGGGCTATATGCTAAGTTTTATTGGTTTTCTTATTCTAAAATGTTACAATAACAGTCCTATAACTTTGGATTTAATTATGGGCAAGTAGCACACAGCTTAAAAGCAAATTTTGTTTAGTAAGTGGAATTCAATTATACTTTGGGTTGCTGGACCACACATAGAATACCTAGGTTTCCTCTTTTGTTATTAGTTGTTTTCTTAATATACTAGTAAAGGTAGAAGATATTTTAATTGTAGTGTCCTGGTGAAGTCAGTTTACACGCTTCAATCCATGCTCTTTTTTTTTGTATTTGTGATTTGTTGGTTTTTTTAAGGCATTAAAATGATACAATTCCAGAATGCTAGTGATAGAGGTGCTGTTCTTAAACAAGTGATTGTTATTCAGAAAATAAATCATTGCACTAGTGTTTCAGGATGACAGACCTCTTCCTGTGCAACCTTAAAGGAGAAGTAAGCTCTATACACATAGCATTTATCTAGGGAGAAACCTGATACAGGTGTGGCCTGGGGTATATACTTTTCTATGTACTTTCAATATACTTTGGCAGTGCTTTAGCAACAGAAAACATATACTCAGCTTTATTTTAAATACATCCATGTACATCCTGTAACCCAGTGATGAAGTATATATTGTATCCCTTTTTGTGCCTGAAACAAGGAAGACTTGAGGTGCTACCAGCTACAAAGTCTTGCCTCTGCACTAGAAACTTCAGTGTCTTGCGTCCTCTGCTTTTGCAGTCCCTTTTCAGTTCCTCGCAAGAATACAAAGCTTAAATTCATCCGGAGTACCTTCTACTACCTATGCAGTTTGAAGGTGGCTATCCTGGAATGATGGAGAGCTGACTTATGAATAACAAAGCTAAATTTTGAAAAAATCCGAAAAGCCACTGGCGGGATGCTCAGAGAAGATGAACTTCCTACCCTTGCTGTCAGGACAAGTGAGCCAGCAGTGAAACTATTTCAATAAAATTTGTGCCTGTTGTAGCTAAGATAGTAAGGAAAAGTGTGTGGTTTTGGGGGGTGAGGGGAGAAATGAGGGGAGTAACTGCTGATGGTTTTGGGGTGGGCTGGTTCATCCATTTTAAATGATCACGTGTTTCTTTATCCCCACGTGTTTTCCTGTGACATCTAATTTTCCTGCTGTTTCTGGGTATGGTCACTAGCCCAGTGAGTTGAGATTCTGTTATAGAACTAATAAACTGATTTTATTCTGTGTGATTCATGGGAATGCAGCTATGAAATGGCTTACCGGAAAGTCATGTGTGATTGTTGAGCTTTCATAGAAGCTAATAGAATACATTCTGCCAAAAGCCTGGGTATGCTTTTGATAAGTTATTCCAGTTTTTGGGGTAACTTGTTAGCACATCCAGATAGCCAGGTTCTAGGTGAAGAAATGCACAAAAAGCAGAATTGAAACTTAATGTTATGTGGGTGGGTTTTTTAGCCTGAAAATTCTGCTGCAACCTACCACAGTAACTATATACATTTAACTTTATAAACCTGGCTAGCTCCAGTAGTTTATTTCATAAGCAGAAAGCTGCCTATGAAACTGTACTTTTGTTTGTAAATAATTAGCTAGCAAGATGCTGAAAGGTGGCTTGGCATGTCCAAGGAACTGTCTGTAACTGTAAACAATGTAAGGGCATACTTAAGGAAGAGGAGCAGTCAGGCAGGCCAAGATGGGGAGAAACAACCTTCCTCTCTTGAACTTCCAGTGGGGGCCAGGAAAGCCCCTTAGGTCTACGTTGTTTGAGGGCTAGTAGGAAGGGATTAATTTGCATTTAAGACAGAATGCAAGGATTTATGAAAGACCTATCTAATTTGGGGGATCACTACTTCTTGGGAGTAGCCTAAATCTCATCGGGATGCCAAAAGAATATTTTGGAGCTGCAGAGAAGACTAGTATTCTCACTGGACGTGAACACCAGTGGGAGGGTACTGTCAGACGATAAGTTTTCTTAATTTTATCACATTATGAAAGAAATCTTAAATCAGTTTTACAGCAGAATCAAATCCTAAGTACTAGTTGCTCTGAAATTCTTCTTCATGAAATCCCAGGGCTTGCTTTGGAGATTGTATGAATGCTGTATAACACACCTGCAAATCAGCTTGCTAATAGCTAAATAAAACTGATTTAATATCCAATAAAAGTGTGACTTTGGTTAGTGTTATGATGAGAGCTTGAGACTGATAGTGAGTGTTCGACAACCTTTCTGTTACGGAAAGTAAGCCTTTTGGAAATCATATCAAAAAGTGAGGAGAAATCATTCAGTAGATCCCAAGCCCTGTCCATCTAAGTGCAATTGCCACTGCTTTCTGGCTTAAGCTATTGCAGTAGTATTTTTGAAGGTTAGCTTCTTAGGAATGAAGGCTCAAATAAAGCTGTAGCACACAGTACTACTTCTTTGAAAACCTCTTGACTAACGAGAAATTGCTCTACCTGGGCTTGATGCAGCCAACAGTGAGACAAGCAACAGAGAAATACCCAGACTGTATTCTGAAGAAGTGTTGCCTCAGGCTGTATCTTTATAAGGTATAAGAGCGCAAAAAGTTAACCTCCATTGGTAGAAATGATAAATACCTCTTTATGGGAATGTTAAAAATGTAAATCTTCTATAAAGAGGCCATGCACAGGGTTTTTGCTTAAAATGAAGAATTCCTGATTATATTAGAGCAGTCTTAATGAAAAATAATATGAAAGAAGACAAATTTATATAAATGGTCTTAGAGACCCAGCAGGTTTTGTATGGGCTAAGGTAGTGATGGCACATCCAACTGGCGCTATTAGCAATGGGGTTTTCTGTGAAGCAGCAAATCATTTTCAAACTCTGAATAGGATTTTGATCTCTACGATAAGTAGTTTTCTGATTATCATCCTATTTAAAAAAGATCTTGCCAAGAACTCTAATGCATCTTGCAAAATATGAGGAGCTAGAATGCCAGGATTCTTGCAGAGCACTCAGTATAAAAGCCTTCAGTGATAAAACATTTGTCCACATTTCTGACTCAATTCATGCGGCGTAGCCGTGATTTAATACTGCAGTTTCACATTTCAACTGTGTTTAATGACAAGCTAGATAAGAACAAATTTTAGATGCTTGTTTTAGTCACCCTATCCAGTTCCTTGTCTGGAGGCTAACATTTTGTATGTCATGCAAAAAAAGGGTATTTTTTTCGATCAAACTGAGCCAGAACTGTGTTTGTGAATCATATAAGATTGAAGATTTTATGCTCGTAGGGGGGTAATGTGCACAACTCATCTCCTTACCTCTCTAACCAATAGCTACTATTACTAAGCATATTTATTCACGTTCCTGTTTTCTCTTGGAACGGAGGAGGCAATCTTAAGAAATTTGAATTGCTTTTTGGAGTTGCAAAAGTAATATTTGGCATTTGGAAGCAACAGATAGTCCTGTTCCATAGCTGAGAGATCCAGAGTAGTTAGTGGATTCAGATTACACTAAGGAGATTTCAGATCAAACACACAGAAAGAGTCTTTTAAATAGAACAAGCAGAAACTAGACTTCTGTTCGTGGTTTTCTTATCTTTTAAGTACATCTAGAATTTCCTTCAGTCACTTCTCTCTCCATGTATTAAATCTTGTAGTGCTCTTCTTTTTGATGATTATAAGCTTTGTAGGATTAAGAAAATGAAATTACATTAATAACTGTCTGCGTTTAACAGTGAATTTAAAATTTGACTGAACTGTGTATTATGCAGCAGAGTGAAGTGCTTTTCTCACTTCGTTTCATGTTCTCTTTTTAAAAGCCCTTGAGGCAAGGATTGTAGAAATACTCTCTCACTAAAGATCTGGAGAGTAGCAATTGATAGATTTCTGTTGAGACACTGATGTTAATCTATAATACGAAATCCTTGCATGATAAGACAACAAATTAATAATAATTTGAAATTGTTAATGTTGGCAATTGGGAAATACTTTTCTAATATTAATAAACCAACCTTGAAGATTATTGTTCTGCTGATCAAATAATTTTTCAGCAGTTTTTCGTTTTGCTTTCCAAAGAAGAAACAATTTAAAAAAAAAGAATCAGGATGTGTAGAGGTGAAAAAATACTGTCTGAGCTTCCATGTGTGATTGTAGATGATGTTGTTTAACAAAAACAATTGCTATGCTATGGCCAAATACACGTCTGTACATCTGTGACTATAGTTTTCAAAAGCAGCTTTACCTTTGTGTCTTCCCTTTCATTTTTCTCTGCCTTCCTCCCTTCTCTCCCCAGATGAAAAAGACCAACCTGTCTTGGTCCAGTGCTGGATTTTATTCAGAGACTTACAGCTTTTGTTTGTTCAACTTAACCCAGTTAGTGTAAAACTGCTGTCCTTACTTGGGCTTTTTCAGTAATTTCCCTATTTGTTAGTTGTCTTCGTTATAGAGAAGAAAATACGTTTTGATCTTTTGGAAATGGCTTGCTAAGAAAGCTGACCACTTGCACTTAAATGTAAATGCAATTAGATAGCAATGTTTCAAGTTCTGCTAGGGTCTACTTAAGATTCATTGTTAGCGTTTGGTTTTTTAAATGAAATAAGCGCTACTCAGTGGGAAGCTGATTGAGACAGTGGCCTTAAAAATTACTGTGGTATAAATACTAATTGCAGAGATTGGTATATTAGGTTTTGAACCTGATACATACAATAAATACTGCAGTAAGGTACACACTGTTTGTAAAACATGGTTTAAGAAAATAGTTTATTTTCTTTTGGACTTTCCCTTTCTAAATTTTTGTAAAATGTAATTTTTCTTAGTCTACAGGAGTCAGCAGTACTAGATGCTGTCAATCTGTTATTACCAGAGTATTTGCACTGTGACCTGTCTTGTAGAGAATAAACTATTAATTGTGACTTTCTTCTTCCTTTTGTATTTTGGAGGTGGTCTTCCTAAATCCCTTTCTTCTGTGTACCACCTCTTCCTCAACCCTTTGGAAAAGGAAAAGGTAAACTATTTGCCATTTGCAAGGTAAAGCCATTAGTGCCTTTGAAGCAATATAGCTGCTCTGGTAATGGCAAATTGATTATATTGTATTGTTTAACTGAATCCTAATGGAGCTAGCTGATTGTGCTTTTGAAATTATAGTTCAGTTTAAGGAATTTTCTAGTAAATGCATATCGAAATCTAAATGTAAGATTTCTCTTCATCCTCAGTGTTCACTTTAATATTTGAAATATATTAAGCCTAATTAATAAACTGTCCTAAACTTCATAAATGTCTGGCAACTTACAGGGCTTTTGCAAATATTTGAAATGAATTCCTTTAGGAGTAATCACTATAAGCAAGTCTATACTTAGTGAAGCAAAAATACTCTATTTTATGGTTCTCATTGAAATACAAGTAGAAACATTCTCATGTCTCTTGTCCTAGTAAGTGCATGTTTTAGCGCTTAACTGAAATAATGCAGTTTCATGGGACTATATATATTTAATGTGGCTGTATTTCAGCTAGCTGTTTTAGGAAGACAAAAGACTTTCAAAATAACACGTGATGCAATGTGTAAATAATGCAGATTATGTTTTCTTTTTTTTTTCAATTTTGATTTTTTAAAAATTTTTATTCTTACAGTTATCTGGCAGACTGTCTGTAAACCACTGCATCAAACATCGGGGTGCGATATTGCTCTCTGCAGCATCAGCTTCCACTTCCATATATTGTTCTTGCATGCAATATGAGGGCTCTAATAAACTCTTGAACTATTCTACCAAGTAGATGAGATCTTAAGTGTCTGGGTAGTAAATGTAGCTAAGCGCAGTTTCAACTAACTTCTAGAAATGTAGGGCAAAACATCCTTTCAGAATTGTGGTTTGGAATGAGTAAAAATTGTGTGTTTGGTTCAATGTAGTAAGTATGTATACTCTTAGGCGGCTATCTGTGTGCATGTTCAAGGTTCTGTTCTTGTTTAAAGTTTGTAGGCTTCTTGGGGCAGCTCTTCTGTGCATTAGCACAGTGTCTTCTGGGGCCTATAAAAAAAAAAAAAAAGATTCTAACTTTGCTCCTTCAAAATATGTGCAGTTTTATGTGGCCCAACTGAAACAGATTTTTCAAAAAAAAAAACCTACAAAAAACCCCTCACAAACCCTGTTGCTTTTGTTACCATATATTATCAGAGGATGCACTGAAGTACAAGTACATATTCTAGATCAACCTTTTTGAGATTTACAATATTATGGTCATGTGAATTAAGAACTAAAACTTTCAGTATCTTTCTGGAACTTCCTTATTCTGATTTATGCAGAAATGGTTGTAATCCTGAGAATCTCGGAACGTATAAAAATCTTACAAAGTATGATGATTACATTTGTGTTGTAATACTGTCCCGTCATAATTAGGTGTCAAGCTGTTTTATATTAAAATTTTACTCTTTAAACAGTATTCAGGTTTGTAAAATCTGAATTACATTGCCTGAAAACACTCTTCCTCTCTTTAAAGGATACCTTGATTGTGTGGTCTGAAGCTGAAAATTATGATTTGGCACTTAGCTTTCAAGAAAAAGCAGGATGTGATGAAATATGGGAAAAAATATGTCAGGTAAGTTTGATAAATACAAGATTGGAACAACCTAAATCATCTTAATGTATGTGTTCAAAATTTTTAGACTGTTCTAAGAGGTGACTCTGAACACAGTAAATAGAAAGTAAAAGCTGTCGTCTTAGCCACCTTCCCCACATTTTGCATTTTTGAATTTGGAAACTTTCTCCTTCCTCCACAAATTTGATATGAACTTAATTATGTTTGGGGTGGTTTTTTAGAGCATTTTCAGGTCTTTTTGCTTAACATAACTTTTTAGCTCTATTATCACCCAAGGAGGTTCAGCTTGAAATGAGCACTTAAAAAGTTTCATAACAATTAATTTCGTAAATAACTTTTTCTGGGTTGGCCAGAAGTGAAAAGGTTACCTGTCCAAAGTTTCATTGTAGAGAGAAGAATGTATGTGAGCTCTTAGTGAATTTTATAATGTATTTCTCCTGGATTTAACCATACCTTATTAACATTTCTCTTTCTGCATTCTCATTCTTCTCTTTCTCTTATCTCATTCTTCTGTTTAAGGTGAGGGGAATATTGAATGTCTTAACAGATCTTTTTTTCCTGTAAATGTGACAATATGCTTCTGTTGACTATCAGGGTATGAAAGTCTGATCTGGCAGTTGAAGTAGGAGATAGCTCTGTATTATCACTTTAAAGCTGTAATTCTTACAGTTTAAAGAAATCAAACAGTTTATAGGTAGCATGTATGTATTTTAATATGTGCTAATTAACTCTTTATGTTTTACCACTACAACCAGATGACTATGTGTCATTGAATCAGTATTGTTTCTGGATAACATTTGGTCAGGTGTTAACTATTGACCAATACCTAAAAGAGTTTAGTCAATATATTCACTGATGTTAGTTCGGTTTGTCAGTTCTTGTTTGGGTTTTTTCTTCCATTCTAAGCATTGCAACTTTTCTTAGTTTCTGTGCTATATTATGTGGGATTTCTCTAAATTTGTCTAATTCTCTCTTTATGGGCTCTCTTTTTCTGTTCTTAACAAACATCTAGCTCTTTCTACTCTGTCTTTTGGAGTCTGTTCTCACTGATTTTAGAAATAAAGCAAAAGAAATCTGGTTTTATAATTGCATGTGTATGGATCATTAGGTTTTTTAGAAACGAGTCTTTTCAACAGTTTACCACTTACGTAAATAAGTATAGAAACATTTCCAGGAACCTTGGCACTCCAAGGACCAAAAGTTGGGGTCAAACAAAATAGGAGAAAGGGGAAATTGTGTTCTAGGGTAACATCCAGATAAGAAGCCCAGTTTCCTCAGCCTCATGTGAAGACCTAGTATTTTTGTAAGAAACCAGTGTCTTTACATCCTGTTTTGAGGCCATGCTATTGTATTTGTGTCTAGTGTACTTTAAAGATCTTAAGCTTCCTCAGTTGTTGAAGCTTCTTCTAAAAGGAAAACTTTGATACCACTTATACTGGAAGTGGTTGCTGATGTGTAAGCAGAACAGAATGTGGGTTTTCACAGCGTTCTGGATTTTATACAGCAAGTATATGCTTGCTGTTCTCCATGAAGAAGTATTTCTCCCAGATTTTTTTTGCTGATTTTCCAGATTAAAAAGAACAGTACCTCATATCATTCTACACAGCGGTGCCTTTCTGGATTTGACACATCAGACTCCAAATACTGCAATTGAGATGTCATTAAAGCTGAAACACTGTGGCTCAATCTGTCTCTGCTTTTTTCACTAATTGGTGCTTTCCGCAGTTTCCTTGTTGTATCTCTAGAGAGATCTTTGCAGGTCCTGTGCCTTGTTTTTCTGACAGCTCCAGATTGCCTGTACTCTTTTGTTAACATTGGTTTGAGGTTTTCTGTTCTTAGAGGGGTTCTGTGGCTCTGTTGAGTACTTAGAAAGTGCACAGTAACACATTTTGACTTGCAGCTCCCCAGAACTGAAAACAGCAATTAAATTAACAAGACTAGCCTCTCTCTTCTGTTTGAGGTAGCAGAAGCTTTGAAAAGCACCAAGAGCAGTTAAATAGCCTATAGATAAATGTTTAAAGCTATTGCTGCAATAATGTAATACTGGTTTGTGTTTGAAAATCTGTCTGCAGAGAATAAAGATTGGAAACAAATAGCTTAGTTCAGTAGTCTATTAAAAAGTTGTCATCCATACTAGTAATTATGAATTTCCTTTTTTATTTGAAGTACTCAGAAAATGCATCTAAATATCTAATGTAGAAATAATTTTGTAGAGCCTTCTGTTTGGAGAACATTAGCTCTTATTTTGCAAACCAGCTGTACTCAATGTCAAACTTATATTTGCGCTTCTATTTTGGCCATAGTAATTAAAAGTGTGGGGCACTTGAAATGGTACTTTTTAAAAAGCGCTCAAGTAGCAGTAAACATTAAACTCCACTTTTTTGAACACATCTTATTTTGTAGGTTCAAGGCAAAGACCCTTCTGTCGACATTACTCAGGACCTAGTCGACGAATCTGAGGAAGAGCGTTTTGATGATATGTCATCACCAGGTCTAGAATTGCCATCTTGTGAATTAAGTCGACTAGAAGAAATTGCAGAACTTGTGGCATCTTCGCTGCCTTCACCATTACGTCGTGAAAAACTCGCACTAGCACTGGAAAATGAGGGCTATATTAAGAAGCTCTTAGAAATTTTTCATGTGTGCGAAGACTTGGAGAACATTGAAGGACTACACCACTTATATGAAATTATCAAGGGAATTTTCCTTTTGAACAGAACTGCACTTTTTGAAGTCATGTTTTCCGAGGAATGTATAATGGACGTAATTGGATGCCTAGAATATGATCCGTCTTTATCACAGTCACGGAAACACAGGGAATTTCTGACTAAAACAGCAAAATTTAAAGAGGTGATTCCTATATCTGATCCAGAGCTGAAGCAAAAAATACATCAGACGTACAGAGTACAGTACATTCAAGATATGGTCCTACCCACTCCCTCAGTTTTTGAGGAAAATATGCTATCAACGCTTCATTCTTTCATCTTTTTTAATAAAGTGGAAATAGTTGGTATGTTGCAGGTAAGTTTCAGAATTTCACAGTCTATTTGCACTTGGGCAGAGAAAGTTGGATAATTTTTCTTGGAAAGATTGAGGCGCTTCGGTGGAACCTTCACTTCTGTGATTCTGAAAGTAATTTTGAAGTATGACATAAAAGGCATGGATTTGAGTACTGAGCTGATTTGTTCTTAACTTTCAGATTTTGGACTAGATGCTTTGTAACTGATTTAAATGGAGCAAACATATGTAGAATCCTGAATGAGGTTGTTTGGAATGAATAGTACTGTTTGCATTTTGAAGGGTTGATTTTGCTAGGGTTTTTTTTCTGTATTTTGGGACTTTTTAGGCACTACAGTTAAGGATAATTTTTGTCATGTTACCATGACAAAAAAAAATTTCAAATTACTTCACAAAAATTTCACAAATATAATCTCATACCAGGATAAAAGTGTTTCTAATTTTGAAGTAAATTCAATTAGTTGTTTGGAAACTACACATTCAGAACATGACATTGCCCTAGATGCTTGAATGTTTTCTTTGTCTTATAAGTCCCTAAATAATACTACTTGGAATTTCCTGTTTTGCATGACATATGTCTTACTGCAAATGTAAAGAGTTTATATGATGCTTTAGATATCTTACCTACATGTCTTAAGTATTCTTCACCAACCCATGAACTTCCTGAACTGTGTAGAAATAGATGGCACATCTCCGTGCTGGGAGTTCTTAAAGCTTTCAACTGACTCAGCAAACTGTTACAGCACAGGTATTTTGGTTTGTAGATGTTAATTTTCTTAATTCTACTGACTTTCAATAAATGAATAGCCACTGTCTCTGTAGGGGCTGTCTGATGTGGAGAAATGGACAGTGTTAGCTGCTACTGGTTACCTTAGTCACATTTATCTTCAGTTGAATCGCAGAATGTACCCTGTTTAATTTCAAAATAGAGCAAAAATTCCATTTTCAAGCTCATATTGCAAATCAGCATCAAAACTAGGCCTCCTGACTTCATCCACCACACTCAGTTGATCAGAATGCTGATATTATTTAATCGACTCTCTTGGAGCTTTAACCTGTCATGTGCACACATGGAGTATTTGATAAGCACCCAGATGTGCAAGATGTCACCCAGGCCTGGCAGCTGAGGCCTGTGGCCTGTGGACAGACCGTGACTTACTGGAGCAGCCACTGGAGCCTGGTGGAACACCTGGGGCATCTCCACTAGTACTAGACCCCAGCTTAGGCCAACTGAACCAAACTCTTTATGTCTGTATGTGTGTCCTTGATAAACAACATCACAAATGTGTATCTGAAGCAGTGAGAAGACTTTAATCATTTTGGAGTAGCCAGTTTGAGAAGGCTTGCAAACCTGACAGAGGGAATGCTGGAAAAGATTAATTTGAAGTGTCTCAACTTGGGTATCCAGTAGGTCTCTCAAATATCTTGACCTCTTTTGCAAGCATTGCTAAAAGCAAGGTCATGAGGATGTTACATTTTGGCTTGAGGAGGAGGAGGGGAAGAATTATTCAGGAGTCTTGGTGTCAGGGGATGATTCTGAAAGGGATCTTGAACTTTGGAAAGGAAACTGGGCAAGGAAAAAGGGGACCTGCTCCTGCAAAATCATTAAGGGCGTGTTTGCCAGAAATCCTGAGGTAACTTGAGTGAAGACTTGTGGTTGATTATTTTCCTTTTTTCTGTCTCTTACAACCTGTGTTTGGTTAATAGATGTAGGTTACGCTTGGGTCAGAATATCAAGGTTTAGTGTGGTTGTGAAGTGTGTTAGTTGCAGTTTACTGTCTGCAGTTACAGAAATAGAGCCTCAGATCTGATTTTGATTTGTTCTGTGACCACAGGTTTCTGAACCTTATCTTCACTTCTGTTGCCAGTCTGTGGTTGAGAATAAAGTGTGCTCCCTGTGTGATGGAGCCAGAAGAATTAGCATTGCATAACTTTGAAAGTTAGCTAAATATTTCAGATTGTTGTACTGCTTCCTACAGCTTTGAGGAGCCAAGAGTGGTGGTTGCCAAGGAAGAAAATACATCCTATGATATATTGCATTCCCTAGTCATTTCACAGTATAGCTCTATAGCATTGAGGGGGGACTCCCTGAGTTTTAAAATAAGTTTATAAATAGAAATCTGTTGGAAATCATTTGACATTTATGACCAATTCTTGATTTTGAGGAAATTAAAAGAGGCTATCAATATTGTATGCCAATTGCATTTCTAAGATTAAAAATCTTGATTGATTGGTTGATTTCTCAAGTTCTCACAGTGTAGCTCTAAACCAAGGTTTAAACTGGCATTTATTGTATTCACCTGGCATTTATTTATTTATTTATTTATAGAGCAATATGTCAGGTTGCACTTTTCTGTAATCTCTGCCCCGTGAGGTTTCATTCTCCCCTCTCCTTTCTCCATCCCCCATTCCCTCAGACCATGTATAAAATGTACAATACTGTTCCTTCTAATTTCTTTAAGCAGAATAAATAATGTTCTGAGAACAAAATTAAAAGACTGCTTTTGTTGATTTCACTTCTGTAATTAATTCTTAAGGTCTTTCTTCCATTAGTATGGTTTCACATGCATTTCTGTAGCTGGGTGTATCACAATACTTCGATGGGAGGGTCTGTGTTATTTTGTGAAAGATCTAAAGTTGTCTGTAATTGGAATTCCTGGCATTCATTATTTTATATCTTACGAGATCCTGATGCTAACTAACCTCATGTGTGTACTTAAGAAGCTGTTTCTTTTATAAGTAATTATTAATTGGAGAGTTTCTGGAATGCTTCATGGTAGTTTATTGGGAGCAACGAATGAGTCTCAGCTTCTTAGTTGGTGTGTAACACAGGTTGTTAATGCTTCTGCTGTTGACTTTAGGTTGTCTCTCCTGGACCATTGAGGGTGTGACAAAAGAGCTGTCTTTTTAGGAAATTTTACTTCTCAGATTCAAAGTAAACTCCCTGAGCAGCTGGTATCCAGTGACATACTGCAACTATTGCATGTACAACTGAGTTGTTTTATATTCTGTTCTTTTCTCTTTCACTGGCTGGGAAGGAAAGGAGAAGAAAAACTTGTTACCTCCACCATGAAAAAAAGATGGTCAGACTTTGTATTAACTAAAGTGGCGCTTTGAATACTCTCATCTCAACTTGACTCAGCCACACCTTAGTTACAGAAAAGTGATTAGAAATTTGTTCAAGGCTCTGTGCAGATTGTGCCTTACGCTCTTTGACAGGCTGGGTGACTTTACTCAAAAGTTATCACTTGTTGTATCTAAGGTATTTGGTGTCAAGATAGGACATACAAGGTCATTAAAGGTCACTGACATTTAAGGGCAGTTTTTCAATTATAATTAGTGAATTCTGTAAATAAGAATATGCTGTTTCTTAAGAATTCTGGCTTTATTAGGAGAGATTTTGGACATATTTTTTTTAATTTAAAAAAAAAAAAAGATACAAATTCTGTAGTTGTGGAAGATACCAGCTTCCATTATTTTGCTTTCTTTGGTAGGTAAATAACTCTTACCCATTCTGTGGTAAAACAAAAAACAGAGAATGAATCACCTTTGGCACTTACGGTTCTGAACTGTATTCCTCCTGCCTACTTCATAAACGTTAGCTTTCCCATGATCTTTATAGAAACACTTACACTGATGGGCTTTTCTGAGAAATGGAGGTTAGTTTATTTGTGGTTTAATTGTCCAAGATCTGTCATTTTAAGTAACTGTGTCAAGATCTCACTAAACTAGATACTGTTGGTCATGGTGGATAGTAAACCCATGATACCAGTATTTCCAGTCTACAGAATTAACTGCTGTGGAAACCTACTCAATTACAGGTTTTATGATTCGCTGTACGTAAGATACGAAAGACGTATATAATATTTTTTTCCAATTTCAGCCCCTCCTAATATGCTCTTACTGCTTGGGGTCCAGCCTGTTCTAGTCTTGAGATGTCATAGCCACCAAGAAACCTTGCTGAAACATGGAGTTCACCAAGTTTTGAGAGTGGGGGTGGGACAGGTAAGTGGTGTTTCTTACTTTATATGACGCTCTTTTGCAATTTAAAAATATATACTAATGTTCACACTGGAGGCCACCAGTTCTTTCCCTTTGTGTTATTAACTAGTTCTTAAAAAAACAAAAACTTGCAAAACTGCGCCATAGAGTGAGCAAACACTGTTTCCTTTTGTTCTCTCCCCCCTTTCTCGTTGGCGTGTTCTTTTTGCCAGCAAGATCCGGCGGTGTTTTTATCTTCCAGAATACAGAATATTGTTAGGATTACTTTTGAGTCCATGCATTTCAACTTCAGAGTCTTTCACTTTCAGGGAAGTGGAGAGTGAAAGGGTAAAATTGGACATAGGTTAAAATAATTTATGTGCCTGATAGAGCAGTGATCATTACTGTACTGGTAAATCAGGTTTTTCACATACAGAAATCATATTACTCATAGTCCCTATCTCCCTTTTTAATAACTAAAGAATTGTAGGCGTTTAGGTACATCTTTATTTTACTGGATTTATATATAACTGGTTTTAATTTTGAAATTTAATTTTGAAAGTGGTTTTACAGGTAGTTACTTATTCTTAACAAAACCCTGCGGATGTAAATGTAATTATCTGTAGTTGTTTTAGAGGAAGAATTGTTTCAGCGCATGTTGGCAGTTTTCCCCAAGTGTATTAGGATTGGGACGTCTTCTGCCAGTCTGCCGTTTCGCAGTAGCTGGCTCAGGAATAACTCTGGAGATTTACTTTCAGCAAAATTTACCTTGCAATAAAGTGTAGAAAGATGGCACTTTCTGGGGGGGGAATGACTTAGTGAAAGAAGTTTGCAAGTGGTGCATGCTAGTGATTTCTGATATTAACTTCTTTATTGTATAAAATTATTTTCAATGTGCATGGAAACTCCAAATGTGATTAGCTGGGTTCCGCTGCTGTTTCGGCATGTTGTCTCAAGTGGAAGTAGCTTATTGATAACAGATGAAGGCATGTATGGGAATGCAGGCTGAGATAGAGGAGACTGAAATGTTATAACTACGAAGTCTTCTGGTGTGGTAGCAGGAAGGAATGTATGTTTGAAGCTGTGATTCTCTTGTTTGCTGGTAACATTTTATGAAAAAGCTTTCACTTTCCAGGCTGAAATATTATTTCTGACTAAAATGAATGTGGAAGTGGAAAAGAGGATGGAAAGTGTACTCTTTTTCCAGCTTAGGTGTCACTGAGTTTCTTGGATGTTTTTTTGAGAAATATTGAGGGATATTTTTTGTCATTTATCTGTAACCACAGACATGAAGTATCTGATAACTGAAAGTTAATTATATTTGAGAGGCCTGCTTTTGAAGAATGCTTTTTTAAGTGCCTTTTGGGAGGAGGAGGACTGCTTTGAAAGAAGAATCACAAATGTAAATAATGTCTTTTTTTTTGTGATCTTACTTTGTCTGTGGTTTTCTTGTTTTTAAGGTCATAAATGATGGAGTGAGTAGAACTTTGAAAGGTATTAAATCCTAGGAGCATCTACTTATATCTTGCAAAAGCATAAATGAATATATTAATGTTTGGTATATGCATAGTTTAAGTATTGCATGTTTAATAATTTCTTTGCATGGAAAAAATAGCTAGATTCTACATTTACCCAGTAAACTTATTGTTTGCAGTTTTGTTTTCTTGGAAAACAGTTGTGACCGTCACAGCTTCTAAGATACATCCACATGGGTTTTGAAACTTGTTTGCATGAAGAGGCCAGATACTACAAAGAATTACGCATTTACGCTGGGTTCACTTCACAGACATATTTTGGGGGATTTTTGTAAGTTGGAAAAAAGAAAACAAAACGTTTAAGCTTTTGTAATTCTAGCATTCGGTGTTGATGCTTTGTGACTTCTAAAATATGTGAATTCTGCTCTCAGACTCTGCATTTCCATAGATTCTGTTGGTGGTGTTCAGGAATGTATCTTTAGATATGCTGCCCTTTTCAGTAATTTCACAGCTTGAGAAAGAGAATCTTGTATTTAGAACGTTCATTGCAATCACAATTTTTCTATAAATGTGAGAGGATTGGGGTTTTTCCCATCAGTAACAACTTGTCTACCTTTCATTAAGTGTCTGGAATGAGATTGCGCTGAAACGCGTTTCAGGGCTAAGACATAACAGCGAAGTTTGTAATGAGTTGTTTTTATTTTCTTGGAATAACTGCCATTTACTGCATATTATCCATGTAAGGGTAGGATGTTTTGAATCACTCAGATCAATCTTAGTTTGTCTGATTTTAAATAGATCACAGTTGTTCTGAGTCCTAGAGATTTCAGATAATCCCATTCATTTAAAAATACCATGTATTTAACGGAGTTTGGGAGAGGAGATGGTGTGGGAGGATCATCAGTACTATATTTAATACATAATAGTAAAATACTGTATTATAGTATATATGTGGAATGTTGAAAAATGGAACTTCTGCAAGTTCTTCCTGAAACATTAAGTGTCAGCTTTGAAGTCTTAATCACTTCCCAGTGTTTGGAATTCCCCCCTACAAGTCCCAGATGTTTGCAAGCCCAGTTAAGAGGGTAAGTGGGTTGACCTCTGCTGCAGGTGGCCACGTCTTGAGCCGGGCAGGGATGTGGCAGGATCCGGTGAGAGCCCTGCACTGGGTGCCTGCCCAGGCCTTCCCCTGCCTGCCCAGCTCAGCCCCGTGGTGCTGGAGGTGCAGCATCCCCAGCCACCTCTGTCTCTGGGGCTCTGCCCTGGGTCATAAATGAGACCCACGTATCACCAGCAGTGAAGGGTCTCCGCCTCTCCTTTTTGAAATCAAAGGCTTTAATAGTTGTTTTGAACATACTTAACTGTTGAAATCTGAAAGTCAAACTTCACGTTTCCAGTGCTTGATCCTCCAGAGTGAATTTCATTAGAGGCCTTCAAATGAGGCCTCTCCTATCTCTTTTTGTTTTGATTTTGAAGCAGTCACAAAAATAAACCAGAAATTGTGTCCAGAAATCATTCCTTTTCATCATCACTAGACAGTTGGGTCAGGTTAGAGACATGGCACAGCATCAAGCAAAAGGAAACGTGGCGTGTCCTAAATATAGTGTTTACCTTATAGCGTGGTGAAATGTCTAGTAGGGCAGTAGCTCATGCCACACTATTTTGGGTTTATCTGTGTTGTGCAGTGCCAAGTAGAGGTCCTGGATGGGGTTGTTGGCAGTGTTATAGCTGCATTAGCACAGTGTGCTGTTGGAACTGAGGTACTCGTCTTCTCAGCAAGGCTGCAAGGTGAACCTGGGTGAGGTGCCTAGATAATCTGCAATATAAGAAAGTTTATGTGGAGGTATCTGGAGTGCTTTCATGGTTCTGCTTTATGCTGTGTAAACGTAAGCGAGGCAACTTGGGTTTCTAGCCCTGTAGTTTGGGATGGAAGGATGTTGTATGTGGTGCTACTGACTTCACAAGAAACAACACTGGCAGCTTTTTATTCATATGTGATGTACAAGTATCTTTTTAAGCTGTCTTATTACTGTATAATATTAGGGAAAGGATGAGGAAAGGTTTACTTCTGTTTTAATAATCTTCTAGTTGTTAGGAGTGTAACGGTTATGGGAAGCTGAGTATTGCTGCTTCTTTCAGTCTGAATATGTGTTTATAACGTGTTGTCTGCTGTTTGTAGTTTTGCCAAGGTATTGCAGTATAAAAAGTAATGGAATGGGTTTTGATTGCTGCCAGCCAGAATGCCCAATAAATGCTGTATGTTGTAGGAACAGTTACTTTGATTTGGTTTCTAGAATTTACCCTTCTCACAACATCGGGGTGGGGGGGAAGAATCTCACCTCATTCCTGCTAATAGGCAGCTCTCTCTTCATTGTGTCCTTGCTTTATCTCTGCTGCAAAGATCTCATAACATTCCAAAGATCTATGTGTGTGCAGGGCTGAGTGGGAGATCATGTTTATAAATACCCGTGAGCAATTGAAGGAGGAGTATTGTAGTGTGGTTTAGGGGGAGGGGCATGTGACAAGGGGAAGGAAGTTACAGAAGTCACAGACAAAATGATGAGAATGGAAGTAGGAAATAAAACAGCCAAAGGGCAATACAAGATCCATTGTAACTGAGAATGAAGTGGGGGGGGTGTGGAGTGGTGTTGAACATGATAAAAGCTCAAAAACAAGATTCATATTAATTAGTTTAAAAATTGAATTAGAAAGTTGATACCAGTATGATTACAGTACACAAACATGTGTTCTCTTAATTGCAGGAGGCATGGTTTAGAATAACTTTTTATTATACTTGGATGTCTTTTGATATTGTTAAATAAACAAATGGTATTATTTTGCCTTTGTAGGAAGATGAAAAATTTCTGACAGACTTGTTTGCACAACTAACAGATGAAGCCACAGATGAGGAGAAGAGACAGGAATTGGTAAGAAATCTGTAACATACAAATGAAAGGGACAGTTACTACAAAGTGATACGTGCATGATTTTTTAACTAGTATATTATTCCTGTTTTTCAGGTAAATTTCCTGAAAGAGTTTTGTGCATTCTCTCAAACACTGCAACCTCAAAACAGAGATGCGTTTTTCAAAACCTTGTCAAATATGGGCATACTGCCAGCACTAGAAGTCATATTGGTAAGTCAGTTCAATTTTGTTTATGATAATATCTCCAGAGAGGTTTTTTTTAAAAAGTAAGCCAGGCAAACTTCAGTCACGTGGTTTTCTGAATTGTTGGTTCATTTGTCTTATCTTGAGATTCAGAACATTTAAAATATTTTTGTAAAATTTTAAAAGCATTTACAATATGACATTGGTAAGTGCCCTGGCATTCTCACATTTTTGTTTTCTCATTCACTTTCCCATCTTTACATGCTTCTTGGTGTACAATTAAGTAAGAAAATAGGGAAATAGACCAAAGGGCAGGGAAACCATAAAATTTATTTTGCCCACAGTTGTCAAATATACAAAAAAGAGGTTAGAGTCAATTCAGTTTTAGAATACAGTTTTAGTACTAGTTAGGTATGATTTGTAAGTAGGAATTAAAAGCTGTATGCTCTCTGGTTTTCATTCCATTTAAGCCTTTTCTTTTAAGGAAACGTAAATGGTTTTATTTGACTTTTCCAGGGTATGGATGATGCACAAGTACGAAGTGCAGCTACTGATATATTCTCATATTTGGTTGAATACAACCCATCCATGGTACGAGAGTTTGTCATGCAGGAGGCGCAGCAGAATGATGATGTAAGTAGAGGGACCCCAGAAAAGTGTGTGTTGTTTTTTGAAATGACTCTTTTAACAACATGAGCCTGAGTTCCGCAGAATCGCAGAATCACAGAATGATAGAGGTTGGAAGGGACCTCTGGAGATCATCTAGTCCAACCCTGCTGCCAAAGCAGGGTCACCTAGAGCAGGTTGCACAGGAACATGTCCGGGCAGGTTTTGAATGTCTCCAGAGATGGAGACTTCAACACCTCTCTGGGCAGCCTGTTCCAGTGCTCTGCCAGCCTCAAAGTAAAGAAGTTCCTTGTCATGTTTAGATGGAATTTCCTATGTTCAAGTTTGTGCCCGTTACCTCTTGTCCTGTTACTGGGCACCACTGAAGAAAGGCTGGCCCCATCCTCCTGTTGCCCACCCTTTAAGTATTTATAAGCATTGATGAGATCCCCCTTCAGTTTTCTCTTCTCCAGACTAAAAAGGCCCAAGTCCCTCAGCCTTTCGCTGTAAGAGAGATGTTCTATTTCCCTAATCATCTTTGTAGCCCTTTGCTGTACCCTCTCCAGCAGTTCCTTGTCCTTCTTGAACTGTGTCCAGGACTGGACACAGTACTCCAGATGGGGCCTCATCAGGGCAGAGTGGAGGAGGAGGATAAGCTCCCTTGACCTGCTGGCCACAATCTTCTGGTTGCACCCCAGGATGCCATGGGCCTTCTTGGCCACCAGGACTCCCAGGTCTTTTTCCACAGAGCTGCTCTCCAGCAGGTCAGCCCCTATCCTGTAGCAGTGCATGGCGTTATTCCTTCCCCAGTGCAGGACCCTACAGTTGCCCTTGTTGAATTTCATAAGGTTTCTCTCTGTCCATCTCTCCTGTCCAGGTCTCGCACAGCGAGAGTATGGCAGCACAGCCTTCTGGTGTGTCAGCCACCCCCTCCCAGTTTTGTGTCATCAGCAAACTTGCTGAGGCTACACTAGTGAAATACCATGTTTTTAAAAGTTCTGTTAGTCAGGTGAGATGAGCGTTCGCCTGCTTATAGATTCTTGTTCCATTGTGTGTAAAGTAAAACAGGTTACCGTAAATCACCATTTTGATTAACATCAGCTGTCATGCGAGCAAAACAAAATGTTTTTGAACAATGACCTCCTTAAAATGTGAAATACAAATTTCAGTATTGATCTTGGCATGTACACATGTTTCTAATTTACTTGAAAGAAACCTGTGTTCAGTTCATTATCACACACGTTGAAAGTGGAATTATGATCCTAAGTGTTTAAGAACATGTTTTGAGAGATTTTCATTTCCCAGAGATTCTCTGTAGCTGATGAATACAAAATGCTAGCACACAACTAGTAGTAAGAAAGGGGTTTCAAAGCAGTATTCAGTGGAGAAGAAATGTTGTGCTGCCTTTTCCATAGAGGAGATAGTTAATTTTTTTTTCTTGTATCTGCTAAAAACATGCCAGAGAACAGGGAACTGCTCGTGCTGCTACTTGTGTACTGGAAGAAAGGGGCAGCTGGGACAGGGAATATCACTGGTGGTTCCAGCCGCTTGAATCTGATGACTGTCCTCTTTTATGGGGGACAGTGCTAACCAAGCAACCTGAGCGTAGGGATTCCGAAATGTAGATACTATTTTCTATTTTTTATGTGTTATTCTTGTTTTCTGTGAATACACATTGGGGTTATTTTTAGGTGGAAATAATCTCATCAAGTTCAAAAGCATTATAAAGCTTACTGTTGTATGCTTGTGGAAATAAAACTCTTGGTATATATTTAAAGGGAATTACATTAAATTAAAACTTCTGCTTTCTGAAAACGCTTCCAGAAATCAGTTGCATTTTGAGACTGTTAAGTATCTACCTCTGTACATTTTATCTTTTGGTGTTTCAGTTCAGACTAAATTCTGAATTAGATTGTTAAATTCAGAACCATTTTTAGTTGCTTTGAAAGATTCTTCTTCACTGTTTGCCTTCTTACTGTTGAACCACTGACCAGAATGTGTCACTGGCATGTAAAATGAATTTGTTTCTGTTAAGTTTGGAGGGTTTTGTTTGGTAGTTGTTTACATTTTGCAAAATTTTGGTAGAGCACCATTTTTAACCAGGTGGTAATCCTTTTAGAAGATAATTTCAGATTTGGGGCAAAGGAGTAGCACTGGAATTGATTTGTGCTTTTTTTTTCCCCCTGTTAGGATATATTACTCATTAACCTCATTATAGAACACATGATTTGTGACACGGATCCAGAACTTGGAGGGGCAGTGCTACTCATGGGTTTACTTCGTACTTTAGTTGATCCAGAAAACATGCTTGCCACTGCCAATGTAAGTAAATACCTTCAAGTTAAATTACATTTGGTTTTCTAGAGTATTTGGTGATATTTGTTATGTATATAATTTTTTTTTTCATTCTTTAGAAAACAGAAAAGACAGAGTTCTTGGGTTTCTTCTACAAACATTGTATGCATGTTCTGACAGCCCCTTTATTGGCCAATACTACAGAGGACAAGCCTAGCAAAGGTAATGCCACTCTGGATTTTGGGCACATCAGGGCTGTTGAATGTCAGTATTTAAAATAGAATAACTGTTAAAAGACTTTTTCTGTCTTAAAGAGAATCTATGATACATAGTTCAAAAATAAAATGTTGATATCTGAATAATTTCTAAGTATAAAATTCAGCAGAGAGAACTGATAGAAGAAGTGAACTGCATTTGCTGCAGATCTTGCTTCAACAAGAATTTTTAGTAACTCATGGGGCTGTTCAGTTACATAGACTTGTAAACGTGAAAATATTTTTTAAGGTCAGGGGTTACTAGAGAGGGTGAAAAATTGCTTCTGGGAAGGTGTGTATCACAATACTGTGCTGAATTTGAGGGTATTGGTTCTACATCAGACTAAGAAAGCAGAGATCAGTGATGAAGTAACTGTTCTTAATGGCTACTAGCAGCAGTGCTTGTTTATTAATAGTACAACACATCCAAAATGGATGTAAAAGGAGGTACATAAATGATACATAAACGTACTCTAAACTTTTAAATTTATTATATAGATTAGTGAAATTTATCTGTTTTATCTCAGCTGGCTTCCAGATAGATTGGAAGTGAGATTTTTACTATTTAAAATACTTAGGTGCTTTAATGGTCAACAATCTGGCAATATTTTTAAAAAGGTAGCCCTACCTTTTAAAAAAACATTGCAGCTAGCATGTGTTTAATTTATTATCTGTCTACTTAAGATTTGTATGTGCTGATATAATTATATCCTAGAGGTATTAAAAGAGCCTGAGATATTTCTTGCATAGTACTTCTGTTAAAAGGCAGAACAGATCACATTTTTGGTACAAACTTAGTCAAGGCACTGCATATAGGGCAATAATTTATGGTATAGACCTGTGGATGTCATAATGAGATTTGGTTAAATAAGCCTGACCACGTGTTAGTTCTAAGTTCTGTATTCTCTGAACCTTCAAACACTGATTTAAGACAGGCAAAATGCAATTTTTTCTATAGTTAAAGAGGGTTTCCTGCCATATCTGTATAAATAGAAAATACTCAGTCCATAACAAGCTTGTTCAATTTCTATTTTAAAGATTACACATACCCTGCTGCATGTTCCCTAAACGATCTGTTGGAATATACAAGAACTTGGAAACATTTACCAGACTGCAGTTGGATATTTGAAGTTGGCTTCTGAAGGCAATATTCTAGATATGTTTAATTATTTTGGTTTTGTTTTTATTACAGATGATTTTCAGACAGCCCAACTCTTGGCATTAATACTGGAATTGCTAACTTTCTGCGTAGAACATCATACTTATCACATAAAGAACTACATCATTAACAAAGATATCCTGCGAAGGGTACTCGTTCTCATGGCCTCAAAGCACGCTTTCTTGGCATTGTGTAAGTTTCAAAGCTAAAGAATAAACTATGATTTTGTTAATTGTGAAGTGTTACATATCTTCATTCTGCTGAAAGAAAACTGTTCACAGATCATGACAATTTGTGACCTAATACAGAAGTTCTACTATTATACTCTGTGTTTCTCATAACAGTTTATAGATATGTCAGCAAGTATTAGTAAATAATTTTGCATTTATAGATGTCGTTTTTTCTAAAAAGCAGAAGGATTTTTCTGAATCTCAGTGTAGTGGTGAATTGAAAAGATGGTACCTCAATATTGAATATCCCAAGAGAACCATTGTAAGTTTCGTTATTTTTTTAGTAGAAATTATCAGAGGTATTTAATTAGAGATACGGTTATCTGTCTGCATTAAACCGCACAGAAGTTCAGTGTGCTTCTTGAAACTCTGGTAGTTTCTTGACCATGCTCAGCACAGTGGTAGCAAAGCAGCACGACTTCATTCTGGAGGCAAGTAAGAGATTTTTTCCATGATTCCATTGTACACATAGAGGAAAACAAAGCCTAAAGTTGACTGAGCAGTACCATACAATAGGAAGTACCTTTTAAATTTGTAACTGAATCATCTGTGTTTGGTTTTAGAGCCCTTGAATAATCTTGAAAAAAGATGTACACCTAGTTGCTAACCAAAACGTGCTGCCCTATAGCGAGATGATACTCTGCTTTCTGTTTATGCATGCACATTCACGTACTTGTGTACATTTCGGAGTTTCAGAAAGAGCTTTAAACTGGCTGTAAATTAAGTCTTTGCCTTAATATGTGTGTGAAGAAAATGTCATTTACCAATTTTAAAATTAGGTAGTTTGCATCCTAATCAAATAGGACTTAATTAAATGTAATCAAACTTACGTTTGAATAATAAGAATGATAAGCAAATTTCCTAGTTCTTCTACTGAGAAAATATTTTACCTTTATCATAAGTAATTTGAAAAATTGAAAGTACACCTTTATATTAGTAGTAATATAGTTAAACAACAGTACATTATTTCTTCGGTGAGCAGAGGTGGTTTGACTTGTCCACTTATAATGGGGGATTTCTTTATGATAAAACAGATAAGTAATCTTCAGCAGTATAGTCAAGACAAGACTGTTGAGAAGCAGAGAATAGCTGAATGTATTACCTGGTTCTAGTAATGTAATGCTGTATAAGAACTGAGGTTGCAAATTTCCCTAACTAATGCTGAGTAATTTCTGGATTTTTTTTCTTTTAAATTTAAAAATTCCTTTGACGACATTTCTGTTTCAGGTGCCCTTCGTTTCAAGAGAAAGATAATTGGCCTAAAGGATGAATTCTACAACCGTTACATTATGAAAAGTTTTTTGTTTGAACCTGTGGTCAAAGCATTTCTAAATAATGGTTCCCGTTATAATCTGATGAACTCTGCCATAATAGAGATGTTTGAATTTATCAGAGTGGTGAGTACTGTTACATGCTGAAGATAATTACTGTATTGTTTATCCTGTAGTTCAAGAAGACTTTTCTTTTTGCTTGTACCCTAAATTGTGCTATTGTAATGGAACTATATGATGCTGTATTTAAATGAACTTTCCTTTATATCACTGTTACATGTACATGTTCTTTCTTAAGTTCAAACAGTACTGTGACTTGAAAATTAAACGTACTTGATAACGTATTCACAGTACCCAGATTTGCAAAGGCAGCACTAACCAAGTTTCATCGGGCGGATTGGATGGGCTTGTTACAACAAGAATATAATTTGAAACTACTGCTACAAAAACATCAAATTTAGCTGTGCTCTGTAAAGTCAATTCAACAGAATACGGAAACACGCAGAAGAGATATCCGTCTTTCTTGATTTTATTAATGGAACGCTACAAAGTTCCTTTCAGAGGGAATCTCTTAAAATATTCACGCCGTTTAGGCTGTCTGCACAGTACTGTTTCCTCACTGTTGTTTGCATCCAGATTCTGACAAGATGCTGTACAGACTGTAAATGTGTAAGTGGGGCCAAGCTAGGGTGCCGGCAGTCTTGGAGGAGTAAGTGGGTGAGAAAAAAAGGAGGCTTTGTCACTTCTTGAAATCTTCTATGCTGATGACCTCTTTCCTCTTTGGGTTGGGACTCAGTGTAATTCAAGACTCTGATCACCTGGTCATCATGGAAGAGTTGATTTTAAAATGGTTTTGAAGCTATGAAAAAAGTTAATCCATGTAGGTGGCCCTGACTTCTGTGCTGTGGTCTTTCAGTACTCTGTGAGATTGGGTGCTCTTTCTACAGTTCATGCTACAGGGAAATAAATCATCTTTTATTTTCTTACCCTCCTTTTCACATAGATACCCAGATTGCATTTCCAGAATACTTGGTATCTGCAAATACCTTTCTTTCAATTTTTTTTTCATCCAGAGAGAAAATTAAAAACAATGAAAGTGTGCTTTTATTCTTACTGATGTATTACCATTCATAAGAGGTGACCTTTAAGCACATAACCAGAAAGGAAAATAATCAGTGTATTAGGATTTACGTTGCTTTGCTTGTCCTTAGTAGATGGTAATTCAGGTGTTTATTCTGCAGTATATTCCAGGGGCTGTGCAGTGCCTAGAAAGCCTAGCAATGCATTGAAGCAGTTTTTCTGCTGCAGTGTACAAACCTGGGTTAATCTCAGCTGTCTAGAGGGGCTTTGGGCAGCCCCAACGCTGAACTGAAATAGCAGAACAGTTGGGAGGTTTTTTGTAAGGGACCTTGACCAGCACTACATGGCCACAAAGGAAAAACTTGATGTTAGTTTCTGATAGAAAATATCTCCCTTGTTCTCATCCTAAATAAATGCATTGAGTAATTATTTTTACATCAGTAATTTATTTGCAGTGAGGAAAGAAACAATATGAGTGCCAAGTCTGTATATCATAAACATATTTTTAATTGACTGATTAAAACAGATATCAGTTAATCTAGCAATATAAAAATTTGTAAGTTATGGTGGGAAAGACCTTTAGAATTGGTTTTGGTATCATTTTCTGTCAGGGTTTTAGGTTCTGTTCATGTGTTTTGAAGGAGATACTGCTAGAAAATTGCTGCTATTATACCTATTTTGCTAATCGAATATTTGAAGCTCTAGATTTTTAAGTACACTTATATGCATTGTCCTCATTTTTACATAAGCTAATTAATATGATGCTTCCTATGGAATGTTTAAAAATAGTTTCATTTGAGTTACTTTTTATATTGTATTAAATAAATGCGTTTGAATGAAAATAAGTAATTTTATGTTTCTTCATTCCTATAGGAAGATATAAAATCATTAACAGCTCATGTAATTGAAAATTACTGGAAGGCACTGGAAGATGTAGATTATGTGCAGACATTCAAAGGACTGAAACTACGATTTGAGCAACAAAGGGAAAGACAAGATAATCCAAAACTTGACAGGTAAAATACACTAAACGCTCTTACTAGCGTATCAATGCTTTAATTCTATTTTGGGAATATTGGTGGGTTGTTGTGTGACAGTGAAAATGTAAGTAATTTAGATTCCTGCTTGCATCTTGGGTGTTGTTGAATTTACTTGATCAGTAGTGTTATTTCCAGATGTGTTGCTTCAAACTCTTGATCATTTTTCAGCTAACGTAGTAGTTGCTGGACCCCCAGTAATAATGCTACGTTGTCATATCTTAAACTTATATACACTATTGTAATGAGGCTGGAAGCCTATCGAGTATCTGAAGTTCATTTGCTTAAATAACAGATTCCCACTGTTTGATTTGAATGGTTGTTCAGAGAATTACCATTCTGTGGATTTTTCCTTCAGAATTGCACATCAGATTTCCTTTTATTTTAGTTAGTTGTGGGAGTAGATATGTAGATAAGCACTAACAAAATTATTGAGAAATAGAATATACAAAGAAATTTTTAGAAGATGCTTTTTTGTCACTGTTAGATTTGCTGAAGTAAAAAAAAGTCTGATGTAACACACCTTCTGTTTGCCAGAGCAAAAGTTCCCTTCCTTAGTACACAGTTACCCAAAGTTGGAAGGTTAGGGTGTATAAAAATAGGAAGTTTAGGACTTTTTATTGAATTTATTTTTTGTATTTGGTATTACTTTATGTGTAGTTTCATTCAAACAATGCCTGTGTGAATAGATGAGCTACTCTTAAGAATTGTTAGCAAGATCTGTTCTTGTTCTGCTGTCTTGAATTAGTTTGAAAACATATTAAAAAATTAATCCTGATTAGTCATACTAGGATATCTTGAAATTTCAAACTTTTAAGTTATTTCCTGCCACAAGATTTCTTAACCAATATATAAATTTGAGACTTGTACGATTAAAATGAGAGCTTTAAAATGTTGAAACACTTTCAAGAGTATGTGTGGGATTTGCGGTTTTGAGTACTAGTGTTTTACAGGTGAGGTGTTATTATTTGGCTTGTGAAGGCTAAGCTTATCACTTAAACAGCTGCGAAACTCAAGCCTACGATTAATGCGTGTGTTGGAAAGAACACCCAGCCGCTTCCTTCAGCAACGTCCATCCAGTATAGGAAGTACAACATCAGTCCTTTTTTGGCTTAAATTGAGCTAAGTGATTGTGTATAGTTGTGTCGCATGAGTTATTCCAACAAAATGATAGCTTCAAGAGGTCTGTAGCTCAACCAGCCCAGTTTTTATCTTCTTCCTATATGTTATATAGTGTCTGCACAAGCCCTAGCACAGAGCATGTAATTTTTAAGTGAATGCACAGAAATAATAAAATGCAAAAATAACAAGAAACTCTTTATGCATTTTAGCAAAGAATAGTACAGTAAAGAATGTGGCCAAAACTGTTGTTGACATGGGCCACAGAAGTATTCAGAAGAATGCCACTTGAGTAGTAGTTTTGCACTATTATCAGAATTTGAATGTAAATGCAATGTAAAATGATGCAGTACGTATAGATCCAGATGACAGCGTTGGCAAGCAAATTATTCAGAATTAGATTTATTTTTAAAAGTACATTCAGTGTTCTTCTCTTACACCTTGTAATTTCCTAATTTTTCCCTTCTGGCTTTTTCCTGCAGTCAGTAATGCAAGACCTTTTCTCTAAATACAATAAGCTCAGATTGTATTATTAACATTTTGATACCAGTAACAGAGGCTTTATGAAAAATACTAAATTTCAGACTTATATTGTGGCCAGTAAATTCAGTGCTACAGAAAATTGGTCAAGGGTTTCATGCTTTTGTTGGAAATTGACTGTTAGAATCAACACCAAGCAGTGAAAAGAGTGTTTGCAACCTCTCTTCCACTTCTCCCCCTGTTCTTCAGGGTGCACATCACTGTCCTGCTCCTCCAAGGCCGTAGTACTGCTTCTGTGAGAAAAAAGAAAAGGAAGGTGGAGTTGAGATAGACCAACACTAATAGTAGATCAAATGAGGAGGGAGAAGTAGCCAAGGCCCTGAGGAATGGAAAATACTGACACTGACAAAAAATTGTAACAGGTGGATGTGGCAGAAAGAGAGAACTTTTTAATGTGTCTATTTTAAATAGGAGACATATTTAAGTTTGATTTTGGGTTGGGTTTTCTTTTCTTTAACACATTGGACCCCAAATTCTGACAAGTTATAAAGTATTTTCAGAAAAAAAGTCTATAGTTTCTAAATTCTTTGTTATACAACTTTATATTTACCAGTGCAAACTGTTAAACCAAGTGAATGCAACACTTCAGTGGCATTTATTAAAATTACTTTTAATAGTGCTGTTTGTAAGCTACAGAATTTTGGACAGATAGAGTAGTCTGAATGTGCTATTAGCAGAGCTCATGCTTTATAAAGAAAATTTTTAAATTATACTTGCATTGAAAATACAAAGATTCACATTACGGAATGATTTGCTTATATTTTTATTGCTCTACAATATTTGTATCTGTAAACTGTCAATGTAAATGTCAAGCAGAAGTTTTATTATTAATATCAGTTGCTTTTTGAATCAAAAGTTTTAAAACTTACTGTTCTGCAGCATGCGCTCCATTTTGAGAAACCATAGATACAGAAGGGATGCAAGAACCCTGGAGGATGAGGAGGAGATGTGGTTTAACACCGATGAAGACGATATGGAAGATGGAGAGGCGGTGGTGCCCCCTTCTGACAAAACTAAAAATGACGAAGATATTATGGACCCAATCAGTAAATTCATGGAAAGGAAAAAATGTAAGTGATGAGAAGAAGAATGCCATGTGGCTTATGCAGAGGCATAACTTTTATACTTTAATCCTACTGCAATGAAGGATTTGCATGTATTCAAAAGTTGTTAGATTTTGAAATTGTGACAGCAAGCTAATAGACCGCCCCTTCAAAACAAGTTTTGTTGTCTGTAAAAGTGTAATGATACAAAATATCGTTGTTGATTTCTTAAAGCATTTGAATGTCAGTCATAGCCGATAGACAAGTTTTCCTGTGTTTTATTCAGGTTTATCATTCAAAATTTTCAATGTCGATATTCAGGTGATATCATTGGTAGAAAAGAAGTGTTCATTCCTGGCCAATGACAACACCTGCTAGGTAGTGTAGTAGTATGAAGAAAGGGTTTATGATGACTTACTTTACCAAGTTGTATGTAAAGTATTAAGCCTTTTCCCACACAGTAAAAGGATTTGTAATTAAATGTTTTGCTCAATAACACTGTTTTACTTTGGGATTTTTTTGTGTTTATTTTTTCTCTCCAGTAAAAGAGAGTGAAGAAAAGGAGGTTCTTCTGAAAACTAACCTTTCAGGTCGTCAGAGCCCAAGTTTCAAGCTTTCCTTTTCCAGCGGTACAAAATCTAACCTTACCAGCCAGTCATCTGCAAGTAATCTGCCTGGATCCCCAGGGTCTCCCGGATCCCCAGGGTCCCCTGGGTCTCCAGGATCGGTTTCTAAAAGCACATCTCAGATGGCATCTGTTACAACTAAGGTAATTTTGAGTGGACATAGATTGACTTCATTGTTACAGACTAAGAATTTGCTTTAGTGTCTCTCTCAAGTTTGCATGAATTCCTACGTGTTAAGCAGTAATGGACTGTCTGGTTTGTGTGTACTTTTTGTCTGGCCTTTAGCATTTTTAAGGAGATCTGATATGTATGTAAAAAGAATCATAGAATCGTGATTCTAAAAAGAAGAAAAAAAGCTTTTTTAATGCCCGGACTCTTAAAGTATGAAGCATTCAACTAGCTGCTGCTTGCAGTGAACTTTACTGTGAAATACAGACAACACTTTACTTTTGTTAAATTACACAGGGCCATTTGGCAGGTAGAAATATAGAAATACTTTGGAAACATTGCCAAATTTTGCCAGACTCCCCAATGTCCCACCACCCCCATTGAGAATTTCTACTCTTACTATTTTTAATATTGTTCAGAATTATATAAACGGTACGTGTGAGAGAAATAAATTGTATCATGGAGAGGTGGTTGCTGTAAACCAAAACATAAACAATTTTTAATATCTCAGCATTACTTCTACCTTTTGAAACAACATATAGTTTTGGGTTGGAACATATGGAAGTAGAAGAAGAAAGCCCATTTAAAAGAGTCAGTATAACTTGCACTGAATATCCGAACCCAGCGTTTTAAAATACATTTTAGGACGCTGTTGGATTTGATCAGATTTTTGGCTAAAACTCTATTTAAATCCAGTCATGGAAACAGAGTGACTGGTATTTTCTTGGCACTGGGGGACAGATAAGGTAGTGTTGGTACAGTGTAGTTTGGATAACGAGAATTTACTTTCATAACAAGTGTTTCCATTTCTGAAAGGTCAGGTACGTATCTCAGTTCTCAGGTAACCTCGAAGTAACTCTGATTCATCCTTATTTTTAATGCCATCATACTGCTCATTCACCTGACTTCTAGTAAAGACAAGTGGGGGTTTAGGGTTATTTTTTCTTTCTTATAGTTGAATGTAGCTTAAGAGTTTGTGTTCGGATTACCTTCTGTTGAAAACACCTGAATGAGCAGAGTTTGGCTGGTGGAAGAACTAAGTGACGCTTCCTCTAAATCCTTCTGTGGAGGAAGGGGAAGCAGATTTATTTCATTTATTTAAAAAAATACAGGAAGTCAAGTGCTTTTAAAAGGGGTAGAATTGGCTTGGGATTTATTTCACTCTATTCTGAATTTCTGCTGGAGGCTTGTTTTCTCCCAGACAGTATAATTCCTTGAATCTGAAGCGGAGTCTGTACATGTGGAGCATACTGCACTCGGTAGTGGCTCCAAAATTTCAAGTTGTCGTGGCAAAAGAAGAATGTTCCAGTTACGCTGAATATGCAGTGCACTGAAAAACGATTTGCAAATTCAGGCATAAGCTACCTTCTTTTAGTGTAACTGAAAGAAGTTACAGTTTCAGTTACAGATTCTGTAACTGAAAGAAGGTGGCTTATGTGTACTGTTTATAAATGTATACTGTATACTGTTTATAGATGTGCCACAGATGCAAACTAGAAACAGTGTTGAAATCAGGTTTTTCAGTAATTATCTGATCCTGTTATTTTATGTGTAGTATACTCAGTGTTGTTTGTGACTTTACAGAATGTGTGTAATTATTTTTCAAGTTGTATTTTAGTATACCGTTGGCTGAAATTTTCTGGTTTGGATGCCTGTCATTAGACGCCCAAATAAGTAACATGATCTTTGAGTGACTGCCGTTACAGTCAAATGCTGATTAAGCTTCAGAAATTGCAAAGTATTGTAGTTAGAGGATTTTTTTGAAATTCATGCCACTTCTTCATGGGTTCGGAGCTGCCTAATCTTAAAATTTTAGTTACTTGCAATATGAGGGAGTTATAAATATTACTAGATATACTTCCGTTTTCAGTTGCCAATTAGTTCAAATTTTGTAACCTGTACACCTCATTCAATTATATTATACAAAAAATTATTTAAGTTACTACACATTTAAACTAGCTTTTGTGAAGACAGCATTCTAAAATTATTGTAAGTCAAAAATTCCAATTTCAGGATATTCTGTATTTGTTTCTGTGGTGCTTCCAGATTGCCTGTCGCTGCAGTCAGCTATGGTCAGTAAAAAAACCCAAAAATTAAAAAAAAAGTTACATCTTTACAAATAGACCTGCAGATTCTTTGTTTTTCTTAAATTTCAACTGGAAGTATCTCTATCCAGTTGGATGGGTAAAACCCCATTTTGGATTTATTCATTCAGACATTTTTCAGACAATGTCATTTTTGTTCATACTGAAGGATTTATTTTTGTTCTGCTTCATTTTATTCAAAACTTCATGAATCAGTATGTTTATGGTAATATTTGTGGAAACATAATTTTCCAATAGAAATATAAAGTATCAGTCTGCAAATGTTGTTTAATTGTAGTAATTGTGTCTGGTTCTGTAGGGAGGCCTCGTTGGGCTTGTAGATTATCCTGATGATGATGAAGAGGATGATGAAGATGAAGATAAGGAGGAAACTTTACCTTTGTCAAAGAAAGCAAAGCTTGATTCATCATAATGGCAACTGCTGAAGAACATGACCAGTTGGGGGAAGGATGTTTTTTCCGAAAACAAAACAAACCCACAGCAAAGCAGTGATCTTTTGTGAATTACTGTGTGTGACACAGATCAACCTATACAAACAGATTTCTGCCAATCAAGTGCCAATTCAAAGGAGCAGAAGAACGGGAAATATTTCGTTTAGAGGAAAGACTTAAGCCTTTGGGCTCTCCAGCTTGGACCACACGTTGCCCTTTTCTCAGGGAAGGAAATGGAAAAAAAATAAAGCAAAACAAAACAAAAATTAAAAAAAAAAAAAAAAGCCAACAGGGCAGGAGTTTTGTTCGTGGAACTCTGGATTGGCTGGTCAGTTGCCACAATCAGAATATGCTTTCTTGGACCATGTATGAGACTTCTGAAGAAAAGGCGGGTTTTGCCATAATTCTTCACTAGTTAAGAATGCCAGCAGTTTCTTTGGATAAAAGAGACCTGCCTTTGAAATCGTACATTCTGAACATTTTAGTCAAGCTACAACAGGTTTTAAAAACCTCTACGGGGGAGGGCCGAATATAAAGTTTCCTCTTTTTTTTTTTTTTTTTAATCTGTTCCCTTTGCCCTTTAAACTGCAGAATTTTTTTTGGAGGTGGGGGATTTGTTTGTCCCTTCTTGATTAAAGATTGAGTGGAATTCTAGATGTGGTCACTTTTGTGTCATAATTTTTTTTGCCCCCCTGAGTGTATGCTTAGTTGTTGAGTATATATTTGGGACCATTAAAATTTTTTGATGTAATATAATCTCACTGTTGTGCTGGTACCTGTTTCACCCTGTGTAATTTTGTTCGCAGTTCTTAATATGTTCAGGATTTTATGGAAGATGGTATAGTTTATATTGAAAAAAAAATAACCTTACCACAATGTGCATAAAAGCAATACTATTTTGTGACTAAATATTTTATATTAAATTTTACATCAGCAACTGTCTTGAGAAAAAATTCAGGGAAATAGGGTGGAATCAAAAAATTGAAGCCTATAAATATGAAATTAGTATTCCAAAGAGACTTTGAAATTTCATAACTGAGAACAATGATGGTAGACTAACTCATCAAAATGCAAGATGGATGATTTAGGAATAGCAATATATTGACTCATTTGACTTATAAAAATAAAAAAAAATCATTAAAGCTGAAGCAAAATGGCATTAGTGGTATTTTTTTAAAATCTCTGGTTCCCTTTGGAATACCAGTTTTAGCGAATCGAAGATGGTTGTAGAATAAACTCTTTACCTCATACCATCTTTTGAAATTTATTCTAATACTCGATTGAAAAACAGGAATTAAATTATGGGTCTAACTCAGTTACTGCATTCTTTCCCCTTTTTCCAAAAATCTAAATAATATTATTTACTAATTTGAAACTAAATGTTATATCCTGCTTCTTTTTTGCTTTTGCAGGGCTTCCTGTGAAGGGGAGTTTATTCAGTTGCTTTGCAAACAAGAGACCCCTTCTTACATATATTTTCTAGAGTAGATTTCCTTTTGGGTATTCATTGCCCCAATGTTGCAACAATTATGATATTACATATGAATGTATCACATAAAAGTAGAAATAAGAGAAGTGAAAATCTGAGGCTGGATCGTGTGCGATCACACCCTTTGTTTCTGAAAATTGTTGGTTGCATGGCAGATCCTGAGCTAACTGCAAACGTCAAAGCTTTTGTGCTGGGACTTTATTAATACACAGTAGTAACTTCACATTTAAATTAGAGTGTGCTTAAGAGGAAAATAATTAGCCATCTTTTCCTCAAAAAGTTCATTTGAAATCACTTTCCAAGGTTAAGATTTTACAGTGTGTTTGAAATGTCTGTGACGGGGCAGTTCTCAGCAATAAGTTTGACACAGAGGGCAAGAGTTGAGCACTCAGTCACTGCAACACTGGATACAATCCTCTGCTGCAGAATGAGAGTCTCCATCCTGTCTGAAACCTGTTTTTTGCAGCTTCGGTGTCAGAGCAGACATCATAACAAGGAAATCTATAATTTTGCAGGTTTTCTTAATTAGCCAAAATTTAAATCTTTTCCAATCTGTCAGGCTTCCCTTGAGCATAAAGCCCTCAAAATTTATCCATATAGTGGTTTTCCTGTCCTCCAGGCAATATCTCAGGAAGTCGTTCTTCCACGTTGGTCAAAGAAACATTTTTTGTTGATGTTTTTTATGATCCTTGAGCTATTGAGTGCTTGATCTTGTGGTGTTTGATGCTGCTGTCTTCTAAACTTTCAGTGACTTTCATAATACTTGTAAGAATCTTGGATTTTTTACTTCAAGTACTTGAAGCATTACATTTAACAGAAGAAATACTATCCTTAAGTTACTGGGTTCAGTCAAAATAATGATGGAAGTAGGAACGTTTTTGAACTTTTTATATTTCTATGAAGCTCTAGAGGACTGGTAAAATATTAAGCTGCACATCTTCTCATGCTCACTTGGAGTTAGATGGTTAGTTGTCTTCCCACGAATCCAATGCTTGTGGCCTGACAGGACATGTCGATGCTTAGATGATACACTTACGGAAGTCGGAAGTAGTCAGGAAGTAGGTGAGTTGGGGACAGGGATGGGATGGTGACTTTCACTTCTGTATTCATAGAAATCTTGGAAAAATATTTCAGGAAAAAAAGGAAATAGTGGGGTTGGGAGGAGTGATGGATATAAAATTTTTAAAAAATGGGTACAAGCTAAGAGGTGGTAAAAAATGATGTTACAGAACAGTGTTCTGTTCTAGATCTTTCTTTGGACCGATGTTGGTTTTTTATTCGTAGTTTTAATACCATTTGTCCACATCCCAAGAGACCTGTATGTATATCATATTAAACATGGCTCGGTCATCTTAATTGCATTTTAACTGTATATTTAAATATGGTTTACAGGGTAAACCCTTAAGTGTCGTACAGGCAAGATAACAACGTACTGAAATCATCTGTGCAGGCCCCTGTATACCTTCAGTGGTTGAAGGACTTGGTGCTGGTTACTCTGATGTTCCCAGCTTTGAGCCGGGGTTCACTGGAGATGCCAGACAGAAGCACTAGAGTACCTGGCCCCCCAAGGAAGCACACCTTTACGCTAACCTAAGTAATTCGGTAATCTGGAATATTTCCAGGTTTTCTTCCACTGAACACTAAGGACAGTTGTTTTCAGATAACAGCGCACATCACCGAAAAGCAGATCTCCTGTATGATGAGGGCAGAAGGGTCTGAAATCTGGTGTACCTAACAATACGTTGCCTATAAAATGTGCCTGTCTGTAATATGCCTGCTTGGTAAATGAGATCAGGCTGCTCCTCTGTCTCTCATAGACCGTCCAGGTGAGACATCATGTTCTCAAGGCATTGTGTCAAGTAGGCCCAATCCTTTAACATACCAAGGCTGAAACTGTTCATATCGGTTTTGGCTGTGTTTTTACATCTCTGCAAATTTCAGAAACTATTTAATTAGATAACTGACAAAGAATCTGTTCTAATACTGCTACTGTGGCTCCATTAGGGAATTAGCTACCTTTCAACCGGGCACGAGTTACGTTGGTTGCCTTGTTAAATGATGTTTCCTGGCATCTGCAGAGTGGCCGTGGAAGGTCAGCCTTACCTTTATCAACTACCTTAACAGCTGCAGAGTCACCCTGGAGCAATGCTGTCTGTGCTAGAGCAGTACTGCCATGCCCCTGCCTTGAGGATATCGAGACCCATTCCAGGTAAGTCGTGAAAGCAGGAGACCGGATGGGTTACTGCTTGGACTCACCCCCAGTGTACGTGCGAAACGGGGCAAGCACTCAAAGAAGAGAAATTGCCAACAACGGAAGTTTTTCAAGGTAAGTTGTCCCTGTGCGTGTTTTCCACTTGCTCCTGCTGCTGCCTCTTTTTGGAATCCAGAAGAAATGAAGGTATAGACAGCTTATAGTTCAGCCCACAAAGGAGGCAGGGCGTGTGGGCACGCTGCAGGTGCTGCAGAACCTTCTCTGGAAGGGTTTGTAACGCCGGCCTTCAACTGTAGCCAGAAGTTAATTCATGTGAGGGAGGCATAACTTACTGTATTCTCATCGGTCGGTGGCTGGCTGGTGAGCTTGTATCTGGATTTAATATTGCTCTAGTTGCAACCGCATTCCTTGGAGCCTGTAAAACTCGTGGGGGTTATTTTATACAAATTGAAATTAATGAAACTATTCAAAGCTGAAAGGAAACCCTGTGGACTGCAGGAAAAAAAGGCAATCTAAAAAATGGGGGGGGGGGGGGGGAGGCAGCCTTCTGTATGCCAATTGTGTTTATGAACAGTGTAAAAATAATATATAAGGCAGTGGATAATATTGAAAAAAAAAGGCAGGTAGAAAGCTACTAGCAAATGATTGAAATAGCTACTGATTTACCGTGAATTCAGACCTTATATGCCAGTAGCCTGGCTGTGCACGTTGCACCTCCCAGAGGCGTAAGGTGTCTCTGTCTCAGAACTTCTCTGAAATGGCTCCATGTGAACCACTGTTTGTGGTTTATGTTGAGACCTGGAAATTACTCGTCACAGGGTGGACTTACGCTCACAAAAGCGTGCACCTGTAATACAGACTGGGGATGATTTGGGCTGAATAACGTTGATTTTGATACTCCACTTGTAAGCAACTTTAAATTACATGCATAAAGATGCTGTGTGTGGGCTGCCCACCTAAGAGGGTTCAGTGGTTGCGTCTGTCACTGCTGGTTAGCATTGCTTCTGGAAGTGTGTGCATACCAGAGCCCTTAATTACGCTCAGGTGTTTTCAGATGAGGCTAGTCCTTACGTTTTAGATGTTTTTATTTTAAACCTGCTGATGTCGAGTGGCCGCCTGACAGCTGTGGTGTTCAGGTGGGAGGTTGATGCTGTTTGCTTGGAGAGTTCAGTAGAGTCTTCCAGCCTTCTGGTGAGGCCAGAGGCGGTACGATTGTACCTTCCCTCTGTCACTGAATTGGCGTTGAGTAGTCGAGGATCCCTGGAGGAAGCTGCGATCAGGGATGTGCAATTTGTTAATCTCACCATTCAGCAGGATTTGATCGATGTTGTGACTAGGGATGTGGAGGTAATTGGAAGCAGCTCCTGTCATCTGCTAACAACAAAAGTCTGTGCTAACAACAATGAACATTTGGGAGAAACTTTTTTTTAGAAACATGTTGTGCAATCTGCTTCTACTTTTACACGTGTGAAAATGTTAAGTTAGATCTGTGTTATATTGAAAAAAAAAGCTTGTTTCCTTCCCATGGCTCCCCCACCTCCACGATTCCTCCAAACCAGAAGTGAGTTCCTCTGCTGCCATCAGTCGGCACAAGAGCTGGAAGATGCAATTCTCATTGAAGAAATAACGGCTGATTAAAACCAACAACAGAGCACAGCTCTTCACATGTTTGAGTTTAGACTCAAAATGGAAATAAATCTTCTACGTGTTCAGGGTCTGAATACAGAAAGCTCATCTTACTCACCAAACCCAGCAAGAGGGAAATCTGAAGGTCAGCTCATTGGGTACTCAAGAGGTTCCACCTGTTGTCCTGTTTGTAACGGTGCACAGTGAGGACTGTGGCCAATGTAAATGTTTGTTTTTCATGAGCAGGAGAACTAAGGACCAAAGCTAATAATAGAGTAATACAAGTGTTTGTCTGTCTTCAGAAGCTTTCATATGTGTGTGCTCTTTAAAAAGCACCTTTCAAATTTTCTTAGGAATTGATATTGGTGATTTTAAAATATTTTCAAATCATCAGTATTAAATCTTCAACATAATCACAAAGATGTTTCATTTGATACATTTTAGTTCTTTCTATACTTCCCTTTTTCACTTTAGAAGGGCCAGTAACAGTCCCCAGAGAGGTCCTATTCGTTCTTCTACTCGTCTTGTGATTCCCAGTTAACACTGCTGGTATAGGTCCTCTTTTACCTCCTGCCCAAGAGAGAGGAACTGAGGAACATACATGGCAGTCACCTGCCTCGGTTATGTTCTGTGCCTTGACGACAACCCAAGCTTTTGGATGACATCCTCAAGCCTTTACACAATTATTTTGGTCCTTGCCTCTTCAGCAATCACCTTCTCAACAGACCAGGCCCTATCGTGCCTTTTTAAGACCTACAAGACACCTTCCCCTCTCTGCCACTGCTTCAAATGACATCTTTCCCGATTCGCTGGACAGGTAGTTCCCACACTCCTGTACCCGAGCTCACTGCTTGAGATCACCACCACCAGCCTTTCTTTCTAGCACCTTATGAGTCCAGCTTAAATGAATTTGTTCTCTCTTCTTTCACTTTTCTTTTCTTTTTCCTCTGCTGCTGTGGCTCTTGTTGCTTCTCCGAAGGTTTCAGGTCAAGGAGGTTGTGCCGTTGTTTCTGTGTTTGCCTGGGATGTGAGTGCTCTGCCCTTGCTTTCAAGCTCATGACGAGCTATAAACCGTGGCTGCTTTTTCATCTTCTCCCCATGTCTTTTCATCAGTATTAACTTTATTGTTTGCCTCGTGTATTTGACTCTGTATTTATCTTCTGTGGACTCAGAGTTCTGCCCAAACCCTCCCTCCTTGTACTTTAGATTCTGTATTATGTCAGGACCTTACTCAGCTGGCTGAGATTTCAGCATTGAATGAACATCCCGCCCTGTATCAAAGGTTAATGCCAGGCTTTCTGGGAATTTCTCTCTGAATGTTTTCTTTCGGGTACCAGCCCCGGAGACTCTGTAAATCACCAGCATCCCCCCCGCATTCAGATCAATCTGAGGCACATAAGCAAATACTTTTGGGGTTTCGTTTGTGTTTTGGTAGCACGTACAGTTTTGTTTCTTTTTATTTTCATTCAAATTGCTCTAACGCAGTTTCTTTACCACCTTTGTCCAAACAAAATGAATGATGCTGAAAACAGCATTTCAGAATCGGGTATTGTGAGGAGCAAAACTATCTTCTGGCCACCTTCTTTTTCGTCCTGGCACCCGTTGTTTACAGCTCCAGAGTCTATTTAAAGGAAACTTGCTTCATAGCTGAGAAGTTGGTTGATGAACAGTAGAGTCATATTTACAAGAAAGCTGCTTAACGACAGTCTGAAGCCAAGGAGGAGAAGAAGCCCTTTCCTGATTACCATGAGTTTAACTCTTTTATTGTAACCCTGTAAATTCTGTTATTCCCATCCCTCAGCAACTTACTCGTCAGACAGGGGTTGAATGGCGGAGCTTTGTTGATGGTTGTAATCGTTGCTAGGGGACAGTCTGGGGGAGGTGAATCATGCCATTTACAGTCGGCCTAAAAGAGCATTTGGAAATGCTTGAGCTCAGAAATTTCCTTCTGTGGTCTGTGTTGCTGAGAGTCGAGTGCTTTGTGGCTGTGAAGAGTGCTTTAGAAACACACATGAGGATACCGGAGGCATTAAACACTCCGGTGTCTTCAGTTACTTGTACCTTTCTATGTTTTAAATTGTTCTGGTGCTTCTTACTTCTTTGATAATTATGTTATCAGTTACAAGCTGACCATGTGCAAACGGTAGGAAATGACAGTTGTTGCAAATCACATTAAAATTAATGACTACAAATTTTCATCATTTCTTTACTGTAAGAAGCATGATTTTCAAATGCAATTGCATGTACATGTCTGAACTTTCTTGGACATGTTCACAAGCCTTTATTTTATTTTCTTGGACATATTCACAGGCATTTTTTAGTTTTTTTTTTTTATTTATTTTGTCTGCTGTGGGAGGGCGGCAGCTTCAGGTACCACCAGAAGTGAGAACCTGACGTGTAGTAGGTAGGTGAGGTTTTACAAGCTACATCTTTGGTGAAACACAAGGTGGGTAAATAAAAGTGCATGTACTATAAATCACAGAATCACATGGGGCTGGAAGGGACCTCTAGAGATCGTCTAGTCCAGATGATCTCTAATGATGGTCCAAATGCTGTGACAGTTTGGAGAGAACACAGGAAGCGCCTAGCTGGACCTGACAGGTATGACACAGAACTACCGAGGCGAAAAAGCCCAATAGAGGCAGTTTGGGGGTGTAATAGCCAGGGTATGGTTTTTGCCCAAGCACAGTCCCTCTCTGTGTCCCCAAGGCTGAACCCTGGTGGGCTCCAGGGCGAGCCTGGTCGCGGTCCTCTTCAACTCAGCAGGTTTTACCGACACGCAGCGCCCTTGGTGAGCCAGCTTAAAGTCTGCAGCTCGGGAGAGCGGTCAGACCCAGGGACTTTGGAAGACCCACGCTTTTCTCAGCATGTTTCAGTCTGTCAGCAATTCAGCTGGGGGCTGTGGACCCTCGCGGCACTTTGACTCCCCCTTGTCACCCGAGTTTACCCGTATCTGACACGGTGCATCAGCGGTGCCGTTCTTCAAAACAAGAGAACCGTTATTTCCTGGCGTTGTTTTGCTTTCAGCACCAGAGGTGAGGTCTCAGCTCCCCCCCCCCGCCCCGAGCCGCCGCCCCCGGCCCCGCTCCCACGCCCGGCCCGGGCGGGACGCGCCGCCTGCGCCACCGGCCGCCGCCGCCAGGGGGAGCCCGGGACCGCCCGCCGCAGGGGCGACGGTGACACCGTCCCCGACCCCGTCCCCAGCCCCTCCGCGAACTCCAACCCCGTCCCCATCCCCAACCCCGTCCCCATCCCCAACTCCGTCCCCAATCCCCAACTCCGTCCCCAATCCCCAACTCCATCCCCGTCCCCATCCCAAACTCTCTCCCGAACCCCGTCCCCGTCTTGAACCCCAACACCGTCCCTATGCCCTCCCCGCTCCCGTCCTGCTACTGCGGCTGCTTCTCCAGCAGCCGCTATACTAGTGCTGGAGGCCAAATATTTTCTGTAACACACGCGGTGCTCTCGAATAACGTGCATGCGGCACCTAGTAGCATCCCCCGGAAGATTTCCTGGGTAAGGAGTTTGGTTTTTATAACTGCGCTCCGCGATGAACCCTCCCTTTCGGTTCTCTCCCTGCCGGCAGCCCCGCGAGCGGACCCTGCAGCTGGCGCTTCCTTTCAGGAGTTCGTAGAGGAGTTCTCCTACCAACGAGTGGCATCCAAGCTGTGAAAAGCAGGGAAGTATTCTTGCATTTGTAATTCTGTCTTCTCTGAAGGGGATTATACGTTTTTCAAATATGATTACCTTGGTTTTCTTTTTATTCTATTCATTAACACACCATCCTCTGTTGCAAGTACTGTGGTAACAGCTTTAAAATTTTATTTAATTAAATCTGTTGACAAAATAGGAGATCACAAGGCTTCAAGAAGTTAAGTTATAGCAGTCTGTCTCTCTGAGGTGTTGAAAAACTATTAACCATTCTTTTTTTCCCCCTCATACCTGAGCAGGAGCTGTTACGCTCAAAAGCATACCCGCTTCTCCTTCCAGCTACGACAGATGGCTTCCTTGCAATCCTTCCTTCTTTCTAGGTTCAGAAACTTAGACTACATGACTCGCGCAATAAAAAAAAAAGGTTAATTTAACTATTTGCACCCTCCTGGTACATCCTCTCGATAAACGTAGAGAGAAACAGCTGCGCTGGCTTGTAAACAAGCGGCAGCTCACATGGGGCAGGTCCAGGAGTTATCATTCCTCGGTCGACAGGTTTGAGAATCAAAAATAAATCGCATGCCTGAAATAGCACGGTCTCCAGGTAATTTAGGGCCATTCCCGTGTAATAATGGGATCCATCCAAATGCAAATCCGCAGCCTGAGGCTTGGGCTACTCTCGCAAACTGCTCGGGTCCCTGGGGCAAAACAACAGATGTCCCTCCCTCCCTCGGCCGATATAGTAACTACAAACAGACGTACAAACACCTCCCTTCTCCAAAATAGGGGTATGTGGTTAAATAGTAAGCAGAATTTCAGATACGGTTTGCGTGACTCTGTAAGATCCAAAAATATATTTTGCGAGTTCGGTATGATCAAAGAAGAAATAAGCAAAATGCATTGAGAAGCGGCTGATGCAAGGACTGATAAACCCCAGCGATAAAGACTGCATCTGTGAAAACCAGAGCAAACTATGGAACGGGAACGTAGCAAACCCAAACCTCGCTATGTAACACCACTGTATTTCCTCAAAATCTGAGATAAAGCAATAAGCATCCAGATTACCTGGCTGTTGGGTTTTTTTTTTTTTTTTTTTGGGGTGTGTGTGGGTCCCCCCAGCTAAAGATAGAACAAATTCTGCCCCCGCAGGAAAGCAAGGTACACTCGGGTTATTCACCGCGCGTAAAAACCACCCCTTTCGGCATTATCCCAGCATCTCGACACCAGAGTCCGCACGGTACCGGGAAACCGGCGCCGAGGAACCCCGTTTGCACCTCCTTGCGTTCGATTTTCAAACGCGCACGCAACAGGTTGTCTCTCGATTGTCTCAAAGTTTTCCTTCGCAGGGTTTGGCGCTGCACGTTTTGTGGCATCCCTAAAAGAGCCGTTCCTGCCCTACTTTGTGGGCAGTTTCCTGCTTTTTTCAAGCAGAAACTTTACATCCGCGCGTTGGCGTCCCGCACTCGCGCTGCTCCTCGGCAGAGGAGGGCACGGCGCCTCGCAGGTCCGAGCAACGCGGCTACGAACCGCCCGCTCCCTGAGCCGCGGGGTCCCGCATCTCCCCGGTTCCAACGGGAACAAGGCGGAGGCTGGGGAGGGGGGCCGCGGAGCGGGCTGCCCCTACCTCCCGCGTAGGGGCCGCATAGGGCGGACAGCCGCCAGCGTCCCTCTCGCCAGCCTTGAGCCGGAGGCGCGACGGGTGGGCGACAAGCGGGACGGGCCGGTGGCCCCGGCTCCGCACCTCGTCCCGCCCCCGCGGCCGCCCCGAGTCGCCGCCCATTGGCAGGCGCCGAGCCTCTCCGCGCTTCTCATTGGCGGCGGGTCGTGCCCGTCACGGCGCTGCCGCCGTCCGGCTCCGATCGCCGGGGCGAGGGCGCGCACCCGCCGCAGGTAGCGCCGCGGCGGCGGCCGGAGCCGGGCTGAGGGGCAGGAGCTTCGCGCCTGGGCTGCCGGGCTCGGGTGGCTCTCTGCCGCCGGCGGGGGTGAGCCCGGCCTGTTGCTGCCGGGAGGAGGGACGGCGGCGGCGTCTCCCCCCGTGTCGGGGGCGGGGGAGCGATGGGCCGCGCATTGTTTGCCCTGTAGGCAGCGCCCGGCGGGCAGCGGGGCGGCGGACCATGGGCTCCGCGCCTTTGTCTCCCGAGTGAGCCAGCCCCGCCGCCGCCTCCCGCCGCCGCCATGGACGTGACCGTCTCGGAGCTGCTGGAGCTCTTCCTGAGGAGCCCCTTGGTGACCTGGGTGAGTGGGGAGCGGGGGCGGGGGGGGTGGCTGAGGGGGAGGGGGGGTGCGGCCGCCGTCCCCTCAACCCCGCTGTCCTTCCCTCTCCCGGCAGGTGAAAACCTTCGGGGCCCTGGGGAGCGGGGAGGAGGACAGCCTCGGCGTCTACATGGAGCTGGTGGATGGCGTCGTCCTGAACAAAATCATGCTGCAGATGTGAGTGGGGTCCCGGGGGAGGAGGGGGTGGGTGTCGCCTCGGCCCCCCAGCGGCGCGGGGCTGCGGGGAGGCCGCCGCCCCCTCGGGCGGTGCTGCCGGTCGCTCCCCGGCCCCGGCAGCGGCTCCGCTGGGGACGGGTCCGCGGCGGGTGGCCGGAGGGACCGGGGCAGGCCCAGAGCAGCGACTCTGCCTCTTTCCTTTTAGTTACTATTTGAATTAACAAAAAACAAGGGGCGGGGGGTGGGGGAAGACTCAAACTCATCAAGTTCTATAAAATCTACTTTAACTTTTTTTTCTAGGTTATTTTTTGGGGGGGAAGGAGGGTATGTGGGTTTTTTTTGTTTGTTTGTTTTCTCCCGAAACGGTTATTTTGTTCATATAGGCTTTAGAGGAAGGTAGTACGAATAAGGAAATGAAAGTACTTTATCATATGAAACTTTACTGGGAAGACTTCGTCTGAAGTGTATCTACATTCTCATGTAAACTTTGCTATTAAATACATAGTTCAGAAAAAAAAAACCACCCAACCTCTGTGCTCTCTCAGGCAGCGCTATAAGGGTTTGTCTTGAGGAAACTTATAAATAGGTTAAAAGAGCAAACGCTGAAAATACCTTAACGTTCAAGTGAATTGTTGATAAAACTTGCACATTTTTTTAACCACATCCTTTCCTGTTGATGGCCTGCTGCCCATAGATCCTGACTGTTTCATAGCATTGCTCTATTTGCTTTTAAATATTCTGAAATGTGTCTGATGAAGAATTTGTAGGGAAATGCATTTGACTTTCAGGGGAGGAAATTTTTAAGTGAATGAAATCAGTTGAAGCTTGACCAGTGATTTGTAAGGTTAGGTCAAGTCCAAGCACTTAAACGAAGAGTTCCTATTGGTATCTTTAAGTGAAATTCTTGAAAAGTTACTTTAGAAAGTCTGACAACCCGTGCCCCACCCACTCAAGTTGGCAAGTTTTGTTATCTTCTGGTACCTGGCTGCTCCATCTGAAAAAGCAATCAAATTAATCTTCTGCTTTGATGTTACTAACAGTGGAAATTGTGAACTGGAACTTAGATAGAGAAGCTGGTGAGGATTCATGGTTCGGGACAGAATCCAGATCAATCAGCCCACTTGGGGATAACAAAGTGGTGTGAAATGTTAGCTGGGATGGAAACCTGATGTAAAGAGAAAATTTTCTAGCACTTCCCAAGGAGTAATTAAACTTTAAAAAGAGGTCTTTCTGCAAATTAGAGCCTTGAGTATGAGCGTTCAGATCCAGACTTGTGCTTTTCCAAGATGTGGGAAATTGGCTTTTGATTTATGACCATTGTGTTTGGCACAGAAATGACCAACCAAGCTGTGAAGAAACAGCAGCACTTGAGTTTGCTGCAGGGTTCACTAACTGAACTATCACTGTTATCTACCATGTGAAAGAATCTTATTATTTCAAAATAAGAAAAATTCACAATACTTAGTCACTCCTGAATTTTGTTATTAAATAGGTTCAAGTTATGTGGCTTTTGAATGAATGTAGCATTCTTATGAGTGATGTATTTTAGAAGTGCTTTGTCAGGCAGCGTACAAACTGAAATATTTTGTAGTTGGCCATTGAAATATGTCTAAGGAGAGGTAAAATTGTTAAAGGAGTGAATGGCGAGATATCATTGAAATAAGGAGGCAGAGCATAGAGACTGACTGAGCGCAGTGACACTAGTTGGCATTTTGTCAGATATCATGCATTTGTGAGAAAAGCCCTGGCATGTTTACTTGCCCTAAGCAGTCAGGAAAATAAGTTTGTTTTTTTTTTTTCCAAAAAAAGATATCTCTGCCAGTAGTGTTGCAGAAAGTGTAAGTGGGGGAAGCATAAGCCATGTGGAGTAGGAAACTGTCCCATTATACACAATCAGGGCTTTTCCCCCACCTTTTTAGGCAGCTTTGGCAGTGCTTCTAATGGTGTCTAAGGAGCTTGAAACTAAGAGCTTTCTACCGAAAACCCAAAACTTTTTAACTTCCGAAGGATTGCGGTTGTATTTATGTATAATAACCCAGCAAGGCGCTCAGCAGAGGTGCTGTCTATGACCTTCACTTTTTCCTGACTTAACCTTTTAGAAATTGCAGTGCAATTACTGCTTGCCTGTAAATCAGGAAAGCCTTGCAAGGCGTGTTTCTGCTCCACAAAGCTTTTAGAATAGAAAAATAAATGTGGTTTATTTAAAAATGTGTTTTATTTTAAAATGCTTGCTCATCACTTTTTTTTTTTTTTTTTTTTTTTAAAGACTGGGTCCCTGAGGAGGAGTTTTGGTGCTTGGCTTGAGATTTTTTTTTTTTCCTGTTAAAATGGTATTAATGAAGGCCTTTGATAAATCTGCTAGAATTTGATGTGCCACGCTGTGATAGTGTTGATTGCCTGAACGTGCACACGCGCGCGGAGAGCAGGGGGTAGCAGGGTGAGAGAACTGGGCTCCCAGTGTAGGTAGCTGTCTCCTCACTTGTGTGTTACTTTGTAGTTTTTTAGGTTAATTACCCTGCTTGCCTGCTTACTGCAACAGGAATAACACAGGCACATGAGCTTGCATTTAAACACCTCGTGTGATGTGGCACTTTGCTGCAGATCAACAGGTTTCTTTCGGGGAAGATTTCAAAAGACAAATTGGGAATTTCAGTATTAAAAAACAAAACATTTTTGTCCTGCAGCTAAGCAGATTTTTAAGTTTAATCCACGGCCAAAAGACAGGTGGATCTGTGAAGAAATCCAGATATACCTGTTGAGTGGAGATTGCTGAGTGAAAGGAAGGTTTTAGCTGTTTGAGGCGTGAGCGGGCTGTGCAGGTTCAGTCGGCCTCTAGTTTCTGTTGTAATAGGTTGGATTTTGTCCAAAAGGCTGTCTGGCGACTTGGAGTGGGTGGAGAAGATCCCAACTGCTTGATGTTTGTGGTGTCAACGTTTTTTAGGTGGTGGGTTCCTATCAGCAAGGCAGCTGTGTCACCAGAGAGATTTGTGACACCTATCGCTTTTCCTGGCTGTGTCACAGGAGGCGAAAACAGGGCTGTGCCTTCACTCCATCCTCTTCAGAAATGAACTGCTCCCAGGAACGCTAGCCCTGAATAAAATGTGGTTTGCTCAGGCACACCGAACGTAGCCACGGTGCAAGGGCAGAGGAAGGGGACCCGGCCCGGGCTTGGGCAGATTCTGGCCTCAAAGTGGTCAGTAGAGGACCGGCTCTTGTGCTCTGCTGGTGATCCCTTTGCTGCCGATCCCTCACAAAGCAAGAACCTTTTAAAAAAGGAGTTGGGGATTGCTTATTTCTCAACAGTGGTGCCTAGCTGCTTAACCAGTTAAATCTAATAGGAAGAGGCAGCAGCATTTGATTTCCCTGCTTCCATTTTAAAACAAATGTGGGGTTTTTTTCTCAAGTCATTTTGCTGTAAATGAGTGGTTTCCTTTTCCTGTGTTCTGTCCAAGTGTATGCCCCGACCTGATCATGCATGAAGGACACGTTGATTTTTGCAGATTTGCAGTACTGGCTGAACACAAAAATGCTTGTTAATCTTCAAAGTGGAACTGTCGTGTCCTGAGCTTCTGTGTTTCTGGTGGATTTACGTGCATCAGGTTAATGAGCTTCTCTGTGAACAAATTTTAAAGAACTTTTATTCAGATGGCAGTGTGTCACTTCCTGGTATGAAACTAGCACGTGGCGACACTGCATCGGCTGCCTTCAGTGTTACGGTTGCAGCTGTGGCATAATATCTGCAAGCCTAAGCAAATGTTTACCCTGTTTAACTTCTTGTAGGAAGTTTTATGTGGGAAAAGATGTGGGGGCTTACACATGTGGGCACGCAAGCATGTAAGTGTTTTCATATTGACTCGTTCTAATTTTTCCAATTGATGGTTTTCTGTTACACGTTCCTGGTTGCTGGATGTTTTGTTAGGAATCCATCTGATAAAACCACTTGTATTAAAACCACATAGTAAAAATGCACAATAATAGATTTTTTCATTTAAATTGCAGCTGTCATGGTTTGTGGTACCATCAATCCGTTGTCTCTAAGTTAATCCACGTGACAGGAACAGCCATGTTGAGAATGCCCACTTCTTGTGGTTTGTAGCAAACGGCACAAATACCGGAAGGTTGAAGATACACATCTATTTAATTTAAAATCTTATTTAAAGGTTCATTTTTCTACCATTTTCCAGGCAACTTAGAAACCCTTCCAGCCTTCAGTGGCTTCATCCCACTTCATGTTAGAGGAAGGCAGAGTTAGTCTGGTCCAGGAGTGGTGTATTTCCAGTTAGCGAGTTACCCACAGAGCGAAGAGCTGTGGGACGCTGGGCACAGCTGGCTCCTTCTGGTGGCTCATAACCCTTGGGCCCCTTACTCATCAAAATTGCTTGTCAGAAATTGCTCAAATGGGATTGTCATTTTGAATTTTAAATTTTTTTTTTTTTTTTTGTGTTACTTTTATTAATTGGTGGCTTAAGGGGTTGCATCTTCAAGTACTTGTGCCGCTGGCCCTATGCCTGCTGAACGGGTCACTTGATCTCTGTCTCCTGGCCCTTCTGTTCCCCCGTGCTCCTGTAAAAGTCATGAAGGTGTACAAATTGGAGGACTTCTTTAAAATGTTTGGGTATATAGTGAGAGTTGAGGCCTTCTTTCTCTTTATTTTGCCTGGGTGGTTTTTTTTACTGGTTTCCAAAGTTGCTTAGGCACACCTCAGTCATGCCGCTTCAGTCTTACTTAGATAACTTTTGATCTTGAGGAGTAGGTGGTTTTTAAAAAAAGAATTCCAGTTTTCATTATATTTGCATGTAAGGGAAAGACCAAACATCAAAGGACTGAAAATGCATTTCACTGAGGTTGTGTTCAGGGATTTTTCAGATACAAATTCCTGTCTGAATGTTTGGGTTAACTGGTTAGTGTTGCAAAAAAATATCTTCTTGATTTTAAATATGATGCTTGTAAAGAGTTTCTTTCTGTGAAATTCTTCATAAACAAGTTTCACCAACCAAGCTATAATGTGCAGTGTTGTACCAACAGCTCTGCCTTCCTGAGGGTAGAAATGTGTGCAAAGACAATTTGCCTCTTATGGTGTGATTTTACTCAGGTGCTGTTTTTTTTTTTTTTTTCTCTTTGAGGACTCCCCTTTCCTGCTTTTCCCTGCTGTAGATCAGGCTGTTCGCGTTGTAGTGTTTTGAGTACCTTGATCTCTCCAGGTTTTTAGCCTTTTTCTTTCACTTATCATGAGATTGGTAAGTGTGTGTGGCTGTGGGTTTTCTGGCACCTTGCTCCTTCCCTGAGCACAGGTATAATTCTGAATAAATTCATGCCTTGAACGATTGATTCTTGTAAGTGTTCATCTCCATGCATATTAGGTCAAAAGATGTTTTGTCAGTTCAGCTGGATAAAACTGAGCTTACCTGGTAGATGGAAAAGAATACGTCTGTCTTTTTTGGGGGGGAACCTCCCAGTGTCTCCAAGAGCAGCTTTCTGCAGCTCCTCCAAGTTTTTGGCTGTGGAGCTAGGACAGCTGTAGTCAGTGCTTGAGCTTATTTGACCCAGGACTAAGAAAAAATGTGGTAACAAATGGAGAAGAAATGGGATATTGCTTGCTGAGAAGGAGTTGTTTAGTTTTCCATGTGGTGGTTTGGAGGGCGTGTAGGCTGTACTGGCCTTTCACATCTTGTACAAAGGGTCCTCTCTGAAGTGAGCTCGGGTGCTGGATGAAGTTGGTTACACCACACGGTCAGAAGTCCAAACAGTCTTTTTTTTCAAGCTACATTCTGTTTTCAGAAAAGCTTTTAACTTCCTTGTCTGTGTGGAGGAAGAGAAGGCAGGACTGCCCCAGTGACACTGTGCTGCAGCTTGGCTCCAGGTTAAGAGGACTCCCAGGTCAATGGCATTAAGGGATCTTGGGGCAACCAATTACCCTTAAGGAAGATGATAGGATAAAAGCTCCAGAATTGCTTCTGAGGGCCTGATCCTGCCGATGCTTATGTTCTTGTAACAGAAAACTAGCTCCACTGTGCCAAAAGATGAGCAGGTCTTGTCTTGGAAGGAGGAGCTGTTCTGTCTTACATCCTTTTGAAAACCTCATCCAAGTCCTGCAGTTACACTGCCTACAGCTGTCGAAGAAATTGCCTCTCCTTTGCTATGGTCAGTGGGTCCCTTTTGTGGACTTTTGCCCCATTTTGTGCAGGTTTGGGAAGGGGCGTGGAGTATTGCTCCACTCTACAGTCAACGCTTTCTCTTCCTGGCTGTAGACCTGGGTCACTGCAGACAGTGAAATAGGCAGCGTGCTGCCTGTATAAGCTTTCACGTGGAAATGAGAACTGTAGGCTGACCCTTCTGTTTGGCCAGCTTCTCTTCACTGTACGTTTCTTCTCTTTTAAGCTTCCTGGTTTTCTGTTGTGACCTTGCCTAAAAAGGCTAAGCATCCTTCAAGGGTCCAGGATCTGCTCAGGGTACTGAAGGCAACGTACTCTCTGAGTTCAAGCCCAGGTGTCATTTACACTTGCCGTTCTGCTGAAGACCCATGCTGTCAAACTGTGTATGGGTATGGCTTCTGCACTCTTGTATCTGAGCAACAGAAACATGGAATACTTATTACAGATTTTACTTTAAAAGTTTGTTACAGTTGTCCCTCTTTGTTCTCTTTTTTTTTTTTTCCATAGTTTATTTCAGTGCCAATCAGTGTACACAATTCTTTGCTGCTGTAAAGGCTGTCTAGGGTCTTGCTAGTTTATGTTAGTGACAGTCTTGGTCATCTGTACTTCAGTTTGTTTGAACCCTGGTACATAAATGCTATGTGTGATGTTGTCTGCTGCCAAGGCAGTTTTCTCTCATCTCTGGAATATCTGTGTATTCTGTCATAATTGTATACGTAGCACTGCTTTCACTAGAGAGGTGCTTTGGGATGGTTGTGCATTTAAAAAAGAAATAGGAAGAAAAAGCTCTTTGACATACTTATGTAAACTTTGGCAGATATATTTTTAAAATAAATATTGGATCAGTTCCTCTTTTATTTCCCTTGTCAGCATCCCAGTTCAATATTTGGCCCTGGAAGAGTTGTGAATGGCTTAATTAACAGCCAAAGCAGAGCTCTGGGAGGCAGGTGTTTGGATTGTGTAGGAGTTTGCTGATAAGAGTCTTTATTAGAGGGGAAACACAAAGCTTTGATCTATGCTATTGGCAGATAAAGATTTTCAGGTTTCTTTTTTTGCAACACGTTAGGGTGTACATAGAGAATCTGAAGGTGTACATTTGTATTAAATAATTTGCAGGTTTTTTTCCTGTGTTTTATTTTTTATTTTGGAAATGCAATTGCTTCAAGTACAACTTTGATTTGCTTCCTTTAAAATCAAACAAAAACTTGAGGCTTCTTTCCCTAAAATCTTTCCACCAACTCTTATTCCTGTCTTGCCTATATCTCTACCTATATTTATATTTTGTTTATATCTTGAAGCCCAGTAGAGCTGTTTCTCGTGACACAGTGGGTATACGAGAGAGATCTGGTTAGATGATATGGGTATAATAAAAGTGCAGTGCCCCTTTTTTCCCTTCACTTAAGCATATAATACATCTGGGTTTTGCATTTTGCACTGTGGTCACTGATCATGTGTTAACACCCTCCTCTTGTCATAAAACTCCAAAGCCGAGGGAAGGCACGGTAGTCTTTCCTAGGCTTCCCTTTATTTGAGTAAGATAAACTCCTTATTATCAGAGACTCCTTTGATCTAGTGTGCACAAACTAAATATGCTCTTTGCTTTGGGGAAGTATAAATAAGGAGGGAAGGTGCCCCGAAAGGCTGAGTTAACCTGAAGTAGGTTACTTTGTGGCACGCAGGAGGATTTGCAAGTTATACATAGGTGCAAAGGTAACGAGCTTATTCTATCATGAGTTAATGTATATGTGTCCTGTATAATTACGTCAGTGCATTTAATGGGTAAATTGTTAACGGTTTTCCGAATGGTGCATTATTGAGATGCTAAGTCTTAGCGCCAGTATATACCAGTATATAGCGCCGAATATACCAGTAATGGTTTGTTTTCTTTTTCCTCTTTCAATAGAGATCCTCGACCAACCAACCAACGCGTCAATAAGCATGTAAATAATGACACCTATCTTCGGGTTCAAAACCTGACCATCTTGGTCAGAAACATTAAGACTTACTATCAGGTGAGATTTCTGCTCTCTGCTCATTGATCTGTGGTAATTGCTATAATGTTTCAGCTAGCGTGAGGGCTGGTGGCTCAAAAAGAAGCTTGCTACAGGAAATGGAGAGGAAATTGTGTTTGTGTAAAAGTACTTTCAGCCATGCTTTCCTTATGAAACAACAGTATGCCTACCTCTTCTTTGGCCAGAGGCTGCTTCTCTGCCCCCCTCTTTCTTTTTTAAAGAAAAATTGAGCTGGAAGGCTGTGATAGCACTTGGAGATGCATGTATCGCCTTTTTACAAAGGCTTTTTTGCGGTGGGGTTGTGTATGTGGAGGGGTTTGCTGAAATTGGAATAATGTTTTTGGGTATAAAACTTGTTTAAAAAAAGTAACCTTCTATTAAAGTGGCTATCAGCAAATAAATCATTATGAAGAAACGTCTTCAATGCTGGAATATAAACCTCAAACTGATATACTTCTAATTAGGAAAAATAAATTTGTGCTTGTCTTAAAGGTAGACTTCTTAAGCTGCGTACCTGTTCTTAGGTGTTAAAGCAGTTGTTTGTTCCAAGCTCCTTGTCTGAGAGACTTAAGTGCAGGAATGACTGCAAATACGCATAAATAGTGCACTTCTTAAGCAACATCCTTGAACTGACTGTCAGTGTTCCTCTGCTGTAATAGTGCTCCCCTAAACCCAGGGTGGTGACAGCTGAGTGCTTCTGCAGACTTAGATACATGTTGGATGCTGCTGGAAAGCCATAGGAGTGAATTCAGTTACTCGAAATAGAATTTCTGCAAATATACACTGTTGTGTATATTTAGACTCCTTAGTGAGAGGGGTAACTGTTCTACTGTTTCCTTTTACACATCTTTTGCCAGATTTGAATGCCGTGCAGTATAAACCGAGCTGAAAGCACTGAGGACTGCTACAGTGTTCCTCTGCATATATGCCTCAATCATATCATGGACAAAATAACTAAACTGTAGGAGCTGATGTCAGTGTGCTCATCTTGGACTTCATCTCTTCTGTACATGTAGAAGAGACTGTGTATTGGCTTTGCCTTCAAAATACAGAAGAGATGTACTGTTTAACAACAGTAGTGCCTTTTGATGCTAACTACAGTAGTACCTTTTGATGCTGTTCTCTTCCAGAGCTTGCCTACTGCTGTTCTGTGTTATTGCCACCCCTCTGCTTCTGAACTTGCTCAGGGAGCCTAAAAGAGAGAGGGACTTGCGAAAAAGTCAGATGGGGCGGATGACTCATCCGTGCAAGTTCCAGTGGCCTGCTAGAAAAATGAAGTGTGTAACTCCAGTTTGAGATGATGTAGGAGGGTATCATGTATTTCTGAAGACAGCTGACTTGTGTCTCGATTGTTTAGAACTGGTGATGCTGATGTAGTGTGATGTCACTCCTGAGACTTGTGATTTCTCAGGGGAAATTCCATTTGGTCATAACTAGAAGCCGAAGGGGTTTTTCTTGGTTTCTCTGTTACTCACTCAACAGTGTAAATGTATATGGAGTCTACAAGGAAAAAGAACCATGTTTAAAGACAGGGACAGGACTAGTCTTCCTCTCTCCTCACCCCCACAAGATTTACAATCAGAGTCTGGTTCTTCAAGTGTTGAAAAGCTTAAAGCTTTTTATTCATCTGAGTTCTTTTTTTCTTAGAGCTGATAGTCTGACCTCTTAAAAGAGTACCTGAAGAGAGATCAGATTTAGGAAAAAAGAAAAGTGATTCAGAATCATGTGATATGTTGCTTGGTGTCTTCTTGACCTAGCTGTTGAGCTGTGTAATCATAATCCAATAAAGCTAGCAACAGCTAAAGTAGGTTGATACAGAGTTTTCAATGGGAAACAATAGTTGAGACTTGCAGTAGCAGGCATAACAGCGATGTTCCTGTTGTAGTCCAAAAATTAAGTACTATGAATCTTGCTGCCTGTAGACTATGTATATTGTATGTAAACAAAACAGTCATGAGAGCTGATCATTCTTTGCAGTTGGTCCTGAAAATGTCTGATTACAACAAAGTTTAAAATAAAACCACGTTCTTTTTTTTTTTTTTGATGATAATATTATATAAGAAACCCATTTGCCCTTGTCACAGTCACATCTTCAGGGCAAATCCAGGGTTTCGATGCTAATCTGAGATTCCCTTTTGTGTGGTGGTGTGCAGCCTTCAACTCTCCGTAGTCTGGGAGGAGTTAAGGCCATCTATGCTGTAACCAGGCTCTGTGTGCGATTGATGCCAAGTATAATGTCGCATCTGTACTAATGCCTCAGATATTTGGAGGGTCTCTTGTGCTTCAGAATCTGATATAAGTAGCTTTTACTAGGTTTTTTCCAACATGCAACCAAAGGGATTCTTTGGAATATATTAAATATTGTTAGGCCTATTCTCTCCTGAATGTTAGGGATTTTTTTAAATAGGTTGAAGTTGTGGTCATTGTTTGATGAAGTAGTACTTATTCATTAGCTTAAGTCAAAATGAGGGTGGTGTCTTACTGACTGAAAACATATGATCAACTTTGGTTGCAGACTGGAAGTGGGAGGGAAAAGTTCCTGACAAACAATAGGAACACAAATTTGCTGCTTCCTCAAGAGAAACAAAAGCTCTAAAAATACAGTGTTGGCCATGACATTTTATATTCCCTTTCACTTAATGGACCTAAGTCAAGTTTATGGCTTAGTTACTGAGTTTGGTAGACCAGGCCTCCTAGAATGAGGAAAATGCCACCTTCTGCTTTATTTAAGGGTGTATTTAGGTACAAAGAATACTTGCCCCTCTCTGCACTGGGCAGAAGCAATCAGGAGTATGATGTGAATTAATGGTACTGTAAACTGTATCTGAGGAAGGTGACATAAGTGGCTACTAAAATTAACTTTGATACTCAGAAGCTACTTGACATTTCAGATCATATAATTGTCTAGCGTATCTGTATCTCATATCTGATTTCTCCTGTATCTGTATAGCTAATCTTCTTGTTAAAGCAAAGTTCTCATTAATACAGGTAACAATACTTCAGAAAACAAGGACAGGACTAATCCAGAGGCATGAATCCAGGTGTTCTCCAGTGTTGGGGCTTTCCTGATCTCTTAGGCTGAGGGTCTGTGCTGGGAATTACTATGAGCAATTGGTTATTGGGGGAATTTGGCTTTGGTTTGAGCCATGAAAATGAGTTCCAATCTGCTTCAGCAGGCATTACTTGGGAGCAATAAATACAACGAAGAAGCCTTTTCCCAGTTCAAATAATCTCTCATATTTAGAAGTTCGCTAACTTAATTTGTTCATTAACAACTTCCTGAAGAGTTGCCTTCTCACAACTTTCAGCTGCATAAAACAGGATTGCTGATGGCTACTAGGAAAAATGTTGTGTCAAGACTCTTAAGACAGGGAGCAACATTGTTTGCTGCAGGTTTTGGTGTGTTTGTTTTTTTTTCTTTTTAATTTGGTATGTAATATTTTTTATTGGTGATACGAAGCAACATCTCTGCATTTCCCACTCTCTGAGCAGTTGCACCTTTGCAGATCTGTTCCTGGCTTGAGAGGCCTCTCTTTTGAAACCAGGCAAATGACTTAGTTTGCTGTGAGATTTCATGGGCATTCAAGAGAATCTGTCATTAATTGCATTTAATAACTCTTGCGGCACTGGTTCACTGGAGAAATGGCTGGTCATAAAACTTCTGGAATTGGTGCCATGTCTTGGAAAAGGGCTGAGCACAGCAGAACGTGTTCATTGCTTGTAGTGTGAGTTTTATGTGTCTCTTCTTGCTCTGACTAAATTCAGGCACTCGGCTGTCTTTAAACTGGAATTCAAAATGGTTTTTTGTAAGGAATACTTTCGTACAGAGGATTACAGGTTGCTGTCTAACTGCTGTGAGGATGTTGATTAAAGGGGTCAATAGAGAACTGAGTGTATTGGAGAAGAGATGCTCATCTGCTTCTCACTGGTACAAGTGTCGTGCATCCCATTCAAAGGGTGGAGGCTTTACCACATACTACAGCTAACCAGTGTATATGGAACAGATGGACCTCCAGCTGTCGTCTGCTGCCTTCTGTTGATAACATAGCTGGGAATGTTGGTCCTTAAGCTACCACTGGCTAGCCCAGAGCAACAGAGATGAAATTATCTTGCTATTCCTGAGCTCAGCCTTCACTTTGAAATGCTTCTGTTATGAGCTTCACCAAGGATTATCTACTGGTCCAATTAAATTGACTTGAAGGTGGTTCAGGTGTGAATACTGCAAGACTGGCTTCACTGAAATAAGCTCTCTTGACCCTTGTTGACAGCAAGATTTTATGGCCTTAATTCCCCAGGGCCTTGTGCTTCTTTTCCAAATGGTGATTAATCCCAGCTGTGGCAACTGTCTTCATAATGGTGGAGCACTATCCCTGTTTCTGGCAGAGTTTGTTGGCAATTTAAAAAAACAAACAAACAAACCCCAAACAAAACAACAACAAAAAGCCCCCACCAACCCCTCCCAGAAATCCAACAACAACAAAAAGAAAGGAATAAAAAAATTCTTAAGCTGCAGCAACCTGTGCAAGAGCTATTATTACTGGTTCTGTCACTTCTGATGTTGGAAGAAGAAAGCTTGAAAATCTGAGAGGCGTTTGCCTATCCCTTTGCTGGGCTGTAGAGAATATTTAAATCCTGTAGGTGCTGATATTTGAAGTGTCCAGGTAACAGCAGCTGCCCCGATGTCTGCAACGTTTGGAGAACATGTTCAGACCTATGGAGTTTTGGAAGAGGCTTAAGGCAGGCTGGCAGGGGGAGCTTCACCATGCTTCCTCTGCTCGTTTGCCAATCTGTGGGTTTAGGGTTTTTCTAAGGAACTAAAAATCACTTTGATACCAGTTTATAAAAACCTAAATTTATGAAAGGATCTGTTTGGATGTCAGCTAGTTTCCTAACCTTCAAAAATGCCAATAATCACTCCAACAGTATATACTGCACTCTTAAGCAAAAATTCCTACCATTTACATGGAAAACTTGAGGTTGACTGAGAGAAGAAGAATAAAAGAATGCGATCATCCCCTGGCTAGTCCCTGTGTGGGTATTATGGCCACATCTGGAATCTGTGGATGAGAAACGCTGTTGGAAGAAATGCTGCAATGTGGTCATAGCTGTATCTTTGTTGCCTGAATTCCTGCAGTTGTGGCCTCTAAATACCTAGCAGATTGCTTCATGTTTCTAAATAGGTTGGAAATATATCTTTTTTTAAAAAAAAAAAAGATACTGAGAGACAGTTCTGAAACTAGTTGTGACTGTGGCTCGTGCAGCTTCAATAAGAAGCTCTTAACCCTTACATTAAAGTGAGGGTGTGGGGTGGTAAAGATTAAACCACTCACTGAATTTTTAGAGACTTTATATCACCACAAATCTTACCCTCCCCCCCTAAACTCACTTAGCTGGGCTCAGAGATGATGGTGAGCAAGGATGCCTTAGTTTTAAGGCATGCCTCTTCAGACCTGAGTCCTTCTCCTTTTACTTGGCTGCTGTATATTTGTGGAAAACAAGGGTTTTTCTCAAGCATCTAAAGGGAGTTAGCTACCTGTCTGGTTGTTGCTGTGAGCGGTTCAGTGCTGGGGCTGCGCAGCGCCTGTGTTTCTAACCTTGGGAAAAGGGAAAAAATTGTCTTTAGGCTGGGTCAATAGCTGGTTCTCCCAGTGGGTCAGGGAAGGTCTTGCAATACCAGTAGCTTCCAGATTAATAAACAACTCCCGCTTTTGTAGTTGAAGCCTTGAATCAGGTTTAGAGCTGTTGACTGGACTGCAAAGAGGAATTCAGACTTGGAGCTCCAGATTTAGGCACAAGTTATGAATTGGCAACTGTACTCAAGCTATAAATAAAGTTTTGGAAGTAACAATGTCCTCTTCTGTGAGCTGAAATTTTTCCCTACTAGGCAGGCTAATTCTAGTGGGCTAGTAATCAAGTCCTTGGCAAAGTAAACACCAAAATGCTAAAAATGCACATAAATATGCACACCTTGAAGTCAAAAAGCATTCCTGTGTTCTGAGGGAGAGAGTTTGTACCCACAATGACCTACTGAATTAGGTGATAAAACTAAACTTTTTTTTTTTTTGCTAGCCTTGTCCTTTTGGTGTGTTAAGCTACAATACGCCTGAATGACTGCTTTCCTTTGGTTCCTGTTCCCTAGAAATCTTAATTTAGCAGCTTGGCTTTAGGGGGACCTTTCCTCATCTTAAGCTTTAAATTCCAAGATTATTAACCGAGCAAGATGCCAGAAGCTTCAACAGATAAGCTTGTTCTACTTCAAATACTTGGCTGGTCTCATGCACTCTTAAGGGGTAGGTTCTCTCCCTTTTCCGTGCAGTTGAGCCGACTGTGTGCGTACAGTTCCATGAGCTGTTTCTGCCTTGGGAACGGTGGTGTTGCACCTACCAAAGTTAACGTACAGGTCCTCCTGGCCTTACGTTGCAGCTGCATGCAGAAACAACAGCGAGCAGCTGCCGTTTCTCTGTATCTTAGTCGTTTTTCACAAGTGTACAATAAATTAGTATGACAAATAAGTTAGTACTAAGGTTCTATTGCAGGGGTGCTCTGTGTTTCAGCAAGGCAGTGGGCTAGGGCCCAGGAGATACTGCCGCTCTGCCACAGGCGGGACCCAGAGTAGGACCTTGTTAGCTTTGCATTGATTTCCACTCCTTAATTTGACTTCTCTACTTAGTTTAAACTTGCTTCAGGCACAGACTGTCTATATGTATTTACGCAGTATTTAGCCTAATGAGGCTGCCTTGGCTCTGCAGTGACAAAAATGTTCTGAGTTAGGTTTTCTGTTCTGCAGGAGCGTGATCATAAGACGTGAAGGTTGCGTGTAAGACTGGTATTGTGAAGATGTTCAGGTATTGCGATGGTGGGTACAGGGCAAGGGAAGGACTGAGCCTGGCATAGACATTCTGGGAAATGCTGAACTGGCAACATTAGTCTGTGATTTAGTCCTTCGCCTGAAAATAGTGGTACTGCGTTGCTGCAAGTGGAAGGAAGGTAAGAATAATCACAAACATCGTGGTCTTTTTGTAGAGGTCCTTTTAGTAAGTATTTTGGTAAGAAAGAGACAGGTGACTCATCACCACCAGCCAGACCGTCTGATGCTTCTACTGAGAATTGTCTTGCTCCTTTCCAGAAGGACTAGGCAAAACAAATATTTCTGCCCCAGAGTTGAAATAAGTTTCTGTGGAGGTCAGTTTGAAAAGTGCTCCCCAGTTTTTGTGAGGGCTACCATTTCAGGTGGCTAGTGGCATGCTGTCAGACACCTGATTGAGATTACCGGCAGAGATTCTAGGATGCATTTCAGCTGATATATTGGAATATGTCTAGAAGTTTAATGGAGGACTGAGTTTAAAGAGACATATTTTACCCCCCCTGAGGCTCCACATGCATTTTAATACAGAATGAAATAGTGACCTCAAACAGTCGGAAGAGAATAGGTTGGCTTTTAAACTACTTTATTGCCTATAATTTCCTGGAGCTAGAATATGGGAAAGGGCAGAATAGGCTGGCATGTGCCTGTGTAGTCCTGTCTTTGTTTCACTTAATAAGCTAGAGGGGTGTGAATTCATTGTGCAGACAAATGAAGAAACTGAGCCAAGAAAAGAAGAGGAGCAGTGTCCTAAAATATGGAGGCAAATGGAAGTGACCTGTAAAAAATTTTACAGTATGGCATAGCTGTTTGGTTCCCACACAGCAGTATTTACTTAACCTCTGACATGTTAATTGAAAGCAATTCTTGGGATATCTGAATTGCAGAATTCATCCACTGTGTCCTTAAAAAAGGCTTAAAAAAGGGTAATGTGAAAGTGTCCATGGCTTTTCTTAATGAAAGCCAAGGCCTAATGTTAATCTCCTAGCCTCTTGCTGTGATTACCAATGCTAAAGCTACAGGGTAATTCAGTCCACTGCTACATATATGCTTTCGGATATTGGGTTTAAGTCATAAGTCAGTGTTCAGACAGTCTCACCAGACAGCCGTGTTCAGTCCTGCTGCCTAGATTTCAGGCACATGTCCTATTTTTGTGAGCTGAAATTTTGTGGAGGAGGAAACTAGGTTTTGTAGAGCCTACCAATTTTGGGCAAGTTAGAAAATAGCCTGCATACTGCTTGTAACTGAAAATAGCTTTGACATTTATTTTTGATAAATGAAGGTTAAAGTTTGCTTTATTGCTTGTGTTCTGTATTGAATTCCGTGTCATTTAGTCTCTTTCATTAAAAAGTCTTTAAAGAGTCAAGAAGATTAATTCCACAAATGTATAAAGTATGATTGCCAAACAAACCCCCTCATTGTATACCAGTTCCCAGCAAGTATACCAGCAAGTAATTCTTGCTTTTTAATGGCAGGTAGCAAATGCAAGTGATTTATGTTCTTATTTTATTTGCATGTTCTCTCTGTAAAAATGTGGTGGGTTTTTTTTTTTTTTAATCCAGTGTGGCTTTTACTGAGGATGTTGTCATGTGCTGTGTTGTGGCACACTGGATTCAGTCCACAGTTTTGTTCTTACACAGCTCTGAGTCTGGATTAACGTTTGGTGTCAAAGCCTGTTCCCATCAGTTCTAGTGACATCTGTGACCCTGTGGTGTGTCATGAGCAAAGGTGTCTCTTTGTGCCTCTAACTCAGCTGGCCTAGGCTTTCTGCTCCAACAGCGCTGTAATTAACTTTTGTTACAAAGATCTGCAATGAACTCTCACCTTTTTGTACACTGCTTTTTTTTTTTTAATGACTTATTAGACCTGTAAGCCGTTCTTCCACAGTGTGTTTTCATCGGAGATGGATATTTGAGATGTCTTTTAAAGTGATGCTTATCTGTCATTTTGAAGGAGTGATTATCAGTTTCAGAAATGTGTGGGAGATCTTGGATAGAGCATCGTATCCAAATAGGGAGTTGTATTTACTTCTGAAAACAAAATGTGGTTTGCATTGTAAAGGTCTGCTTGAGCTTATGTTGACCTCCAGTATACTTTTGGGAAAGGTGGATGCTCTTGGGCCAAGAAATGGGGAAGGAGGTTGTGGAGTCACGTATCCTGGTGAAAAATGATGGGACTTCTGAGTGGGTCTCTGGACCTGGGGACAGGAGGAAGTTTTAGTGTGGTAGTTTCTTTGCTAAAGACAAGCTGCAGGAAAGGGTGTATTTCTTACTTTACATGGTGTATGGACTTCGTGCCAGCACAAATTAGGGAAGGCACCTGCTCATGAATGCACAGAAATTGAAATGCTCTCCCTCACTGATGCATGCATACATCTCCCATCTGCAAATAAATGATTTTTAAAAGGAAGGATTTTTAAAATTTAACTCTAAAGAGCAAATCAGTGTATTAATGTGTGTGCACTGTACTTTAAAGAAGCAGAATGATTGTTTTTTTTATAGCTGTTTACATGGGCTGTTTGAGTAGAAGCTGTTTGAGCTGGTGCTTCTCCTGTTTCCCATTATGATGAAAAGATGGAGCTGAAGGGGAGTTAAGTGTTTAAATTCTGCTGGGTCCTCATATGGCCAGTAAAAATGCCTAAATAAAAATCTGCTCAGCAGACTGAAATGGCCCCTGTGGAGCTGTCATTGTCTGTTCTCTTTCATAATTAGCATTATTAAGTCTCTAGATGTTTATTTAATTTGTTTTTTAGACTTAGAATGACATCGTTAGGGCCTGTTAGGTGATATAACAGTGATAGACATCTGCTCCTTTGGGGTGTGGTAGCAAAAAGTTGTGGCCTTTGCACAAAGGAAAAAATATTGTATGAATTCCACTTAAATATCTTCCTATCCTGTGAAAATTATTATTTAGTGGGTTATTAATATTCTTAAAACTTTTAAACTACAATAGGTAGTATTCTTCCTCTAGAAAAAGTCACCTTTATTTACTTGATGCTAAAGAACTGATTTCAAAACTATCTTAGGTTGTTTGCTGAAAGGTTGAGAAGCAAAAGAAGAAAGATAAACTTCCTGGGGCACTTTAAAGAGTTCTTTTGTTGTGGTTGTGGTTTTTTTGATTTTTTTTTTTTTTTTTTTTTCTTCTATTTAATGGTAATCCCATCTGTAATACATCCACTGGAAAGGTATTTGTAAGGGGGTGCAGCATAAAATTTGTATCGCAGAAAGACCTGTTTCACACAGTGTGTTAGAAGAAAAGGGGAGGGTGGTACCGAGGTTAATGTCTGGTTTATTTTGGAGCAGCTGTGTTACAGGAAAGCTTAAGTGGCTGAAGTCCCATGGGAGGCATAAGCATTTACTGCCAGAAACTAGAAGGAGGTGAATTTCTTCTTAAGTTTTGATATTAAATGCAGAATTAGTGTGTACCTTAAAAGGCTCATTTGTAAGGATACAAGTTCCAGAGAAACAGAATCATTCCTGAGAAGTAGTTACCTTAAAAGCAAAGCACGCTTCTCTTTTTTTTAAAAAACAAAACAAAACCAAAAAACCAAAAAACTTCTAATTTGGCTAGTTACCTGTTTGAATTAATTGGATTCTCAAGGCTGTTTAGTTACTTCAAAGCAGAGCTACAATTTCACTACAAGGACTTGCCTTTTAATATGGTAAATGTCTTAGAGGTCACTTCCTCAATTTTGATCTTGCAGAAAGGAGAAGAAAACCCACAACCTAACAAAAAAAAAAAATAACCCATCCTGTGTGTTCTGTGTTTTCCTGAATATGAAAAAGCTATGTGTCAGTACTGAAGGCTTTGGCTTTGTTTTCAAGGTTTGTGGGAAATGCTCATCTGAACAGCACATGGATGTATCTTTACAGTTTTACACGCAGAAGGGATGAGTCCGTAGTAGAGGACTGCAAAAGCTGCCAGTAGTAGAAGCCTTGCTTACGTTTCAGTGCTCTGGCACTTCATGTAGCTCCCAGTCATGCAGAAGAAACTAAACCAGAGTGCTCTGTTTTAATTCTCAAACTTGGTTGAGCTGTCCCACGTTCTTTCCGGGATGCGTTTCCTTTGTAGCCTGAGCCAAAATTTGGATTGGAAAGGTGATTTTGATCCCCCTTTTTCATGTAGCCCTTTCTCTTTATCAATTGCGGGTCTGAATTCTATGCATTTGAGGGATTCAAACTTCAAATAATTTGTTACTGCTTGAAGACTTGTCGCTATAAGACATGGCTGCAGTTTGGTCTCTTATTTCTTAAAGCATCTCAGTTAACTTGCAATTGAACTTTCTTTGTATGGCATAGGACCTGATTTTAAGTTGCACAGCCTTTCTTGGCCTGACGGTGCAACTTGAGATGCCGAGAGTCTTGCGTGGTGAGGTCTTTGAGCAGTTTCGCTTTGATACCCTTGGATGTTGGGGAAACCAGAGCTGTCTGCCAGATCATGGTTTGTTTTGGCTCTTCTCCTTGACAACATATTGCAGCCTTTACCAATGTCAAGGTATTTATCACACTTTATCAGTACTTGCAGATGTCGCAGTGTTTATGGCAACCTTTGGAATATCTGCAGAAGGACTCATCCTGGCTTGCTTTCCCAGTTTGAGCTTAGCAGGACACCTAGTTTTGGGGGCTTTGAACGCTCTGCCCAGCCTGCTAGTAAGAAAGATGCACTTGGATGAGAGAGCCGAGTTGACGTGGCAGAGTAAAAAGCAATTGTTTTTATAACGATCTGAGCTGCTCTACTCTCCGAGCATGCAGAGGAGGCAGTCAGGCCTGTGCTCTGTCACCCCTTTGTAAGGGACACACCATTGGAAGTTTCTTTTCAGTTTTCTTATAAACAAGTAGAAATACATTTGTAACCAGTGATTTAATCTCTTGAGACTCAAAAAGGAAAATCTTAATACATTTTATCTTTACAAATCTTAAATACATTTAGAAACAAACCAATACAAAATCAGATCACCTTGATCTGATTGATACTCGTGCAAGTCTCTCCCATCAGACTGCATTAATCTTAATTCCTCAGTCTTTTGTAAGTCAAGAAAGTTAAAGGCAAAGAGTAATGTTTTTTTCAGTTGGCTAAATGCTGCAGAACGATGCTTAAAACACAAAAAAGTTCCTGATGCGTTCTGCTTTCTGTGACAGGTAGCATTCAATTCCAAACTTAAAACTTTGATATACACTGGAGTCTTAGTGCTTCCACCAGCCATATTTAATATGCAAAGGAGATGACAAACAGATGCATTCAGCACATTTGTTTTAAATAAACCTTTTATATGGCAGTTTTTAATGTACCTCTGCAGGACCACAAAACCAGAGGCTATAGCTTACCAGTTGTACGTGTGACACCTTTGCATAGGTGCATAGGAGATTCTAAAGCAGCTATCTGGCCAGCATACCAAAGAAGGTTATCAGGTTAGCCCTAGATTTAAGTCATTATAGTCTTTTTTTGAGTATATAGTGTTGCACCTCTCTGTGGGGGGTTTTTTGTGCTTGTGTAACTGGTTGAGAGGTGCTGCTGAAAGACACAGCTGCTTAAGCAGAGAAAAAGCTGGCAAGTATTTAAATTATTGTGTTTTTCTTCCCCAAACAAAGCCTAAAAAAATCCAAAAGAAACAAACAAAAACCCACCAAACCCCCTGTACCAAAAATTTGCATCAAAGACTACTTTTTTGAACTGAATGTTTCATTGCTTTTTTTTTTTTTTTCTTTAAGTAAATGTACTGCGCAGGTATATGCTGTGACCTTACAGTTGCTTCCCTGTTTATCTTCTCTGTCTGCTGGTGCCAATGATGGGGAGTGGTTGACTATCACAGTATTCTTTTGCTGGGGTACTCGCAACCATTGTGGGGGTTTTTTGTTTGGTTGTGTTTTTTAGTTGTTTGGTGGTTGTTTTTTTTCCTGGGATGATAAGGAATGGTTCCTGCCTGATCTAGTAGCAACAAATTGTGAAAGGGACATGTGTACAAGTCTGGAGATACCTGGAACTCCTTTCTCACCGTGGAGATTTGTTGTACTGTCAAGTTAGTCTGAGAGTTATAATGAAGTCAACTTAAGTGTAAAGGAGGAGAGCTGAAACTGCAAAAAAAAAAAAATATACTGGTAAATATTTCGTGCCAGTCAGTTTGGGTGTAAGATGTTTCCAAGGTGTTTAATGTAACTGTTGTTTAATATTTCAGACATCTGTTCGATTCTACAGTAACAAGTAACAGATATGAATAAATAGTATAGATTATTAAACTTTTTCATTCACTGCGATAGTTTCAACTGTTGTCTTATTCCACTTTGAACTAGGACCATGATTTTATTTATTTATTTGTTTATTTTAAAATCCTTCTTCCCCTTTCCTACCTTCCCAGCCCACCATGTGAAATGTTTAACTTGGCCTGAGATGTCCTGTTTGGGGCACTTGTAAGAAAAGCAGAAGAGAAGAGCTGGTTTTACAAAACAAGAAAAAGAGTGATATCAAAGCACATCTGTGCATCTTGTATGAAATATGTTAAGAATATGAAATAAATTAAATGGAACAGTTGTCAGAGGAAAAGACTGAATGCCCTGACCCCAGAATAGCTGCACTCTAGATGCTTATAGATTTACTAGGGAGAAGAGGAAAATCATAGAATCATAGAATGGTTAGAGTTGGAAGGGACCTTAAAGATTGTCTAGTTCCAACTGCCCTGCCATGGGCAGGGACACCTCCACTAGACCAGGTTGCACAAAGCCCCATCCAGCCTGGCCTTAAACACTTCCAGGGATGGGGCATCCACAACTTCCCTGGGCAACCTGTGCCAGTGCTTCACCACCTTCACAGTAAAGAATTTCCTCCTAATATCTAATCTAAATCTCCCCTCTTCCAATTTAAAACCATTACCCCTTGTCCTGTCACTACATTTCCTGACAAAGAGTCCCTCTCTGGCTCTCCTGTAGGCTCCCTTCAGATATTGGAAGGCTGCTGTGAGGTCTCCCTGGAGCCTTCTCTTCTCCAGGCTGAACAACCCCAGCTCTCTCAGCCTGTCCTCATAGAAGAGGTGCTCCAGCCCTCTGATCATTTTCATGGCCCTCCGCTGGACCCATTCCAACAGGTCCATGTCGTTCCTGTGTTGAGGACTCCAAAGCTGGACACAGTACTCCAGGTGGAGTCCCACGAGCGCAGAGTAGAGGGGTAGAATCACCTCCCGTGACTCGCTGGCCACACTTCTCTTGATGCAGCCCAGGATGCAGTTGGCTTTCTGGGCTGCCAGTGCACATTGCCGGCTCATGTTGAGCTTCTCATCCACCAACACCCCCAAGTCCTTCTCCTCAGGGCTGCTCTCTAGCCATTCTCCGCCCAACCTGTATTTGTGCCTGGGATTGCCATGTCCCAGGTGCAGGACCCTGCACTTGGCCTGGTTGGACTTCATGCGATTTGCACGAGCCCATCTCTCAAGCCTGTCCAGGTCCCTCTGGATGGCATCCCTTCCCTCCAGCGTGTCTACTGTGCCACCAAGCTTGGTGTCATTGGGAAACTTGCTGAGGGTGCATTCTATCCCACTGTCCATGTCTCTGACAAAGATGTTGAAGTTCACACTGGTCCCAGTACTGACCCCTGAGGAACTCCACTCATCACTGGCCACCAATTGGACATTGAACCACTGACCACAACCCTTTGAGTGCGGCCATTCAGCCAGTTCCTGATCCACCAAGTGGTCCATCCATCGAACCCATGACTTTCCAATTTTGAGACCAGGATGTTGTGCGGGACAGTGTCAAACACTTTGCATAAGTCCAGGTGGATGATGTCTGTTGCTCTGCCCTTGTCCACCAAATGTGTGGCAGTATTGTAAAAGGCCACCAAATTTGTCAGGCATGATTTGCCCTTGGTGAAGCCATGCTGGCTGTCTCCAGTCACCTCCTTAGTTTTCCATGTGTCTTAGCAGAGATTCCAGGAGGATCTGCTCCATGATCTTGCCAGGCATGGAGGTGAGGCTGACTGGCCGATAGTTCCCTGGGTCTTCCTTTTTTCCTTTTTTGAATATTGGGGTTATGTTCCCCTTTTTCCAGTCAGTGGGAACTTCGCCAGATTGCCACGATTTCTCAAATATGATGGAAAGCGGCTTAGCAACTTAAAATCTGAGAGATGATCTCGTTTGCTGGGTTCATGAATGTTATTGCACCAACAACTTTGAAATTTGTGCTTTACTGCCAGGTAGATTTGTTGATGGTGACTTTAACTTACCTAAAGCATGTATCCATATGAACTGAAACTTACAGCTTCCCAAATTTCCAAAACTTACAGTGCAAGCCTTCTGTCAGATGGGTGCCGGGCTCTAAGAACTGGTTCTCTCCATTGGTTGGGTCTGCTGTGACTGCGGTGGGCATGAAGCATTTCCAAGTTTGTTCATGCTGTGTAGGGCATATGACGTAAGGCAACACAGAATCCACCTTCAGGAGCCATAACCCCCTCATCAGATACAGTAAACTCAGTTTGAATGTGTTCCCTTGAGAATGGGAAGTCCCACAGACAGGCTGAGAGAGTTGGGGTTCTTCAGCCTGGAGTAGAGAAGGCTCCGGAGAGACCTTATAGCAGCCTTCCAGTACCTGAAGGGGATTACAGGAAAGATGGGGAGGGACTCTTTATCAGGGAGTGGAGCAATAGGATGAGGAGTAGCAGTTTTAAACTGACAGAGGGTAGATTTAGATTAGATGCCAGGAAGAAATTTTTCACACTGAGGGTGATGAGACACTGGAACAGGTTGCTCAGAGAAACTGTGGATGTCCCATCCCTGGAAGTGTTCAAGGCCAGGTTGGATGGGGCTTTGTGCAACCTGGTCTAGTGGGAGGTGTCCCTGGCCGTGGCAGGGGGGTTGGAACTAGATGATCTTCAAGGTCCCTTCCAACTCTAATCATTCTATGATTCTACATGGTTACACCCATGCTTCCTCAATAGACAGCTTTGTGGAAGAGTGTTTGCCATCTGTTCTGGTGTCTTTCTGTTTTGCAATACGAAAGGAAGCTCCCATTGAATAAACTTTCCACTTGCACTTAATGGCTTGAATTTCTGCAGTTAATCGGGCCATCCACAGTGACAGAAGCTATTTTTTTCCCCAGGTACTGCGGTTGGGAACTGCAGTCATGGTCAGCTGCTTCAACAAGGCATCTCCTCCCCACATAAACTCTGAGGCTTGTTACACTAGCGTATCTTAATGTGTCCAGTCGGATTCTAGCTGGGTAGTGTAAGACATGTCATTTAACTACTCTGAATATGCAAAGAAGCGTTCAAATGCCGTGCTGGAATTACAGTGCAGTGCTTTTTTCTGGGTGCTCTGAAGAGTCTACTAGAAGGGTATTTTCATCTCCTCCTGCTAGTCTTAAATTAGGAAAGGATGTGAAAGATTTTTGTACTCTGTGATGCAAATCTCAAGGCTTCAGGGAAGTTGTGTGTTCATAAAAAGACAGATTTGGCTCTTAACTGCGGTCTGCTCGCTGCACTTACTATTGTGAGGATGGGGAGCGAGGGAGGTTTTTGTGTCAGTTTAAGCTCTCCCAGTTTGTTTAATCATCATCCGCTCCGTGTGATACGGCCCTTTTGAGTTCCATGTCGTCTGGCACACACTGCTGCTGTATCAAAGAGAAATTATGAATGGAGTGAACTGGTTTCCTGGCACTTGGGAAGCCATCGAAGTTTCTGCTTAGCAGAGCAACCAGGCTGACTAATGTAATACAATATTAAATACACAGCAGCCTAAAGACAAGCCTGTTTTTGTTTGTTTGTTTTAGCATATCATCTAAGCAATTATTAAAGAGAGAAAAATAACATTTTCAGAAATTATTGGTCTTCTAAGGAACCAACTAGAAATGGGTAGAGTTTAACTACTACCTCTCACCTTTTTTAATGACAAGTCATTAATTTTCCTTTGATATTCTGTGCAAGTCTGTTCCAGTTCCCAAGACATATGCTGTATGCCCTCGAGGGGGAAAGCAGTTAAGAATTACAAGGAGTATTATGCTTCATGGAAATAAGCAACCTGCTGAAGTAATAACCTGCTGTGTGCTCCTAAGACTCTCTGCATGAATCGGGGCTTTAAGCTGGTGACTGATATACGAGGAATATGTAATCTTTGAGATTAACAAGACAGCTGCACTTGAGAGAGGGGGAATACATTTATTTTCATGTTCTGTAACACTGACCTTTATGCAAGAAGATTCTGACTTGAGGAACTGCATAAACCATTGCTGCAATCCTTGAGATAATACAGCTCTTTTGCTGTGACAGAGCTGGGTACAGGTTTTGCTGAACATACTTTATTATGCTCTAGATCTAATAGCGCAAAGTCTCATTTCCTGACTGTATTAATTGCCTGAGATTTCTTTCTAAGACTTCTTCCATTGCAGAAACGGTCTGTTTAAATGAGTCTTGCATTCTAAATATATTAAATAACTGTTCTCTGTAATAGTTTCTCTAGCTTTCTCTCAGTTGAATCAGTAACCCTGATGAAATGGTTCTTACAATGTTTTAATACCCTATGGTATAGGAGCAGTTCCTGCTATGGAGTAGTCTCATTTTTTTGCTGCTGGATTTCATGCAGACTGGTTTGGGAAGAGCTTGGGAACTCAATAATTTACTTTGAAGCATTGCTTTGGATCTGTGTTTCATGTCTGTCTGGACCCTGGAATTCAAACACTGTCTTCTGCATTAACCACTGGACTGCCCTCAGTTAATTGTATACATGTGAAGAACAGCACATTTGATGAGGCAGATGCATTGAAAACACACATCAAAGCATATGTTTTAACATTTAATTACAAATTTACCTAGTGAAAAAAATTAGTGTTAATTAAAGAATCTGTCAGCATTAAGAATTCAGAATTTAAATTTCATGTAGTTTGGCTGCTAAATCTTTAAAAAAACCCAATAAAAATGTATGTATTCCTTGAGATGTCCAAAGAGAAAGTAAAGAGCTTACACATCTACCTCTGTGTAACTGAGATATTTTTAATCCAGAGTGAGTTACAAAGCAGTGGAAACTACTTTGCATTGTGTGCATTCATAAAGAGATGTTCATTAAAAATGCATTTTTAGTCACCACCTGTTATGTTTAATATGATGGCTGCTTCGCTGCAGTATTGTATGATTTTTGTCATCCTTCTTTTCCAAAGTGCATTATTCATCACTTTGAACCATATGGGCAGAAATATATTCTGAACATCTGAATTCTGTACTGGCCATTCCCAGAGGAAAGACTCTAATGTCCATGTTTATGATCAACCAGTGAAGCCTTTCGTGTCATCTTTTCATGAAGATTTCATACCTTCTGCATGCCAAAGATGCAATTAGGAGATTCACAGCTGTGATGCTACAAGGAGATAACAAGGAGGCTGCAGTTCATTAGGCAGCAGAGGCCTCTTTGCTCAAAGCAATTCTTAAAAGCAACTATTTTGGGGAACAGAGGAAAGCTTTCTGCAGGTCCTGTGTCCCACACCAACCCTGCTTTTCCCCATGGTTGGTACCTGAGAGTGGGCACAGGCCAGGACACACGTGGAGCGAAGTGTATTTTGACCTGGCTCCTGCTGGTTCCTCTCCTCCTTCTTCCTGAGATGGGAGTGACACCCAAGGGTGTCCCCTGTCAGAATTTCACAGAAACTTGTAAAAAAGTTTGACTTCTCTGCCCTTGCCCTCATAAAAATCAGGATGAAAAATGCCTCTTGAGTTGCTTTCATTTCCTTTCCCCGACTGCTCCAAATCTTCTCCAGTGTACAAGTGTAACTGGGAATGAAGAGCCTGATTAAATGTGCTGCAGCACTGCATTTTAGCACTCTGGCTTTTTTGTGACTGTGTGTATCTCCTCTGCTTTGGAGATAGGATGTTTGTATTGTGCTGTCTCCCATTTCTCTTTCATGATAGTAACATGTCCGGTAACACTTGTGTGAGTTGTACACGCCAAGAGGAGGGAAAGAGAATGAAGAGATGGCAAAGTGTCTTTTTTTTTTTCTTTCAGTGTGGTGTCAAATCTTTTATTTAACACGGCCAGCGGGCAGGTTTCGTTCTCATTCTTCTGCCCTGTGACCGTATCAAAAACCTGCCATACAACCTGGTGTAATCAGCAGTCTGCTCGCAGGAGGCCCCGAGTTTGGAACAGCAGGAGCTTTGCAGCTTGGAGCTGAATGGTGTTGGCAGAGCTGTTTGAAGAAGTTTGCTTAGTTCCTGCCCACATTGTACTGAGCCAATTTCAAAGGGGCTGCTGCCTCTACCTCGTGAGAATGACTTTCAGTGAAAATTCACAAGGAATCATGTATCTACTGATCTGAAACGCAGCAAATGCTCTTTTTATTTTCAGTTTCAGTTGTGCCTGTTTCTCTATTGCTGCTTAGAAAGCCACGTCAGTGACTGCAGATTAGCTCAGGGGAAATTGTGGTTTTTACTACTGTATGTTAACGTTCAGTAGAAAATTTTGGAGACCTAGCAAATCTTCCATGTATTTACACTGTCAGTAGAAATTGCTTAGCTTGGACTGAAACTTAAATGACTGATTTTAGCACCCTGTATTTACCATGTGTCTTAATGTTGTGAAGATAATAAACATTGGCTTATGCTGAGATTTAGAGGAAAGGTGAATTGGGTAGTGCTACTGATGTGCCAGTGCATTGACACTTTCACTCAGGTACTGTATTGTAACTCATAGAATCATAGAATGGTTAGAGTTTAGAAGGGACCTTGAAGATTATCTAGTTCCAACCCCAGTGCTAGATTTTCTCTGAATATTTCCTCCAGGTAATAAGCATCTGTTTCTCCCTTTAAAATTAGTGGGAGCTGCATGTTTCCTGAGCAATGGGGAGACAGACCCTTAGTTCAGGTGACCAGCTTCAAAATGCAAACTATTACTGTAGGTTCGAAGAGCACAAATTGTTTTACTGCGGCATTTCTTTTGGTGAGTGACTGTGCTAATTCCCATAGAGCTCCAGTTTCTGATCGGCCATTCATCACTCAACCGGTTCATGATGCTCTCAGCAAAAAACAGGTTTGTTGAAGTAACTCAATGCCTCCACCAAAGTATGTTTAAACAATGATGCAGAGCCATTTTTAATAAGTTATGTGAAAAGCTGCATGTAAACGAGAACAAAAGAGTCCTTACTCCAGCACTTAACATTGTCAACGTTTTGGGGTCTGCAGCAGACCTAGCATTGCTCCTTCCCCTGCTGTATGACTTGATCTCCTCGCCAAGGTTTTGTGCTTCACTGAGGCGAAGGGTATAAATGCTCTCTGCTGATCAATGTTCCTTTGTGCTGCCTTCCTCTGATTGTAGCGCCCCTTACAATTTCTTCTAGGCTGCTTCAGGCATCTTGCAGACCACTGAGGAGGTTGGACGTACTTTGAACGTGGCTAGGCTTAGATCTGCTGCTCAGGAGTTGCCCCAACAATACAAACTTTTGTGTAACCTGTATCTTTTAAAATTCTAATCATCTTTATTTTTACAGAGCAGTGCAGCCCCAAATGTGCTAGACCGGAGGCAGTGTTGCTGCTCTCTGCGGCCTGAGGCTTGAATCGCTCTTGCCTGGAGCATATTTCTGGGGATTTACCTTCCCCTCCTCTGCTCTCAGCTGGCTGAGAGGCCAGCCCGTCACAGGGGCACTGCTCTTGTTTTGTGATCTGGTTGATAGGGAACACTGGTCACTTGATATGTCATATTAAATTTCCCTCGACTATGCTGCTTAAATAGTAAACCTGAGCTCTGCTGATGTAGGTAAGGGATAGGACCCACATGTTGAGGCAGCTTGGAAATTGCGCAGAAACAATTGCTACCTTCATCGCCATTAAAGGACACCGAGGATTAAGAAGTATAATTGAAAAATGACACTGGTAATGCAAAAGGTTTTTGGTAGTGTGCATAGTTCTGCTTTTTCTGTCTGTAGCTGGAGCAGTTCCTTGTGTTTGGGGGCTCTTGCTGGTTTTGAAACATTTGTGACCGTTTTGCAAGCTTTTCCTCAGTGAATAAAAGGTCTTGAAAATCACTTTTTCTTTCAGTTACAGGTGAGACTTTTGTATGAGCACATGATAGATGAGATTTGCTTTCAGGAAAACACTTAACATCGCAGCTTAAGAGGAAATTGTATTTTCTTGACATAGAAAATCCAGTGGTCAGAAGCCTTAAAACTGGCATAGCAGGAGTATTAGAAGTTAATCTCTTCCTTCAATGTTAGTAATAACATAGTGACACAGCTTACCTGTTTCTATGACAGATGGCATAAAGAAGGGATCTTCTAGGATGCAACTGCACCCTTTACATCTTTTCTTATGATATCATGGGTATTCCTAGGGTGTAGTGTGCATCAAGTGTGCCTTAACTACCGGTGAGTACTGATGAAGAAAAGTGTAACATGGGGAGGGAAAGTCTTCTTTAAAAATGCACATGAATTATTTAATGGGGTTTTTTGTATCAGTAGCTTGCGGTTGCTGCTTAACTCTGCTTAAGGTGTCTGCTAGGGCTCTTGGGAAAGAGAATTCTTGAATTGAGGTCTGCGGTATGAGATGGAGGAGGAAGAAGGGTAAAGCTCTGCTGAGTTAATTAATGTTAACAGTTATGAGTTATCTGCAAGATTCACAGTAGATTACACAAATTGCACTAAGCAGGGTTAATCAGTCGTTTGAGATACTTAAAGGAGCACTGTTAAAGACTGGCAAGACTGAAAATTCTTCTTGAGAGAGTGTTTGCATGTGTAAATATGCATATGTGTGTGAATGCATAGCCTGGATTACAATGGATAAGTAAATTTTGCCTAGCAGCTATGACAGAGGGACATTGGCTATTTGCTGTTCTGTGTATAGGTGAAATTGTTGGAAGTGACTTTTTCCTTTTTTTTTTTTTTTTTTTTGCTATAGCTCTCTCTCTTCTTGAATAGGAAATATTTCCCCTGCTGTGCAGTTGCAACAGTGAGGAGATCTTTATCCTGTGATATTAACTGCTGCTTCAATTGTGGACTGATTGTGGCTTGGTGGGTTTTCACCGTTAATTTTTAATGATTTTCTCTCTTGCGTATGTGTGAAATAGAATGTGGAAGATGACTGGGTTTTGGAAGTGTGTAGAGGATGAATCTGTCATAAGGGAGGATTTAATGATGGCAGATTTAAAATCTTAATGTACTACAGCACCTTATGTTGTGGTTTTCCATATTTGTTCAAAATATTTGAGTTTTCACTTTATCTTTTTTTTTTATAAAGGAAGTGTTGGAGCAACTCATTTTTTTTGTGTAATTACTCAGGCTCAAAATAACTTGAATAACTGAATTTTTGTGACTCTGAAAGACTAACCTTAAATTTTATCAAGCACGCAAAGTGTCACACTTTTTCTTTGTCAGTTTTACGGACTTTTTAGTGTTGTGTGTTTAAGAAGCCAGCTTGTTGTGTGGTGTGGGTAAAACTAATGCTCTCCCTGCTGAGCTGTGGGACTCTGGACGTTTAAACATGGGACAGTCTTATGTATAGCAAATCTAATGGTGTTTCCAGAAGGATTTTGATTGTCCCAGGTTTGAGCAGGTATAGTAATTCCAGAGTAATAGTGGGGAGAAGCAGCAGAACCTTTATAGATACACGTAACTAACTCTCTATGCGTGTGTATATGTGTACCTATGTATGAAGATGATCAGAGGGCTGGAGCACCTCTGCTGTGAAGACAGGCTGAGTTTGGGCTGTTCAGCCTGGAGAAGAGAAGGCTCTGGAGAAACCTTATAGCAGCCTTCCAGTACCTAAAGGGGACATACAGGAGAGATGGGGAGGAACTCTTCATCAGGGAGTGTAGCAATAGGATGAGCGGTAGCAGTTCTAGACTGACAGAGGGTAGATTTAGATTAGATATTAGGAAGAAATTCTTTACTGTGAGGGTGATGAGACACTGGCACAGGTTGCAGCATTCCTTTTTTGTCATGGTAGCTCTGGGCTGGCAGTTCTAAGAGATCAGGTGCCAGTGAAAGGTCTCCTTGGAGTGGGACCGAGGAGACAGCTCCTCTGTCACCTCCTTGGTGGCAGCAAGTTGGGAAAACCAGGGAGGCTGTTCCTGGCAGCCTGACCTGGTCATTGCCTGTGGGTTATGCCGGAGCTGGCTTTGCTGCGGTACAAATTATTGGCAGTAAACTCTGTGAATCTGTAAATGACTGTGTCTCCTCCCTGTAGGTAACTGTTCCCTCCTCCAAGGGGGACACAGTAACTCTCCACAGAGAAAGGTTGTTTGGTGTTGAAAGCAAATAAGCATAGAAAATCCAGAAAGGGAATGATGAGAGGCCCAGAGGCTATTTTGAGGGCATGGCCCCCATTTCCTCTCCCTGCCCTCTTTATTCGCTATTAGTTTTTACTGCTGCTAGTTTGTGTGTTCTTTTTTTTTTCCCTTTCCCCTTTCTTTTTCCCTTTCCCCTTTCTTTTTTCCTTTCCCCTTTCTTTTTTCCTTTCCCCTTTCTTTTTTCCTTTCCCCTTTCTTTTTTCCTTTCCCCTTTTTTTTCCTTTCCCCCTTTTTTTCCCCTTTCCCCCTTTTTTTCCCTTTCCCCCTTCTTTTTTCCTCCTTTCACTATTATAACTGCAGCACAGTGCTAATGGTAAAACTGATGACTGACACAGTAAATGCTGGGAGTGTTTTCACCCTTTCACAAGGGTGCTTGGGTTACTTCGGGGAAGCCACATGAAGTTTACTGCAGCTTCTCCACCCATACAGTGCAGGAAGCATTGATAGCCTTTGGAATCCCTTGCATATTACCTGCCTGGGGCAATCTGCTGGCTAGAAAGAGAAATGCCACTGTACGTTGGTCCATGGAAGAACCATCTGGTCTGACCTGAAGCTTCTCCCTTTACCCACCTTAAGAAAAAAATCTGTGGACTGTTGCTACTGTGGCAAATCTCCTGGATAGGAACTGTCTGGGCATTTGTTGAACTTGTTGATATTGGGTAAATTAGATGATGCTGGTAATGCAGTGATATGTTGAGGTAATGATGCTGGATATAAATCCTGCTTCAAAATAATTGGAAAGCTCATAACGTTAACCTGCAACGATACCCATTGAAGTTTTCTAGGAGTATTTGACAGGGGCATGCCTGAACTGCAAGGACCGACTCTTTACATTACTAGTATTTCAATTTTTTTTGCCCCTGGTAACTGGTTGGTAACAGGAGTTTTCCTGCAAGAGAGCTCTCAGTGAGGAGAAGGTCAGGTTTTTGCAGGAGGTGAATGAGAAAGCAGATAAGTAGCATGTATGAGCTCCTTTGTTTTCGTTTTTAACCTACAGGCATTATCAATAAAATCTTTCTCTCCCTTTACTTCCCTAACCACCTCATTTGTCCCGTGGCATCTTACTGTCTGGTCAGGCATCCTTGCAGGCTGGGATAGCTTCTCCCCCTACCCTCTCTGCCAGACCATCTGAAAGCTTCCCTCTTCTGTAAATCCAACACAGATTTTTTTTTTTTCCACAGTTGTCTGCAAATGCTGTGAGGACCTCTCTCTTGCCCATCCGTGCTGCTGTCCTTTGTTCAAGTCAGATAATAAACCGATGGCATAGCGGCTGTTCGTGTGCTTTCTGAAATGTGGATTTGTTGTTTGATACTAAGCTGCCCATAAGCTACCCAAGCACAAGAAGGTTTAAGCTTGTTGGAAAATCATGGTTAAAAATCTTTAAATAAGCTTTTGGAAATTAATCAGTTTGAATTAGACTTAATTGATTATTTTTTTTTTCCCCTTCACATTTATATACATGTTAGGGAGGTGGGGGGAGAGAGTCAGACAAGTGCTAACAGACCAGTTGCTCACTCTTCTCTCTGCTGTTCCTCAAGCACTGTCACAACCCTTTTCTTCACTGGGAGAAAAAATTGTCTTGGGATTACAGTTTTTCTTGAGTTAGACTGAAAGATTTTCATGCATTTCAAAATGAGCAGTGTTAACCAATAACCTACGTGTCTTGTCCCATAAAACCCTTGTTGGTCATCACTGCCTGAATGCTGTCTGTCTATTTACTGTTCCTCAGTTTCTAGGTGTCTTTTTCTGCATTTCTCCAGTACCATCCATTCAGGTTTCTCAGAATGGTTTACCAATGTAACATGAATTAAATCTTGTTTGTTCAGGGAGTATTACCCTGGAAAGACCAAGCACGTTAGTGCTTGTTTCTAAGCATTTAACTGCCTTATATTTGAGCAGCTCTGGGAGTGTTTGGATGCAGCGAAGGCGAGGCATGGCACCTTTCGCCAACAGCCAGAAATGCTTCTCTCTGAGCTGACCCCATGGCAATCAAGAGGGCTACTGAGACAGTAGGGTGTTAGTCAGTGTTAATAAGAGTAGCAGGGGTAAAGCGGCTTGTTTCTTTTGGGGACTGAGGGGTAGATTGACAATTACAATTAGCAAGTTCCTGCTTCGCACAGGACGCGGGAGTATCGGGTTAGTAACAGCCAACCTGAGTGTTTGTTTTACTTCTGTTACCCTTAGTCACTGGTGAAATGTGACTCCTACATTCACATTAAACTTGATTGCATCTCTTAGGCCTTTTGTTTGCTGCTGAAATATTGCTCATAACGAGGAATTAATTCAAAATCCTGAAAGTAGCCCATTCTTGTGTGTGTCCCCTCCCAGCTTTATTAATTTTTTTCCCTAGTTTCACAGATTTGTTTTTGTACTTAAACTTTGATTTGACTTTTCAATATTTGTTCTAGAGGACTTCTAAATCATTCTTGTCACGCACGCCCTTCTGGGATTGACATTATTTTACAGAGTTTTCCCCAAGATGCATAATTCTCTTTAAAGCAACATTTATACTAATAAATGACTTGATGACACTGGCAAAAGCGAAGAATGTGTGTACATTTATGTTACATAGCTTCTCCTCATTATTCGTCTTCAGGAAAGCAGTATTGCTATGATGTGTACCTGGTATTCCTGCATCTTCCCATCTCTAACTCCTTTGTATCCCTGTACTTTTGGCTGCTGTTGTTCAGGCGTTGTGTAATGATTGTCACTCCAGTGGTCGGCTGCTGCTTTGCAGTTCTTGGTGCTTTTTCAGAGCCCGGGACTTGTATGGCAGTGTGGAAGCTGCAATGCAGATCTCTAGCTCTGAACCCCTAAATAAGCCCCACAACTCACTATACGCTTGCCTCAGGCTAATTATTTTTGTGCTTCTTCATGGCAGTATAGAAGTTGTATGAATTCAATGTATTTTATGTGAACTGGTATCCATGCCCAGTTAGGTGTTTACTGTGTCTGTTCCGTATAAACCCCTAAGTTTTAGAAATACTTGTAATAAGAGGAATGGTAGAAAACACCTTATGCGTAGTTTTCCTAGAAATGCTTTTATAGGGTTGGTGTTTGTTTCTTAATAGGAAGCTATATTTTAATATCTTAAATTTTTTCACTCCAGTGAACCAGGGCAGTGGAGCAGAGTTTGTACCTCGGAGCACTGCATGGCTAATGTGCTTTGGTATCAGGCATCGGTGTTAAAAGCTGAAATATAGTTGCTCAGTTTTGGAGTTTGATGTGAAAACTTCTGGCTTTATTATCCCAGCAAAATATGCTCAAACTGCCTATGGGAAAACTTGACTTCCTTGACTGTGCTTGGTGCGATGTTTCAGAGAATTCAGAAGTCTATTCTGATGGCCTGTGGTGTTTCTTTTTAATGTGTATTAGGCTAAATTGTTATGGTCCGTAGAGACCACCATAGATTAGCTGGAAGTGTGTTGAACAGATGGATTGCATTTTAGCTGGTTATATTTGTAATGCCAAGTGACAGGCCTTTAACACAGCACATTTCACGTTCCCTGTTACTGCATAAACCACCCCAGGACAAATCTAAGGTGAAATAAAATAGAAGTCAAGAGTAATTTGTCTGGATACTGTTACAAACATGTGAAGTCACTTGCACATGATTTGATGAGAGAAGTTGAGGATAAATCAATAGGGTTTTTATTTTCAGCAAAGTAGGTAAATTAGTCAAAGGTGCTGCTGGCAATAAAAGCAGGAGAACAGTGCTCCACAATTGGATTTTCTCCTCTCGGGGTCAAATCAACATTGCCACCAGGCACAACCAGAGAGCTGTATGTTGCATTCACATAAGTGATTCATCTTGGAGTCAGTGAAACTAGGGTAGGAAATCTGCTGCTACATAGCCATTGAACATTTCATTTCATATTTTAGAAGTAAGTCTACTTTTTTGTATTTAGTTGGATTAAAAAAAAATAATAATTATTTCCTCTGCAACTGATGTACGTGGGAATGGCAGCTTCTCTATTATTTATTCCGTTGGGGTAGAAGTAAAACTAATTGTGCCCTAAAATACCTTTTTATAAAAAAACCCACCTTTATTTAAATATACATGTATCTTTTGTTATGTGATGTAAACAATGTGCACTATAAACAATTTGAATTCATCTTAAAGCAAATGTTTTTATCAGGCCTTGCCTTGCTCGCCTTGCTCTCTGCTGCCGGGAGTGTTTTAGTTCTGTGCCAGCCTGGAGCAGTTCATTTAACCAGTTCATAAAGCAGCAAGACTGCACACAATGGATCGCATTATAACCACGGAATCTTATTTTCATTTCCTTCCTCCGTTGCTTCTTACTATTTTTTTCATCAGCCTCCTGATGCCTTGCATGTACATTTCAAACTCTCTGTTACAGGGATGTCTCGCTATGTATTTGTGCAGCTTGCGGCGGATGAGGTTTTGCCCTGTCTGGGACCTGTGCACTTTTCTAATACAAATAACAAAACCTGAGCCATAATAATGAATTGGGTGGATGATTGTGCCTGGATCCTTTCTAGTTTTGGGGTTTTGAGTTTTGTTTGTTTGTTTGTTTGTTTTTTAATATGATACTCTATTATGTGCCATCCAAATTGCATATGTGTGATTTTTTTAATTTTTTTTTTAATAAAACCTGGTTCGATATGGTATAATTCTACATTGAGTATACTTCTGTCATCTGGTGGGTTAGCTGCATGGCGCATGGGCTGAGTGTGGCTAAGACTAGGTATGATTCCTTCACATCCCCTCCCACCGAGATTCCAGTCTACGATTGTCAGAACTGATTATTTTCAGCAGATGAAGCAAGAGTTATTTTAGTGGCTTTTGGGTTTCCACTTGAAAGGTCTTTAGAAGCGTGCTTTGTAATTTGCTGGGTTTTGGGGAAAAAAAAAAATCCCTTTAAAGACAAGCTAATCCTCTCATCCATCACATAAGGAATACAATTGTTGCAGAGATGAGCAAAGTTCTTAATCAAATTTTGTCATGTATATAATGTGTTGGCAGGGAAACAGTGAGTACTGAGTCACACATATAGTGTCATCAGGCGTGCTCGCGTGGTAAGATGTACATGGAAAACATCTCAATAAAAGATCTGTTTGTGTTTCGCTTCCCTGTCATTCCCCTGCAACTACTTGTTTCATCTTGTCTAATCTTTTGTGGGACCCTGTTGTACATTTTACAGAATCTTGCTATAAATTATTTTCCTGACAGCATTACTAATTCCTCAGATAATTATAGCAAAATGAAAAAAAAAAAACCAACTTCTAAAAATAGTTTATATATATTTTGGAAGACAAATATTTTTTTTTTTTCTTTTAAAACACAGCCTTCTTGTTGTAGCTGCAGAATAACTTGTTTTCATAATATTAAAACAAAACTGGAAGCTTTGAAAAACTATATTTAAAGAACAACCCCTGTCTCTCAATTTGCTGTTTGAAATATCTTTTAATGTTAAAACTTGCTCTAAGTTTTCACTAAGTGTTCACTCTTAGAGTTCTGATTCCAGAAGAGCTTGAGCTGGGTTGTCCCTTGGACTTAGAGTGCACTTTGCCCGGGAAATGCAGCTCGCAGCCGGTCTTTGTGGCAGCATCCAAAGGGACCTTAAGCTGTGTAGGGACAAAGCTGCCACCCTATCCTGCTACTGGGAGGCTCTAAGCTGGTGCAGATGGCCACTGACTCCTGCTGAGACCTTATCTAAGCACGTAGTGTCTCCTTCACCAAATGTTTCCCACTCCAAGAGTGTTGGCGAGATCAGATCCATACTGAGGTCACGGGAGGAAGGTGTTGGCTGTGCTGCATGGTGAGGCTCTGCTGAACTTCCCTGCTCCCTTGGCCTGAGTTGGAGCTGAAATGTAAGCCAGATTCCCTGGCCGAGGTAGTGTTTGCTCTTGCTGGGATAGCTAAAGCTGGTGATGGTTTTTCCTCATGGGCATTTTAAGTAGGAAAGTACCATTTGGCTTCCAGTCAGCTGGGCAATTAGCATTTTATAGCCAAGCAATATACTTAAATGGAATTGCTTGGCTTGAGCATTGAATTACAATGGCCGGTAGACTGCCACTCTTCGTACATAATTTATTTAGTACTCGCTTCTTGTTTAGGATTCAGGCAGAGGTTAATTTAATTCTGCCCAAGCTAGTAGTTACTCTTCCTTAATGCTGTGCTGTACTGCAGTACAGGGGAAAGTTTTTGTGGCGAGCTTGTATTTGCCTGGTCTGTCAGCCGTGGAAAGGACAATTTTACTTATTCCTTTCCAAGCAACGCATTGTTTGCAAAAACCGTTGACACGCTTACATTGGCACTTAAAAATACAGCCAAGAATAATACCTTAAGACCAGTTTATTCCATGCTGTTGCATGTGTGTTTTTAAGAAGCAAACATGTATTGAAATGTAGTATGGACCAAGGAGACTTTGTTCCTACAAAATTACAAGGGGCCCGGTTACCCCGTTACAGGTAAATAAAACGTTAATATGTGACCATGGTGACTTGAGACTGAGAGCTGCCACTGCACCTCTTCAGATGATCTGAGGCAGAGAGCAAACGTCTGGTGTGTGTGATCTTGGAAGGATAAAAAGAGTAGGTAAAATGTGCCTCACCACTCCAGAAACGAATTAGAAACTTTCAGATGGAGGGAATGAATATGTTTGTTCATGCTCTTAATAAGCCCAAGTGCCTTAACTCTGTGCTTAGAACTTTATCCTGAATCTTGTACGTGTCTTGATTTTTCCTGAAACCCTTGACTGCTAGAATCAGTGTGGGGGAATTTTAGCTTTTTTTCTTTTTTCTAAGCTCCTTTCTTAGCAAAGTAATTGCAAAGAGCTTGCAAATATAAGCGAGTGTGCAGCAAGGGCTTAGATGCTAGAAGGCTGCTAACGAGAGCACAGCATTTATTTATTTGTATTTAACCTCATGATTTCTAGACAGCTTAATAATGTTTTTGAATCCTTGTGTGCTCCAGGACTGGTGCTTTCAGCTGAACTTCCCTCTGGCTTAGGCAGTCACCCTCTTGTTGCTCCGGTCTGTTGTCTGAGCCTGCCTCAGGCTGCGCACCTCTGCAGGTGAGCACAGTGGAGGCAGTGAGCAAGGACCGAGCACCCAGTTCAAGCCTCCCTTTCCAAATGGGGGTCACGTTACTGTGCGCCCAGAAACCTTTGTGGGCTTTATCTAATGAGTTTGGGGGTCTGACTCAAGCTGATGTCATTTTTTGTCATTTTGATGTCACAACACTAATTTTGTGATATTAGTGTTGACCTGCTAACTGGAAGCACCCATTCTTGCAACCATCACTGCTGTCAAAAGAGCTGAGGTTTTGGACAAATCTCTTCAAGCTTACAATAATACTGATCTTTGGCAGAGGAGCATTTCAGGCACCTACAGATGCTGCACTGAGGCCTGATGGGGATTTGTTTTGAATTGGATTCCTTAGATAACACTTTGATACCAACATTTTTTCATGGAAATCTCATTAGCAACAATTAAAAAAAAAAAAGGCAGGGGGGGTGTGTGCGCTGGCAAACGATACCGTGAGGGAGGTAATTCCTGATTTGCAGGAGCTGGCCTCCGAGTTGGTTAATGGTCTAGGTGTAAAGCTGGCAGCTCAGACCCTAATTGTTCTCATAATCAGGGAAATTGTTACCATATGTTGTTGCTGTAACCTTTGTTGTTTTAACCAAGCTTTAGTTGTGCTGTAAAAATGATTAAAAGGTTTCTCACAGGAGGAATTAGGGTTTTTGCTCGTGCAGTTGCTCTCCAGACTACTGTGAGTTTTGTGGGCTATTTAAAGTGTTTGAAAACCCTGCTTTGCTCTCCAGCAGCTCCTGCCCTGGCGTGCTGCCCCTAGCCGTGCTGGTCCCCTGAGGCAGAAGGGCACATCCATGCCATCTCTGCCACTGCTGCGGAGTCTCGCAGCTATGTTTGATTTCAAGCGTAACAGCATCCTTTTATATAATACAATAACTAGCTGCCCTTGTGGGGAGATGTTGCATTTTATCTCCCATTTCTTTTGCTGGCTGGGCTTCGGCAGCATGTCCGGGTTAACCCTGAGTCCAGCGGAGCTGATGGGGTCTGTGGAGCCCTTTGTTGCTCGGTGCCAGCCTAGAGGCTCTCACAGCACAGCTCCCTGCCCGAAGGCCAAGCTTGAGTTCGTAGGGGCTTCAGGGTGGGATGGTGAGACGTGAGGGGAGCAGAGAGCTGAGGCACAGCATTTTACTTGTCAGCCTGTGTTACTGCTGCTTCAGATAAGGAAAACAAGCCAAGTGGACACAATTGACAAGCAGATAGAAGTTGAAGAGTTCCTGTTTTACTGTTAGGGAGGGAACTTTCGTTGTATTTCCAGGTATGGGATTTTAAGCAATGGACCTGGGACACGGTCACATTGTCCCAGCTACTGAGTCGCTCACTGGGTGTCAGTTGAGCCTCACTAACTTCCCGTGTTTTTAGCCCAGACAAAATCTGAGCTAAATTCGTGAGTGTCAGTGTAACAGCCTTCAGTTAACACATGTTATCTCGCACTTGTAGCTGTGTGAGTGGATGGTTCAGTGGTACATCTCTGTTAACAGAGGGTAGTTTATTAAACTGAAGTTACTTTGGTTCTGTGACTCACTTTCCTTACCTTGAAAAGGAGAGCAATGACATTGACCTTCCACTATAAAGTGTTGACTTTTACAGTGAGCTGCATTGCGCAATGGCTAAGTATTATCATCACAAGCACCAGTCTAAAGGTGAAGGCATTTAGAACAATAAAGATTGTTATCTGTTTAAATAATTTAGTTTAAAAATAAACAGGTCAGAGTATCACCTCTTGCAACAATTTGAATCTTTCAATCTGAATTAAGAAATCACTCTTTGCGGGCTCGGCACCGTTTCTGCTTGTGTTCAGTGGCTGTCGGATTCTTGCCAGAAAATACTAAGTTCAAGCAGCTGCGAGGGCTGGGGCTGTTTGGTGGTGGTTATGTTGGATGGTATATACTCAAATGATTTTACAGAAGGAGCTCGTGGGAGTGTTAACGGTATAAAGGTTAGTTAGTCTTTTGTGTCTGCCAGTTAAATAGCTAGCGATCTGATGATTACACAAAGACAACGCAAATTCCTTATGCATTCCTGCCTCAGTGCTGCTCCACACGCTGGGTGACTGGAAGCATAATTCTTTCTCTTTTTTTTTTTTTTTTTCCCCCATGGAAATTTTTGGTTAAAGCTCAATACTTTGGTATATGCAAATTCTGATTTTTTTTCTTTTTTTCTTTTGTTTTTGTTTAAAGCCTCATTGCCATGCTGTTTTATCATAGCAGATATTGCAGTCCAGCCACGTGCTGTTAAATCCAATAGATTTTGCACCTGTTTTGGTAACAGGTGCAAACAAACCTTTGTTTAACATGGCTCAAATGCACAAACTATAAAATGCATTTGGCTAATGACTTGGTGAATGCTTGGTCCGCATTAGCCAAAATTCACATTGCATGAAGGTCTGTGGAGCCTTCTTTCTTAACAGCACCAAACCCCCCCCCAGCTGTGTCACTAAGCATTTCTACTTAATCCGAAAGAGAAACTGCCAGGGAGTATATTTTGGGTATGGATCAGAGGAAAAAAAAAAAAAAAGGAAATGTGTTATGTCCAATGTCCAAAACATTTATTTATTTTTTTTTTTTAGACTATCCACTCTGATTACTTATCAAATGCTACAGGCTCACTGAAGTATTTCCTCTTTCAATCAGGCTTAATTTTCCTCCTGTGGTAACTTTGAAAGGAGAAAAATAACAATGGGGTAACTTGGAGAGGAAGTGTTTGGGTGAATGGGGGATTGTTTTGGGAAATGCGTTTCTGGGCTTCAGTACTTTTTTCCCTGGCTCCAAGTGCTCTGCCAGGACCAGTGGCTGTGCCCTTCTGGTGGCCTAGATGTGGACTGGGAAATGGAGACAAGCAGGGAAAAGGCGCCTGCCAAACATTTGGTAGAGTCCTATGTGCGAACCTTTTGTTTCCTGAATACCAGCACAGTGCTTTAATCACACAACCATTTTCCTCCCAGGCTTTTTATGTGAAACAAATACTTGCCTGCAAAAGGTTTTATTGGGATCATCACAAATGAGTGCTGGTAACAGCAGGTTGAAGCTAACAACTGTACTCCTGTGCTCTGTGTGTTACTGGGGTGCGTGGCTGAATGTATTACCGTGCAGAGTCCCCTTTACAGTGTATTTATTTATCCACCTTTGAGAGGGTAGATTTAGATTAGATATTAGGAAAAAAATTTTTTCACTATGGGGGTGGTGAGACACTGGCACAGGTTGCCCAGAGAAGTGATAGATGCCCCATCCCTGGAGGTGTTCAAGGCCAGGCTGGACAGGGCTTTGAGCAACCTGGTCTAGTTGGAGGTGTCCCTGCCCCCACCGCAGGGGGGCTGGAACTAGATGATCTTTAAGATCCCTTCCAACCTAAACCATTCTATGGTTTTGCCTGCCCCAGGGCTTGTAGCCTTTCCTGTCCCTTAAGCCCATTCTGTCATTTCAGAGTAGCTTCAGGTAGCTGACTTTTAGATATCGAATCTGATCAAGCAATGCACCTCCCTTCCCTTGTCTCCCCCCAAAATAAAATGACCTTTAAGTGAGGTTCTTGACATACTTAAATCTGTTTTACTCCCCATTAAAAACAATGCAAACAAATCTAGAACTTTAAATCCAGTTTCTTTCAGCACTGCAAGATGTCTGTTCAATGCTTTTCCCCATACCCGCTTTCCCAGCCCGTCATTAAAATCTCAGACCCATGAAATAATTTTACTAATTATTTGAATTACTCAAACTTCACAGAATGGCTTAGGTACCTTTGATGAACCCACTGCATTTGTACACCCTGAAACATGACAGCAGCTGTATGTTGAACATCAAATGAATACAGGTCATGCCTGGGGTAAAGGCATGACTGATGGGTGTGCCTGGCATGGCCATGCATTTATCCTGATTAGTGCCATGGGACCCTTTAAGTTCCATATTAGCCATTGTTAAAAGAGGCAATTAGTCTATGTTAGCTGTGCAACCTGATGCCATCTTCAAATAGTGATTTCTCTTTCAAGTGGGGCTTCCTCTTGTGACCTCTGACCTGCCAGTATGTTAAAAGCTTTGTAATCGATGGAGCTCTGTATTCTTTGTGGTGTAATTGATTGGAATTCCTTCACACTGAACTTTGTTTGTTACTCTCTTTTGTTTAGGAGGTCCTCCAGCAGCTGATTGTAATGAATTTACCAAATGTTTTGATGATTGGCAAAGATCCTCTTTCTGGTGAGTAGTTTGTTGAGTTCTTTACCCCGCTCCTCTGAAATGCTAAATAAAATTTGTATCTTTTAAATTTTCTTAAATAACAAACATGCTTTTAAAGAAACTATATATATTCGTGGCAAACTACAAATATTTGAGTACCTCTGAGTCTCAGGTTCAATGTATCTAGTGTGTAATAATTATATTTATATACCTTTACATACAAATATAATACCTGATATACGTGTGTCTGCATGTCATACATATGTGATGGTGAGTTAGTTCTTGCCAAAGCCAAAGCAGCAACTGTTTCTTTGAAAGTCATGTCTCCTCACTCCTTGCTGCAAGTGACCCAGGGTACAGTCTGCCAAAGGAGAACTGTTTGACCTCCAGGTTTTCTGTCCTGTGTGTTTGTATAATTGGTTCAGTTGTGGCAGTGGGTACACACCAGAAAAGTCTTGCAGAATTGCTCTGAAGTGTGAAGGAACTGTTGCAAATGAAGTGTGGGAAGATAAATACGTGAGGATGGAGAGAAAAATGCATATATGGCAAATTGGGAGAAGTGAGCAAGAGAATGGACAAGGAGAAAAACATCTGTCTGACCATGTTGTCTAGGCGAGGACATCTGTCACATCAGGTGTCACATCGAAAGTGACTTGGAAGCCAATGAGCTCACGGTCCAGAGTCCAGTGTTTTTGGTAAGACAAAATCAAAGCTGTTTAGCCTGAGAGTGAAGCTGACTTCTCCTTAGAAACACATTTCTGAAGTAACAGGTTTTGTTGCTGTGTTTTTTACTTTTTTCTTTTTGCATGCCTGTTCTGCCTCTGCTTTCGCCCCGTGCCAGTGCAAAGGAGAATGTATTTGTTTTTACCAAAGAAGGAAAACTGGATGATCCCTGTCAGTAGTGATGGGGAATGACACAGTCATCAGCATCTCCAGAGCAAACAAATGGCAGAAAGCTTGGCAGTAGACGTTATTTTGCTGCTCTTAGCAGCAGTAGTGTGTGTATGTGAATAGAAAGGATTTATATCAGAAAAGAATATTAACTTACAGATGTTGGATCACTGAAACTCATAGTCTTGGCACTTCTGTAATAAAATCAAGCTGAGGGTAAGGCATCCACTTCTTCAGCAAGCAGATTAAAGTCTGCAATGCCAGTCTTAATTCTCCTGTACAGACTGTTGTTACGGGTAAAAGAGAAAACAGAAATACAAGAGCTGTTGCTTTTCTCAGTCATGTGGGCAATGGACAGAGCCTGGGCTGGTTGCATCAAGAGTGCTAGTGAATAGAGATGTTTGGGCCAACAAGGCTGTGTCTCTGCTGGCTAAGTGTCAATGGAAAAGGCTCGCTGGCTTCTTGTCATGGCCGTTCCTGTGTGACAGCTGGCAGGAGACTCATAACGCAGTAACCACAGCGTTGGTGCATGGGGAAGCTGCACACTTGAAAGCTGTTCTGTATTTATCTATAATTTCCCATCATTGACCTGCTGGTTTTTGTCAGCACCTTAGCTCTTTCTTTCTTTGAATACAGTACCTGATGTGTCTCTTGTAGGAAAGATACCGGTAATCCATATGTTCCTGTCTCCCAGCTCCTTTAATTACAACCAGAAATTTTGCTGCCCTTTCTGGCATCTTTTAAAATGTGGTGGTTTGGTTGGGTTTTTTTGGTTTGTTTGGTTTTTTTTTTAATGTGGTGTTTAAAATTTTTTTTTATCCATTGCTGACATATTATTAGGATTATTCAGAACATGGGAAGAGAGGATAAAGAATGCAAAAATGTAACTTCTGGATGTCTAAAATTGATGGTGTGTGTATAAAAAATATGAAGTTCATGTTTAGCCATATTATACAATGGCTTTGAGAATAAGTCCCAGGTTAGACACTGCAGAGGAAGGTGGTGAACAAAGAAAGACTTGAGATGTACTTGCTCCATCCAAAGAATGTATTGAAGAAGGAGAGTGTCTGAGGGATAGGATTTCAAGAGACGCTTATCTTAATCTTACCCTTAGGTAGGTGACCACTGGTAAGATGTGCTGAAGGAAATGGTTAGAGAAGTGGAGAACTAGAACTTCCTTCAGGAACAGGAACCTGACTGAGGGCTGACGGGAAGCTTGGGAACAGGGAGGAGAAGGCTGAGAAGTTAGTAAAACCAAACCAAACCAAAAAGGAATAGGTTTTGGTGAGCAATGTGGGTGAGTGATGACCAGGTAACTGTCAGGTTGGTGTCTTTGTTACTGGGTGTCCTGCAGAGAGGAGTGAGAAGGCGGCAGGGGCGTTTGGGAGGGAACTGACAAGTGAAATGAGAGATTCTCTCTGTCAGTGAGAGAGCTAAAGGAGGGCTGCAGATTGAACAGAGATGCAAGGACAAAGCAGTCATCAGTGTGGGAAGTGGTGCTTCTGGCATGATCATATACAGAGAAGCCCCAGGGAAAGCTGACAGAGAAGCAAGGAGGCTGGGGGTGACAGCGGTATGGAGAGAAAAGATGGAGATGTTTATTTGAGGGAAGTGTTTAAAAGCAGCAAGACTGGTAGAGGAGAAACCTCTTTCTGTGTGTCAGTGATCCAGTCCAGGACAGAGGGAAGAAGGAGAGTCCTGGAGGGGACATCTGCAGAGGCAGTGCTGGGCAATGAGGGGAGCACTATGAGCTGGAGACCGAAGTGCGGGCGGTCTGCAGGGCTGGGGTGTATCTGAGAGGCAGTGACGAAGTCCCAGTTTACCTTCCCTGTCCTGTGGGTAAGTTATCGGAATGAAAGGTCCCTCTTGACCAGAGGAAGAAAAATTGATCCCATGATCACATTCCTGGAACAAATACAGTGTTGCTTGGTTCTGTTTGAGCTGGGAAGGCCCCTAATGACTGTATTGACTCCATAGGTCCAAGACTAGAGAGCTGTTAGATCATTTAATATGATTCACTGTGTAACAATTTCAGTGACTTACTCCTTGTAACAAGCCCACGTTTCACTATGCATGTTTTTCAGAGCTGTCTGTTCACCAGTTCTATCTACAAATTTTACTTTTTCTTTCTGAAACACAGCCAACACTGGTGTTACATGTATTAAATTATAAACTGAACAGCTCTAACGCTGAGAATGCTGTTCTTGCTATTTAGCTACCATTTGGCATTCAACAGTTGGGACTCTTGAGGGCTTCTGCAGCTCTGCTTTGAACATGAGACTATTGGAAAAACAGAGCTGCCACCGCTAAAAATGCAGTAGCAGTTGGGCTTCTGCATAGGAGATGGCACATGTCTGCTTTCCTTACTTTCATGTCCTCTAAATCATTTTGTTCCATGGCAATTTTGCCTACTTCAGTTCATTTGACCATGGGCGTAAAGGTTGCAAAAAATATTTGTAAGAAGATTAAGGCTTTGACTGTTTTCTAGAATATAGGGAGCTGAAAATAAACTTGAAAGTTTAATTAAAGGATTTAGAAAGTTTTCCCAGGAATCCGAGTTGCAGAATGATACAGCTGACATAACAGGATTTATTCTCTTCACTGCACTGTACAGTAGACAGCTACTATCATTAAATTTCTTCTGTTTTCATCTTCCTCTATGTTTTTTCTTGCTGAATAGTTTTTTCAATTCGTTACTGCACCAGAAATCCCCCTGTGCTCAATATGAGAATCATCAGCATATTTATCATCTATACTCATCCCTGCCTTATAAATGGCCACTCATTCATGTGCCCAGTGGTCCTGAGCCTCTATTTAGAGATGTCGTTTAATTTCTTAGTTTCTAGGTATGCTTAGTTAAACACAGCTGGTGAGTGTATTTCGAAACTGATGGGAAATAATCCTTTGAAACAGTCATAGTTAATTGTGTTTGTGTGTAATTTTAACTTTTTTCAGACCGTGAATGGAAATGAAGTTTTATTTGCCTGAAGTAGTCTCATTTCTGTCTCTTAAAAAACTTTGCTACTTAGATCACCTTTTCAAATTACATGTTAAGTCTGTGAATGAGAGAACCTGAAGTCCTTGCTAGTAAGTCTCTATAGAAACTGTTTTTCATTAAAATTGTAAAAGATGTCTACTCTCACTGAGGTATTTTTTCATGTCTGGTTTCCTTCCTCACTTTGTTTCACAATCCTCCAGAGGCATAAAGGTTCATAAAACATAAAATTAATAACAAAACACTGCCTCAATAGTGTAAATTTAGCATTCAGCCTTTTCTCACTCAGGATGTTGCTACAGTTGGGGAAAAATGGCACTTGTGTGTTTCACCCCTTCCCATCCTCTTCAGACATCCACCGGCCGCCGTGTGTAGCACTGCATGTGCTGGTGCTCCCTCTCCTGCGCTGGGGGAATGACAAAGTAGAAATGTGCAGAAAGAAGCATCACAAGCTTAAGATGTCACGTGCTTGGGCTCTCTCATTTCCATTTTCTCTGCCATTTTTCCTAACCCCCTCATTTTTATTTTTTATCAGCTGTATTCTCTCTGTACCTTGATCCTCCTTTTTTTTGTTGTTGTTGTGTCTCCTAATCCCTCTTCTCCCTGAGTCCTGCCATCTGTTTCTCACCCTCCATCCCCTGTGAGAGCAGAGGGGTTTCCTGGCTCTGGCACAGGGAGGCTCCCAGGATGCACAGGTGGTGCTCAGGCTTTCCCTCCCTTTATTTTCCAGAAAACCCGCTGTCCCTCTCTCACGGTTGGGAGCAGATGGTCTTTCTGCAAATCCCTCAGGTGGCTGGCTCCCTCGCAGGCACAAACACGCGGCCCGAGAGCAGCTGCCTTGGAATTTTCAAAAAGGTGTAAAAGAAAAGAGGGGTTTTTTGAATTAACACCTCTCTGTTTAAGCGCTGCCCATTCATTTCAGCTTGTAGGTCCTTGTCTTCCAGGAGCTGCCCCAGACCTAAGTGTTTGCATCCTAGGTTGTGGGAGGACACTGACTTGCTAAGGTCAGCTAAAAGGCCTGGGTGGACCCAGCAGACTTTCTTCCCAGCCGTCTAGGAAGGACTTGTGTCATCCCAATGAGCCAGCATAGGGAAGCCTGAACATTCCTGCTTATGCAGTTGCACAAGGAACTTTACTACCTTATTAAATTAGCACAAATCAAGCCTTTTGAAAAACATGGCAGAGTCATTCACTGTTCAGGAGGCATGACTGAATTGGGGATAAAGATGGCTTGGTTATGCTCAACATGCATTACAGGATAAAAGCACTGTCCTGAGTGCGCTGTGTAATACTGCTACATGTGCTTCTGATTCACTTAGTAACCTTAAGCACTCCACTTAAGTGTGTGGTGTCTCACCTCTCCTGTGGGTGAGATGAAAGTGGAGAGGGGTAATTAATCCCTTCCTGGCTCATTCCGAGGTTTAATAGAAAACTCTTTCTAAAGCACTTGGTAGTAGAGAGGGTTTTTTCATACTCATACCCTATTTCTTCTAAATGTCTCGTATAAATAATGTTATTCTACGCATGTCCTGTAAATAATGTTATTCTACAAAGCTTTAAAATGTTACTCAAACCTATCTTGAGTATGAGTGATCTCAGAGTGCCTTAATGCCAACAATCTCTACCCCATGGGAAACAACTTCTGAATGAAAGCCCAAGGAGTTGAACTCTTTAAAAGTCACACAAGATCTTCTGAAACACTTGTATGGCTGGCAGAGTAGATTTGCTAAGTAGGCTTTTCAACCTTTAAGTGTTTCTAGTGGGTAGTACAATCCCATTTTCATTACATGTGCATAGCATGTCTACAAGCATAAAATAATTTATTTTAAAAGAAATATTGGAGAAATCCTGACAGCTAAGTTTTCTGTGAAAGCTGCCAGTGGAGAGAGCAGACTGCCAGTTGTTACCTTTAAAACAGTAGCAAACTAATAATCTTATGACTACCTCAAGTCTTATAATTTCTCACTCCTTTCTCTAAACTCTGGCTTGGCCTTCCCTGTCAAAGGGCCTTGCTGTGTCTGCCTTGGATTCTGTTCCTGATGGGAGGGCCCAAGTGGGGACAAGGTCTCAGAATGGCATTTCCAGGCAAGGCCAGTCCCTGGTGGGAGAACTTCACCCAAGGGCACTGAGTGAGCTGGTGGAAGTGCTCACCAAGCCACTTCACATAATTTATCAGCAGTCCTGGCTCACTGGAGAGGTCCCAGCTGACTGGAGGTAAGCAAATGTGACACCTGTCTGCAAGAAGGGCCTGAAGGAGGATCTGACCTCGGTGCAGGGGAGGGTTATGGAGGAGATCATTTTGAGGGCCATCACTCAGCATGTGCAGGGCAACCAGGTGATCAGGCCTAGTCGCACGGATTTGTGGCTGCTTGAACAACCTGATCTCCTTCTATGACAAGGTGACTCACTTAGCAGATGAGGGAAAGGCTGCGGATGTTTTCTACCTAGACTTTAGTAAAGCTTTGGATACCGTTTCCCACATTGGATGGCAATATGCTTCTCTGGGTCACAAACTGGCTGGAGGGCTGGGCCTAGAGAGTGGTGGTGAATGGAGTTAAATCCAGTTGGAGGCCAGTCATAAGTAGTGTTCCCCAGGGCTCGGTATTGGGGCCTGTTCTTTTTATTATCTCAGTCAACAATCTGGATGAGGGGATCGAGTGCACCCTTGGTAACTTTGCAGATGGCACCAAGTTGGGCAGGAGTGTTGATTTGCTTGAGAGTAGAAAGGCTCTACAGAGGGATCTGGACAGGCTGGATCAATGGGCCAAGGCCAATTGTATGAGGTTCAACAAGGCCAAGTGCTGGGTCCTGCACTTGGGTCACAACAACCCTGTGCAGCGCTACAGTCTTGGGGAAGAGTGGATGGAAAGCTGCCTGGCAGAAAAGGACCTGGGGGTCTTGGTTGACAGCTGGCTGAATATGAGCCAGCAGTGTGCCCAGTTGGTCAAGAAGGCCAAGAGCTTCCTGGCTTTTATCAGAAACAATGTGGCCAGCAGCACTGGGGAAGTGATCGTCCCCCTGTGCTCGGCACTGGTGAGGCCCCACCTCGAGTACTGTGTTCAGTAAAGAAAGACATTGGGATGCTGGAGCATGTCCAAAGAGCATCAGTGAAGCTGGTTGAGGGGTCTAGAGCACAAGTCTTATGAGGAAGGTCTGAGGGGAGACCGTATCACTCTCTACAGCTACCTGAAAGGAGGTTGTAGCAAGGTGGGGATTGGTCTCCTCTCCCAAGTAACAAGTGGTAGGTCAAGAGAAAAGGCCTTGTGTTGCACCAGGGGAGGTTTAGGATGGATATTAGGAAAAACTTCTTCACTGAAAGGGTTGTCAAGCATTCAAACAGGCTGCCCAGGGAAGTGGTGGAGTCACCAACCCTGGAGGTATTTAAAAAATGTATAGATGAGGTGCTTGGAGACATGGTTTAGTGGTGGGCTTGGCAGTGCTAGGTTAATGGTTGGACTTGATGATCTCGAAGGTCTCTTCCAGCCTAAATGGTTCTATGATTCTAAAATCACGAAATCAGAAAACAAGTTGTTTCCTAAGCTGGCTGCACGTGGCCATGCTGGCTTGCATGGTTCTCAGAATGGAATTAACCCCCACAGTAATTTAGGTCAGTGAGCCTTGGTGCATCTGCAGGGCTGTGGCAGCTTAATTGATGAGTCAGTTTAATTCCAGTTCCCCAGCCCTGGGTCCTGCACATGCCTCTAAGTTGCTGCCAGCGCAGCCTTACAAGGGCCTGGTGTTGGTGGAGGACTACAGTTGCACTCAGAAATTTTTTTCTGTCTATTTAGTGACAGGAAGAATTGAACACCCAAGAAAAGCAGGGTATAAAACGAAAGCGTTAATCCCACAGTTACACACTCTGTGTCAGGAAGCATGCAGATGTACAGGGATGAGAGGAACTGTGTGTGGCCTGTTTCTCTCTCCTTCTCTTCCCCCAGTGTGGATGAGGACAGGCTTTTCCTGAACCTAACTCCCTAATGATTTTTTATTTCCTCATTGAAGCTCTTCGCCTTCCATCTCCCTTTATCTATCTTTGATATATGTCATTTTTTTCACCACCCAACAATCCCCACGTAATTTTGTTGAAACAAGACCTGGAGCTGGCTCCAAGCCACACGGGTTCCCCTTGTGCAGCTTTCTCTCTCCTAACCTTCGGAGGCGGCCGGTGGGGCTGTTGGTCGCGGCAGAATTCCCAGCAGTAACAACCTGCCGGTGCCTCCTCCCCTCCCTGTGCATATGGGGAGCTGCACAGTCTCCCTTCTACATCACTCGGTTTTTATCCCTCTTAGCACATGGGGTTTGCGCTTCAAAGTGTGAGCAGGCTTTGATGCAGAACAGAGGCAGAATTTATTTGCTAAAAAATCTCTCGGAGACAATTTATATGCAGAGAACGGCATTCAGCTTTGTGAAGTCTGAGTGGCAACTGCTTTACAGACAGAGAATGTAGGACAGGCTCTTTCTTTGAGAGTAGCCCTCCTTTCCTTATGCCCAGGGTGTTTTTGTTTGGTTTTGTTGGGGTTTTTTTTGGGGGGGGGGGGAAGAGGCGGTAGTGTTTTGGTTGGGATTTTTTGCACCTTTGTTAAACAAGACAAAGTGACAAGCATTGGGCATGTGTGTTGAACTATTTTAAGGGTGTCTCTCCTGCCCTCCACATTGGTCAGAAAAGCCTCAGACAATGTAGGTGATGATAGCACATCGAGGAAAAAATGTCTTGCTGGATTTGGGATTTTAAACTAATCTGTAAGAAATGTGTTGTTACATTGAAAGTATGGTAACATTATAATGGGCACATATATATTATTCAGGCACTTGTTCAAAGGTCCTATTTCTCTTTTCATGCAGATATTTTGGAAAAGATCACTTGCAAGTATTTAACTTGTTGTACATATGTACTGATTCCCTTTTTTCCTCTCTAGGTAAAAGTATGGATGAAATTAAGAAGCTGCTGTTGTTGGTTCTGGGATGTGCTGTACAGGTGAACGTTAATTAGAGGCTTGAAAAATAAGATTTATTTATTTTTTTAATCTGTTACTTTTTTTCTGGACTGAGAAAACCCACCGAAAGATCAGTGCTGTATGAACAAATCTCCAGCTCAAGGCAGCTTGGGAGCTGAAATTGTGAGGAGGCATAATAGGTGAATGGAAGAAATGCAGGGGAAAGGAAGCACAGTTTGTGATAGCGGTAGCCTCAATTTGTTGGCAATGCTTAATCAGCCACAGGATATGTTCTCTTGCAACTAGGTAGTCCACTTTGATAACAAAGTGGGAAGCGATAAGCTTTGAACAGTGTTCTTGGTATTAAGATTTTTGTTGGTTTATTTTCTTACTATTTTAAAATATGGAGTGTAATGCCAAACAAATAGATAAGCTAACAGTCTAAATATTTGTTTAATGAATTCTGAATTTATTTGCATAATCTTGTGATTGAACATTACATGTAGAAAATCCGAAATGAATAGATACTTTGTATATTCATGTGGGGATTTTTGTGTGGCACTAGAATAGACAGGCAATGTATATGGGAAACTCCCCAGAAATGCACGACAGTTACCAGATAAAGAAATCAGTGTTCTGCTCACCAAACCTCCCTGGCGATAAACAATAGACACGTTGGAGGCTAGCCTTCGCTTATAATTGATCATTTGTAGGTCTGCCTAGTGTTTTTGTCTTGCCTTAGGACACTTACCCAGCTCAGCTATGTCAAGTCAATTATGTCAGGGTGAAGCTGTCTACATATGGCTGCTCTGAACTATCTCAGCCTTGCATTGCGGCACAAAGAATAAAGGTCTGATTTGGCAAGCTGCTGTGCATCCTCAGTCCCCATTTACAGGTCTGAGGTTCTTCCCAGTGAAAGAAATGGTTGAGACTCAGAACCAGGCCCCAAAAGGACACTAGAAATGAGTTTAAAAAAGCTTTAAGTAATGCTTAACTTCTCCACAATGCAGAGTTGTTACAAGAAGGCAATAATGTTGCTAGTGTACAATCAGAGATATACAGATAGCAGATGTCTGCCTCTTTTAAAGCCTTAAGTAAAAGATTTACTAAAATCTGTTTGTCTGAAATGTCACTCATTTTTATTCAGAATGTTTCCCAATCCCATTTTTAATCTAAAGCACATGTTGGTTTAGTCCAACAAGCAACATTATGCATTGTTGTGAATAGTATCTAAAGTGATGCATCTCTTTTCATTGCCAAAACCAAGCAAAATGCAAACAGCAAAGCAGACAGGTTAAACGATGCAATGTAAATGTAGGTTTGCGTTTGTGCAGCTCCATTAATGAAGTTGTGATGATTTCCTCTGGCTGTTGCCCCACCTCTTGATCTCATTGCATGGTGAACTTGGTTTTTAAAGTGCAAAACCACCTATTTAGCAGTCTTAATTGTACTGACTGTAAAAAGTTTAAATAATTTAGTGCATAATTCATTTCATACTCCATATGGAGCAATGAAGTGTTATACCTTCTAGTGTGACAAAATGAAGATCTTCAATGTTTTGTCATTAGCAATGTGGGGATTTTTTTTATTATTTACATGAAAAATGGTGCAGTAAATCTTAGGGTATATAGCACTGTTTCAGGATGTGTTTTCTTTTAACAGTGTGAAAGAAAAGAAGAGTTTATTGAAAGAATAAAACAACTGGATATTGAAACTCAAGCTGCCATTGTGTCACACATTCAAGAGGTGAGACTCTCAATATTGTCTATTCTGACTTTTTATCTCTCCCTTCCTTAACAGGGTTTGTTTTTTTTTTTGTTATGAAATCTTAATGCTTGGAATTTCATAATGGATTCTTGAACTTTACAAAAAACAAAATTGAATATATTACTGCTATCACATTATAAGATGAAAATGATAGATGCTGGGAACATTACTTGGCTCAGTGGTCTTCTAAAGAAATCCAGTGGTAAATGCCTTGCTTGCCAGTTATAGGCTCTGTAGAAGGAATAGTTGTAAGGATAAACATGTAGTATTTCCAAAAAGCATGTATGGCTTAGGAGCCGCAGTGCCCCTTGCAGCAATGGTGCAGGTACTTAGTCCCCAAGTAGGTGAGACATGGGTTCCCCAGCAGCTTGCCTCTGAGCTAAGATGGTCTTGAGAAGTGTACTCTGCGGCTGAAATTGGACATAAACTCTCTTCCTAAAGACAAGTTTGATCCAACAACAAGTCCAACAACAAGTATTCTTGGACTTCTAAGGTTTCTGTAGAAGGAAGGCATACAGGTAGGCATTAGGAGCCAGCTTGCTTTGGAGACCCAAAGGAAAGCCATGTGGAAATGGCCCCTGCTGGCAGTTCCCCGTGCTAGGAGCGGGCACTGGCTGTGGCCGGGTGTCAGTGCTGCAGGTGTAGGAAGCCCAGTTCACTCAGATTTGAGGAACAAATAGTGAAAGTCTAAGACAGGACCTTTTTTCTTAACACTTAAAAAAAATAGTTCTGCTTTAAAAAAAAAATAAAATTGTGATGAACTAAGCACATGATAATGGGAAAAGCAGGAACAGTCTTTAACTGGCCTTGAGAGACTCGCCTGACATTTCTGCTAAATGATTCAGAGGAAATCAGTTTGGGTAAGACAGCAGTTGAAAGGTACACTGCTAGCAGCATCCAGAGGCATTTCTGTTCAAGGTAGGTCCTCCCAGCTGTATCAGCTGCAAATCGCAAATTCATCGAATGGTTTGAATTGGAAGGGACCTTAAAGATCATCTAGTTCCAACATCCCTGCGATGGGCAGGGACACCTCCCACTAGACCAGGTTGCTCAAAGCCCCATCCAGCCTCGAACACTTCCAAGGATGGGGCATCCACAACTTCTCTGGGCAAGCTGTGCCAGTGTCTCACCACCCTCACAGTAAAGAATTTCTTCCTAATATCTAATCTAAATCTATCCTCTTTCAGTTTAAAACCGTTACCCTTCATCCTATCACTACAATCCCTGATAAAGAGTCCCTCCCCGTCTTTCCTGTAGGCCCCTGTTAGGTACTGGAAGGCTGCAATAAGGTCTCCCTGGAGCCTTCTCTTCTCCAGGCTGAACAACCCCAGCTCTCTCAAACTGTCCTCATAGGAGAGGTGCTCCAGCCCTCTGATCATCTTCATGGCCCTCCTCTGGACCCACTCCAACAGGTCCATGTCCTTCTTGTGCTGAGGAACTCAAAGCCGGACACAGTACTTCAGGTGGGGTCTCATCAGAACAGAGTAGAGGGGTAGAATCATCTCCCTCTACCTGCTGGCCGCACTCCTTTTGATGCAGCCCAGGTTCCAGTTGGCTTTCTGGGCTGTGAGCACACATGGCTGGCTCAAATTCATTGAAAGCAGGGCTTCTTCTCAGTGAGACACCAGCCTTAACTGTGCAGTGTCAAGGGAGTATTTGAGTTCCTCAAATCCCTGTGGTGACCACCTCAGTGCTTGCAGTAAGAGAGCTGCATTCTTCTAATATGCAAGTACCCATGCTGTTGATCATAATACGCATCTGATCACTTTTAAAAATCAACCTTAATAATTACAAAAAAAATCTAAATACCAGAAATTGCTGGGTAGTGTTACAGGTAAGGTAGTTGTGTTTGTTATTTACAGCCTGGTTTTGGTGAAACGTGGTATGTTTTTTAATTGATCAGTAGAAGAACTTGGGAGGTGCAGCATATACAGCAAACAAATTTACAAATCAACCAGTGGAAAGATATTTTTTTTGTTCCTGTTCCTAGGTGACTCACAATCAGGAGAATGTCTTCGACTTGCAGTGGCTGGAGCTCCCAGATATGGCCCCAGAAGAACTAGAGTCTCTCTCCAGGAATATGGTTTTCCATCTCAAGAGGCTCATTGATGAGAGAGATGAATGCACAGAAGTATGATGACTTATCTCTCCCATATAGTGCTCATGTGAAGCAGCAGATGCAGGCTCCATTCCTTCTCTTGTGTCTTGTTTGTGCACTGGGTTTCTATTTCTTCTGCACCTTTCTGCTACACCTCTGAAAACTGGTAGAAAGATTTTTGACTTTTCCATTGATTCTTGTGTAAACACTAAGGCGTGGTGAAATGATTGGTAAAGAGGGGCGGAGTGGTCTCTCCATGAAGTAAGGAGACCAAAATATTTGAATTTGTGGGTTTGTCTTTAGATTTTTGCCTCTGTGTGTCTGCTCAGTCATTCGTCTCTGAGTGACTGCTTGCCTTTCTCTCCATTGGTGTCTACCATCATGGGTTCCAGTGTCTTCTCTAGTTTTTTTTTCCCTGTGTGAAGACGGCCCTATCTGTTGCTGACTCGTCAGTTCCTTTCCCTTCAGATCTCTGGAGGAGGCTTCTCCCCTTCTTTAACCTGTTAATTTTATGTCATGCTTTGATTGTTGTCTTAGTTAAAACTGCTAGTTGTTACAGGTTTTTATGAATTTTCCAAGCGAAAAAGACTGCTTATTTTTAGCAGGGGAAAGTTTTGGTGGTCTGAGCGTAGAAGAGATTCCTTTCTTCTGTGTAACCTTCCCTCCTGGCTATCACTTGAATTCTGTATAATGCCAGGCTAATAGTTTTCTATGTTTATAAATAACTTTAAGGTACTTGAGAAACAATGTATAATTATACTGTTTATCTCTTGACACTTCATAGTTCTCTGTATTTCCAGGTCATTGTAGATCTCACTCAAGAGAGAGATTATCTTCAGTCTCAGCAACCACCAAGTCCTCTGAAAGCACCGAGTCCAGATTCTTCACCAAACCCAGCCAACCCTCTTTCTAATGAAGACAAGCAGCACCTTGCAGTTGAGCTGGCAGACACAAAGGCTAAACTGAGAAGAATCCGGCAGGAACTGTAAGTCACCAGTGATTTGTGCTTCTAGAGAGACTTGTATATTAAGTCTTGTGCATCCTGAAAATGCAGGTGCTTGTCAGCTTCTGTACACTGGGCTCCATGGGAGCTCTTGGAATCACATCTTTCAAATTTTTTATTCATAGCAGTAGGAAGCTACTGGGTGTTCCATCTTTCTTCTTTCTTAACTAGTCTTTAAACACAGTGATGGCTGCTTCCATTTTTATTTTTGTGTCTCGTCTCTCTTCCACTTTTCAAAATGCTAACTTCTAGCTGCACTTTTTAATTATTAGTGGGAAGTCTAGATGCCAGTGAAGCTAGCTATGACAGCAGTAGCACCAATGAGATTTAAACAGAGGTACTTAGTATAAAAATAGTTGCAAACTCGGGTCCATGATACGTGTAGGGTATCATGAGAAAAAAACACACCTTGCTTTTATGAAGCTGTCATGACAAAGAGGCTCTATGTTCAGAATATCCTTTCCAGATTCCCAGCAGGGTCCATATAATCAATGTTGTTTCAGGGAAAAAAATAAATTCTTACTAAGGTTTTTCTAATCTTTTTCAGGGAAGAGAAGTCTGAGCAGCTTGTAGATTGTAAACATGAAGTTGAGCAGCTCACCCTAGAGCTGCAAAAAATAAAACAAGAGGTAAGATGGGCTTGTTTTATTGTGACAGTCTTCCCTATTTAAAAAAGCCTCCTTCAGTGTGAGGCTAAAAATACTACTGCTATGCCTATTTTTTAGTGAAGAGATCAAGTTACTCTGGCAAGCTGTTTTTTGATTATGGCTATGGCATAGCAATGCTGTGCTTTCCACTTAAACTGGTGAGAGCAGTTTCATCTTCTCTTCAGCTTGCAAATAGCCTAGTAATGCCTGAAGCTTATGCAGCATCAGGCATTAGAAATGGCAGAGTCCCAACAGGCTGAAGAACCTCTCTGTCTTGTAGGGAATTTACTCTCTAGTGGGAGAATTCTCTTACTCCTGAACCTGGGGAATGCTATTTGCCTGTGCTTAAAATAAGCATGTAAATAAATAAAAATGAAGTTTAAAGAACATGCTTGTCCTGGCTTGAGCGACACAGAGCTAACTTTTCTTCTAATGCTGGGAAAAAACGCACTTTTAGAAGGCTCTGGTGTCTGAATTAATGAAAATATTTACTTTATAGCCAGCTATGGCATGTGGGATTCAAGATCTTAGTGTTTTTGAGCTTTGCCAGGTGCAGGGACGAGGAGGAGCAAGGCCTGGGAATTTGACCCAGGCTGGCCAACAGCATTATTTCCTACTGTGAACGTCACATTCAATATAAATTAGAAGTTTGCTGAGGGGTTCTCTCTCCCTTGGTGGTGGTGGTCCAGAGAACTCCTTGCCCCGGTGCTGGACCCCTGAGGCCTTCTCTTCCTCCTGAAGCTGTAGCGCTCGCAGTGTCTGACATTTGCTTTCCCCTGCTGGGAGTGCACAGCTTCCTGCTGATAGAATTGGCTGAGTATAATTCTTGTATATCTTATGTCAGTATTGGGATTAATATTGGTTCTTCAGTATTATTGTTAATTATTTAGTCTTATCCTATTAAATCTATTTATATTTCAACCCTCATGTTTCTTTGTGTTCCCCGATTCCCCTTTCCAGGCAGGGAGGGGTCATCAGGTGATAGAATAATTGTCTAAATGACAATAAATTGTTTTGGGTTTTCTCAAACCATAAAAATGCGCTAAAGTACTAAGATTTTTTCTCCCTGCTTATTCCTTCTCACAGAATATCCACCTGGCCTCAGATGCTCGCTCTGCCCGAGCATACAGAGATGAGCTCGACTCTCTGAGAGAGAAGGCAAACCGCGTGGAGAGACTTGAGATGGAACTTGTTCGGTGCAAAGAGAAGCTTCATGATGTGGATTTTTACAAAGCTCGCATGGAGGCAAGTGAAAATTGGGATAAAGATTTGCCGAGTAGTCCTTAACGTTTGGCTTTTGTTGTGCTACCGGTTCATGTGCCATTTGTCATTGCGCTGACTGTAGCAAAACATCAGAACAAGTGGAAATTTTGTAACACAGGTCACAGTTACTGACTTAGCAACCTTAAAACTTCTTTTAGTGGCAGGAAGGACTTGGTGCACACAAAAAATAAATATCCATTAGTTTTAATAAACTCTTCTCAGTTCAGCATTATGTGGCTAGACAGGACAGACCTTTTCTGGATGCTTCTTCTAGAGAATCCAGACCTTTAGTCTAGCCTTGAAAATTTAGTCTTGGGTAAAATGCCTGTGTTAGTCGTTCTTTCGACAAACGTTTTAAATGTCACGTATGTATTAGCTAAATGAATGTCTGGGTGTTTTTCCTTAGGGTTTTATACCAGATGCAACTGTTGTTAAAATGGCTGGGCATTTTTAAGCATGACCTCGGATGACAAATTCTAGCCACCCCTTTTTGCAACTGTTGCTTGTAGTAGAAAGGAGAGAAAATTTGGATCTTCCCTATGTCAATGAGAAATGTATAGCTTTGTTCCAGTTGTCATGCCAGTTACTTAGCTTAGTCACCTGCAGCTGTGCCCATCCTCTAATTATTAATTTACTTAGGTTGGAAAGGGCCTTGGGGACCATCTAGACAAACTCATTGTTCACAGCATGGTTGACCGTAAATTTAGGTCAGACAGCTCTTATTTTCTGTCTTTGCAGCGCATTGAGCCGTTGTCACCTAAACTGTCAGAAATCCACATACGTAACACTTCAGCCAAGGTCAAATGAATATCCAGACTTGCTGAACACATGGAGGTTCAGTAACTGAGAACCTCACTATAATTAGGTAAATCCCAGGTCTGAGATAGAAGAGTGATGTTGAAGCTCGCATTTGCCACGCCTCTGGCTGAGAACACAGACCTTATTTCTGCTCTATAAACTCTACTTTGTGGGTGATTTTTTTTCCCCTCTCTAACCTAAGGGGGCAGCTAGCTGCTGCTTCTTATGAATAGGTTCGCTAAAGTGGATGGTTATTTAATGTAGTAATAGACTATGAAAGTCTGTCTTCCCTCTCAGTAATTGTCTTTCCTCTCAGTAAACACTAGGAAGTTTGAAGCTCTGGCTCTCTCTGTTTTCCTCTCTCAAGCTGGCAAATCAGCCGTGCGTTAACCTGGCATGCTAGCTATCAGCGTGGCATCCTGACATTTCCCTTTTGGCTGTGCACTGGAGTTGCTTAGTTTCTACTTGCTGCTCAGCTAATTTAGGCGGAGCTAGGAGAGGAGTTTTTTAGTTTTGTCTTCATCTGAGATCAAGGGAGTTGCTGTTTCTGTTCTTGAGTTCTCAGTCTCCTTGCTTGTCCTAGAGCCAGCAGTTTGCCGCTCTGCTGTCTGCATGCTAATCTTGTTTAACACATCCATCAGTAAAGAGCCCCCCACTTCAGTTTCAAATTTGTTCCAAGTTTTCTCACTCCCTCTTCCACTCTGTCAGTTTTTGGTGAAAGCATTGAACGTCAGAGATGAGTGCTGGCTCTCCAAGGATACCTCCCTGAAATGCAGTAATGGGACAAAGAATATTTCCCATCAATATGATTTCTAATTCCAGGCCAACAACAAAAGTTGTTGCTGCTGTAGGGGCTGAGCTCTTCTAATATGCGGCAGGATTGCACAGCTGTCTGCAGGCTGGTCTGTGGTCTAGGATACCCAGAGAGTTTCACATTCTCACCACTCCCTCTCCCATCATTGATCAAGTCTTGGCACAGCCATGGGCTGCCAGTATTGAGAAGTGGCAGCATCGGGCAAACTCCACTGGTTTCATGCTGATACATTCAGAGGATTCCACAGGGCACTATTCTGTCTTTTTTTTTATGGTCATGGAGTAGCACAAAGGCTGTGAACAATAGCCAGTATCCAATTTTCCATGATCTCTCCATTTTCTGTCTTACCTGCCTCAAGTTCTCCACCCCTCCAAAAGAAGGATTAATTGCTGGAGTCAGTGTCTGCTCAGATTCCTCCCACTCCCTCAAAAACTGTTTGGCTTACAATTCCAAGTTGTAAGCTTTGTGCAGGGATGTAATGTAGTAGAGGTTTTTACCACTAGACAGTAGAGTGCAGATTCATCTCATGGCATTTACTGGTTGTGGCTGGCTTCCTACGCTCTAAGTCTTAAGACCTGAACAAATCCTACAGAGGCCCAGCAATGAAAACGTAGGTGCGTAAAGTACAGCATAAGCCACTTTTCTATGGTAATGTGATACCTTAAGGCTTATAGGGTGTTGACAGTTGTTAATAAGCAGTGCCAAATTGGCAAGTAAGAAGAAAAAGTGGCTTTACCTTTGTGCTTCAATGCAGAAAGCTATTAAATGAGCACTTAAAAATCTCTTCCTTCTTGTAGTTCACATACGCATTTGGTAGTTTGAGAAAAAGTATGGAATGTGCTCTGTGGATGATACTGGGACAAGCTTTAGGAATTGCAAGCCAGTTTACAAGTTTCTGAAAGTACATAATACAAATCAGCAGTGGTGGCAGGAAGAGATTTAAGGAGCTATTGCAGAAGGAGTGCAAAAGGAACAAGTCTTTCTCTGCGTGAACATAACACATTTAGGCATATGTGTTGTTTTCCTTCCCTGTATGTCTTGACAAAGTTGTTCAGAAATGGCATTTTAATTTGACCATCATTCAAGGAACATGGAGATAAATATGCTCTGGAGACCTTCCTGCTGGGGTGGCTTAATGAGGTCATAACTGTGAATGTGGAGGAGCAGGCTTAATGCTGGGCTTCCTCCAAGGAGGTGCTTCTCTCCAATGCAAAGCTTCCCTCCAGCATTCCTCTCCCTTGAACCTTGTGGTGCTCCAGGAGATCAGATTATTTTCTGAGGTCAGGGAGTCTGCCGGTCCCATTCTTCCTCCTTCTCACCGTGATCACGTTTCCTTGCGGGAGGAATTTCTGTGGATGTTAGAAAAAAAAAGCAAAAGCATCTCTTCTACATTTTCACACAGCTGTCCGAGGCAATGTTTGATTGTCACAAGATGTTAACTGTGTCATGGCTCGGTAGGGGCAGCTTCTGAACTGCCAGAAGGGAGGGGTTTGAACTCTGTTTAATAACTAGGTCTGGATGCATGTGCAAATTCTCTAGTTTCAGATTTAAAAAATCTGATTGCTACTTCAGTTTCTGAAAATGTTTTCCAGTAGCAACACACCCTGATTGTGCAACCACTTACCCTCAGAGTTAATTGTAACCATATGAGTACACAATGCACATTCTTAAAGCTATTTCAAGGCACAGTGATGCAGGATCAAACCACAATATGTGATTTATTTTAGAAATTCCAAAAGCAGAATTATGTATGATGCATATTAAACCATCACAATTTAAGTGATATAAAACAAAGTCTTTTTTAATCCCTTGCCTAATAAATTCAGTGTATTTAAAAAAAATAAATTCACAGCGAACTATTTCAGCTGTTGATTTAAAAATAAACTCTTAGTTACAAAATAATGTTGGTGGGTTTGTTAATTAAAGAAAGAATTAACATTAATTCCACTGGAAGTGCCACCACCCCATGACCACTACCTGCTGATTGTCTAACAAGTGCGATTTGTAGCCAGACACATATTTTAGCTCAACTATCCCAGTTATCCCAGCAACTTCTGGGAGATGTTAGCGCTGACGTGTTTTAGTTAGGACAGTTTTACCTTCCAGGCCTTGAGGGGTAACTCTACAAAGCTCCCATGGAGTAATTATTTAAATTATATGAACTTTTCAATATTAAGACAACCTCAGATTATGGCTACACCACTGAGCAATGTTGACCTCACCATTGCAGGCATTTCCACCAGGTTATTAATTTAAGATTTCATCAGAACTGCTTTGAACAGACATGTCCACCCCTTCTGGGCGGGTGTTCAATGGAAAGTGCTTGAGTCTTCCATATATTGCAGCTCCCAGTGATGTGTGGTTTGTACCAGAGCCTGGATACGTATACGTACTTGGCACGTAGCTTGACTCTTCATGAGACACTAAAATAACTAGTTCCTGCTTGATAGGCAGTTTTGGGGATAGTTCTGAGGCCATGTTTTTGAGGTCAGTCACCACCTTACTTCTTAGGGCTGTGGTCCAGATTGAATGTGATGACCTAGCAAAGTTGCTGTTTCATTGCAGATATTCTGGCAGCTTGACACCCATCACATTTTGTGTCATATACTTCCTCTGGTCTGTCATCTGTTTAGTGTCAGCCTTTTTAGTCTGAAATGACCCTGTTAGCTCAGACTTGGCCTAAAATGGTGATTCTATAAAATTAGTGATTCAGTGTTCTTATTATTCTACTTACTTGCATACTCAGACATTTTAATTGTGGTCGTTGAACCACTTCACAAGCACTAACATACTTGAGCTTTGAATGCTACTGTAGTAGGGAAATTTTTCCTCTCATATTTTGCAAGTTGGTAGCTGACCCACTGAGAGATGAAGGGCAATATGGTACTGCATGAGGTAGACTTTCTGTGTTATGCCACCTACAGTCAAGATGCAGCAAACAACTAAGATTGCTTCCTACATAAGGCTGTTAAATATGGCCCCCTGTATTATCAAAAGGCAAAGGGAATGGCTGTCATCAGACACTCTTAACTTGTGCTTTACAGCTACTTGTTTTCCTATTTTCCATTTTTCCATTTTTTTAAATAACTGAGCCACATAAGGCTTCATAAGGCTGATTGTACCCTCAAAAATGAGAAGGTTGTTTCTGATTAAGCAAGTGATTTGCTCATGCCTGGTGATCTTTTAGGAATCTACTTAGTTTGGATGTTTGTGGTCCGAGAGAGCAGACATGAACACTGATGTCAAGCAGAGACTTCATATTTTGAAGACAGTTGTCCAGGAATAAATTTGTCAAGCCATAAGCATTTCATCCTGCCTATGTGCACATTTTCTGGTTTTGCATATTTCATTGGAGTAAGGGAAGGGATGGGGAGAGAAGGGAAGAAAGCAGACAGATGAAGGGAACTTTCTTTAAAGAATCAAATAATCTGCTTCTTGACTTATTGTAACTCTCCTGAGCGAAAAAAAAATCCTTCCTGTATCCATTCAATCTTTTAAATGCTGATGTGTTCCTGCCATAGAAAATTCTGTCTCTGACTCAAGACTTATCTGAGGATCAACAAGAAAAGCTATCAGTGAGTTATTATAGCTTGAAATAAGGCATAATTTAATAAATGTGTTTAAAACATGACCAAGAATACACAGCCAGATTTTATACTTTGGACATTTCATGTTTCTGGAGATAAGATACTTGAATGCACAGAGCTTCATTTGTTGCTTTGCAAGGAACATTTGGAATGCAGTATAATGGTTTCTAATGCTGTGGCCATGGCAGAATAGTAAATTAAACTTCTACTCAATAAAAACTGATCCAAAATCTGTAATGGGTAAGCAACATGGCTTGTGCAGTTAATGCTGATGTGTTAAATGGGGGTGGGGTGTGTTAAGTGGTAAGTATAAAACATCTTTTGTTTAAGAGAATTAAAATTCTGTTCATGAGAGAGAGAGAAACTTTATTAAACAGACATTTACATGTAACTAGTGAAACAGAGGTATGGACGTAGTATGTATTGATGGATAGTGCTCCTAAACGTGTTTTGAATACACTGTAACATCCCTTGAAATTAAATAATCTATTTTGAAACTGTGGCCAACAGTGAGTTGGCGAAGGAAACGGTATAATAAACAGTGGAATCAGAATTGAACAGTTGCTTTTCTGTGTTTTGAGTCTCTTTGGTGCACCTCTTGATCTAGCCTCATATAAAGCAAAAGGAATTCCATTAAAAAAATCAGGAAAAAACAACACGAAATATTAGATTTACTTGCATTAATGACTCACAGATAATTAAACATAGTATCATCTCCCATTAAAATATTAGGTAGAAACTTTTTTTTATGAAACAGAGAAACGTGTCAAATTTTTTTCTTGTGTTTTGCAGTGTCAGTTTATGAAAGTCACCTGGTCTTTGAAAAGTCAGTTTATGTAAAGAGATTCACAGTTACTTTTTCTCCCTAGGAGTTAAGAGAGGACAACATCATATTAATTGAAACAAAGGCCATGCTAGAAGAACAGCTAACAATGGCAAGAGCTCGTGGTGATAAACTGCATGAATTAGAGAAGGAAAATTTGCAGTTGAAATCCAAACTTCATGATGTAGAGCTGGTATGCCCTCTTTTTCATTATGCTAATTTTTTGAACTTCTGATTTTATGTTAGGTCACAGATTCGTGTCACAGAAACCAGTGGAGACTGGCAAATAAATCAACAGTGCTTTTAAAGAAATCTTTAGTTTGAACTTTGCGTGCATGAATTCTTGAAATATTGTGATGTTAACCGTGTAAATATTATCAATGCTACTTTGTGTGAGACTGACAAGTTTAATTTTATGCAAGAAGGTTTATCACAAATATAAACTACGGGTTGCTTTCGTGCCTATTGATAACAGAGATGTTAAAATCTGTCAGTTAAGTAGAAATCTATTAGATAAAGGAATAGAAATCTACTGTAGTAAATGATCTTTCTTGTTGGAAACAAAACCTCCAGCCATTACAGTGACTTTAAGAATCCATTACTGCTGTAAAAGCCACAAAATTCCAAAATTTATTTCTGTGCAAATCAGAGACGTGGCTTATTGCTTCATAGGCAAGGAAACATAAGAAGTGGCAGATTATTGTCTACAAACAGAAAGCAACATTGTATTTTAAAATCCCACTAGGAATAATAAATACTCTTTGATCTCTTGTATTTTATTTAACAGTTCTCTTCTTATCCCACTGTGTTTTGAATTCTTGTGGTTAATCTGTATAGGGGTTTAACTCTGTAAGGTTTCTAACAGGGTCTGTTGGAAACAAAGGTGTTGAGGGTGCTGTGTGGAGTTATGTTTAATGACTGGTTCAGGGCATTATAAGGGCCATGTCATGCTCTAGCTTTTCCAAAGTGGCTGGTGATTTTGAGTGATGCTTTTCTATGTGACTTGATGAATGTTTGGGTAATGCTTTCTGAAGTTTTGGGACTCTCTGAGGCACCACTTCAGCTCCCACAAACGCAAATGGCCAAAATAGTCACAAGAAGCAACAGTAAATTCATTCTCCAGATCTTTTTTCTGGATATTTTAAAACCTAAATTATGAAGGAAATGTTACTTGCTGATCCATATGACTGGATCCAAACCTGACATGAGGAGTTGAAGACGCTCAATAGAATTCAAGATTCTATCTGCAGAGTCTCCAGTGTGTCAGAGCATGATGTTACATGTTTTTGAAGAGCTTAGCTCTGGAGACAGCTTGAATGCAGCCTGCCTTACTAGCCCTGGCTTGTGCTGGCCCTGTCATCACCCAGTACGTTCTCAGTCCAGTCACGCTCCCTCCAAGTGCATCACGGTCCCGAGCTGACTCTAAACAGGGCCAGTTGGGTGTCTGTGCGCTGCATCCTGTGTGGCACGTATGGCAGCCCACAGCAGACGTTTAATGCTGTACATGTATTTCAATATAAAAGCACACAGTGTTTAAGGAGTTTCTTCTACCCTGAAACATGTGTCATGCTTATAGCAGTTCAACTGACAGAACAAGCTTATGGACAAGCTGAATGCGCATTTTCGTTCGTGTGTGTCTTGCACAGGACCGAGACACAGACAAGAAGAGAATTGAAGAGCTGCTGGAGGAGAACATGGTCTTGGAGATTGCACAGAAGCAGAGCATGAACGAGTCTGCACACCTAGGCTGGGAACTAGAACAACTGTCTAAAAGCACAGATCTTGCAGACAGTGAGTACCAGCTGGGGTAGCTGTTCATGTGTTTGTGGTCTCTTTCAGAGTAGACAGGCTGGTTGGCTGAGGCACGAATAGAAGTTGAGCCCAAGCTTGGAGAACTTCCCTCATTCAGCCACTTGACTTTGAACTTAGTTTTTTGGAACTTTTAAAATATATTAATTCTAATTTCTTTCACTTCCTTTTGAAAGCATTAAAATATTTTCTATTTATTTTGTTCGTCACTGAGAAAGTGACTTATAAGTAAAATGATAAAAATTTAAAAAAAGCTTTGTAAATGACACAGCAGAATGTCACATCAAACACTGGATATGTCTAACTGAATGGCTGGGAGGAGTCTGTGATCTTTAGTGTTCTTTAGTACAATTAGTACAGACAATTAGCTGGTCTTTAAGTCCCAGGAAGTAGTGTATGCTGAAGTCATTTATTTTTACTAGATATTGAAAAATGTGTACAGTTAAAATAACTGGCTGATTTTTTTTTTTGAATGGTTGATTTGATTTCCGTAACTATCACAAACACAACTAATGCTTCCTTCACAAGTCAGGTTTTAGCATTGGTTTTTGTCTAACATTCATTCTGTCTATAATGCCAGCCTAAATAAGAATGCTAAATGGAACTTGGGAAATATAAGCTATTTTGTTCAGTTTAATGTGCAGCTCTTATTGTTTACTCACCTGATTCTGCTAAGACTTGCATGTTTGCCTTTGTGTACCAGGAACAGTTTAACTTGAAGACGAAGGGAAAAATTCGAGTAAGCAGATGTTCAGTTTTCAGTAAAGCTGTCTACAAGAATAGCTTTGTTTTGTAAAATAACTGAATGTGTTCTTGACACCAACTCTCAAATCTACTTGCATCTAGGATCTGAGTTCTCTATGCTAAGATTAATGGCTAATTATTTGTTACTTTTACTTAATAATTTTGCAAAACAGGTTTACCTTAGCCTGAGAAGTGAATGGCACTGTATTCCTCCTTATGTGTAATTGAGGATATTGCTTATTATATTAGTCAGCAGGGAAAAAACACGATTCTCTAAAACTTACAAATTTTGATGAAGGGATTTCAGGAAAATGTAGAACTATCTTAATTTTATGGCTTGTTTCAAATATTAAGTTTTTCCTCCTTCCTGATTTGGTCTTACTAGTGATGTAATAGAAGGAAGGATGCTGGGTTTATTTTGTTATCTCTTATTTAGTCATTTCTATCAAACATAACTTTCAAATTTTGCTCAACAGAGTGTTTTAAAAAAAAAAATGAAAAAAGATGAGATTCCTTCACAGCACTGATACTTAGCATTTCAGCAATGGAGCTCCAGAACTTCTCTGATTAACCAAAGAAAAAGAGAGTAAGAAGGACTGAGAAAGAACATCAGTAATCTTTTGTATTCAGTAGGAAAAAAAAAATAGTGAAGGAAATCTGATTAAAAAAAAACAACAAAAAACCCACAAAAAACCAAAACAACCCCCAAAACATTGAACTTTGAAACCTTTAAATTATTTCACAGCAGTGCTGTCCTACTTTTACAGTAATTCTTTTTAAGAAGTTCCATTTCAATGCACGTTGTTGTTCTGAATGCAGCTTGTTTGTACAAGTAGAGTCCGTCTGCAAAGCTCTTTTGGAAAACCTGTTCCTGGATTTCAAGTTGAGTCTGCAAGGGTGATAGATAACAGAAGATTTTACCTGCTAGTTTGGAATATTTTATTCAAAATAATTTAAAAAATAAGCATGGGAAAATGTCATTTAGATGGGCTTTGCTTCAGGACAGAACTCCACTGGAGGATTTAGTTAATATTTACTATTTGAATCTTCATTTGACCAAAACTCTCCAGGTGATGCTCCATAAAAGAGACAAATGGGATTTTACAATTCTCAGAAACTTGCCAATTCTAAAGTACTCAGTGTGCTGTATTGAATAGCGCTGATTATTTAGCAGGAGTGAGTAATTTTCTGAGACTTGAAGACAATGTTAAAGTCAATTTTCGTATGGAAGAGTTAGGAAAGTAACTAACTTTTGAGATGGTTATCTGTTCAGATACTTCCCCGTTTATTAAAGGTCTTAGTTGTTATCTGTGAAAATGGGTTCTGTTTTTAACAGTGTTTACTTAGCAGTCAAGCTGAAATGATAAGGATCTGACTGCAATTATCTTCATACAAGTGAATCTTAAGGACCTAGGAGGGGGAGATGTTTGTGAATTGGTTAGTGCCACTTTCTGATTCTCTTGTTTCAACAGCCAGAAAGTCCTTTGTGTTTGAGTTGAATGAATGTGCTTCAAGTCGCATTCTGAAGCTAGAGAAGGATAATCAGAGCTTGCAGAACACAATCCAAGAGCTGAGAGATGCCTCCTTGATCTCCAGAGAGAGCAACCTGAAGTTTGTGGAACTGGAAAAGGAAAATCAACAGCTTAGCAAAAAGGTAAGTTGCTCACAGGAACAAACGGGGGTCTTCAGTTCTTAAACGCAGTGCACACAGGGCTGTACAGCATTCCTGAATGATGAAGGGTTGCAGGGAATTCACACATGTTCCCCAGAAGACTGGGCATGGTTTTGGGCCCATCTATTTAATCGCGTTCTAACGTTGGTGTATTCTATTGCCTTCTATTTCACTGCATACTTACAGGCATTGTTGTAAGCAAAAATGACTGCTCCTGTTTAATAAAAGCTGTCTTTCAGTGCTCGTTTGCCCCTCTCTGGTTGTGCTGTTGATTGTGTCCCTTTTTGTGGTCATGGAAGATATGGCCATGTTGAACTATTTTGTTTGTTTGAAAGTTTTAGTATTGTTTCCACATAAGTCAAATCACACAGGTGAATTCAGGTTAGTATATTTTTAGGTTAAGTCTTTTGCTGCCCATAATCCTGGATCAGCTCTTTGTCTTGTCCTTTTGGCTATTAGAAGTTCTCTAGTGTCTCCCTCTCTGCAAAGATCTGGCTTCTTTTAATCTTTGTAACAAACAAGCAGGTCATCACTTTTACAATTTATTTTTATATATATGTGTGTTACACTCTATTATTAACTGCGATTACATTTAGCTCAAATGCCAGCTCAGTGCTTGTCCTTGTGAAACACAGTGCTGAGTTCATCTCCAGCCACTAGCTTTGTTTTTGTCGGGCAAATTACTAACTTGCATCTTGAACTCTGATTAATTGAGCTAAGTGCCAGTGGGGAAAGGGGATGCTTGCTAGTTTGAGCATAAAAATTTCCATGAGTGCTTTAAAGGACAAGGGGAGAAAGAATATGGGTATGAAATGCTGGTCGTGGATTACCAGATTGTAACTAGCAGAGTGCCAGTTTCTCTGCCAGGGAGAATGGGTATCCATCACCGGATCATTCCATCTTCTGGAGAGATTCTTTTGCCAAGGTGAGAGAGCAGTTCTGCTTCTTGGCTTTCTTCTGCGAACAAGGAAAACTGTAAAAATTTAGTTCACTGTAATCCTCCTTCCACACTCCCTTTTATGACCTGTTGTGTATGAGTAATTCACTCCAGCTCTAATTTACATGCTTAAAATTTGAGATCAAGGCATATAAAGCACTCAGCAGATACCTGTGGTGTACAGCATTTTAAGTCTCTTGAACAACTGTGGTCAACCTTTGGCTTTGCCCCAGGCAGACTCCTGTGGGCATCTCTCATTATGGCACTGTATTGGTGCCAACAGTTGTGATTCCAGAATTAGTCTGATGGTTTTGATGATGATGAATATGTTGACATGGTGGGGTCACCTACAGGTCTGATAGTTAAATAAGGCAAAAACTGGTGCTGCGGAATGCCTGCGTGGTGAAAGGGGAGGGACTATGTGTATCAGACCGACGAGGAAAAAAGTGGCAGGTAAAAATGCTAGTAGCATTAGTATTAATTAGCTAGTTGCAATAGTATTAAGAGCAACTGAAACGCATGAACTCTTCACCAGCGAAAGAGAGAATGTGGTGGGAGCTGTTGACTGAATACCACAGGCCAGTCAAGTTGTCGATGATCTTCACCTCCCATTCAGGGACATTTGGGAAAAACGTTAGTAAACAGTATTATATAGTCTGTGTGAGACATATAGTTGTCTCTCCGTGTACAGAGACCTGATATATGATACGTAAAATAATCTTGATTTGAGATGTTTGAATTTGTTGGTGTTTTTTAATGTCCTCTTTCTCTAACATGTTTTTGTATTTCTCTCACTCGTGTATCCCCGTAATTAGAGGGTATGGATGTCCACAGCGGGGTGTGCTGGGGGAAAGGGAGATAATAGGGGAAGTCTCTCTGATGCATTGCAGAGTGGTTACTATAGCAGGCAGAGGAGAGGGCAACAGTTCTTAAGGACTGTTAAAGACAAGCATGTATAAAGTCACAGAAGAGATAAAGTGTTTTTCTCAAATTTTGTGTGCCTGTGAGTTTTTTTGTAACTTTCCCAAGATACCCATAGTAAAATCCTGCCTCCCTAAAGTGATTTAACTGGAGTGAGATTTCATCTACTGTCTTGAGACTTTCAAAAATTGTTGTTCGAGTGTGCTTGGCTATCTACTGATCTAGTGCTTGCAAGGGTCATGTAGCCAGAACAGGATTATTCAGGTAGTACAAGGGGAGATGATACAAAGGAAGAGTCACATACATCTTTTTTTTCCCTTTCTGGCAAGATTTTCAGAAGCACTAATAATAGAAAACTCTCCTTTCAGGCACAGTCAAGTAGTAGCAGTCCAAGTACCTATCTGTTTTCTCTGTGTTGTTGAATTCTTGGACTGAAAGAAGCTGTAAACAGCAGTTTCTTACTTGCCTCCAGTTTTCTGGGAGGTGCTAATGAAGACCAGGTATTGCAGAGTTACTGAGTTTGTTCCAGCTTTCTCTGAACAGCTCCTTTGAGACCAACGAACCTTAAAATGGTTACATTTCTAACTGTTAAGCCCTTCTTATCTCCAATCTGGGCAGCCCCTGCTTGTTTAAACACTTCCTGTAATGAGGCACATGTTGACATAGGCAGAGCCCAGCCTCCAGCTATTTCCCACTTGCAAGAATTATGGTTAATACTTTTTTCATTGACATTTTCACAGTTGGCAAAGTTCATAATACTAACACAAAAAAATGAGCTGGTACTTGTGCAAAGCTGTAGGTACTCACAGTACGTTACAAGCATTAAAAGGAATGTGGAAGCCTAGCTCTCTGAACCTCTTCCTTCCGAATACTGAAGAACTACTGCTTTTCAGTGCTTAGTGCTTTATGAGTATAACCTTCAAAAGGAGGGAGTAAGAAGACATCGTAGGACTAGGACCTTATTCACAAATCTTACAAATCCAGTGTTGTCACCTGCTGGGGAAAGCAGAGGACCAACAGAGCACAGGGAGAGGGCAGGGAAACTTGGAAACTCCAGTGCCTTTTCTCTGTTCCTGACTCTATTATTTTATTTTAATTTTTTTTTTAATTCTGCTGCTCACTGAATTGCCTTAACTTTCTCCACATTCACTGGTGCATTAAGGCCATCAGTGATGGAGAGACTGGGAGGAGGCAAGGCCCTCAGAAAGGTGAGCACCAGAAACTTAATCACTGGTGACGGGAGCACAACAGGGCATTTCGGCAGGCAGGTGAAGCATTTCTTACTGCTGTACCATATATACCCTAATCTTAATAGGCATGAAGGAGATTCTCGGCAATGTGAGAAAAACAAAGCGGTCCATTTCCTCCTCTGAGACTGGCAAGCTGCAGAAGGGAGGGGTTACATCTTTTGGCCGTAGTCCCCATCTCATTCCTCCCTGGTGTTCAAAATAAAGTGCAAACAGTCAAGCTATGGCTGATGTGCTTTGGTGTGTTCTCTCCACGCAGATTGAGAAGTTGCAAAATCAAATTGAAAAAGAGAAGCAAAGTAATCAAGATCTGGAGACCCTGAGTGAGGAGCTGATAAAGGATAAAAAGCAGCTACAAGTCGTCATGGAGACTCTAAAAGCTGACAAAGACAGACAGGTGCAAACCTTTCAAATGTAATATAAAAGCATATGTGGTAATTTAGTGATGCCCTTTAGAGCATCTGGTTCTTTCAGAGAGATAGGGCAATTTGAGGGATATTAAGTGCAGGTTGAACTTTTTCAAAGGTAGGTAAAAGGCTTGTTTAAGCAAGAAAGCCCAGCATTTTTTGCTACCTACTGCTCCTGTTACCATAGCAGGATCTTCAGGCTGTTGTAAGGACAGACCTTCCCTCTTTGGGGGACAAAAGCCCTGGATCTTACTAAATGGGCTACCAATGCATTTTAGGATGCGCAAATAAACCCCCATTTTGTTGCAGAAGTTTGGTCTTCTGCCAGCTATATGTCCTGATTGGTTTGGTTGGGGTTTTTTTTGCCACCCAACCTTTTTTTGCTCTGTTTTAAAAAGATGCTGAGAAAGCATTTATGTCTTCTGGATTAATATTTTGAATGTCCTTCAGCTTTTACTACTGTACTGCAGTTCATGTGCAGAGCCTTGCAATTATCCTATTACAGGTTTGTGGAAGGTATCATCTGTATTAATTTGACTAGTGAAGGAAATACAGACACAGATCATTGGAGACTGGTCTGTATATTTTCAACCTGTATTAAAAAACGTACTCCAAGTTCTGTGGGGTGAAGATGAAATGACAAAATGTCTTATTTGTGTAGTGCTTTTCGTCTTGAAGGATTCTTACCCAGACTTCTACCTGGGAGACTGCGCTTTACAACCAAAGTCCTCCATTTCAGTTAGAGCACTTACAGACTCTTTGTGGTCAGAATTAATGAATGCTTCACAGGTAGGGCAGGAAGGAAAACCAGATGTATCCTCAATCATCAGAAAAGGGCAGATTCTGATTTTTTTCAGGTCTAAGTCCTTTTTGATTGCTGTATGTGTTGTCTAGATAAAAATCAAATGCAAATTTCAATATAAATCACAATTGCTTCAGCTGAAACTGGGCCAGTGGGGTAAGTGTACTGTTCTTACAGAAAGTGTGTCCTTCATGAAATCTATAACTGCTGTAAATTTTCAAATGTTTTGTGATGCTTAATCAGAGATAATTTGTGTCTTCAGATCCCAAACATGAATGTAATCCTAGACAGAAAGGTATCCTTTTTTAGGAATGATTCCTAACAAAGCAGCCTTCTCCACAGTGTTCTTTGAAGGTCCCCTGTCTACTTTTTCCCTCTGTCTCAACCTTCTTAGCTTGTAGCAGGAATATAGCACTATTTTTAATTTGTTAGAATCACAGGTTACCAGAGGTAACAATTTTTTTAATTATTTTGGGTTGTTGGATTTAGTCAGGGAAAACTGTTGAGAAATTTGTCTTGGATTAAATGGGTGTGGGTTTGTTAACAATAATCTGTCTGCTTCAGGACTAATTTATACTGCACTTGGTAAGATAGATGAGTAACGTCTGCATGGCTTTTTTATTGTTTATTTAGATAAAGGACCTTAAACAAGAAAATGATCACCTTAATCAGGTGGTCTTATCCCTGAGACAAAGATCTCAAGTGAGCAGCGAGGCAAGAGTAAAAGATATTGAAAAAGAGAACAAGATCCTTCATGAAACAGTTACGGAGACTAGTAGCAAACTGAGCAAGCTGGAATTTGAGAAGAAACAATTGCAAAAGGATTTTGACCAGGTTAAAGAAAAAGTGGAAAGAGTGGAAGAAATGGAAAAAGAGCTCCATCGACTGGAGAGGGAGAATGAACAGCTGACAAAGAAGGCAGCAGCAATGAAAATAGTGACAGAAAAAGTGGAAGTTCTTGAGCAGGAGAATGGGAATCTGGAAGTGGAAAATAGGAAGCTAAGAAAATCCCTGGACACATTGCAGAATATTTCTATCCGGCTTGGGGACCTGGAAAGAGACAACAAGCAATTGGATGAAGAAAATCTGGAGCTTAGGAGAGTGGTAGAAACCATGAGATTTACCAGCACAAAAATGGCACAAATAGAAGCAGAAAATAAAGATCTGGAGAGGGAAAAAGAGGATTTGAGAAAGAATGTGGAAATGTTAAAAGCAATGAGCAAGAAATCAGAGAGGCTGGAGCTAAGCTATCAGAGTGTCAACTCTGAAAACCAGAGACTTCAGCAAATTGTGGAGAACAGCAGCAAAAAGATCCAGGAGTTAGAAAAAGAAGTCCAGGGAATGGAGAGTGAAAATCAGGTCCTTCAGAGAAACCTTGAGGAGCTAAAGATTTCTGCCAAACGGCTAGAGAGGTTAGAAAAGGAGAACAAAGCCCTAGAACAAGAAATGTCTCAGCTTGAGAAGGACAAAAAAATGCTAGAGAAAGAAACGAAACGACTTTGGCAGCAGGTGGAGCTGAAGGATGCTATTTTGGATGATAGTACAGTAAAGTTGGCAGTTGCTGAGAAAGAAAACAAGACACTAGAAAAGGAAATTGCTCGATTCAGAGATTCATCTAATAAGCTGAAAGAATTTGAAAAGGACAATAAAGATCTCATAAAGCAAGTTACAATTGATAAAAGAACACTATCTACGTTGAGAGAGGTAAGCAATAATACTACTGTTTTCAATACGATGCTATTTTTTATTTCAGGTCTGTGAAATACCAAAGGGAGACATGTGTCCCATGACAATTTAGAACATGAGCCAGGAGATCTTCACAGCCTTAACAGCCATCACTGGATAGTATTGCCTTGGAAAGTGGAACCTGCCAAAAACTGCAATGTACCACTTTGTGTCCACAAACACAATGTCTCCAAATGACATCTTTTTTCCTGCAGCATAGGGGTTTAACACAGCTCCCACATAGTAGCTGTAAACCAAAGACTTTGATGCTTTCTCTAACCCTGTGACCACAAAACTGTTTGCTAACATGAGAGTTCCACCAGGGAAGATTGACTCTTAAGTCTAGAAATTAGAGCACTTGTCGAGGACACATTAACATCCCTGTTCTAAAACAGACTTAGCTAAGACAAGAACCATCCCAGATGACCAACCTAACCCTTTCAATAACAGCTGCACCAAGTTTTTGCGTTATAGCTACCTACAACGTTTTTCCCCCAAAAGCTTCCCTGCAGAGTGAGAGCGCGCTGAGCAGCTGCTGTGAAGCAGCAGCGATCTCTTCCAGCACCCCTCTCCGCTGCAGAATGCAGTGATTGCACTTTTCCTAGTAGCGAACTTTTAAAAATGCACAACTAGCCTTAGGATATTGGCAAACTAATGATGTGTCTGCCAGAACTGACGCTCTTATAAGCGGCCTATGAGCAGATTTGGGTTATTGCAACTTGCTGTCATTGCCTGCCCCAGCTGCTGTTGTCCTGCCAGAAACAGGATTTCCTGTGAAAGCTTTTAAAGGAAAATGGTCAATGCTGCAGTAGCTCAGTGAAATAAGTAAGTTTAGCAAGACTAATGTAATAAGCAATTACTGACTTGAAGATTTAGTTCTATTTTAGTTTTTTGAAGCATTAGTGTAATTTTGAGGAAGAAAAAAGTTTACCAGAAGCATTTAAAACAGTCCCAAGTTGTGTTTCAATACAACTTTCCTTAAAAATTGATTGGACTAGATGACCTTTAAAGGCCCCTTCCAACCCAAACTATTTTATGATTCTGTAAAAATAAAAAAATAATAGCATTTTTGAGAAGGCTCCTTTTTAATCTTTCCTTTCTCAGATTTGTGCAGATTTCCAGTGGTGCAGACCCATACAGAAGCATATCTTCTTCTTTTCCTTCGGTACTTTCTATAGAATCTACAGAAGGAGTTTATGGATGTTGAAGGGACCAGACCATGGACTGCACTGACCTTAGCCTTACCTGTTTTTCCAGTGCTGTGTGAATGAATATGTGGCTAAATTTATGATATGAGAGGACTATTGAATGCCTACAGTTTATGTTTAACAAAGTTTTTTTTTTGTTTGTTTGGTTTGGTTTTTTTGTGGTTTTTTTTAATTTTATTCTTGCTTGTGTTTGATATCCGGGATAATGTTTTTTTCTTCCTTGAAGTGCTTCTGTAACTTCATTGTTCTTTCTTCATGCCTTGTTTAAGAAACCTTTTGGGCAGAAACATGAGCAATGTCGTTCTCTATGGTATGTTTGCATTTCAGAGAATTCTGAATGGTAGGGTTCTTTGAACTTGGCTATGCACTAAAAATGATTTGTCCTTTTGAAACATGTAGGCTAGTATTCTGTCCTCTCGGGCCACTTCCTCACAGGGCACTTCACTGGCATAACATCAAAGCATTGTCCCAATATACGTTCTGGAACAACTCCATCAAATCTCCACCTCATATGACTTCCTTGTCTGGTTCTGCTTAAGTTTCTTCCAAAGAAACCTAAATGAAACGAGATCAGGCCAGAAGATACCGGAAAAAGTGACCGAGCACTCTGGTCTCCAGAGCTGTCCTGTCTCTTTCACAACAATGTAATTATGCTTTTTTAATTTTGGCAGTAAGTTAACATCTGTCAGAAACTCGGAGTCAGCAGTGAAAATGCACTGTTACCAAGTCCCTTGGTAATAATTTTTTAACCATATTATCTCAGGAAACTTTCCTACTGAAGCCTTGTCACTCCTGTGTGTGTGTGCCAGTGTTGGCTGGGCTTTTCAGCAGGGCTTTTTGTCCTAGCTGAGAGGTGGGAACTCCCTCTGCTGGTGTCCCCAGACCTGCACACATCCCTGCTGTGGCACAGGGGCAGGATGTCTCCTGGCCTGCAAACATTCCCTCTTTTGGCAGGGAGGCAGGATGCCAACATTCGCAGAAGTAATTCAGTGAGCGAGACAAAGGACAAAAGAAGCATTCTTCAGGTTTATTCCAAGTAAACTATAAATAAAAGCAGTTGGTTGAATTCTGCACTCAGATGTCACTGATGAAGAATTTTAGGTGACCTTCTTAGAACTAGGATTTTATCCAATTACATTTTTAAAAAAATCTATAGTGCTGGATAGTTATCACTACCCTTTGCACAGCAACTAATCATGTTCATGCTGTTACAGGATTTGGTCCTGGAGAAGCTGAAGAGTCAACAGTTGTCTAGCGAGCTGGACAAGCTGAGCCAGGAACTGGAGAAGATAGGATTGAACAAAGAGCTGCTGCTACAGGATGACAACGGCAATGACGACACGTAAGGAAACTGAGCTCTCTTAGTCATTCTTTTGACTCTGCGGGCTTTTCCTCAGCCTGACTCAAGCCCTTTCACTTTCTTCATGATTCTCATCTGTCTTGCTCCAATTACCCGTAGTAATTTTAGACATACAGCATATTTTTCAGTAGCAAGCCTGGCAGTATACTTCAAGTTTTTAACAACTTCTCAGATGGAAGAAAGAAATGATATTTTCTCTCTCCAAGACAGCCAGTGTTACTGCAGTCCCCCTCTACTCCCCAGTAGAGCAATGGGTAGCTATTTCAGTGTGTATTTCTCCTCATATTCTCTTTACAAGTCAGAATAGTGTCTAGTAGACAGTGTTTGTCATTACTCCCTGTAATGGGTGATCCAACCATCTGTTAATATAAACATGGATGTTGCCTAAGAAAATCCTGATTGCAATGAATTCTTCTGCAAGTCCTATAGTAATGAACCAAGAAACGCCAAGAACCCATGTGTATATAGGCCTCTTGGTGAGACCTAATGAGAGAAACATAGCCACCTCATAGGAGTCTTTAGCATTTACTGCAGCTTTTTCTCCTTGTCAAGAATGTACAAAAGAGCCATGAGAAGAAGTTTCTGGGGTGTAATTAGGGGAAAATTGGAAAAAAAATATTTTCTTTTTAAGTTATGTAGCTCTTGGGTATTTCTGTAGAACCATGCTGCCATTACCTCTATTAAAATTGGGGGGATTTTCCAAAAGCGGGTTCCTCAGCTACAATGTATCAGTAGCAATCTGCAGCAGTAGAGGAAATCATATTCCCAAAGAAGCAAACACATGTAATGTAACATGTGGAGAGATTCGGAATGGGTGAAGTCTCCTATCCTAGTGGCAGACACTGGAAAGCTCTTCTCATGTCTTTCAGAAAATACAAGATTCTGGAGAGCAAAACTGAATCAGCACTAAAAACAACACTAGCTGTGAAAGAGGAAAAGATTGCAATGCTGGAAGCTCAGGTGAAAGACTTTCTCAACTTGAACCAGCAGTTACAGAATGATCTAAATATGGTAAGAGGTTAACTGTATTTTAATTGTTGATTAGGTGGTTCTGCATATTCATGTGTTTGTTTTTTTACTCAGCAAGAACAAGCACTTCCCCAAAACCTTTTTTGACTGGACTGCTTTCTCTTGTCTCTTTCTATATAATGGCACCAATTTCAGCAAAGTTGTTGGGCTGGGGGCATGACAGGAGTTTTTTTTACATAACCATTATTTGCAATCTCTGTTTTCCCGTGAATTTTTAATTGCCATGGTGCTGTTTTTCTGCCTTGTTTAATGAAAGCATAGGCTGAGGAAGACTGCAGTTGAAACGTCTCACCTAAGAGCAGCCTGTTTGTTACGTGACAGTGAGCTTGAGTCAAAGGGCACCTGTCTGGAGGTCCAAGAGACATGGATTCCTCCACCTGTCCGTGTCTCAGCTTCCCCATCTGCAAAGTGAGGGTAGTGGTTCTCGAATCATTTGAAGTCCCTACAGTGCAAGAGAGGAACTACTTATCCCATCATTGTTAATATGAAATCCCAGTGTTAAATCACTGTTGAAGGCTGTTGCTTCTTGTCTTTGCAGGTGAAGAAGGACTTTGATGCACTTCAGCAGACTCAACAAGATGGGCAGTATTCTCAGAAGTCGCCGAGGTATTCTGCAGAGAAACTCATTCCCAACCACCAAATGAATGAGAAATTGGAGATGGGACACCGAGAAGCTACCGTGGAGCTGCTGAAACTGAAGGACAGGGCAATTGAACTGGAAAGGAATGTAAGCCTTCTCCTATTTTCTGTTATCCCTCAGGCTTCCCTTGCGATCATGAGTGGGTTGCTGGGAACTGGATCTTTGAGCTTATAGGAATCCAATGGGTTTTCTGGAGCACGTAAGCCTCCCAGATTCCTCTGGTATCTCTTAGGACTGCATGGGACTGTAATGCTAAACATGTCTTGTGTAACATCGCTGCAGGGGTTAGTCCTGTGTATAACATCTGTCCTAGGTTCATTGAAGGCTGGCGAGAGTTTGCTTTTGGACATTTGTTGCAGAATGATCATCCCCAATTGGTTCTCATTTTTGATAGGACTCCAAATGATCAGGCCAGCTGTTTCATTTCTTCCTGTCACCCCTTCAATGCCATCTCTCTTTCAGAATGCAGCCCTGCATACTGAGAAGCAGCTGCTTAAGGAGCAGCTGAAGCATTTGGAAACACAGAATGTCTCCTTCAACAATCAGATCCTGACACTACAGAAGCAGAATGTCTTCCTTCAGGAGCACAATACTGCCCTGCAGACGCAGACAGCCAAGCTCCAGGTCAGGACAACCTTTCACCTCCATGCCAGAAGACTGGATATGATTATAGTAGTGTGGAGAAGATGACAGTTAATAATAAAAATGTTTGTATTGTTAGGCAGATGTAGTGATGTAAAACTGAAGCCCATAAGGTGGAGTTTAGTTGGAGGTCTGAATTTCTCCAAGCTAGGAGGGAAATCGGCTCTGTAGCTAATGTCTGGTAGCTTCTCTGTTAAGATTATTTAGAGAGAAACTTTTAAATTCAGTACAGCAAAATCCAGTGCAGCTTCTGGAATAAAAGATCTTTGCTCTTTTTTTCTGTTAATGCTATGCCTGTGAAAGAGCTTGGAAGAAATGCGAAGAGAACACAAGTCAGCTCCCAAGAGACATTGTAGCAATGGGTTCCAGTCACAATTTTCACACTTTCAGACAAATTGTCAATGTTGCCGATGATAAACAGATATTTCTAAATGTTACTTTACTTTTGAAAAATAAACTTAGCTTGAGAAAGAGAACAGTTTAAAATGACAACATTGGATTAGCTCTATTTTTTTTGGTGGGAATTTCCGTTTTCAAGCTTTTCCTCTCACATATTCACAGATACTCTTTTTTTTTGTTGTTCTCTTTTCTTATTTCTCACCTGCAATTGAAGTATCTAAGGAACATATAAAATCAATGCACTACCTGCCTACTGAAATGAGACTTGTTAGGAGTGTTGCCCCCATACAGAGTGGTATAGTTAATTTTGTTGAGTTTGGGTGAACTTAAGTTTTCATTACTTGTACCCAAACATGGGGTAATGTTGGCTTTGTACGTGATTGTCAGAGAGGCAGCTGAGTTGTGAGTATTCCCGCTTACCTTGGTCTTCAGACTCAAAAGCCTCTGGTAGTAAAACAGTGTTGTTTCAGTTTGGAGGTTGTCCTGATACTTTTCAGACCGCTGATAGCATGGCTTAATATGTTGCATATTGCTAGCAATACCAAAATGGTGCCAAATTTTCCATAAACGTTTTAGGTTTACGAAGCAGGGGATGCATTCTTGATTAATTCTGTACAGATGTAAGCAGCTACTACATGTTTGTTGTATGTACCAGTAGGTGTAAATAAGTAATGATTGCTTTTTATTTGAGAAACTCTAGGTAGAAAATTCAACCCTCAGCTCCCAGAGTGCTTCCCTGATGGCCCAGAATGCTTTACTCCAGAATCAGCAGACAGCCAAGGAGAATGAGAATGAAAATCTCCTAAAACAGAAGGAGCAGCTGAAAGCTGAGTATGAGTCATTGCTTCAGGACCATGAACACCTTGCTTCACTGCATGAGCAGCAGTCTGCAGAATATGAAATGCTAATAAACCAGCACAGCTGCCTGAAAACATTACACAAAAACCTGGATCTGGAGCACAAAGGTCTGGGTGAGAGGTATGTCGCTGCTCAGGGGTATAGTGTAGCCGGACTGTGCCCATGTTACAATCTTAGCCTTAAATGTTGGTCTCCAATTACACACTTACTGAGTAAGTTGTTCCCCTGAAAAAGCGTCTTCTCATTCTTGCTATCATTAGGAGATTAGATGAAAATATTTGCAAAGTTGTATATTTTAGACCTCTCAAGGTTGACTCTGGTTATATTTAGCAAACGTGGACTTGGGGGTGCTTTGTCAGAAGTAGGTTAAAGTGTCTTTACTACATTTAAGGATCTGTGCTATAATAACATGCAGCCTTAAAAAGATTGTCCCAGTTCTACTGCGTGGGGTATCTTTTGTAGTCCTACCATGAGGGCTGCAAGTCATGTAGGGAATTACCTGTGTCTTGAGAAATTTAAATCATTGAAGATCGTGTGTGGCATCAACCTCATGACAAAGGAGGCTCTCTGAAGGAAGCTGTATTGAGCTGGCTATGAGATGGTGTTGTATTATTTATTTTCTTCTAGTTCTCACAATCTAAGGCTTTTGCTTCAGGCTCTTCAACTGAATTGTGAAATCAGTTACCTGTTTATTGTTTAGTCTCTAGTCACTGTCATTTTCTGCAATTGAGGGTGGATTGAACAATATATATAATGTACTACTACATAAATGCCACTCTGCCTACCTCTCAAAACTTCTTCTATACTATTCCAGTTTTTATACAATTTTCCTCGAAATATTTGTATTTAGGTTCAGTCTCTGTGCAAGACCATGAGTTGGGTGTGGAGCAACTCAAGGGTGATCTTTGAGGGTGGACTACAAACTGGTGCTAAACTTTTCTTTCCCAAAGACTGTGGAGCTGGCAATACAACGTGAGGTAGATTTTGATAAAATACAGAAATAAACCTATTGTGATTAGAACACCCACCAGGGCTGTGTGACAGGACAGCTGCTTGGCTGTCAACTAAATGAGCTGTAAGCAATTACACAGCCACTGCTCCTGCTTAGCAAGTCTCTCTCAGACTGATTAATGGTTCTCATTGATTCAGGCTTTGCTTGAGATTATCAGGTTTAGGTGTGTTGAGGCTGCTTGCTGGCTTCTTTCTTTTCTTGATGAGTATCGATTATTAAACAGTTCTAGCCTAAGGAAAAGGTAGTTTTCTACCAACATTGTCTCTAGTGTTAAGTTCTCAGATCACCATTGGAAACATTAACAATTTGGGGTGTCTGTTGCCAAGATGTGACTTCAGGTCTGAGATGTTGCAGGGGGAGCAGATGGTGGTCTTTTTTACACTCAAAGGAGGTTGATTTTAGCAGTTTTGAGAGTGCAGTGTCCTCCTCAGCAGATTGGTCTCAAAAGATACTTACCAAGGTGATCTGTCGAAGGACAGCCTGTATCTCCATTTGGCTGTCAGAAGAGACAAGCCCCTTTTCTTGTGTGTGTGTTTTGTTTTCCCTCCATCATGTGCTGTGTGCAGTTCAGCTGGCTGAGGGAGCAGAGGGCAGAAGGTTAGAAAAACAGCTGTAAGAAAACAGTTTTCCTCTGCCACTCTGAGGCATTTAACTGCTAAGATGAAGTATTTCACTTCCAACTTCAGCTAGAATGCACCACCTGCTAAATTTTCCCAGAGCAGCTCAGTGCAGCCAGGAAGTTTGCTTGCACAGTGCCTAAGAGTCAGGTTTTGCTTGTGCCAACTCCAAGGTAATTATTTTTTCTCCGCTGGTGACAGCTCTGTAACAATCATAGTTTTGTCATTTAAGGCAGGTTTGTGCTCCTGCACAAACCAGGGACTGCAGCTCGTCTAGAAAAATCCACAGGAACTTTAGTTAGCTCATTGACTCCTAACACTGTGTACAGCCAAGGTCCCCAAGGTTGGTGTAGTTCATCTGATGCATTCTAACCACAGAGTATTTTCTGTACCTGAGCAAACTTCATTAAACGTCCCTTGGCTCTGTCTGCACAGTATTAGCACTGCAGTGGGGATTTAATAATGGGTTGTGTGTAACTGCAGTAACTGCTTGTCATAGCCCAGCAAACCACAGGGTTTGACTTAGCAAGAAAAGGAGAGTTAGTATGTTAGGACCGTTTACCATTTATAGCAGTTTCTTGGCTTTGCGGTGTTTGACTGACTGGCTCAGTGAACACAGAAAGGCTGGACTCTTTTGCTGCACAGCCACAAAGAAACGTTCAAGGATCTGCTAATCAATTATAGCTAGTAAGTTATGACCTCCCCTTAGTAACGTGCAATATGTAAAGCATGTTCTCTCAATCTCAAATACCTACCCAGAGTATTTCTCCTAGCAAAGCAGCAGAAAGAGTGAAAGCCAAAAGGAGTCAAGACAAATATGATTGTTCAGTCCCAGGAATGGATTGTGTTGGAGCCAAAATGGATTTTATTTCCATGTATAAGAAAATCTTCTAAAAAAGCCTCCTCTGCCCAAGTGCCTGATGCTTAAAGAGGTGGAGTGAATGTGAGTGTTGAACAGCCTGGAGCATGGGTAACCTTGCCCTTGGTGGTAGAGCACAAATCCTGCTCAAATGGTAGACTCCGTGCTGAATCCGGACTGCAAGAAAAATTTGCCTGGGGATTTCGCTAGGGCTCCAGAGATGCAGAATCACTTTCGGTTTTGCAGACAGTCTCTTCTTTCTTACCTTTTCCCTAATATCTAGGGGAGCAGCTGTGGTCCGCCTCCAGGGTTTTCACGCTCGAGGGCAGCATGTGGAGCTGGGCCAAGGCGGTAAAACTGGACCAGTGTATCGTTCCCCTCTAAGCAGCCCTTTTGAAAAATAGAGGGCTTGGGTAGAAATGAACAGAGTAGCCCTATCACAGAGAAATGGCAAAAGGCTTGACAACGCAGTTTCTGCAGAGGCAGCCATGGGTAATCCCTGCCAAGGGACTGACTGTGGAGTTTGTCTTCTCCGACTCTGGATTTGGACATGGTCTGTCTTAAATTCTTCTCGGAGCTGGATGTGAAACCTTCCTCTGCTCTCAGGTTCTTCCATTTGTTGTACGGACATTGAATTGGAAATATCCTGGAGCTGAATGGAGGAAGAAAACAAAAATTAAGGTCAATTAAACTGCACTGCTGTTACTGGGATTGAATAGCAAAAAGCAGCTTTTCTCTGGGAGACAGGTACTTTTTGTGCGGCCCTTCAATGGACTGGAATTTGGGACAGGCTGTAATTTGACCCTGGGATGAAGGGAAGTGGCAGCCTGAAAGAAAAAGCAAGTTGGCAGGAGTGACTGTATTTGGTGCTGTCTGCTGCTTTTGGTTTGGTTTTGAAGTTTTTGTGACTGCAGAGTAACTGTGCTCTGCGTTCATCTCCGCTGGGATCGATGGTGCTTGTTCTCTGTAGCTTTTTCCAGCGGTGCTTCATCTTCCACCTAGTTGCTGTTTTAAAATTGGCTGTTTCTCTGTGACTAGCAGAGGTGTATCTTCGCAGGGATATTTCGGGGCGCTATGTTTTTATCACAGTCACAGCAAAATGTGCTGATGACTTCTGGCATTCGCTGCACTGGTGCCCCCAGTGGCTTCTACTGGTGTGTGTGTGTGTGAATGGGCACAGACCCTGACAGAGGCCACCAGAGGAAAAAAAAAAAAAAATCTTCTGAGAACAGCTTGCTGTTCTGCCAAGTGTTCTGAACCCACCTTGTTCCTTGCAGCGTTTTCCGAATGCAAGTGGTGTAGCAGCCCTGGGAGGCTGAGCCTGTGCCAAGTGTTAGGGGAGTTGTTCCACACCTCTGTTATTTATCAAAATTAAAGACACACTTGGTGGCATCTGCCCACTGTCTCTGTCCATCTCACCCCCATGAATGATTTATGCACAAATTGTATAAACTGCGTAACAGTGGAAGCCTGGGCTGGTGTTGCTCTTGGGCTTCTCACTGGAGAATGAGGAGAGTCTCTCCAGCAGGTGGATCAGCCCCTGCTCGTAGGTGTTTTGCTGTCAGCTCCCCGATCCTGACCTCATCCTCTGTCTGGAGTATGCAGGGGATGTAGGACCTCTGCAGGATGCTATTACTTACACATATAACCTAATATGCATTAGCTTGTTACTGAATAAACTGTTGCTCATTCCACCACTTTCTTGTTGCTTTTTGGCTGCTGCTTTCTGCTTTTCAGTCAGGTTTTTGAAACTTGCCCCTGACAACTGTTTGTGAATGGGATTCCAGTTTAATGGTGCGGTTTCCACTCACCCGCGACACTCGCATGCTTTTTACCAAGTGATCAAAATCTGGAATTGAAATAAGGTTCTGTCAGGTGTATTCCAATTTGCTTTGAAAATGCGTTTGTGTTTTTTTTTTCCTAAAAGCCTCCCTTTTGACTTATAGACTAAGCTGAATTTCCATGCATAGTATGGAATTCCTCAACCTCGGTAGATGTTTAACCACACAAATGTGTATGAAACTAAGCAGGCAGGAAAAAAAATAAGCCTTTCTAGTCGTTGTGGTACTAACTATTAAAAATCTTAAACTAGAGGAAGAAAAATGTTTCATTGAAAGCTGAGCGTATGCTACTCCTCTTTTTGCAGATACAACAGTTTAATGAAACACAAGGCAGAATTGGAAGAGTTGGAAATAGTTTTAAAAACTGAGAGAGAAGTTCTGCAGCAAGAGAGGAGAACAAATGCAATAACCACTGGGGAAAATCAGAAGCTGAGGGAGGAACTGGACAGGTATGGTTTCCTTGCTACATTCTTTTATATGTCATTAAAAAGTCAATTATGCAAAGCACACAGTTGTTTTGCTGTGTTAACTGTAGCTCCAGCATACCTTCATTAATGTGTCTGTTAATTTTTTTCAATTTCTGTCTTGTTAATTTGATCGTTCTGTTTAATTCATTAAAGATTATCAGCTTCATGGATACTGTCAAGAAATACTGTTACTTGGTACTTCAAACATGGTCTGATCCCGGGACTTTTGCTCATTCAAAATAAGCTTCCACGTGTGGTTCAGTTCACAAGTGTTTCTGTAATGAGTTGTTTCCAAGTGCTTATCTTCAAGTAGCACAAATAAGTTCTTTAAGCACAAATACCCAAACCTCCCAATAATATCTAGAGTTGTATGAAATGGTTCCTACCCATTTTTCCCCCTTAAAGAGAACTGTTTCTTACATAATACGATTTGGTTCTAGGAGTTACCAGTGCTGTTTATTTTCTGCTGCCCTGGGAAAGCTGCCATTTGTTAATAACTCGAAAGAGACTTGATTCTTGTTATTAAAAGTGGGCTTAGTGATTCATAAGATCACTGGGTTCTGTTAACTCATGTCAAAACCCCTTTTGTGAGCCAGCACCCAAACTTTACCTAATGCAACAGTGAAATGTACCTTGCCCCATAATCTGTATCCCTGCTGGGGCTCTCTCCATTATAACCAGTTCAGTGCCACTGCTTTGAGGCGTTTTGAGAAAGAGTTTAGTACAAATAAGGGGCCATGGTCATATCAAGTTAAACCAATGTCAGATTAAATAATATTTCAAAATCCCATGTGAAGTTCAGTCACGAAAGTTTCATGTGCTGTCCCAGTTGTGATGCACTGCAGAGCTCTGCCAAGGAGGTTTCCTCAAGCTTATTGTTTTCAACTCAGTTTCTCTGAGGACAGAGGAAGATATTGCAAAATGTTGATTGTGATGCTGGCAGGGAGCGAGGCCTAGCTGGTCTGTCAGCAGATACAGAACTTAATCTTTTATTTATCTATTTATTTAATTTTATGCCTTTGTGATTTGTAGACATTTTTAGATTTACCAAAATCTATAAAAGAATGCAATATCTCACAGCACAGGACACTTTAATGCTCATATTCCATGCATGAGGAAAAAAATTCTTTGAGTGTTCTTTATTTGTGCCAAATAGAGCTGCCTTTATGTCCAAACGCTCTTAAATACGTTGTGCATCAGAAATTTGTGGTGTCTTTCTTACACATTGAGGAAATAGCAGTTTTATGTTTCATCTATTTTCCTTTCAGTTCTTTTGTAGATTTGAAATATTTTATAATGTCGTTACTACTTTCTTAATAGAATTTTATTATATGCTTAAAATAAAAATGTCTTTAAGAGTCTTTGGAAATTAATGTTTGGTTTACTGACAGCTGCACGCTTATGGTGTGGTCTTTGAATGTGAGGCGGTTTCTATAAAGTGTCCTTTATAAGCTTTTTGGCTTCTTTGTGTTTAGGGTGAATTTCTTGCACAGCCAACTAAAGGCAGATTATGAAGGGTTGCATTCACACACTAAAGAGCTGAAAACTTCCTTGAACAACTCTCAGCTAGAGCTGAATCATTGGCAGGCTCGCTACAATGAGCTGAAAGAACAGCACCAGTCCATGGATATTTCTCTGACCAAGCTGGATAACCACTGTGAGGTGAGTAGCTATAGGTAGGTGTGCTGCCGCGCTCCTCTTAGGGTGCTGACATTCTTCGTGTGAAGTTTTCTGGCATGCTATAGATAGAAGGTCAAGCTCCGTGGTCATAATCACACTCCTATATCCTTTGAAGTTTATCAATCCATATCCTCGGTTGCTATGCTATTGTGTTAGCTTGATTGTGATGCACTTCCAGGGAAGCCAGATGCAGAGGAGAGATTAATGTGTCTTGTTTAATAGCTGCTGTCCCGTCTAAAAGGAAATCTAGAAGAAGAAAACCATCATCTCCTGAGTCAGATTCAGATACTGAGCCAGCAGAATCAGATGTTACTGGAGCAGAACATGGAGAACAAGGAGCAGTATCATGAAGAACAGAAACAGTACATGTAAGAAACTAGAGGTTTGAATTGTGAAACCTAAAAAAGGCATCTAGACAAGCAGAGAATACAAATTGTCTATCAGGAGGGGAAGTACAGACAGGGGAATGATAGGTCTACTTGATATCTGTCTAGAAAAGGGGATGTTTAGGAGGAGATATGTGTAATGGGGAGAAGTTACAAACTCTTTGCATTGCCTTACTGCAAAGGGATGTTCAGGAGACACCTGGACAAGCTCAGCTCTTCTCAAATCATGTAGATGAACCCATGTGGAAAACTTAGTTATAAAAGATGGAATGCTCAACCCAGTGGTACTTCTCAAAGGTTTCTGAAGAGCTTGAAGAGCTCTGAACAGCTGAGTTGCCCCCAAAATTTACTCTTATGAGAGTCACTTTATATTTAGATTTCTGAGGAACAGCAAATATTCATACTCCTCTAGTTTTTGTCATTTGCATTATAAGAACTGCTTCCTTTGATGTTGTTTTTAAGGATGCAAGTGTCAACGTACGTTGCTGCATCCCCCATGCACAGGGTGACACTCTTAGGTGAGGTACCCTATTTAAACATACTGTACATTTAGAAATAATCCTCTTCGTACTGCAGTGAATTTCTCTTATAGGTATGAAAGAAGGAAGAAAAGTGTTCTTAATCCCAGGATTTTTAGTCTAAGAACCTTGTGATGATGTGGGAGTTACTGAGTTTATTTCAGTACTGGATTATATGGTTGGAATGTTAGAAATTGTTTGCTGAAATTGGCTGACTACAGTTCAAATATACTCAGTGTATTTATGTGGGTGTCTGACAGTTCTGTGATGGAGGTACATTCAACCTGCTACTTGAATGAAAAAAGATTTGCTAACATCTGTCATGCAGGTTAATAAAATAATGAGTTAAGAAAAATAGCAAGATTACATGGTGGTGCTGAAAGTGCTCTGGCACTGCTCACAGGAGACCAAAGTAGTCTTAAAACGATCAAACATTATTTATTTCTCTCATTACAACAGAGTAAGCAGAACAGGAATAAAACACGCAGTTATCATGTAGAGAAGAAATTCAGACTACGTAAGGATCTTCCCCTTTGAGTAATTGTCAGTGATCTGTGAATAAGACTGAACAATCAGCAAACGAATTTTCAAAAAACAAAAAACAGACAGTGAATGAGCTCCGTAGGATTCTGAAGGTTATGCGATAGGAAGATATTTCAGTCTCTTTCCTCTCCTGGTGCCTTTTGGTCTTCAGTTTTTTGATTATGCTTAATTTCATAGAGATGGTTCAGAATATGCTTTTCCCCCTCACAGTGATAAATTGAATGCCTTAAGGAGACACAAGGAAAAACTTGAAGAGAAGATAATGGATCAGTACAAGTTTTATGATCCTACTCCAAAAAAGTAAGTCCCATGTAGGTTCAGTTCTGTTCAGTTGTTCAGAGGGTGAGAAAGGGCTCTCCATATCTCTGTAACTGGAGATAACAGAAGTTTCATCTGAAATGAGGACAGTTTCATCTCCAGTTCTGTCTTCCCTCTCGCTCCACAAGCCATTCCCTGAAGCTGCAGGTTGTGTTAATGTAGAGCACAGTACCTCATGTGGAGCCCTGTGTTTTAATACTGGAATTTGAAACCGTATTAATTGGAAAAAAGGCACTTTGCCCTGATGAATATCATTTTGTCCCTAGCAGGGGAGAGGGAGCCCTAATAATGGTGACTTAGCAGCAGTAGAAGCTTCCAGAGCTGCTCTTTCAAAGGGGTTAAGCAGTTCATTGGAGAGAAAGGACTTAAATTATTTTGTGAACAGCAAAGAGCCAAGCTAATTCTACCACACCGAGTTCTGACTGATAGCCTTAGCAAAGAGAGGGATTCATCTTCAAAGCAGTTTTCATTTCTTCTCTTCTCAGCCTGTTCCTGTAGTAGAGCGTCTCACCCTGTTAAAATGTCTTATGTGGGTCCATACGTGTATTTTAGATTTCCTGCAGGGGGAGCGGTTGTCTTTCTCATATTTCTCATGCTGAAGAAATATTTCTGTAAAATACTTTTGACTTTGGGAGAGAAGTGGATTTCAAGCTCTATGGAATTCATACTGCATCTTTCCAACCAATTCATGACAGTAAACAAATAAGAATGTAGGATGGCTTGATGGCTTTAGCACAACTGTAGACTTCTTTGGGGAGTATTTCTTGTAGTGTTTTATGAATTCCATTCACAAAACCTGTTTTATCAGGAAAAACCACTGGATTGGAGCCAGAGCCTTAGTCAAACTCATCAAGCCAAAGAAGGAGACTACAAGGGAGCGGTTGAAACCAGCAGCAGAAAGCCCTCCATGGCATTCTGAGTCCCCCGAGACGGTAAACTCTCCATCTGCCTCCCAAAAACTGAAACACCAACAAGAGACTCAGGATAATAATTCTCAAGGGTCAAACTCCATGGAAGAGAGAGAGAATCCTGGAGGTTCTTCAAACAAAGGTAATGAACGCCCAGCCAAAATTCATTCATTTTCTTTTTTTTTTTTTTAAAGATTTCAGGAGATGTTGATACTCCCATCACATTATGCTTTATATCCTTTTTTTAGTAAACTAAAAGTTTTAGTAAGCAAAAAAACCCTAAAGTAAAAAGCTGAGTAAATTGAAAGGTGGTGGGTTTTTTGTTTTGGTTTGATTTGTTCCTTTTATCTACTTCATGTCCCTTCAAGTTTTGTATATACTTTCTTGGTTTGCATGAATGTATTGCGTGTTACTTAATACGTTGGTGGGAAATATTTCATTTACTGGGGTTTTGCAACAAAGCAGTGTAAAGTTGGACCATGCAATAATATGGTTGAATAGCAACTAGTCTTCAAGTGGGTAATAGCTGGTCTTACAGGGACTGCCAGGAGATGGCGCACATGCAGAAGAAATAACGTACAAAATGCTACTTTATTGTAATCTAATTATTTTGGAGGATAATACTGTGCTTTGACTTTGAATGAAACTAAGAACTACATAATCTAAATTGATGAAATGATTTTCCTGAAGTCTTCTAACGCAAACGTAAGGAAGACGGAATGATTTCTTTTTCTGTTTAGTTAGTTCATACAGTAAATGAGGTGTTCTTAGTGATGGGAAATTTAAAAGAAAGCTCCTCAAAATAAATAGTCTGTGATCTCTATTAAAGGAAATATATCTCCCAAGCTTTGCTTACTCTATTGAGATCACTTCTGTCAGCTTCTGTAGATAAGTTGTTGTCCTTCAGGAATACTTTTCTAGAAGCAGTTTTGAAACTAATCCTTAAATAATCATTCCCGTCTTCCCACTGGGGGCGTGTGGGAAACAGAAGGGGAGCAGCAGAGGAGGGTGGAACTGTGGTTATAAACTACTGCAAGGGTCTCTCTGGCTGAAGTTTTTTCTTTTGATCGGGTTTTATATTTCCCTTTCTCCATTCTAATTCTTCGAGGTCGTTGATTCACTTAAAATAAAAACGGATATGTCAGATCATCCATGCGATCTCAGGAGATGTTAAGTGTTTAACATGCATCCAAAGCTCAACCTGGGAATTTGGGCTTGGGTTTCTGCAGAACAAGGCCCTTGTGGAGTTCCAGAGACAACAGAAAGTCACTGGGGCTTCATTCTTTTTGATGTTACATGGAATATGCTTATGTTGAGGTGAAGGGCATCAGTATTAAAGCCTAGAAGATATCTAGGAAATTTGAGTATATTCTCAGCAAGTAACATGCACCTCTACTTGATTTTACTTTATTAAGTAAAAATATTTTGGATGATCTAACAGTAATTTCTTAATAGTCTTACTTATATTTTATATGCATTAATCGATGCATTAGTCTCAGTCAAATTAACTGTGATTAACTATGCATGAGTCAGTCCTCCAAATATATGTGTTGGTCTTTGTTTAGGCTTTTTTGGTTTTACTGGTTGTGTAGTCTTTAATCTGTTTTAAGACACTTCAAGTTTTATTGACAAGGGTTTTTTTACTTTTTTTTTCTTCTTCTTTTTGGGATACCTGGGTGATAACAATTTAGCTGCACAGCGCAAAAAGATTGCCTTTTTGAGAAGCAAAATCAAGGATAAAGAAAAGTCTCCTAAGTCTCCGTCGAATCATCAGTCTCTGTCTAACCGGCTCCGGTTCTGGTCTTCTTCCGACATCCCATCCTCTCCTAATGAACCTCTTTCTTTCCCGGAATTGGGATATTTCTAACACCTTCTCTTTAGCATTTATCCTCATTTATTTCTGACTAATATTTTAAACAAACAAACGAACAAAAATCATCCCACGTGCCTTAAGAGAACACACACCTTGATAGAAACACTCAGCATGTCTTTACAATACTCTAAATACAAGCACAGATTAGTGAACATGGACCTAAGTTTTCCTGTAGAAGATGAATCCCTATTGCACACTGGATCATTTCTTCAATGCAGGACATTTTTAGGGGACCTCATGGCATACAGTTTGCGTATGTATATTGGCTGTGGTGCATGTTACGAGTAAGTGAAGTTGCTGTGCGCTTCGATACTTCTCTTGCAATCATGTACTGGCATCATGTCCGGTTAAAGTGTTGAACTGGTTTGCTGTTGCTATGCTTTCTACAACGTCGTAGTCCTACTGAAATACAAATCTAATATACAGGAGTCTCACATCCTGGAGACTTTTCCAATATTCTCTGCCACTAACTCCTAAAAATGGCAGGTTTTTTAACATCTTTGTCTGCTTTTAAACAGTCTAGCTTTGAATATAGAGTGGAAGCTACTGGGAAAATTATTCTCCACAAAGTGTCTTGACATTTGCATTCAAACCGGCTGTTTAGCAGGGTTTCACACTTCCAGCTATGGAAATTCATCTTGAATTGAGCTGAAGTTTCAGTTTCTGCTGCTTCAGTTTTGACAGAATTTTTTGGAAGAAGAAAGTAGATTTGTTCTCTTAAGATTAGGAATAACCTTCATCATGGAACCATTGCCTGGCATTCTGATTGCCCGATAATCATGACCTGGTGGCTTCTGAAAGGAAGGTGTGGGTCTAGTCCCCACTCTGCATTAGAGAAACATACGCAGCAGGGGCAGTACACTATGAGGAGCTCAGTGGAGAGACCAAAAGATCTCATCTCCCCTCTCTCTCTCTCTCTCTGAGAAGTGGTCCCTCTGTGGCACAACCAAGGACAAGCCTGTTGCTGCCATTTTGGGATTTGTAGACAATGTTTGTCTCCAGGGCAATTAATAATTCTGGCATATATGGAAGGTGTTAAGTGCATCTACAAAGTCAGTTAGAAATACAGATTTGCTTGGCAAGCTTTAGCCGGTAATTACCCCTGCAGGCGTGCCATACAATTCAATTCTGAGAGAAAGTGCCAGCCTTGGGCTATGGACGCCACGCAGACTGCAGGGGGAAACATTGATTCTGAAGTCAGCATCCAGGAGTCGTCTAAGATGACAGTAACTCGGTCCATTTCTCTAATACAGCTTTGCTGCTCCTCTGTGCTTTCAACTAACAGGCTGTCCATTGTCTCTGCAAGTTGTTTATTTTGACCACTGCACTCTGCTGTGTTTTCAGCATTTAGTTACTATTAGTTAAGAAGTACTCCATGGAAATACATAGAAAAGTAGAATCTTGCATCTCATTAAGAGCATTTCCTATAGTAAATTATTTAGATTTTATTCTATTTTATACATGCCTTAAAGCGTTACATTCGCATTACAAGAAATTAATGAACCTACCTCATCACTAGGAAAGATGTCTTCAGCCTTCTGAATCTAAATAATATTCTAGCAGGTAGTTTTTGTTGTTCTCATGCAAAGATCCCAGTAATTCCACTTAAAAATCATTGCACCAGAGCATCATAAAGAGTAGAGTTTTAACCTTGTAGAGACTCAGCTCTTACCACAGCAAAGATTTAAACCTGAAAACTATTAGCTTAGTGTGCTGATCGTGGTAGATAATTTCCAAATCAGCATTATTTCTCTTTGAATAAGAGTGTGACTTCTCTCACTCTTCCCTTATTCTATTTTATTACTGAAGTAAGTGTTTATAAAATGTACCTGCAAGGAATAAAGTTATGGGAATTTCACACCTCACGTATCTTTTCTGCATTCGTGTCTTTGCTCCTTTTCTTCCTCCTTTCGTGGTAATTGTTGCATGTATAATATCAACCCTCCCACTGGCACAAAGCAGCCCTTGTCACTCCCACGTTACATGGTAGGAAATCTCTGCTACCAGTTTTTCAATCCAATGGAAAAGCTTGCAAAACTAGTGCCTCTGTTGTGCAGTTTCTTTGTGCCTGCTTGTCATGTTTGTATGGGCAGATAAATACAAATCTCCTAATGCTATTTTTCATTGACTCATATTTATTTACCTCTCTCCCACTCAGTGCTAATGGACCTAAAGCAAAAGAGGAATTCCCATCACGGAGGCAGCAATGATAATGTTGAAATCTCAGCAGACTCTGCGACAAAACACTGCTGTGTGGAGTTGGGTCCCAGGACTTACTCGACCTCAGCTATTCATCTGCACACTCCCACCCCCATCTCCAGGCTCCAGAGCAGACCGAAAGGTGCGTGCTGCATCTGATTGACCAGCTCTTAATACAAGTCAGGCTACTTCATAGCTCCTGCTTGGGTGAAACACAGCTTCTAGGGGCATTCAAGTACAAAACCAGAGCACTAGTAGTTTCACTTCTACTTTATCTGGTTTAATTGATCAGATACAGGGTTTCTTTACTCTTGTAATGTCATCAACTTGACAGAACACATTTGAATGTCAGTTCTCCTGTGCTTCCCTGCCCCGTGGTTCACAGCAGGGGTTAGAAGATGGCTACTCTTCCAATGTTGGCTCTATAAAACCCTCTTGATCACCTCAGTCTTCTACACTGCTAGCACTCATCAGAGACTGACCTGAAGGATTAACCTTCCTGTGTTTAATATTGCTTTTTAAGTTTTGTGTTCTTTTCAGGCTATAATTCAGAAGATAATCTATGTGAACAGTCCCCTGAGGTGGAGTTTGCAAGCACCAGACAGCACGGTAAGCTTGTAGCATGTATGAATGCTCCAAACTTCCACATTAAGACTTGTTTCATTGCACCCACGTGAACTGTCCTGGAGCATTTTAGTTAAATAAAGATGACAGAATGAGATGTAGTAGTGCAACACCATTTTGGGAATGTGGGTCTAAGTAGTTTTTCTATTGAGAAGCTTTTAATGGATGTTTTCCCAAAATAAATTTTCAGAAACAATGCTGACATTGAGACAAGTTGCCTCGCTCCAGCAACAGACCCTTCAATGCGCGTCCAACAGATTTGTTGCTGATTTTTCTGGACAATGTTCAATTCCTGCCTTAAGGGAATGAATCGGCAATAAAAAAGATTGGGCGTGGGGTCTGGATGCACGGCAGAAACACTGGTGCAACAGCAGCAGCACTACCTGCTTAGAGATTTGTTGAAGACTGCATTTGCAGGCTGGTTACCAGCCCCTTCCAAAGGACCAAACTGAGAAAGAGACAGCAACTTACTGTTGAATTTCTTCAGTATTTGCATTACTTTGTTTATAGTTGTTTTAAGAGCAAAACCCAGAACATAATTTGTTGTGCAAGAAAAAAAAAAAAAAGTGAGAAAAACAAGGTGGACTCTGAACAACTTGACTTGGAAGATGAAAATGGTTTCTACTCTGTCCAGACTTTGGCGTCCTGTGTATATTATGTTGTTAATGTTTTCAAAGTCACTTAGTTGCACTATTTTCAGAAGGCAGACTGCAACCAATTCTTTTAGAGAATCAGAGGAACTTAAGATTGTTTGTTCAATGCTTCTTTTGTGTTTTTCAGTGTCCAGGCCAAACAGTTTAGAGAGCAGTAGAAACGCTTCCAGCAGTAGTTCACCTCTCAATTTGAAAGGTAAACCTTTTACAGTTGAGTTCTGACAAACAGAAATTCCATGAAACTGTGTGCAAAATGCTGTTTTCTTTCCAATTAAATTTGAAAACTGTTGTTTTGAAATTGTAATGGTTATACAATGTGGACATGGTTGTCTTTGGAATCAAAATGGCTAGCAAGAAGTATTTTTCTAAGATTGATTCTGGCAAGGGGTGGCTTTTTTAAGGCAGGCAGTCCAGTTTTGCTTCAGTCTGACTGGCATCGTATTGTGGGAAGTATCAGGCCACTCTTGAACTCCTTTTACAACAACAGATCTCTGCTGTTCTTACACTGTACGCAGTATGTGTACGGAATCTGTGTGCTCTGGAAATTTGCTTTTGCTGAAATTGTGCATCCTTGAAGGGTGCCAGCAGACCTGACACTGGAAAAATCCACTTTCTGCTTTCCCAGTGGCAGGTTCTGGCTCTCAGATCACACGCAGCCAAGGCTGGGAGATCTTCTAGTGGCACAGATGTGGTAAAGAGGCCCTGTTACTGTCTGTGTTATTCCTATTCTTTGGACAAGTAGTTGTGCTTGTTTAACACAGGGGCTCAAAGTACGTACTGAAAAATATCTACTAGTCCTGATTTTTCAAAGTTCTGACAGCCTTGAGTTCTGTGGGAGAAGAAAGTAAGGTCAAAAATGCCACCTAGTCTGTGTGGAAATAGCCATGGATGATAAAGTTCCTACCTCAGTGAGAAACCTACTGAAATGAGGGAAGAACAGTGTCTTTAATAATATTTATACTTCTCCTCAGGTTCGTTAGATCATATCCATGGTAGAACTGAGAGCCTCAGCAGTGAAGATATGGTGCCAAGCAGAGAGGCACCAGCCTTGCTCCAAGACACCTATCCCTTCCACTCTGCTTCTGCTGTCTTAAGCCCTAGCAGCAGGCATGAGCCCTCCTCCCACAGGAATGGTCTGATCTCTTATGATACACCTCAGAAGAGTACCCCATCCCCGTCTTACGCAGGCAGGCGACGATCTGCCTCACCTGGCAGTGAGATGGTAACTTTGGAAGAGTTCTTGGAAGAGAGCAACAGGCTGTCTCCATCAAGTGTAAGTATATCAAAAAACTGTTCCAAGCTGATTCGGGGGATGAGGGTGTAGGAAGCAAGGAAAGACAATAAGATCATTGTTTATACGTGTGGAACTTGTAGAGAACCATTGAATCTTGCAGAATGAATGAAACAGTTCCAACAACTATGTGTCCTATGTGTTGGACTGATGGGGCTTTTTGATGTCAAACACTTGTGGTCAAGGTTTCATATCATCAGTTCTCAGGCTCCAGGTATTTTTATTTATGAACTGATAAGTTTTCTGTGTAGTTTTCAGCTGCTAAATCTGCAATTAGAAATGAAACCTAACAGTAGCTTTCAACTGAAGTGCAAAATATGCAGTCATTAAAAACCATCTCCCGATCTGAAATTACCAATCAGTCCTTTTGAGAGAGAATGTTTTTCTGCCGAAAGAAGTTCTTGATGTTCACTGTGCTGCGTCTTTGTGTGCTGAGTGGCACCGTGCTGTTGGTTCAATAACTGCAAGAATACGTCGCACGTTGAAGTCTTTGTCAGGAATGAAACGCTGTTTTCTAGATGGCATTTGTCTTTTACTGCTGAGACGCTGTACAGCAGTGCAGCATTGAGCATGTCAATATCGTAAGAACCAATTCATTGATATTGTGAGATGTTTCTGTCTCATGAATGCCGTGGTAACAGTACGGAAATCAACAGACCTGCACCATTTTATGGCTTCAGTAAATTCTGGTCCTCGAATTTTCAGAGCAATATTTAAATATACCTTCTGTTCCCTCATTATCCTAAATACAATTCTTAGCTTTTAGAGATATTTAAAATTTGATATTTTTTTTTGTGTGTAACTACCTGACCATCTCTCCATTTTCATTCTTTCTGTCATCCTTGTTCCTTTTCAGCGTCGGCGCAGTTTAAATGAGAGCGAAATGATTTCATTGCACCAATTTCTGTTAGAAGCTGATGCACTGTATCCCTCTTGCTACTCCCTATGTCCTTCCCTCCATCAGGAACCTTCGCAGTCACTCGAATCAGTCCTCAGTCATTCATGTCCTGACAGCGTGAGGCACAGAACAGGCAGGGGAAATAGGAGATCTACTTCACTGTATATCCCCAGGGTATCCGTTGTTCTTGCTATGAAGGCAACAGCTCCCAACTTACCACAGCTTTTGCTAGCATATTAATACCTATATAAAAGCATCCTGTAACTCCTAGCTGTTATTTTAAAGGCTGCCAGATCACTTGCATTAATTGCTCAAAAAGTATTTCCTGTGCTTGTTCATAAAAATGCGTGCTTTTGGAGGGCTAGTCATTCTCTAATGTTAATGTGCAAACCAGCAGGTTAAAGTGAAGTTAAAAATAATCCTAACACTTTAACATTTAGTTGAGCATAGAAATCCTCCCGCTGCACTTTTACCATTGATAGTGTTCACCTCTAGCAAATGAGTTTTGTGACTGGAAGAAATGTTTGGAATGCCAGTGAAATGAATATATTAAGCTTTAATATACTCCCTAGAGGAGAGTAAAGAAATTTCATGAGCTTGTTATAGCACGTTTCTCGTGAAGACAGCATGTCCTTTAACTATTCTGAGCGTGCCTCGTACTAATAGTCCAGTGGCAGCTGATCAAACGTCACCATTTTCGGATTGCATGGATCATCTCCGTGAAATATTCATTGTATGTTTTCTTTTAATGCCAGGTTAATTGTCTGACTTGAAATTTGAAAGCTAATTGTGGGCAAGCGATCGTATTTCTATTTTTGTAACGATTTTTTGTACGTTTCATTATATTGTACACACAGCTATTAACATACATAGTGTATTGACTGGGAGAGGTGAGGGGAATCAGTGGAGAAGCAGTGAAACTCTGCTGTAATGCTAGTGCATCTCCCCAAGGTGTTCTCTCCTGTTACATCCCTGAGGTTACGGTAGAGTGTTACCCAGATGGAACTGTATTCTGGAAGATGACAGACCGTCTTGATATCTGCTGATACCAACAGCTAATGTCATTAATATGATATTGATGTTACAGTGACAGTGGCTGATGTGAAAGGAAGCAAAAGAGCTGGTGCCCAGGTTGCAAGTGAAATCAAAATTTTAAAATTTGTGACAATTAATCTGGCAAACAAGACTGTCAAAATCTAATTATAATGAACGTGTTACTCCTTGATTTGGATTTATACCTCTTGTAAACATTTACATCTTCTGTTCCCCACTTTAAATATTAAATCTATGGTTGTGTTTGGGTTGAATTAAGTGGGAAGGAAGATTAGCTGAACATAAAGCTCTGCATGATTCTTTACGCAAAAAGTGTTGTCATTAATGTGGTTTGTGCATATTTTCTCACCGCAGGACACCTCCAATAACAGAGATGACTTGCTCGGCAATTATTTTAGGAAAGCAAATGAGCCTTCAGCTACTGGGAACGTGCTGGTTCAGCCATCCAGAAAGGAGGCTGCTAAGATGCCCACTAGTCTTGTTGCTCCAACTGTAAAGATGACCATCGCCAACGAAGAAGGAAGAACAGCTAAGCCTGGAAATTATGTGAAGCCAAACCTCAGACAAGTTGAACCTGAGCCTCTGGCAAACTCCCAGGGGTCCCTTAAGCTTCCCCACACACCGCAGCACCAGCCTGCCAGTGGGATGCGGCAGACGGCACAGCCTCAGCAGCCTGGAACCGCGAGCAGGAGGAGTACATCACTGAGCAGAGCATTTAGCTTAGCCTCTGCAGACCTCCTCAGAGCCACCGGCCCAGAGACATATAGGCAGGAGAGCCCTCAGAAGTCAGCAGCAGACCTGCGTGGGGGCAAGGACACTGTCAGTCAGACTGCCAGGGCTTCTGTGCCAGCCAGCTCACAGGTAACCTTAAGAGAGAGGCCACAGTCTGCAAAGGTGGCGGGTTCAATGCAAGGTGTCGATTCCCGCTGTCGGCAGCTTGACGTGAGGCGCCTTTCCCTGGCCCCGCCGAAGGATGAGAGGCCGCTCTCCTTCCATCAGTTCTCTGCCTCACCCACTGCATCCACTAGCAATCTGAACGTGCCGCAGCAGGAGCGTGTGAACCCTGGGCAGCACTACTCACCCGCATCACACACTCCCTCTAAAGTCAAACCCAAGCCAGCACCTCGTTCTGGGGAGGTGGCCACCACGGCCCCTGCCAGAGCTGTGTCCAGCAGCACCGAGGGGAATATTTCCCTAGGGCAAGGCCAGGGTGATGCCCTACTTACCAAGTGCCAGGGTAAACTGCCAGAAGGCAGCGCTGGGACTATGGAGGAGCCCATGAGAGGAAGCAGCTCCAACAGCACTCCTGGGTCTCCGGATCCCCAGGGGGATCAGCAGACAGTTTGGTATGAATATGGGTGTGTGTAACCCACGGATGCAGCCAGTAGTATGTGCATCTGGCATTGCTGACGTCCGGGTAGCATTTGTCTAGACATCGTGCCCGGTCTTAAAAGGCATCCCGTGCGTGCTGCTCTGAGTGTTCAACGGGTACCGTCTCCTAGTTGGACAAAGTATGATTAAGAGAAACAAGGAGCAAAAAAACCCCAGCCCTTCCTTTGATGCTGTTGTGCCTGAAACAAAGTGGAAGCCTGACCTAATCTTCACAGCAGGCTTGGCACCTGGTTCTCACAGGTGCTGAGTATTTCCCGCTCCAGGAGAGGCTTAGCAGGGTCCTCTGTCATCGCTGTGCTGTGCTCCCCTCCTACCTGCATTAAAGAAGAGTTTCACAGGTCATGTGTGTGCTGAACCCAGCCCCACCATTGATCTACAACTTGACCATACTGAAAAGGTCATATAAAAGCCAAACTTCTCCCCTCAAAGACAGAACCAGACACTTGGCTTAGGTAGCTTACAGAGAAAGCTGAGGAGCAAAAGTGTGTGGCTTTAGCCATGGGTCTGTTAAAATCAATTCTTCCTGCCACAGCCACATTTTATAGAGGTAACATGTAGACTTCAAGGGTCACATCTTCCCTGCTGGGTCTGTGTAACGCAGAGAGGCTGGCGTCATTCCCCGCTGCCTTCACTCAGCTGCAGCTCAGGGGGTCCTTGACTCTGCAAGCCAAGTGGTGCTGCCTTTTGAAACTTGTTTTATCTTTTATACGAACACTGGAACTAATGCAGCCTTTCAGGGGAGATGCTATTTCAACTGCAAAGGTGGCATCTCATGTACAAAAGTGTCTTGTATGTATATAAGAAGCTCAAGTATTGTATAGGAATGCTGTGTAAATTGTACTATTACATCCGTGTGTGCATGACAGCCCACATCCTAAGAAACGTGGGATTTTGTCTCTTAGAAATCCTCGTTTGTCTCCAAGAACTTTGCTCAGTATAGAAAGCAAAATAATTTTGTATACATGTGAAAGAAATATACTTTTAAAAATCTATTTATGTGCAAAGAAGTTCCTTGTGTGTTTCTGTCCAGAGTGTCATCAGCTGCTTATGTATATATGATCAAATGCATATCTTTAATTCTATTTCGTGTTTGTAAAGCTCTTTTTCTTGCAATAGACTAAATCCTTAAAAAAAATAATACTTGTTTTGCTGATTCTGATTTATTCTAGTAAAAGCTGAAACTGATTCAGCAGATGTTTTTGTTATCTAGTACGTAGTAATCCCATTCTGGAAACTACAAAATTGTTTATAATAAAGATTAAAATAAAATCAATTGGTGGTGTACTTTTTTTTTTCATTGGAGAGTTGTGAGTCATGGTGCTGGATGGAGATCTCTCTGCAGCAGCTTCGTGTAAGCCTCAGGCACCTCAAGCACCTTCAGTGTAAGCACTCAGGCACGTGGCAGTTGCCTTTGTTTTTGTAATGTTGCCACAAAAGACGTAGGAGAAATCTTTCCATTTGATTGTAACCTTCTTTCTGCAGACCTTAGGAGGATTGATCGTGCAAACTAAGTGACTTAGAGGTCGCTGTAGAATCAGACCGTTAGATTTTTATGCTTCTCTGAGCACGTCACACAGTGCCAAGCCCGCTGTCAGCTTGACCAAGCTTGCATTTTGTACAACCTGTTTTGTGCTTAACTCTCAGGATTCCTTACAAAAGTGAGAAATTATTCATCTTTGAACATGAAGAGAATGGCAAAAGGAACTTTCTGCCATCTCTGCTATTTTAATTGCTAACGACAGTTTTGCAACAATTTTTAAATTATGTGCTATACAGCAATTTTAGAACCTACTGAGTGTTTTTGGTGAATTGAAATTCTTCCACGAATTCCCTCTCAGTGCTGATTCTTGGGCAGATCTCTAAAAACTGGTGTTTCTCCTTTGTTTCAGTGCCTTTTTGGAGGCGTGTGTTCCATGGCCTTGCAGGCTGGGCTGCTGAGGAATTGATCTGTGAGTTGTCAGTTCCTGTAGATCTGCTTTTGCTATAAATACCTGCCCACTCACTTACATCTTACTTGTCATTTTCTGAGCTATTTACACTTATTGACTTTGTCAGGTCTAGTGAGTTTGAGTAAAAATGCACTTAATACTTACATAGTACCTTTCAAGTATGGGATAATTTTAAATACAGATGTCATAACATGGAACAACTGTTGAAGCACACGATGCTGTGGCTCTTGGGCCTTCCTGAGAACATGCAGAAAAATTTTGGGATAGGTGCCTGTCCTGCCGTAGCAGTCTGCTCAATTCATTAATTGTTTTCAACTCTTCTTTGATAGATTCGGTGGCTGCCAAGTAAGAGTTTTCTGATCATCCAGATGTTTGGGGGCATATTAGAAGATCAGCCAAAGGTAAATGACTTTAAGATAGAACGTGGAAGAATCGCTCCAGAAATCGTTAGTTCACGTGAAATGACTACAGCCTGGATGTTGAAATAGATGTAAAGGTGTTAACACTTTGGGGTTGGTTTTTTTTGTTAAACATGACCCCATCTGTGCTGAGAGAATTTGAATTGTGGGTTTGCATTTTTAGATGAAAGGTGAAAAAAAATAATCAGTTGTGGTAAGCTCCACCAAAAAATTTTATCCTAACAATTGCTTCTTTGCCCATCAGAGTCGTAGAATATCAGATCCTGGCAGCACTGGAGATGTTCAAGGCAAGTTGGAAAACGTGGGAATGTTTTTACAAATTGCTAGTACCAGGCAGAATCAACCTGACCTAAGAGTGCAGGATGAAATAGTTCAGTTACTAAAACTTACAAATGAAATTATCGTTATGAAGGGTTGTTTGACTGGAGAAATAGACTGGGCCGTAAAGGTCTGTCTTCAAAGCTGGTACTGGAGGCTGCCATTGCTGGCTCATGTTGAGCTTCTCATCAACCGACACTCCCAAGTCCCTCTCCCTGGGGCTGCTCTCCAGCCATTCTCTGCCCAGCCTGTATTTGTGCTTGGGAGTGCCCTGACCCTTGCACTTGACCTGGTTGAACTTCATGGGGTTTGCACGGGCCCACTTCTCAAGCCTGTCCAGTTCCCTCTGGATGGCATCCCTTCCCTCCAGTGTGTTGACCACTCCACACAGCTCGATGTAATTGGCAAACTTGCTGAGGGTGCACTCCATCCTACTGTCCATGTTGCCAACAAACATGGCACCCATCCCAGTACCAACCCCTGAGGAACGCCACTTGTCCCTGCTCACTTGGACGTAGAGCCATTGACCACAAGTCTTTGAGTCCAACCATCTGGCCAATTTCTTACCCATTGAGGTGTTCAGTCACAGCATGAAACTGTTTTCAGCAGATACAGAGAACTTCATCTACCAGCTCCTCCACCATTGTGAAGGATTCTGACAGGTCCAGCAGGCGCTTGGCCGAAATCCTGCGCACATCCAGTCCAACACTGGGTTTTTTGTCTTGCTTCTCCTTAAGAGCTGGTCTGTGGAAGTGCCCTCCTCACTGCTGCTGGCTGCCTGGCAGCTCCTTAGCCATCAGCAGAGCCTGACATTCAGGACCAGGACTGCAGCGGTTGCCCAGAACTGCCACAGCTGCGAGGCAGCAAAGAGCAGGGCTCCCCAGGGGGAACCGCCCTGCTCCAGCTCCTACAGCAGCCGAGTCATCTTCTGGCTCAGGTACTCTCCAAGCTGCTTTATGCTCTCGTGTATCCAGCTCATCACTGACCGTCTGCCAGCACTGGATGATGCTTTGCACAGCCAGGGCAAGCAGCAATTCCTACTGCCGACTGCTTCCTCAGGCTTCCCTTGCGATCATGAGTGGGTTGCTGGGAACTGGATCTTTGAGCTTATAGGAATCCAATGGGTTTTCTGGAGCACGTAAGCCTCCCAGATTCCTCTGGTATCTCTTAGGACTGCATGGGACTGTAATGCTAAACATGTCTTGTGTAACATCGCTGCAGGGGTTAGTCCTGTGTATAACATCTGTCCTAGGTTCATTGAAGGCTGGCGAGAGTTTGCTTTTGGACATTTGTTGCAGAATGATCATCCCCAATTGGTTCTCATTTTTGATAGGACTCCAAATGATCAGGCCAGCTGTTTCATTTCTTCCTGTCACCCCTTCAATGCCATCTCTCTTTCAGAATGCAGCCCTGCATACTGAGAAGCAGCTGCTTAAGGAGCAGCTGAAGCATTTGGAAACACAGAATGTCTCCTTCAACAATCAGATCCTGACACTACAGAAGCAGAATGTCTTCCTTCAGGAGCACAATACTGCCCTGCAGACGCAGACAGCCAAGCTCCAGGTCAGGACAACTCAAGGGTGATCTTTGAGGGCGGACTACAAACTGGTGCTAAACTTTTCTTTCCCAAAGACTGTGGAGCTGGCAATACAACGTGAGGTAGATTTTGATAAAATACAGAAATAAACCTATTGTGATTAGAACACCCACCAGGGCTGTGTGACAGGACAGCTGCTTGGCTGTCAACTAAATGAGCTGTAAGCAATTACACAGCCACTGCTCCTGCTTAGCAAGTCTCTCTCACACTGATTAATGGTTCTCATTGATTCAGGCTTTGCTTGAGATTATCAGGTTTAGGTGTGTTGAGGCTGCTTGCTGGCTTCTTTCTTTTCTTGATGAGTATCGATTATTAAACAGTTCTAGCCTAAGGAAAAGGTAGTTTTCTACCAACAGGTTGTCTCTAGTGTTAAGTTCTCAGATCACCATTGGAAACATTAACAATTTGGGGTGTCTGTTGCCAAGATGTGACTTCAGGTCTGAGATGTTGTAGGGGGAGCAGATGGTGGTCTTTTCTACACTCAAAGCAGGTTGATTTTAGCAGTTTTGAGAGTGCAGCGTCCTCCTCAGCAGATCAGTCTTACTAGCTATAATTGATTAACGGATCCTTGGGCAGTTCTTTGTGGCTTACTCTGGAGAAGTCTAATCCTGTAGAGATGCTGGAAAAACTCACTGGAAAAACAGAATCCCTGCTGTGGAGGGTGTCGTGGTTTAACCCAGGCCAGCAACTACGACCACGCAGCCACTCTCTCACTTCTTCCTCACAGTGGGAAGGGGAGAAGAATCAAAGGAAAGAGGAAAACTTGTGGGTTGAGATAAAGACTATTTAATAAGTAAAGCAAAAGCTGTGCACACAAGCAAAGCGAAACAAGAAAGACAAAATGCCATAACTCTGAAAGTCTCTCCTTTCCTCCTCCTTCCCCCAGCTTTATGTGTGACATGAGGTTATATGGTGTGGAATATACCTTTGGTCAGTTGGAGTCGGCTGTACCGGCTGTGTCTCCTCCCAACTTCTGGTGCATCCCCAGCCCACTCGCTGGTGGGGCGGTGTGAGGAGCAGAAAAGGCCTTGAAAGCTTAGCAACAACTAAAAACATTAGTGTGTTACCAACACTATTCTCATCTTAAAACCGGAAACATAGCACTATACCAGCTGCTAGTGAGAAGGTTAACTCTGTCCCAGACAAAACTGCCACGGAGTGTTACACATTGCAGGGATTTGTATTATTATCTTACCAGTGCTGGCCAGTAATTATTTTTCTGGGTTCCTTTTGCCACATTTTTTTTTGTTTCATCATAGCTGAGCATTTTTAAAGTTCTGTGAGTCACAAATGCCTACCCAGAGTATTTCTCCTAGCAAAGCAGCAGAAAGAGTGAAAGCCAAAAGGAGTCAAGACAAATATGATTGTTCAGTCCCAGGAATGGATTGTGTTGGAGCCAAAATGGATTTTATTTCCATGTATAAGAAAATCTTCTAAAAAAGCCTCCTCTGCCCAAGTGCCTGATGCTTAAAGAGGTGGAGTGAATGTGAGTGTTGAACAGCCTGGAGCATGGGTAACCTTGCCCTTGGTGGTAGAGCACAAATCCTGCTCAAATGGTAGACTCCGTGCTGAATCCGGACTGCAAGAAAAATTTGCCTGGGGATTTCGCTAGGGCTCCAGAGATGCAGAATCACTTTCGGTTTTGCAGACAGTCTCTTCTTTCTTACCTTTTCCCTAATATCTAGGGGAGCAGCTGTGGTCCGCCTCCAGGGTTTTCACGCTCGAGGGCAGCATGTGGAGCTGGGCCAAGGCGGTAAAACTGGACCAGTGTATCGTTCCCCTCTAAGCAGCCCTTTTGAAAAATAGAGGGCTTGGGTAGAAATGAACAGAGTAGCCCTATCACAGAGAAATGGCAAAAGGCTTGACAACGCAGTTTCTGCAGAGGCAGCCATGGGTAATCCCTGCCAAGGGACTGACTGTGGAGTTTGTCTTCTCCGACTCTGGATTTGGACATGGTCTGTCTTAAATTCTTCTCGGAGCTGGATGTGAAACCTTCCTCTGCTCTCAGGTTCTTCCATTTGTTGTACGGACATTGAATTGGAAATATCCTGGAGCTGAATGGAGGAAGAAAACAAAAATTAAGGTCAATTAAACTGCACTGCTGTTACTGGGATTGAATAGCAAAAAGCAGCTTTTCTCTGGGAGACAGGTACTTTTTGTGCGGCCCTTCAATGGACTGGAATTTGGGACAGGCTGTAATTTGACCCTGGGATGAAGGGAAGTGGCAGCCTGAAAGAAAAAGCAAGTTGGCAGGAGTGACTGTATTTGGTGCTGTCTGCTGCTTTTGGTTTGGTTTTGAAGTTTTTGTGACTGCAGAGTAACTGTGCTCTGCGTTCATCTCCGCTGGGATCGATGGTGCTTGTTCTCTGCAGCTTTTTCCAGCGGTGCTTCATCTTCCACCTAGTTGCTGTTTTAAAATTGGCTGTTTCTCTGTGACTGGCAGAGGTGTATCTTCGCAGGGATATTTCGGGGCGCTATGTTTTTATCACAGTCACAGCAAAATGTGCTGATGACTTCTGGCATTCGCTGCACCGGTGCCCCCAGTGGCTTCTACTGGTGTGTGTGTGTGTATGGGCATATTCACATTCCTGAGGAACTGCAAATACTCATACTCCTCTAGTTTTTGTCATTTGCATTATAAGAACTGCTTCCTTTGATGTTGTTTTTAAGGATGCAAGTGTCAACGTACGTTGCTGCATCCCCTGCACACAGGGTGACACTCTTAAGTGAGGTACCCTATTTAAACATACTGTACATTTAGAAAGAATTCGCTAACATCTGTCATGCAGGTTAATAAAATAATGAGTTAAGAAAAATAGCAAGATTACATGGTGGTGCTGAAAGTGCTCTGGCACTGCTCACAGGAGACCAAAGTAGTCTTAAAACGATCAAACATTATTTATTTCTCTCATTACAACAGAGTAAGCAGAACAGGAATAAAACACGCAGTTATCATGTAGAGAAGAAATTCAGACTACGTAAGGATCTTCACCTTTGAGTAATTGTCAGTGATCTGTGAATAAGACTGAACAATCAGCAAACGAATTTTCAAAAAACAAAAAACAGACAGTGAATGAGCTCCGTAGGATTCTGAAGGTTATGCGATAGGAAGATATTTCAGTCTCTTTCCTCTCCTGGTGGCTTTTGGTCTTCAGTTTTTTGATTATGCTTAATTTCATAGAGATGGTTCAGAATATGCTTTTCCCCCTCACAGTGATAAATTGAATGCCTTAAGGAGACACAAGGAAAAACTTGAAGAGAAGATAATGGATCAGTACAAGTTTTATGATCCTACTCCAAAAAAGTAAGTCCCATGTAGGTTCAGTTCTGTTCAGTTATACAGATTTATGAGGGTGAGAAAGGGCTACTTTGTTCTTGAAACAAAGGTAACGAACGCTCAGCCCAAATTCTTGAGCTGAAAAGTATTTTTTTGAAAAGATGGTTGGTTGATTATGGTTGATTAGCAACTAGTCTTCAAATGGGTAATAGCTGGTCTTACAAGGACTGCCAGGAGATGGCGCACATGCAGAAGAAATAAGGTACAAAATGCTACTTTATTGTAATCTAATTATTTTGGAGGATAATACTGTGCTTTGACTTTGAATGAAACTAAGAACTACATAATCTAAATTGATGAAATGATTTTCCTGAAGTCTTCTAACACAAACGTAAGGAAGACGGAATGATTTCTTTTTCTGTTTAGTTAGTTCATACAGTAAATGAGGTGTTCTTAGTGATGGGAAATTTAAAAGAAAGCTCCTCAAAATAAATAGTCTGTGATCTCTATTAAAGGAAATATATCTCCCAAGCTTTGCTTACTCTATTGAGATCACTTCTGTCAGCTTCTGTAGATAAGTTGTTGTCCTTCAGGAATACTTTTCTAGAAGCAGTTTTGAAACTAATCCTTAAATAATCATTCCCGTCTTCCCACTGGGGGAGTGTGGGAAACAGAAGGGGAGCAGCAGAGGAGGGTGGAACTGTGGTTATAAACTGCTGCAAGGGTCTCTCTGGCTGAAGTTTTTTCTTTTGATCGGGTTTTATATTTCCCTTTCTCCATTCTAATTCTTCGAGGTCGTTGATTCACTTAAAATAAAAACGGATATGTCAGATCATCCATGCGATCCCAGGAGATGTTAAGTGTTTAACATGCATCCAAAGCTCAACCTGGGAATTTGGGCTTGGGTTTCTGCAGAACAAGGCCCTTGTGGAGTTCCAGAGACAACAGAAAGTCACTGGGGCTTCGTTCTTTTGATCTGGGTGTAAATTAAATGTAGGCATGTAAGAGATTGCAGCCCCACAGACTGCCTCAGACCCCTCCAGCTGCCAAAGGTATGTTTAAGCCAAGATTTAGAAAAACTTACAAGCCTGCGTTTAATTTATACCCATATTTCCCACCTAGAAGCCAAACTTCTCATTCTGTGCAAAAACTAAAGAGCTTTTGTTGCACCTGAGGGGCTTTGGACAGCCTTTCCAGGCACTCCAGGGACCTCTAAGCACCTTTCTGTGCACCCTACGGGCCTCCGAGTGCCTTTATGTGAATGCCTCAAGCACCTCAGAGTGCCTTTCCGTGTGTCCCAGAGGCCTCGCAGGGCAATCTGTGCATCCAAGAGGGACCTGGATGCATTTTGTTGTGCCCATAGAGCCTCTAAGTGCCTTTCTGTGTGGCTCAGAGACATCCTAGTACCTTCCAGTGAGACCTCCATGGCTCCCTGTGCCTTTCTGTGTTGTCCAGGGGCCATGATATGCTTTTCTGTGCATCCAGGGATCTTTGAGTATGTTTTGGTGCATCCCTGAGGCTTCCAAGTGCCTTTCTTTGTGGTACAAGCATCTCCAAGGACCCTTCTGTTCACATCAGCCCTTCCCGTCACTTTCTTTGTGGCCCCAGGACCTCCAAATGATGTTCTTTTAGACCCATGAGCCTCCTTGGGCCTTTCTGTGCGCCCCGGGGGCCACTGTGTACATCTCAGTGAGACCTTTGGGCCTCTAAGCGTCTTTTGGTGCATGTCAGGGACATCCCAGTGCCATTCTGTCCTTCCCGGAAGCCTTTGAGTGCCATTCTGTGCAGCCCTGGGGCCTCTGAATGCCCTTCTTTGCAATCCATGGACCCCTGAATGCCTTTCTGTGCTCCTCTGAGTGCCTTTCGGTGCACCCCAGTGCCTCTGAGTGCCTTTCTGTGTGGCCCAGGATCCTCACTCAGCATTTCCTAGGACAAGGTTCTTGAATAGAAAGCCCCAAGAGCTTGGGTTGTTTTTGAAGACATGCCAGGCGTGCAGCAAATCAATTACAACAGCTTGAGACTGCCACAAGAGCTGGCTCTGGATGTTTGCTTCACAGCCCAGTCTTGCTCTCCCCTTTTTTAAAGCTTGCCTGGTTTTGTCTTTAACCTGTGGGATTTTTTTGTGTTATAGTCAACTTTGTTCAGTTAGAGTGAACTAAATATTTCTGGGAACACTTAAGTACTTCCAGGAAGTAGATAACCAACCAACCTCTGTAGTCCATAAGCACACCTTAGTTTAATAAGTCAACAGTTACAGGAGATCATTGCACAATTTTGTGCTGCTGGTGCTGAGTCCGCATGTCTCACAGCAACTTGTTCTGTATCTCACACTGTGTTACTTCTTATTCCCATACCTTAAATGCATATATTTTTGTGGAAATTATTTCTGAAAATTAACAGGTAGTGGCATCTAGGAGAGAAGGGTATTTCAAATACCAGACATGCTCCAGAAATACACATTCTTTGTTTCTTTGTGTCTTATTTGTTACTGCAGTTGGTGGGATTGGTCATCTTGGAAGTTGAACCCTAGGTCCCATTCTCTGTAGTTGTGGAAATATCTAGACTGCAAAACCTAAAAGCTGACTTTAATATAAAAATCACTGCTGAATGTAGTTGTTTGAGCATTGATGAAGTTCAGCACTGTCATTTAGATGGAAGGTGTAAAAATCTTAAAAGCGAGAAGTTCAAATACAGTATTTTGTATTAATGTTGCTCTTGGTGTTACACGTTACATGGCATGTTAAGCACATGAACGCTGTCACTGAATGCACATGTAAATGGTGTGTTTTGCTGGATTGCAGCCAGGGACTCAACATCGCACAGTAGTAACCTCTCTTGGGAAGAGGGAGGATCTGCAACTGACAGAAAAACCCAAGATCAAGGGGATCCTGTACCCTCCCCCCACCAGGCTAAAGGCAGTAGGCTGAAGGAAGTGAGTGAATGGAGGCAAGTCCATGCTCAGGGCAGCAGGTGAACCCCCTCCTTGCCCACCTCACCTTCCCAAGTGTCTCTGTACAACAGATGCAAGGCTCTGGATGTTGAAGGCCAGTCAATGGATGATGTGGGTGACAGTCTGACTACACCAGAGTTGTTGCCAAGGTCAGAAAGGCCTACAGTCTGTATTATGACCAACTCCACGAGGAAGAAAAGACGAGTTATAGGTGTAGGTGGCCCCCTTCTGAGGGGGACAGAGGGTCCAATATGCCAGACAGACCCTCCTCTTAGGAAAAATCTGCTGCCTCCCTGGGGCCCAGGTTACGGACACCACTAGGAAACTTCCTAGCCTGGTGATGGGAACCTTCAGAGATCACCTAGTCCAACCCCACTGCCAAAGCAGGTTCACCTAGAGCAGGCTGTACATGAATGCATCCAGGCAGATTTTGAATGTCTCCAGAGAAGACTCCATAACCTCTCTGGGCAGCCTGTTCCAGTGCTCTGTCACCCTCAAAGAAGTTTTTCCTCACGTTGAGATGGAATTTCCTGTGTTCTACTTTGTGTCCATTGCCCCTTGTCCTGTCACCAGGCTCCACTGAAAAGAGTCTGGCCCCATGTTCTTGACACTTGCTCTTTAGATATTTATAAGCATTGACAAGATCCCCTCTCAGTCTTCTCCAGGCTAAACAGACCCAGGTCTCTCAGCCTTTCCTCATATGAGAGGTGCTCCATTCCTTGATCATCTTTATAGCCCTCCGCTGGACTCTCTCCAGTAGTTCCCTGTTCTTCCTGAACTGGGGAACCAGAACTGGACACAGTACTCCAGGTGCAGCCTCACCACGGCAGAGCAGCGTGCGAGGATGACCTCCCTTGACCTGCTGGACATGCTCTTTTTAATGCATTACAGGAGACCATTGGCCTTCTTGGCCACAAGGGCACATTGCTGGCTCATGGTCAACTTTTTGTCCAGCAGGTCTCCAAGGTCCCTCTCTACAGAGCTGCTTTCCAGTAGGTCAGTCCCTAACCTATACTGGTGCATGGGGTTATTCCTCCCCAGGTGCAGGACCCTACACTTGCCCTTGTTGTACGTCATTAGCTTCCTCTCTGCCCAACTCTTCAGCCTGTCCAGGTCTCACTGTATGGCAGCACAGCTTTATGGTGTGTCAGCCACCCATCCCAGTTTTGTATCATCAGCAAACTTGCTGGGGGGTACACTCTGTCTCCTCATCCAGGTTGTTGATGAATATGTTGAACAAGACTGGACCCAGTACTTACCCCTGGGGAACACTGCTAGTCACAGGCATCCAACTAGACTCTGCGCCACTGATCACAACCCTTTGAGCTCTGCCATTCAGCCAGTTCTCAATCCACCTCTGTCCACTCATCTAATCCACACTTCCTAAGCTTTATGAGGATGTTATGGGAGACTATCAAAAGCCTTGCTGAAGTCAAGGTAGACAACGTCCACTGCTCTCCCCTCATCCACCTAGTCAGTCATTCCATCACAGAAGGCTATCAGATTGGTCAAGCACGATTTCCCCTTGGTGAATCCATATAGACCACTCCCGATAACCCTCTTTTCCTCTACATGCTTAGAGATGACAGCCAGGATGAGCTGTTCCATCACCTTTCCAGGGATGAAAGCGAGGCTGACTGGCCTGTAATTTCCTGGGTCCTCCTTCTTGCCGTTTTTGAAGACATTAGCTTTCCACCAGTCCTCAGGCATCTCTCCTGTTCTCCATGACCTTTCAAAGATAATGGAAAATGGTTTTGTAATAATATCTGCCAGCTCCCTCAGCAGTCATGGGTGCATCCCATCAGTCCCATGGATTTGTGGGTGTCAAATGCACTGTTGCTCTCTACATCAAGAAATGGATAGACTGTGAAGAGCTGTCTCTGAAGAATAGCCACGAGCAGGTTGAAAGCTTATAGGTAAGAATTAGAGACCGAGGCAACAAAGGGAACCTTGTGGTTGGTGTCTACTACAGGCCATCTGATCAAGGGGAGCCTATTGACAAAGCCTTCTTACTCCAGCCACAGGAGGCATCACGCTTGCAGGTTCTTGTCCTGCTGGGGGACTTCAACCACCCCCACATCTGCTGGAAAAGTAGTATGGTGAGCTGTGGGCAATCCATGAGACTTCTGGGATGCATTGAGGGTAACTTCTTAAGCCAGGTAATAGACAGCCCTATGAGAGGGGATGCTACACCGGACCTGTTGGTCACCAATGCAAGTGAGATTGGAGGCAGCCTGGGCTGCAGTGATCATACACTAGTGGAGTTCACAGTCCTGAGAGATATGGGTGAGGGGAAGAGTAAAGTCAGGACCCTGAATTTTAGGAAAGCAAAATTACAGCTCTTGAAGGAGTTAGTCAATAGAACCCCCTGGGAAACTGCCCTCAAGAGCAAGGGAGCAGAACAAATGATCTGCCTGGACAACCAGGTGACCAGGCCCAGTCAGCACGGGTTTAAGAAAGGCAGGTCCTACTTGACTAACTTGATCTCCTTCTATGACAGTGACCCACTTAGTGGACAAGGGAAAGGCTGTGGATATTGTCTACTTAGATTTTAGTGAAGCTTTTGACACCTTTTCCGACAGCATTCTTGTGGAGAAACTGGCTGCTTATGGGTTGGATGGGCATATGCTTTGCTGGGCAAAAAAATGGCTGGATGGCCAGGCCCAAAGCATTGCAGTGAATGGAGTTAAATCCAGATGGTGGCCAGTTACAAGTGGTGTTCCCCAGGACTCAATACTGGGGCCTGTTCTCTTTAATATCTTTATCAACAATCTAGACAAGGGGATCGAGTGTACCCTCAGTAAGTTTGCAGACGACACCAAGTTAGGCTAAAGTGTTGATCTGCTCAAGGGTAGAAAGGCATTGGGCAAAGGCCAATTGTATGAGGTTCAACAAGGCCAAGTGCTGGGTCCTGCACTTGAGTCACAACAACCCCATGCAGCGATAAAGGCTTGGGGAAGCAATAAAAGCTTGGGGAAGAGTGGCTGGAAAGCTGCCTGGCGGAAAAGGACCTGGATGTATTGGTTAAAAGCCAGCTGAATATGAGCCAGCAGTGTGCCCAGGTGGCCAAGAAGGCTGATAGCATCCCGGCTTTTATGAGAAATAGCATGGTGAGCAGGACTAGGGAAGTGATTGTCCCACCGTACTTAGAATCATAGAATCATAGAATCGTCTAGGTTGGAAGAGACCCTTGGGATCATCGAGTCCAACCATCTACCCTACTCTACAAAGTTCTCCCCTATACCATATCCCCCAACACCACATACATTTAAACGGCTCTTAAACACATCCAGGGATGGTGACTCAACCACCTCCCTGGGCAGCCTATTCCAATGCCCAACCACTCTTTCTGTGAAAAATTCTTTCCTAATGTTCAGTCTAAACCTACGTTGGCACTGGTGAGGCTGCACACTAAGTACTGTATTCATTTTTGGGCCCATCACTACAAGAAGGACCTTGAGGTGCTGGAGCATGTTCAGAAAAGGGCAACAAAGCTGGTGAGGGATCTGGAGCACAAGTCTTATGAGGAGCAGCTGAGGGAACTGGGGTTGCTTAGCTTGGGGAATAGGACACTCGGGGGAGACCTTATCGCTCTCTACAGCTACCTGAAAGTAGGTTGTAGCGAGGTAGGTGTTGGCTCTTCTCCTAAGTAACAGGAGATAAGACAAGAGGAAATGGCCTCAAGTTGCATCAGGGGAGGTTTAGATTAAATATATAAGAAAAAAATTCTTTGCTGAAAGGGTTGTCAGGCATTGGAACAGGCTGCCCAGAGAAGTGGTTGAGTTGCCATCCCTGGAGGTATTTAAAAGATGTGTAGATGTAGTACTGTGGGACACGGTTTAGTGGTAACTTGGCAGTGCTAGATTAACAGTTGGACTTGATGATCTTAAAGGTCTTTTACAACCAAAATGATTCTATTATTCTATGATTCTAGAACAGAGCTGGCAAATCTTTAAGGACACTTTCCATAGAGCACAAGTGCTCTTGATCCCCAAGTGTAAGAAATCAGGAAAGGAGGGCAAGACATGGGCATGGCTGAGTTGCGACCTGCTGGTCAAACTAAAGGGCAGGAAGGAAACGCACAGGCAATGGAAGCAGGGACAGGTATCCTGGGAAGAGTATAGAGACACTGCCCAGTCATGTAGGGATGGGATCAGGAAGGCCCAAATGCAGCTAGAGCTGAGCTTGGCAAGGGATACAAAGAATAATACAAAGGACTTCTACAGGTACGTCAACCAGAAAAGAAAGAAAGTGTTAACCCCGCAATGAGCAAGACTGGCAAACTGGTAACAAGAGACAAGGAGAAGGCTCAGGTACACAACATTTTTGCCTCAGTCTTCACTCACAACCTCCCTCCCCACACGTCTCAAGAGAAGGACCATAAGACAGGGACTGGAGGAACAAAGTCCCTCCCACTGTAAGAGAAGATCAGGTTTGAGACCACTTGAGGAACCCGAACATACGTAAGTCTATGGAACCTGATGAGATGCATCCCAGAGTCCTGAGGGAATTGGTTGATGTAGTTGCAAAGCCATTCTCCATGATACTTGAAAAGTCATGGCAGTCAGGTGAAGTCAGGTGAGTGGAAAAGTGCACCCATTTTTAAAAAGGGTAGAAAAAAGCACCATGGGAACTACCGACCTGTCAGCCTCACTTGTATCACTTCCTTTTCAGATTAAATGTTTAATTGTTCCAGTTGCTATATACATACAACGCAGATTATAGTCAGATTTGTAGCTCTAGTTCCCACAGCCTAACACTTCACTCATATTGGAAGAAATGGGGCTAACTGTGCAGTACTGTGGTCATCAGTGGGAGCAGGCAGGCAGTATTTGGCCATAATAAGCATCACTGGACCAACTTATTTATCACTTGATTTTAGGTGTCTAAGAATTGATTTTGTAAGTGTAAGGTAGCGTTGTGGGCTTCTTAGCCCTGGAGAGTGATGGCGATGCCTGGAAGCCATGCTCCAGCCGCCTGGAAGGGGATATGTTGTCACTGCTCACAGAGGGACCTGGGATAAGACTTAGTAAACTAAGTATCAGAGAGCCACCACGAGGTGAGACAAACTGTCTGGATGGCAGATTTAGTTGGGGCAACTGTTAGATGATAGAAGGTTTTCATTAAGCTCAGTTGCTGGACCTAAAAAACAACACCTTGGTTTTACATGCACTTCTTTTTACTATCAGGCTTCCCACTTTAGCATCCTGAATAAACTGTGCTTTATCCTCCCATGGCAGAAATCATATACGCGAAACCGTCAGTGCCCTGCATAACCAGGGCAGACTAAGATCTAGGGCCATGCGAAAAACCTGTGCCACACTGGAAAGCCCCTGAGAGCTGGGGCACCAACAATGATGCTTTCTTCAGTTATTTTACCAACCAAGCATGTTGCTTGGTTTTCTTTTTCTTTTGACTTGTAATAACAACTTGACCAGTTGTTAAACCACTTCCGCCATGTCTGGTTAGTAGGTGGTGGGATTCTGCTGAACAAGACACGATTGAGTCACACTCATCCACTTTGTCTGTCTGCAGGCTGGAGTGTAAACAAACACCAGAGTAGTTGATAGTGTCCTAGCACCAGTATTTACAGAGAGAAATAAATAAGTTGCTAAACCTCAAACCATATATCTTGTCCAGTTCAAGAGTCCATTTTGGGCAAGGGTGCCAAGTGTTTTTGTGCCTGTGGCCTTCTTTTGAAAGGACAGGCTGTTTGAGAAAGACCCGCTCCCTCTATTTGTTCCCACCATTTGTTTTTAAAGGCAGACTCAAAGGTCTCCACTGTCTCTTGACGGCAGCAAGAATGTCTGGAGGGAAGGGCAGGAATGGAGAGCACACCTAAATTTTCCCAGTAAAGTCAGGTCATATATATGATATTTACCCAACACATATACTGATGTATGCTTACTACATGCACTTGCACATGCCATATGCATTATTTAACAGGCCTGGCTCAGGTAAGGAGTGTGGACAACTGACAGCACTGTACACATGAAGCTCTAGACAAGGACATTTTTGGTGGGAAATGGCCCTCCATGCAATGCTGGCATCTCACTACATTAGAGGGTGACATTTCCACTTGGAGGCTGCAGGTACAATGTGGGAAGGTCAATCATGAGCTCACAGGGCTAATAACGTTATCAGTCACCAGATATTAGAGGAAGATTATGAAGGTATGCACCCTCTGAAAAAAACAGAGATTGTGCAAGCCCATCTGTGCTGCATTATTATTATAGCTGCTGGAAAGTAGTGATGGATACAGCCAGGAGCCCCTCTGCAAAAACTAGCAATGAAAGGAGGTGAGTGACGTTAGCTAATCTCCAAACAGTCCAATCATATTTGCATTAATATTCATGCATTTTGCACACTTTTACAGGAAGCCCAGCAAAAATGCGCACTTTTCTCTTTGGAAGTCACGTCCAGCTCAAAACCCATGAGAGGGGTGAGAATTGCAAATATCTGTGAGCAGCCTGCATGCGTGGGAGTTTTTATGAAGATAAAAACCAACCAACCAAAAAAAATCTTTAAACTTTCAAAGGGGCTGAATAGAAGTACCCTCTGAAAAAGTATGAGAGCAGAGTAACTGCATTTAGCTAATTTCTCAAATGCAATAATTAAAAACTATTTCAACACATTTCATGCTAGGTTTTTACAAGAACATCGATCTCCATGTAAGTAACCTTATGCTCCTGTGAAAATTATAAAATAACAGAAAATCAGTCACAAAAATTATAGGACGAAAAAATGAATCCATAATTTCCTTCCTGTCTCCAAACAGAAGAGTTAAAATACCTCCTCAGCTTTAAGAGAGTCCAGAAATAATCAGACAATATAAGATCGTTGGGTCTTTTATTCAAGTGCTGAGGTATAAGTCGCAGCTGCTTCAAAGAGAATAAAAGGAAGTTTCACAATGAGAAAAATGTGCAAGCTATGCTTTGTGAGTGCCTCTTCCTAGTAATGTTGGATTAAATCCCAAAGCATAAATTTTCCAAGGTTTTTTTTTTTTCTGTTTTTAGCAATAGCCACACGAGGGCAGTAAGCCCCATTTTTCTACTGAAGGAAGTATTTTTTTTCTCTTAGGTTCTGAACGTGTTGCACAAAGTTCAATAACATATGCACCTGATATTTGCACACTAAGGACCTAATGTGAGGCAGTGCAGTACCTCACCAAGTTTTCAAAGTGAATGAAATTCAGGATTCATGAAAAGAAGAACATTTCATTAGAGATCTGTTATTATTGCCTTTTCAAACAGGCGTTACTCTAGAGCATGTAATTTTTCCACATGTATTCTTTCTACAAAGTCATTTTCATGTATTTTTTTCTAGAACCAAAATCTGCCTGCATCAAGTTAATGATTCAAATCATATCAGCTTCCTTGAAAAGCCACATAAGGTCACTGGCAGAGTCATTAACACTTTGCTACAAACATTAAGCCTGCATTAAGATATCCTGAGAAACAATGTTCTACTATTTTCATGGGCTTTGGTAGAAAGCAATATTTCATTTCATTCTGTGATGTTTCACAATATTGCTTTTTTCCACTATTCTTCATTTTAAATCATTCAGAAAAGTATGGTCTTTGAAGGAGAGGTGCTATTTCAGTCCCTCCTCAGACCAACTCATTTTTTTCTATATTGTCATATAGAAGAACAGTGAGACTTCTCAGCCCTGTATGCCTATAATGCCCTATATGCCCTATAATTCCACGTAATTATAACATTCTTATCTTAGCTATTTTCCCCTTGATCCTTCTGTTCCTTCATTAAACTGCAGGAACATAGTTATGTGTGGTGGAATTCTAGTCATACAGCAAGTCATCTGTGTGATTCTTAAACTCATTAGCTTCCCAGGCACAAATGCAAGCTAGACTTATTCTTACAATGAGAGTGTAAAGCTCCAGCACACAGAACATGGGGCTTTGCAATAGTCATTCCCTGGCTGACAACGTTTTGAAAAGCAGCCCGGCAGATAGAGCTTACCTAGGAAGCTGACCTGCCTACGGGTCAGTAAATCACAGAATCATAGAATCATAGAATATGATTAGCCCAGAAGAGCCCAGAGAGCCATGTATATTCTATTTCTTTAGGTCCTGGAAAATTTGTTTGCAAAACATGTTGATGATCTGTATTTCCAGTCACCTTTCCTTATCTGTTCTCCGCTCTTTATGGGGTTTTGACTTGGGCTTTAGATACGCATGGGTAGAATTTGTGCTTAGTGTACGACCACAAAACTGAGCAGAATTACACTGAATTGAACTATTCAGGCAAAAATAGGGACAAAGTTCACTGGATGCTTACGTCACTTCAAAGAGTCAGCCAAACAGCACAAAAGTACTTGTGCACTGCTTGGTTTACTTTCTGCTGCCCATCTTGATAGGAGCTGAAGTTAATGTTGATAAATAGGTTAGTCAAACATTTTGCTTTCTGTAACAATTTTTATTACTCATTAGGATGGTTTGATAAACATGAGGTCGTTAAACATGACTAAATACTTCAATTCCTCCAGAAACTGAAAAATATTATTGTGCTTTTCTTAGCTATTTACCCACAGAGTCAATCCTTCACCTGCTTATATTTAGGTGAAGAGTACCACAAACTTCACTGCCTCCTGCACCGTGTAAACCACTTTATCCAGACTTGCTTTGCTTTTATATATGGAGATACATTGATGCGCTCAGGAAATACTAAATCATAAAAACATAAAGGCAATACATTTTGCCAAATAAGTGATGAAGAAAGACAAACATGACAAATTGTTTGTTCTGGAGAGGGCTTCCTCATGTAGGGAGGAGAATAAATACAAACAGTAGAACGGAAGACTATAGAATAAAACAACCACCAAACTAACCTATGAATCTGGTAATTCTCTGGCCTTTAAACAATTTTCCTCTCTAGTAAGGCCTTAGTGGTGAAAACTAGCCATTGACTTTGACGGTGTTGGTGTCAGTTTCTGATGGGGGAAAAAAAGGCCAAAAAAATCTTGCTTGATATCAGAGATTCCATGGGAGATGATGGAAGATTTGGGCTTCCAATTTAAACATTTATGAGCATTAACCAAGATCCTGGTTTCACAGCTACAACTTTGACCATTATAGTTAGAATTATCTGTTGCAACACTGTATTTAAAGTGCATTGTTGGACAGTCTGCTAACTAGTTCATCACACTATGCTGCTTCATTCTTGGAGAACCAGGGCTGTTCAGAATGTTCCCCCTGCTTCATAGCTGCCATAGGCTGCTGTGGAATCTCAGTGTAACTGTGAGTGCTGCCTATTTTGGGTACTATTTGTGAGCATCTGTACTGCTTTCACAGCTGTGCTGCCTCCTTCACCCCCCGCAATGACTCTAGAGGCCACTTGAGAGGTTATGGCAATGTTTGCCTGCCTTTTAAATGCACATTTCCTCTCTTTCCAGTAAGGATGCAAGGAGATTCAAAGTGTCATCAGGGTCAGCAAAGGCAGCAGGGCACAATGGGAGCTGAAAGGGAGGAAAGTGAATGTCAGAATGCTGCAACAGAATTCATATAGGCAGAGTGAGGAACTAAAATATCTTTATGGAAGGGTTAGCATCATGAATCCACAAAGGAGCTGTGGTATTTGTTGCCACAACAAGCACACAAGCGTGCCAGAGTATCTGACAACAAAGATGCTGAGTGTTCAAGGTTCAACAAGGCCAAGTGCCGGGTCCTGCACTTTGGTCACAACAACCCCATGCAGCACTACAAGCTTGGGGCAGAGTGGCTGGAAAGCTGCCTGGTAGAAAAGGACCTGGAGGTGTTGGTCGACTGTCGGCTGAACATGAGCCAGCAGTGTGCCCAGGCGGCCACTTGGGAAGTGATCGTCCCCCTGTACTAAGCACTGGTGAGGCCCCACCTTGAGTACTGTGTCCAGTTTTGGGCCCCTTACCACAAAAAAGACATTGAGGTGCTGGAGCAGGTCCAGAGAAGGGCAACAAAGCTGGTGAGGGGTCTGTAGGCGTATTTATTTTCCCAAAACATCTTTCTGCTGTTGCAATTACAGAGGCACACCATCTGTTCTCTGCTAGGTCTGACGGCCACGGGATGGGCTGATAACTCTGTTGACAACTCCATTGTCAAGTGAGGTTAGTAGTATCCATTTTATCTGGTTAAAAAACACAGGGCAAGACATGGCAACTCACTCTGTTCTGTTTCAATATCTGTTAATTGCTACTGTATCTTCATGAGAAAGTATTTAAGAATGGATAAAGATCAAGCCAGATCAAAGTCTGAGACATTACTGTGATGGAAGGGCTTGGTGTTACCCAGTGTAACAACAGTGGCTGAGATGGCTGACTCATAACAATAAGGGCTTGGGAGACAGGAGCAGTCTGCAACATATAAGAAAAGGAGGATGTGGCAAGGCACCGACCGGTAATGTGTACTATGTAGTTTCGCAACTTTTTGTTCTTGACAAAAAAATCCTATACCCTTTTGGACACTGCATTTTGTAAGGACCTTCACTTCCTGCATCATCTCATGGCAAGGTAACTGTGGCCGTTTTGTGAGTCTGTGTGCACATGGGTATGTGTGTACATTGTTGGGGCCCTGAGGATACCTTCCTTCCTGGGCTTTCGGGTGTCAGGCATCTGGGCCTGCTTAGACACAGGGGGCAAGCATCTGGCCTTGAAACTAGCTGTTGGGGGAAGTTGTGCTGCAAGGCTCCAGTGGGGCTTCCAGCTTTGCTTGGGAGTAGCTTTTAAGATGACTACAGTTGCAGCCATGAGAGGCAGAATAACCTTATATCCTGAGCTGAAGAAACATGATTAGCAGAGGAGATAGAGCACTTCAGCAATCAAAGAATAATTGTCTAGGTTGGAAGGGACCTTTCAGATCTAGTCCAACTGTCAACCTAACACTGACAAAAGCCATCACTAAACCATATCTCTAAGCACTATGTCTACCTGTCTTTTAAATACCACCAGGGATGGTGACTCCACCACTTCCCTGGGCAACCTGTTCCAATGCTCAATAACCCTTTCAGTGTAAAATATTTTCCTAATATCCAGTCTAAACCTCCCCTGGTGCAGTTTGAGGCCATTTCCTCTTGTCCTATTGCCTGTTACTAGGAGAAGAGACGGACCCCCACCTCTCTACAACCTCCTTTCAGGTAGTTGTAGAGAGCGATAAGGTCTCCCCTCAGCCTCCTTTTCTCTGGGCTAAACAACCCCAGCTCCCTCAGCCTCTCCTCATAAGGCTTGTTCTCCAGACCCCTCACCAGCTTTGTTGCTCTTCTCTGGACATGCTCCAGCACCTTTTTTGTGGTAAGGAGCCCAAAACGGGACACAGTACTCAATGCATGTCGCCACAATGAAAGACGCACAATGTTCTGAATAGGGATGGTCTCACAGAAGTATCTAACTTGCTCCTTGTGGGGTAATGAGTGATTAGAGCCTGACCTAGGTGTCAGCATCAGGCCCACTGGGAACGAGTCACAGGATTATCTGTAAGGTTTACATTAGCCAGCTAAATAGAACTAAGTCAGGTTTGGCTAAGTTGCAATTATTGCATTGTAATGCAATATTTTTCATGTCTTGACTAAGGTTAACTGCAGGAGGCTTAGAGTCATGGAAGCACTCTACCTTGATGCTCCCTAATTCATGACAGCTTGCACAATAATTTGGAGAACAAATTAATTAACACAAACATCTGTTCCCAGCTAACCAATGCCCTCCTGATTGCTGCATAGATGAAAATGTTGACTGGGGACTGTGATATGTACGAAACTCCTGGCAGAATGAGTGAAAGCAGATTTGGTTTATTTTTCTAATATTTCAAAGGTAAAAGGCACCCAGAAGATAAAAACAAACAAAAACCAACAAAACCTAACAAGACATTTTAGGTTGCTTTTGTGCATAATGAAAAACATACAGATGACTTTTTTTTCTTTTTAAGCTTAATTACCTAATTGTAACTGTCCAAATAGCATTCCTAACTGCTATGGCTAAAAATATGTAGATATAAATGCTGCTGAATCTGGGGGTGTAGCTGGGTTTGTAGTTGTTTATTCTTTTGTTTTCTTTCTCCCCCTGCTAATATTAATAGATCTAAATCCCTCTTCTTTGAAAGAATAACATCTTCTTAAAATTACATCATTAGGCACAGAACACTAGAAGGGAGAATTCTGACAAGAGGTGGGTGGTGGTTTTTTTTCATTGGCATTGCATGATCTTAAGGGTAAGGGAGAGGCTTAGTGTGTAGTGTCCATGCTTCTGGATTTGGTCATATGTTTGTGTGCTTCAGAGCCTTCAGCCACATCCTGGAAATTGCAGCAGGCAGGACTGCATGGCTGGGTGGGGCTGCCCACAAGGGAAAAATATATGAATCCCAACTTGTACCAGTTCAAAAAAAGAGACTTCATACTGATACCACTGACAGGCCATGACTGCCTTTTGGGACAGAGAAGTCTTCCTGCTGTTATCATACTGAAATCAAACAGAGCATCAAATATTCACGCTCTGATCTGTTGAAAGTGACCAGCCCATTACAAATTTTAAAAGTACTCATTTTAAATGAGTACTTTTATGAGTTGTAGGGCCACTCTGCCCTAAGACTGACACTTGCGCTTTTGTTTGAATTTACGTTCATGGTTTTGCATTTTTTAAAGAATGCGATTACTTTTGCTGAGATGTATGGAGTGTACTTACTTCCTTCAAATCCTAGTAGTTGCTGGAGCAGAGTGGCCTGGCTGGACCTTCCCGGGGAAGCCATCTTGGCTCCACGGTTGCACCCCGAACAGGTTCCCCCTCCCCCCAGTGGTTCCCCAAGGTGCACCTTTTCCCCCTAGGGCCTCTCCTCGCAATCCCTGAAGCTTTCTTCCCCGAGACGGCTGTGAAAGCACGGACACCTTGTTTCTCGGTAATTACGGGTGTCGTCCTCCGGCAACCCCAGGCTCCCCCCACGACCTCCCCCTCAGGTCCCGCAGGGGTCCCTGCCCCGGGCTCCGCGCCAATCACACAGCTCACAGAGCCCGGCCCGGCCCGCCCCGCCCCGCCCCCGCCTATCGGTGCCCGCCTCCGCTCCGCCAGCGCGGGCCGCGCCCTGCACTTCCTCCCCTGCCCCTACCCGAGCCCGCCCCCCTGCCGCCGGCAGCCAATGGGGGAGCGGGCGGCAAGCCCGGCTCCCGTAGGGTGCGTGAGGGAGCGGTTGCTGTCTCACTCCCTTCGTGCTCGTGCCCGCTCGCTTCAGCCCAGCTCGGCTCTGCCCCGCCTGAGCGCCGGTAACCGCCATTCTCTCAGCAGGTGAGTGAGAGGGGGGTCGGCAGCAGGCCCCAGGCAGGTGTGGGGCGCAGGTCCTCCATCACCGGCTTTCCCGGCGGGGCTCGGCTTAGCTCCGCCGCCTGCAGGTTGTGGGCTCCGGCGGTCCCAGGGGAACGGGGTAGGGGGCAGCGACGGGCCGTGTTCCTCTGTGTCCAGCTGATTCCCTGCGGGCTGCCGCTCCGCTCCCCACCCTCCCGGCCGGGACGCTCCCGCAGCGGACAGCCGCCCGCGTTGCGGCTGAGGGAGGACGGGATTGGGGTCAGGCGGACGGGCTCGGTTGGTCCGGTTTTGCTCTGATTATTATTTTCATTAGGGCGAGGACGAAGTTCTGCGATAAATGTCCGAGTGCGCCGGGTGGTGTTTCCTAAGCGGGGCTTATCCTTGCTGGACGAAAGGGTGAAAACGCGTAGAGGGCGGTGGGAGCGGGGCTGCTCCCGGGCGGTGCCGGCGGGGGCGGGAGGGTCCACCCGGGCGGGTGCGGGAGCGGCCTGTAAAGGCAAGGTGCCCTTGGCATCCTGCTTGCGCTTTCCCCTGGCTTGAGGGTTAGTGTGTTGCCGCCGCAGATAAGGGCGGGGGGGGAAGGGGGCTGTTGGAGGCAGGGGGAGCGGTGTTAGACGGGGAAGTTCGCTAAATCTGCGCCGCGTAAAGGAAGACGACGCGGGCGACCCGCGGCTTCGCGGGTTAGTGGAGCTGCTGTGACCCATTACCAGGGCGAGTTTCAGCTGAGCCGCGCACCGCTTGGTATCAGCCGTGGGTTTTCAAGTGCGCGTAAACTAACTAAATAAGTAATATCGTGTGTGTGAGAGACTAGTCCGTATGCCCATCTGATTACAGGCTGTGAAACCTATGAAAAACGCAGTCACTGCAAACTGCTTTTGAGATACACACAGACAGAAAATGTTGTATTTTGCTCATGGCATAGCAGGTTTACTGGATTAGAGTGCGAATCAGACTTGTTGCAAAAGGTAGATTAAGATTTTTGCAGCATCTTGGAGCTCCATTTTCTTATTTGCTCACAACTTTAATATTTTGCACTATGTTTTCTGGTTTAAATAGAAAAATCAACCTAAAATATGACTTCAGTTATAACAGATGTATAGTAGTGTTGATGGAAATGTAGCAGGAACCACCTTTTTTGGAAAGAGAAAAGTGCACAGTTGGGATCAAGACAAATATCTCATTCTTCCTCTTATCTGGCAATTTGTCAGCACTTGGAGGACAATTGTATTGAAACTCTGCAGTCTAGGGGAGATTGCTGTACAGAAGACTACTTGCTTCCTCATCACATGTTCGTAGGAGTGTAGCATTGAGAATGGGGAAGATCTAATGCCTTGATTCGCCTTTCCTTAAACAATTATGTTTTCCCGAATGTCTGACCTCTTCAATTTCTAGATCGACAAGCTTTTTTATGTGTGTTCTGACCATTGTGAACGGGTGTTACATAAATAAAGTCTTCAGTGGTAGTTAGCAGGTTCTTGTCCTGTTGTGAGCACATCGATATACTGATATAAACTAATAATTACCAGTTTATAACAGCACAGGTGATATTGTAGGAAGGTACGATGTGGATTAGTTTAGGAAATGTAACTACATGATTACACAGGTATCAGGCTCTGTCATAGCTGTGACTTGGTTTGAAAGATAAGTTGATCTAAGGGCTCCTTAAAACTTTGTGGTGTTACAGCCTTGATTCAAGAGCCTCTTCCAGGAAGAAAACGTTATTCTTGGTTTTAAAAAAAACAAAAATAATGTCAATCAACTGAGGCTTTTTAGTGCTGAGAACCAGAACAGAAACTGAAGTTGCACAAGCTGAGTACACTCCTTTTATCTCGCCGAGCTTTGAGATGCACTCCGATGCCTTCACTGCTTGCGGTCCTTCGGCGTCGGCAGGGCCTTCGCCGCAGAAAAACCTGAAGCGGTCGGGGGTACCGGTAGTCCCGGCTGGGGGGGGCCGTGTCCCCGTCCCGTCCCCCCCCCCCCCCCCCGCCGCCCGCAGGCCTGGCCGTTGTTGGCCTGCGCGGCGCTGCGGCGGCGCGACCTTTCACCCACTTCTCGGGAGCGGTCACGTGAGCGGGCCCGGTGAGGGGAGGGGCGCTGAGGAGCGCCTGGGGGAGGGGGCTGTGCCCCGGCGGCGGCTGCCCGCGGAGCTGGAGCGGGTCCGCCAGGTCCCCCGCGTTCCGGGGTGGAAATCGGGGAGAGGGGGGAGACGGGGCAGCGCACGGCCCGGAGCAAAGAAAAACAAATACAGGTTGTGGAGCGGTCGGCAGCTGGGTGTGCGCTTGGCAGGGAGGATGTTTCTGTTCCCTGCGTGCAGGGATATTCGGGATGTTGAATCCTGAGCATGACTGGTTTTGGAAAATCTTGGGTAAAAGGCGATTTAAGTGAATGCCTGTATTAAAAACAAAAGGAAAAAAAAAACCAAAACAAAAAAAACCCATACCAAAAAACATGTATTTTTTTTACTATTCCAAAACCATTATCTTTGTCCTGCAGCATGCTGTATCATAGTCCTGAACTCCACATGTTCAGCCAAACAAGATCTAAATGACTGAAAAGCAGTCCTCTAAAAAGAAGCCTGGATTAACTTCAATTTGAATGGTCAATTTAAATATCTGTAAACTGTTTGGAACTGGTTCTTCTGTCTTCCAAACTTTTACAGGCTGAAAGACCTTAATTCAGATTCTTTCAACCTTGTACAATAAATGATCATTGAACTACTGCAACAGCGATCCAATCAGTTTGCCTGTTGTCTGTCTTCCAGGATCTCCAGCGTCCTAAAAGGTGACATCTTGCATGTCTCGTAAAAGTCCTGCTATTCCAGAAATATTTGTTGTTATAGGGAAGATAATTCTTCTTTACTGCATGAGCATAGAAGCTCGTTAGTGCAAAGGGAGAGAGAAGGAATAAAACTTGTATAATCTAAATTCCTAGGTATGTGTTGTATAGCAGTATTAAAAAGAAATACCCACAACCTAGGGCCTAGTTTCTTGGGGGTGGAGGAGGTTTCTGCATGGTATGGTAACTGTGCAGTGTTTTAGTTTTGTATGCTCTTCCCTTCCATATACACCCATTGCTCCACTTGGGAAGGGAATAAAGAAATTGGTCCAAGATTCCAAAGGAGATGCCAGCAGAGGGTAGGTATCTGATATTCACCCACAGGTGATCCTTGGAAAACTGTTGAGGACAGGACATAAACTGATAGGTTTGTCAGTGGGACAGCAAGTTACTGCAAACTCCTTCTCTGTCCTGATTTCAAACCGTCTGCTTTGGGTGAGGTTTGCAGTAGGTCTCGATGTTGCTGTACCTGAGCGAATACATGTATTCAGTTCTCCACCTTGGCATGAACCACAGCTTTTGTTCATTTTTTAGATGTGAGAAATCCTTTAAGACGTTTGTAATTCCAAGGGACCGCAGCTGTCAGCGGTAGGTGAGGGTGGGAAGGGTTGGAGCCAATGACTAGCAATAACCAAAGATGAGAACTTGAAATCTACATGTCAGATGATGGCTGTTGGAGGAGAGACTTCTGTTTTTTTCCAGGTGGCTTAAGCCGCTTCAGTCATGGCTTAAACATTCTTTAAACAATGTAATTGTAAATGATTTAGTATCACTCTTTCCTCCTCACCCATCTCTATTCCTAGTTGATACCCGAGTGCTAAGCTAAACTAAATTTTGAAGTTTATAAGTTTATTTTAATAAAGGAGCAAATAATTCTTCAAGATCAGATTTCTGGTTGTTTTGATGTTTTTTTTTTCCTTCTAAGCTTGCTAGTAGGAACTTAGCAGGAGTCAGAAGATATCACCTGTGTGATAAGATGCTTCTCATTGCTTTATTGGTGGTACCTTGTATCTGCATGAAGTTATGAGGCCTTCCAGGCACTTCTGAATTCAGAACTGTCATCATACTTCAAGACACAGCACTACATGTCCTTGTGTTGAGAGCTGGAACATGCTGCAAGTCTGCCCACCATCTATGAACAGACTGTGGTTTGGGTGCCAAAGATGTCTATTTGGGGGTTCTGATAGTATGAAACCTGTGTGGGATGGTACGTAGCAGTGTTCCCGGAGAAACTGTATGCAGCAGTCACTGCTTTTCCATGAAAACTCTCAACCTTTGATGGCCAAAGTAGAATAATTGGAGAGAATTGTTTTGTGAGCTTAGATTGGTTAGTGTCAGGTGTATGCCCTGTATACAAAAGCTAATCTATAAGTAGATGTAAAAAATCTGTGAGGAGAGCCTCAAAAACTAAATTGTTGAGGTAGCTTGCAAGTGAGAATCGTAGAATTAAGTTTTTCCCCAAGGTTTTAGCTATTCTGGGTCATGTGAATAGGACTTCTCTTGGGTTTTCGTCTGCATTTGTTAACTTGCTTTCTTTGCAGGAAAAGGAGCCATAGATGTGAAAACTACATTTTAAAAATATGTCTCTGTTTCCAGTGGATGTTTGGACTCCTGCCAAGGAGAAATGGCAGGGTTTTCTCTATTCCAAGAGGAATTGGAAGTAGGGAAAAAATGGATTGCAGGAGCCAAGCTATGTATAGGAAGCAAGTGGCTAAAATGAGCTCTGAGATACGAGGTGACATGGATATCCCTTGAAAGCAGAGGAGTTGTTTTTTGTGAGATAGAGGTGGTGACTTTACTTTTTTATCATTATCATTTTATCCATATAAAGCTTATGAAATCTACAGAAACACTCAATAACATTTCCAAAGTTAACTGCTTCAGGAATTAATACCTTGTTCTGTGCAATGTACTGTAATACATTTAAATTTTGTATCATGGCGTGGTGATTTTTTCATTTTCTTTTAGACATTGTGTTATGTGCTTTGGACATTACCAACCACAAGTGACTTCTTGCATGCCTGACTAAATGGAAGCATCCTGCACATGGGGTCTCTTTTAGCTTCAGATTTTCCAGAGCTGAGGCCCTCATCTTCTTCCATGGCTGTAGGAACATGTAAGCCCTAATACAGAGTTTCCTGTTCAGTGTCTGCAACCTGAAGTCATAAGGTCTGTGAGCAGTCTATGGGTTAAACCTCAGTCTTCATATTGTAAATGTCCTCAAAGTGCAAAAATAAATAGCGGTCTGAGGAGGCTTTATGCATAGTAGGCATAGCAGCAGAATTTTTCAGACCATCAAGGCTTAGGCCTTGTATGTGTTTTGTTGACTTAAAAATGACATCCAACCTAGCAGTACTTGTTTATAACAATGGAAAAAAAAAATGTGGTAAGTTTCGATTGACTCCAGCAGAGATGTGAAAAGGGAAGAGGAAAAACATCTGCAGCTGTTACAGCATGTTTGAATTGAAGTAAAACCAGAAAAGAGCAAGGGACAGGCAGCTTTTTCCTTTGATTACAGCCAAAAAAATAATAAAAAAATCCAAGTTTTAAGGGGCAAGTATGTTTTTTTTAAGATACATTAATATTACAAGAGAACACTGAAAGAAATGAAAATAGCCCTTTCAGATTACTTTAGAAATTGTTGTGCTAGTTTTTTCTCCCCTTTAAGTAAGATTTGGCCAAACTGCTAAGAAAGTCAAAAGCTCTTGTTTATGGCTCTCTGTTGGGAATGAGGTTCATTAGTGTATGCTGTGCAGAAATATTTTGCTGACCAAACTGCGTGAAGTTAGAAGTTATTGTTTCAGTGTTACTGAGCTGACTGATGTGGGTGCCGCCTTACTAACGTTGGCAAGTCAATTTTCTAAGTCTAACGCATGCTCCTCCGGCCAGTGCCCTTTTACCTACTTTGCTAGCAACCACGTGACAGCAGAGGAATGCAAAGGAGGGGAAGTGTACAGCAGCTTATGATTAAATTGGCCTTTAAGGAGGAGAATAATTGTTCAAAGAAAAGGACTTCAGGAAATCTTTGGTGTTCAGCCTTCATCATTCAGAACAGTCTTAAAGGCTTGCAGTTTTCTTAAGTAAAGGAAAAGGATATGAAAAGAAACAAGCCATTTGATTGTTTCACATCTTAGGGTCAAGTAATAGAGTCCTAGAACTAGACTTGTCTGCTTTCAGGGCTTGTTTACTTAATGCAGGATTAATTCTTGCTGTATTAATATTTCTTCATTTGGGAATGAGGAATATTTTCCTTAATGAAGCTTATTTAATTTTATGATCATGCTAAGTTTTAATTCATTAAAATAATCAGGATGACTGTTTATGATTAATGCTATTTATAATCTTTTTCTACCTTGGACAGTAGACATGCATGTGCCTAAAAACGGAAGGGTTCCTGAAATTCTTTCAGAAATAGAAAGGAGGATAGTTACAAATTCCCAGTCTGAGAAGTCACAGGAAAATTGACGGGTAATAGAAACTAGTTGATCTGGTATTTAAGACACTGGCATTCCAGAATACAAAATTCCATGAGTGAACTGGAGAACCTGTTGACACTCATTGAGACAAATCCAGGTGCCTGATTCTCTGTATGGGAATATGGTTGGTTTTGTTGTGGTTTGTTTTTTTCATCTCAGTCTTAATAGTACTGCTAAACTTATGATGAATTTTAACTTTGAGTGCTTTACCCTTTTGCAAATCCAGGGGCTACCATGTGTTACTGCTGCCTGTCCCTGTTTTATTGCTCTCTTGCAATTTTGGTCCCAGCATTGAACTCGTGATGCACAATTTAAATGAATGAAGGGACAGCTGATATATGACTTCCTGATACATGTCTGCAGCAAGGCCCCTATGAATAAGCAGTTGTTAGTGATGGAGTCATTAAGTACTACAAATTGCAGTTGTTACTAGGGCATACAGGGCTTGTCTTAAAGGTTTTGAAAGCGGTGTTCAAAGCAGATCTGGTTTGTTTGGTGTCCTAATTAGACACTGTACATGACTGGATCAAATTGCATACTATCTGTATGACACTGTGAGCTTTAGCCACCCTTCTGGAAACCCAGAAGCCTGATTCACCCAGGACTCAGCCTCTAAAACTTGAGCAGTGGCTGATGGATTTGGGAGTTCTTTACCATCAGCTACTGTAGCAGTAGTTGTATTGCAGAGGCTGATCATTGCAGGCTGGTCTAGGGATAGGCACTTTAAATACTGCCAACAGTCACTACCAATAGTCAGCAATCCTACTAGATCCTGCACAATAGCACTTATCTTGTTAATCTCTGCCTAATGTTCCTTCTCTTCCTATATTGTTTATTTATTTCCTAAGCCTATTATTACTACAGCATTTCCAGTACTTACATTTCCTAGTTCTCTACTCATGCACCTTTGCGCTCTTCCTTTGTTCTCCAGATGACTTTGACATAGCAGAATATTTGCAGACTAGAGCAGTATCACTACAGTCATAATAAACTGCTTTTGAAGTGCCCAGCTAAACTGCACTCGTTATCCCTCACATGCTGTTCAACAGGGGATGAACATCTATCAGAATTTAAATTTAATTGCAAAGTCTGAGCTTCAGGTTTGCAAAAGCAGTGTGAATTTCAGCCTTTAGGATTCAAAAAGCATGAAGTAACTGTACTTTCTCTTGATTTTTGCTTAAATAGAAATGCCAGTGCCACCTTAAAACACTTGGTACTGATAATGTTGTGTTTTATACCAGTAAAAATGTGAAATTAAAACTCGTCCTTGAATCCTGACCTGCAGATGGTATTATGGATTACTCTACCTTTTTGCCATACTTGTAAGAGGATGTTGTTTTTAAGATTATGCACAGAAGTTTTGGTAAGCTAATAAATGAATGTGAACAAAAGACTTTTGAATCACAATGATCTCCTCAGGAATATATAGTTCAGACAATTTCAGTGTCATACATAGAGCCTGTCTGCAAAAATCTATGTTATGATTGTAAGTACTCAAACAACATTACTCTGAATTAATGTGTAGGGGTAACTTCCAGGATATTTATGTAGAAATGCTTGTTATGGGAAGAAAGAAGCTATGAATATTATCTGATAAATAAAAGCATACTGTTCAATTCGACTTGGCTATATCCTCAGAGTTAAGACATAAATATGTAAACAGAATCACAGTTACTCTTCTGCTTTAACTTCCAGTGGTTTTTATTTGGTCCTGTTATGCCTGCCCATTATGATGGTCTTTTGTCTATATTGACACCATTGTTGATGTTTGTTTGGGTAGTTTAACTGAGCTGCATTTTAATTAAATTTCCTCTTAATTTCAGATTTGTTTATGTGAAGGTCATTTTTATTACAGTTGTAATCTGGTTTCCTCAAGTCGGCATAGTTTTGATTTTGCACTTATTTATCAGTCAGAACTTAGAGCCACAGGGCCTATCGTATCTTATTGCTGTGACTAATGAACTTGAAATTATCGTGGAATGATTAGAGTTGAAAAGAACCTTCAAGATCACCCAGTTCCAACCCCCTGCTACGGGCAGGGACACCTCCCACTAGACCAGGTTGCTCAAAGCCCCATCCAGCTTGGCCTTGAACACCTCCAGGGATGGGGCACCCACAACTTCCCTGGGCAACCTGTTCCAGTGTCTCAGCACCCTCACAGTAAAGAATTTCTTCCTAATATCTAATCTAAATCTCCCCTCTTTCAGTTTAAAAGCGTTACTCCTCATCCTATTACTACACTCCCTCATAAAGGGTCCCTTCCCATCTCTCCTGTAGGCCCCCTTTAGCTACTGGAAAGCTGCTATAATGTCTCTCCGGAGCCTTCTCTTCTCCAGGCTGAACTACCCCAACTCTCTCAGCCTGTCGTCTCAGGAGAGGTGCTTCAGCCCTCGGATAATCTTTGCGGCTCTTCTCTGGAGTTGCTCCAGCAGGTCCATGTCCTTTTTATGTTGGGGGCCCCAGAGCTGGATACGGTACTCCAGGTAGGGTCTCACAAGAAAGGAGAACAGAATTGCCTCCCTTGACATGATAGCCATGCTTCTTTTGATGCAGCCTAAGATGTGGTTGGTTTTCTGGGCTGCAAGCGCACATTGCCAGCTCCTGTTGAGCTTCTCACAGACCAACACTCCCAAGTCCTATTTAGAGACAAGGCTGTCGTGTGAGATGTCTGTCATAGAAGGCCACCAAATTTGGCTCCATGATCTTGCCAGGCACAATGGAGAGACTGACCAGCTTGTAGTTCCCTGGATCTTCCTTTTTTTCTGTTTTCAAAAATGGGGGTTATGTTTCCTCTTTTCTAGTCAGTGGGAATTTCGCCAGACTGCCAGGACTTCTCAGATACGATGGATAGTGGCTTAGCAACTTCATCCGCCAGTTTAGTCAGGACCTGCAGATGTATCTCATCAGGTCCCATGGAATTGTGCTCCTTCAGGTTCCTTAGATGGCCTCAAACCTGGTCTTCTCCTGTAGTGGGCAGTTCTTCATTCTCCCAGTCCCTGCCTTTGCCTTCTGCAATTTGGGTGGTGTGGCTAGAGCCCTTGCTGGTGAAGACAGAGGCAAAAAAGTCATTGAGTACCTCAGCCTTGTCCATATCCCAGGTGACCAGGTCTCCTGTTTCCTTTTGGAGTGGGCTCATGTTTTTGCTAGTCTTCCTTTTGTCACGAACATACCTATAGAAGCTGTTCTCATTGCACTTGATGTCTCTGGCCAGATTTAACTGTCTGGACTTTAGCTTGCCTAACCTGATCCCTGGCTGCTTGGACAATATCTTTGTGTTCCTCCCAGGCTACCTGTCCTTGCTTCTACCCTCTGTAGGCTTCCTTTTTGAGTTTGAGTTTCTGCAGGAGTTCCTTCTTCATCCATGCAGGCCTCCTGGCGTTTTTACCTGACTTCCTCTTTGTTGGGATGCATTGCTTCTGAGCTTAGAGGAGGTGTAGTTGAATATTAGCCAGCTTTCTTGGGCCCCTCTTCCCTCTAGGGCTTTATCTCATGGTACTCTACCAAGCAGATCCCTGAAGAGACCAAAGTCTGCTCTCCTGAAGCCCAGGGTAGTGAGCTTGCTGTGTACCCTCCTTGCTGCCTTAAGGATATTGGACTCTACCATCTCACAGTCACTGCAGCCAAGGCTGCCCTCGAGTTTCACAGTCCCCACCAGCCACTCCTTGTTGGTGAGAACAAGGTCCAGCGTGGCACCTCTCCTTTTTGTCTTCTCTATCACTTGCAGGAGGAAGTTATCATTAATAAGTTACTATGTCCAGGAGCAGCTTTGGTTTGCTAGTTGAGGTGAAGACTTCAAATACTTTTTGTTTCAAAATGATGAAAAAAAAATTAATTTCTGAATCTCCTTTATCATTACAGTGACATGTTATGTACCTGTGATATGCTTTTTCTAAATATTATGGCTTCAATTTTCTGCTGTGCTCTGAATTCTTATATATTGCATGTATGCACAATATTCAGCTTTCTGCAAGCCTGCCAAAAGACCTAAGTTACATGAGTGTTTTTCTTCCATTTTCAGCTGTTGTGGTTAGAAGAGGTATCTTAATTAACATACTGGACACCCAGACTGAAGTGCAAGCGTAGCCTGTGAAGAAAAGGCAAGTATTGTATGCAAATTTCTCATACTTTGAAATATTTCCCAAAATTACTGTGTAGAAGAGAACTTGCTAGAAAGGGACTAGCTCCTAGTTCCTTTGAACAAAAAGGAAATAATTTTTTAACTTTGCTTCTTCGACAGAACTCTCTCTGAAAATGGCAGAAGCTCATCAAGCAGTAGCTTTTCAATTTACAGTAACTCCAGATGGCATTGACCTGCGTATGAGCCATGAGGCACTCAAACAAATTTACCTATCTGGTGTCCATTCGTGGAAGAAAAAGTTCATCAGATTCAAGGTATTTTAAATGAGTCAAGTCCACCAAACTTTAGGGTTATTTAATGTTTTACAGAAGTTTGGTTTAGGCAAAAACTAATTTCTTGTCCTTTATGTTGAATAAAGTTCCTTATTGTAAAAGACTTGTGTGAGTTTTAGTTAAGGGATATCAAGGATGGTAGCACTGAGTGATGCTGTAAAGCCTGAAAGAGTAGAACTTTTTGATTTATTCTATGGAAGGAAGATGAAACAGATGTAGAAATTCAATAGGTTTAGTTTACGCTAAAAGATTACTTAATAACATGATGTATTATGAAAAGAACGAAGTAATTTAGAAATATAACTACTTGTGATTTTTAGTGTCATATCACTTAGAGGTACAAGCCTATACTCTTGATTTTATGTATTCTTTGCCAAAATTAAATTTTTAAATTAAGGAGAATATTTGCTGTTTTCAAAAAGTTACCTGAACATCTAGGTTGTTCAAGTTATGCTAAGTAGTAATGTTTCTGATGAGGTATGTGATACAGATTTCTGTGATTTTATTGTTCATGGGATCATAAATAATAAGTATCTATTTTTTTAGTAGCAAACTAGGTAAGCTACAAACTATCTTCAGCATCTTTCTAGAACATATTTTTAACAGTAGTCTTAATAATATCTTCTTATAAAGCTATGAGAAAGACTGTTTAAATGATGTATATATAAAAAAAAAAAACCAAACCAACAAAACCCCAAACAATAAAAACCCACAAACCAAACAAACCACTTGATTCTGGTTTTCAGTGTCTCGTTCAGGAGAATATTTTTGCCATGTATTCATTTAGAGAGGCCTAACTCAGTGTGGGTAGGAATTACTGAAGTGTCATTTGTTCCAAAGTTGTTTGCTAACTTCAGTATTTTTAGTAGGACTTGCATATGGGTCAGTGTTGTCTACAACAGAACTTAAAAGCTCCTTTAATTCTTTATATAATTGTGACAATTTTCTGTAGCAGTTGAATTTAACTAAATCCATTCCCTGCTCTTGAGTTAAGCATATGTAAGAAAATGATGGATAATCTTAACTTCTTGTTTAAAACTAAATGACTGAAATGTGTTGATTTTTGTTTCTTTCCATGGTAATATGAAGTCAGCCGCTTTGGTATGAAAAAATTATGTGAAGGCTTTTCTTTCCAGAATGGAATTATCACTGGCGTTTATCCTGCTAGCCCATCTAGCTGGCTTATTGTAGTTGTGGGTGTGATGTCAACAATGTATGCCAAAATTGATCCTTCTTTAGGAATAATAGCTAAAATCAACCGAACACTTGATACAACGTAAGTAGACTGAAAAGTTTCTGTTCCTCTAAAGGAAATCAGTTTTATTTGTAGCTACTCTTAAAGCTAATCCTGTTAAAGTGTATCAGTTTTTGAACAGTATTGTGACAGAGTAAGCCAAATAAGCAGTTGTATGAGGGTATGAAATAGGTTGTTATACTAGTATTACTACACTGTTTTCTGAGTATTTAGGAAGCATATTTGGCAGCTTCTGTGGCCTTTGAGTTTGCTGCATGAGAGGGTGATTGGAAAGGAGTTTATGAAAAAGGGCTAAACAGGCATGAAACTTGTGTAATGCCTGCCTGGTAGTACCATTGGACTTTGGTTTGCAATATTATGTTTTCTTTAAAACTTAAACTGACGTTAACTGGCACATGCTGGCTTTTGTTTTAAATAGTGGCTATATGTCAAACCAAACACAGAACATCGTGAGTGGAATACTTTTTGGCACAGGGCTTTGGGTTGCCCTTATTGTCACAATGCGCTACTCTCTAAAAATGCTGCTTTCCTATCATGGTTGGATGTTCGCTGAACATGGCAAACTTTCTGCAGGCACCAAGTTTTGGATGGTAAGGATATATTGTCTTCCTGTTTCATCTTAACTTCTATGCGATCTGTATTCAAAGCCCTAAAAGAAAAGTTTTGTTGATTTTTTTCCTTGCTTGTGTTTTCTGGGTCATGGAGCAGGAGGCTGCTAGGTAGATATTTCTACTAATTACTGTCATCCTTCTGATGCTATAACTAAACTGTTCAGGATGGCCTTGTAGAAGGAAGAGTAAACACTTCAAGAATAATGTCTAAATTTGCCAATGCCTTGGGACTGTGTGAGTCAAATACCTACTTTTTCTCTGTGCATGACTATGGCTTAAAGAACTTGGGCTGTGGCACCAAAGAATCTTGTCCTCCTCAGAAAGTGCAACCCTCATTCTTTGTTGAAATGTTGGCATTTCTAGTCATCCATTTTAAAATTAATCTTTTGCTTGAAGAAAATAATATTTATTGTCCTTTCAATTGATTTATTGGTATGCCTCCAAAATGGGATGGAGAAAAAGTGTAAGGTAGGTCACTTGTTATGCAGTTTTCACATGAGGATAAGATGAGAGTGATCTGGTTCCTATTGATTATTGTAGTGCTTTGGAAAAGGATCCTTAAAGGATGTGATAGATGTGAAGTGAGAAAATGTACATGTAGGTGCTCCAAGAGATGAAGTGGGGTTTTTGTTACTTGGACTTTTGCTAGTGTTGTTGTAGAAATAACTGAAGTGCAATAAAAGTAGTCTCTGCAGCATCAAAAGTTAATGAGTGTGACACATAACAACATAACAACACATAATGATTTATTATGAAATATGTTCAAGAACAGGTATCCAGAATGGTACACTAAAATAGAATTTAATCTTCATCTGTTAAAAATGAAATTTTTAATTGATAGTTTCTCCTGGAAGCGGTATCAGGAGCCTCATGACTCGAATTTGTACAGTACAGGCTCTGAATGGTAAGGCTTTCTGTCAATTGCTTGAAGCTGTAGCTGTCTGGGTTTTCAGCATGTCCTACCAGATAGATATTTTAAAGCTGTTGATGCTGCCTTATCAACTTTAAACAGTATGAACTGTAACGCTACTTACCATGCTTTGTTGCATATTGTATTTATAAATTTTTGTTTATTGTATGTTGCATATGTATTTTGTTGCGTATTGTTGTGTATTATATATGTTTTAAAATACAGAACACTGTAAAGGTGTATGCCCAACAGTGTCTCATCTATACTTCATATGAAGCTCTATTTTAATACATTATTATTTCTTTAGCTAGTCCCAACAAAAGAGTGGTTTCCCTAGTAAAACAGTACCAACTACCTTAGCTTTCTAGATATCTATTATCCTTTAATATTGTGTATTTTTCTGGAGAGGCTTTCCTCTTGTGTTTGGGTTTTTTTTGCTGATTAACAGCATGAAAAATGCTATTGTGAATATACTGTCTTCTGTTCAAATAGTCATGCAGATAAAAAAACTTGAGCTCTGATTTCAGGCACAGTACAAAGTGATTTTCAGTCAGGTTGGAAGTCTGGTGGCAATGTAGAAGATGAAATATGTTCATTAAAAGTCAAATTTCCTGTACCAGGGTTAGGGGAGAAATCCAAGTATTAGTTGCAGTTTTAAAAAATGAGTTAAAAAATAATAATAATCTGTGAACAGATACAGTGCATGTTAGAATGAGATTATTTGCTGTGTCTGCATGTGAAATCAGAGATGTAATTAAGTATGTGTGTCTGTCGGAGTGCTTTAATGGTCTCAAGCTCTTATGAATTCTCTACTACAAGTTTACTTAAGAGATAAATAGTGTGAAATGTATGTACTGGTTTGGTCAATTGAGCAGGTACTCTGAACACTATTTCCAACTTTCCTGGCTTAAGAGTTCTAGGATAAAATTGTCCCTAAGTATGGAATTAGATTTTCTTAGGAAAAGCTGGGCTTTTTTTTTCTCACCTGGCTTCAAATTTATCTTGTCATGAAGCACAACTGGATTTCATTGGGCTGGTCACTGTGGTGTATCCATGTGCACCTGTCAACTCTCTGGTACAGATCTGTTTGCAGGAAGGTCTTTGTTGCTGTTAATAGTCTGCAATTCTTAATAGTTTTTTGCTGCCTATGACAATCTCCTCTATCTGTTCCAACCAAGAAAGCTGAGGGGCAGGGAAGAATCTCCACATTTTAACAAGTGGTTTTGACAATTGTAGGGAGGTGAGAAGGGAGAAGTTATAGGAATTTAGCAGTGAACTGACATCCCCTGTTTTCTTCTGTCTTTAGTCTATGGGCCTATATATGATATACGGTGTAGTATATTGGACGGAGATTGGTTTTTGACAATAAAAGTTCCATCAGATCATTGGTGTAATACTTGACCTTACTTTTATCCTGAAATAGGGTGATAATATCAAAATACTTTCGTGTGTAGCCTAGAAGTGGCACAATCTAGACTTTCAGCCTAGTGCATGTCACAGCTAAGAAGTAGTTGTAGACAGAAAAGCTGCTTCTGTCTTTAGTCTTCCATGATAAAACAGGAGATGCTGTAGTATCTGAAGCTAAGATGGGAACTGTCATCTCTGGCTCTTTTGTTTTGCTAGGTTTTTTGTAACACAAGCACTGAGTAGAACTCTGGCGTGCTTGCACAATTTAGCATGTTCAAATCATGCAGTAGACTACCTGAGATACATTCATGCTTGAAGAAACTCCCTGTAACATCAATGCTCTTATAGATCTTGAGCTATAAATTTGGAAAATACTTAACTGTAATTCCAAAGCATAATTATTATTTTTAAAAGCGGCTATAGTTATCTAGAATCTTTAGCTGAGTGATGGGCTTGATAATGATTCCTGTTGTGAAGCACGATATAGATATTTTTGCTGTATCTACTATATAGTAAAAGGATCAACTGTTAGACTTGCTTTTATAATCTTTACACAGGGAAATTTATGAAGAAAAGAAGTGCTAAGTAACTCTGTCTTTATTTTCTGTTGACATCAAGGTTGCCATTCATAAACAGCAATGCTGCCCAATGACCAGAAGATTGTCTGAGAAGTCAGGAATGACTATGACTGTCCTCTTCCACTGACATGTTGTTTAACCTTCAGGAAGTTAGTTCGTGTCAGTGCCTTTTTTATTTGTGAAACAGTGATAAATATAATAGTTTGCTAAAATCAGTACAGTATAATTTATCAGTGAAAAGAACTATGAATTACATTGCACTTTAGTATTCTGTCATTTTTCTTTTGTTGAACCTAATAATTTGAGGTGTGCGTTTTGTTTTTATTTTTCTTCAGACACTTGTAAAACTCTTCTCGGGACGTAAGCCTATGTTATACAGTTTCCAGACATCTTTACCACGATTGCCGGTTCCAGCTGTTAAAGACACAGTCAATAGGGTGTGTACATTCATTAATTCATTTTCTTCAGTAACAATGAATCCGTATTTAGATGCCCTCAGTTTTGTTTTTTTTTTTGTCATGTCTTAGAAAAGTATTACATGGTGGTGTTAATATGGTGTAATGGATTAAAACTTCTGCATAGAAATTACAATATAGGCTATTACAAACCACTGACACTGGTGGCAATTTGAAGCTGATGTAATTCATGTTGGATGGTGTGATGTCTGTTGATGTAAGACTATGCAACAAAGTGTGATTTCCAGGGCTTTTGAAAAATACCGTTTTTGTTATCTTCCATAGCTTGAACATATAAATGTGTATTTTATGACACAAAACCTTGTAGCAAAGTTTGTAAGTAGGACAGTATGTCACAGAAACTGAAGGTTTGATTATTTATTTTTTTTTTAGAGAGGAGAAAAAAAAAATCTCTGCTTGACTTAAATTTTCAACTCAAAAGGGATCTTTAGAAAAGTAGCCTCTTCCACTTGTGATTTGCTGACAAATGTCTGGGAAAAGATCTCATTTTTATAGTTTGCAGGCAGATGTTGAGAAGAGTGTATACTTTTAAGAACATAGTATTTGCAACTTTATAAATTGAGTCTGGATAATTTTCATCTACTATCCAAATGCTTTATGTAGGAATGGCGAGAAGCTACATGTTAGTTACTATACTGATACTGATTCTTTTCCTGTATTCTAGTATCTGGAATCAGTTCGGCCACTTATGGATGATGAAGAGTTCAAAAGAATGGAGGGTCTTGCCAAAGATTTTGCATATAATTTGGGACCAAGGCTTCAGTGGTATTTGAAGCTAAAATCCTGGTGGGCCACAAACTATGTGAGTAGATAAATAGGAGACTCAGTCATTCAAATGAAACATTTTAATTTGTTCTCTGTTGCCTTTTTTTGGCTTGGCTTTCATTCTTTCTTAAATGTAAAAGAAGGCAATTGAAACTGCCTAGTATTTTTGTAAAGTGCATCGAAGACCACCTGATTTGCACAGAAATAATTTGTGTGCTTTGGTAAACAAACAGTATGGTGAATGGAACTTGAAATAATGAATCCTCGTTTTGTGTTTGTTATTCTGGAGCAGGTGATTTAGCTTTTGCTGTTAGGATTGCTTTTGAGGTCCATTTATTTGTTTGTTAAGCTTGATAACTCAACAATGGGCCTGGCTACCCAGATAGTTTAGAAGACTGATTTAGGACAACTTTTTTTATAGAGAGCAGCAAAAGCGTATGGAAGAGAAATAAAGAATTGTAACTAGTGTTGGTTTGTTTGTTGTTTTTTTTTTTTTGCCAAAAAGAAAACCCGAACCCCAACATTGTAGTGAGAACTGTAATATAATTCCTGATATATTATCTAACATCTAGCTGTACCCAGTGGCCTAAGCTGAGCTACAGTGTCATGGCAAAGGCTGCAAAACATTCAGAAGATCTAATACATTTTAGATATTACCTGAAGATGATGACTTCTTCAGAAGTTGACCAGAGAGATCTACAGCTGAATTTAATTTAATTCTCTCACACCTTTTGCTGTTGTCCTTAAAGTTTAATGCAAATTAGTTTTTTTGTTTGTCTTTAAGTCAGGGGGCAAGCTAGCAGTTTGCTTCCTGCTTCTGTATGGAATGTTGTGTTGTGGAGTCATTAACAACAAAGAGAAACTGGAAATTATGAGGTTTTAATGCTTTTGTTTTCCTTCCTACTACAGGTTAGTGATTGGTGGGAAGAATATGTCTACCTTAGAGGACGTGGACCGATTATGGTTAATAGTAACTATTTTGCAATGGTAGGTAAAGACTAATAAACACTTTATCTGTCAAAGAAGCACTGTAAAATTTCTGCCAGATATGGCAGAAATAGAATGATATAATAATTATTAAATATAATTATATTATTAATCATAATTTTGCAATAATATTTCTGTTTAGAAATCGATTGCCACTGAGTAAATGACCTTTGCTTTTCTTTCTTCTAGTATAACCTGCAGCCAATGTCTTCAAGTGCAGTGCTATCATAATAAACTTAGCACATCTGCCACTTAAGCAGTCTCATGCAGTAATTACTTCTGCAGTTTTGTGCTTACTGCAGCAAGCAATCTTTCAAAAGCTCTATGTAAAACTTCATAGATAACACAGTTCAACAAGGTGTGTGCTTATATTCGCAAATGCCTGTATGGGAAGTAAAACTGCAAAAGACCCTAAAATTAAAAGCAAAAAGAGGAAATATAGTCGTTTTGGATTCAAGTTTTAAGTAGCATTGTCTTTTCTACTGGGAAGATTAACAGCTATAATGTATGTTTTAGGGCTGATGCTGTCTAAGGAGATTGTAACTGTTGGAGAAATTTTAGTTTCAAGTCATCAACTTGCTGCACAAGTGCAGTTTGTATGTTTTAAAGCCTTTTCTATATTGACCAAAATAAACTTTAAGAACATGGATGAGATGTACTTAGTTGGGTGGTTTTTTTTGTTTCGGTTGTTTTTTGTTTTTTTTAAAATGTAGTCTGGTAATCATTAACTTATGATTCTTATTTACTTTACAGGATTTCCTTTATTTATCTCCCACAACCCTGCAGGCAGCTAGAGCTGGTAATGTTATCCATGCCATCCTACTCTATCGGAAAAAACTGGACAGACAAGAAATCAAGCCAGTATGTATACAAGTTTAAATGGCTTCTGATCTTTTTCCAGCACTGTCTGTAAGAAGCTAATCAGTTTTCAGAATGGGAGAGAAGAGGAATGCCTTATTGTCAGAACTACTTGTAAGATGTAACTAAATTTGTGGTCCCAAACATCTTGGTTATCACTTGAATTGCACATGGACAGAAACTACCAACTATCAAAAATACGGGATTCTGTCATGCCAACTAATTGCAGTATATGAAATTAACATATGTATTTGCCCAAAAGACAAATAGAGGCTTGTATTTGAATAAGTATTCTGTATAGCAGATGTTATTGATATGTGCTAAGCATGTAATGGTACTTTTCAGCCATTGAAGTCTGTGCAGTGTGAGCACAAGGGCTGGTTAGGACAAAGGACTGGACCTTGAGGCCAAGAGTGAGCCAGTGGCAGCCTGAGTACAGATGATGATAAAATCCTGTGTTGCACCAATTTTTAGGTAGCAAAGATAGGCAAGGTGAATCCCATTCTGAATTTCTGATCTGTCCAGTGGCTGTGTGTTGTAGCAATGAAATACTGTGGAAACAATTAAATAGTTATGTTGAAGGTCATGGCAGTAATGTGATCGGTTGTATGTAAGTAACTACAAATCTGAGAAATGTGAACTTTTGCTCCAAAAAGCCAGAAATAGTTTTAAAAGAAGAAATTAAGGTGTAATGCATGCTGCATGTGTAAGTGTTATACCTGGACTGGCCATTGAGAGCTCTTTGGATTTCAGAAGCTAGCTAGCTTCAGTTGTCCCTCCTGAAGGGTGAGCTTTTGGTAAGAGGGGAAAAAAAAAAAAATACAGCCACTGGAATATCAGTGGAGTATTCCACATGTAGTTCAAGGAAAGACAATGAACAGAGGGGAAAAAAAACAACCCTGATGTATTATAATGTATTATAATGATGTATGATGTATTATAAATCTTACTGTTCTACACCTGTCTTTAACCGGATCATGTGTTTTCTTTCCTTTTTAATTTCCTAATTGTATATGCAAAATTAAATTTTAATGTACTTTTGTGGCACAGATTCTTCTGATGGGATCTACTGTTCCACTGTGCTCAGCTCAGTGGGAACGGATGTTTAATACCTCCCGTATCCCAGGAGAGGAATCAGGTAAGCAGGGCCAGCCAAGGAGAATAAACGTCTTAATGAAATTCAGGTTTTGGGATATTTTCTGCTAAAATCCTGTTCTTGCAGATAAGGATCGAACAGACACAAGGATACACCAATATGGTGTTTTGATACTCAGGAAGTAATGAATTGCTATAGAGTGCATAGATGTTTTTCCTTTAAAGGTGATTTTGAAGCTTCTTCAATAACTTCAGTCTCTTTCTTTACTTCAATTAAAAACTAACTTCAAGGAACCGTTGTCTGGCCCGTGTTTTTACTTTATAAATAACCTTTTATTTTTCTCCATTCTATTCCTTCAGGATCCTTTGATATCCATGTTTTTATCTTTGTAAAAGTTGTGTTTTCTTATCTCAGCTGTTTTAAAATCTTTATCTGCTTGCTTGACTTTCCCTTTTTCCTTTCAGCTTATGATTCACAACAACATCCCAACGTGTTCTTTTCAACACTAGTTGTTTACCTGCTTTAGAGGCAGGTACAGTCTTTGTCCTGTCAAGGTTTTCAGTGCCACTGTTACCTTGACCTCTTGTATGCACTGTAGGACATCAGCTAAGTTAAATCACCTGTAATAAGGACTGTGTCCAAAACTTTCTCTGTAACACATTAAGAAATATATGCTCTGGGTTTTGTTAGTTCCTGCCCTGCCCTAACTCACAGCAATGGTCTGATTATCCTAAGCTATGAGTAACTAAGTTTTTGCATTTTAATGTTAAATAGAGGGGTGTACCCATTGACTTACAGTAGGTTCACTTTAACCTGAGTATGTTTCTGCAACTTCTGCTTATTGTGGGAGACTAAGGATATGTTTACATGATCACAAGCAATTATGTTAGCTTGGTGAAAAAAAAAAATACTGTATCTGTAAGTGATAGTTCATATACACTTTCTTGGTGTAGGTGTACATACACTCTCATTGCACGCGTTCATTAACACTGTCTATAAACATAAAACCACTTCATTTTATACAGTGGCAAACCTGTGATAAATTGTTTGTTGTTGTATTTCACCATAAAAATACGTATTTTTTTTTGATGGTCAATACATCATCCAAGACCTTGAGGCTAGGTAAAGGTAATGTATCCCTAAAGTTTTATCATGGGTTTCTCCCCAAGGTAGCCTCCAAAGATCTCCATCGGCTTATCCTAAATTTTCCAGGCTCAAGCTGGTTTTTATGATCTTAATATTAAGTGACTTTTTTGTTGTTTTTTTTTTTCCTGAGTTTTGTGACTGTGAAAGGAGGCAGATTGCATCTAGAAATACATTTGTAGTCAACAAGTGGAAGAAAACATTGCTATCTGTTTTGTCATTCTTTGAGAATCAAACTAAGGATTTCACAGCACATTTCAGTTTAGACTTCTGTTGTGCTTTATACAAAAGCTTAAGCTATATATAGGTTTCTCTGATCTGATTATATGCTTAAGAGCCTCTTAGACCTGAGTTTGCATGTTTATCCAACACTGCATCATTTTTTTTCTTCTTTTTTTTTCCTTTTTTTTTTTAAGTGGAAATCCATGCAGTATGTACATAAATGATTTCTTGGACTGGCAAGAAGAAAGAAGGGATTTTTTTTTTTATTACAGCAAATCTGTACTTAGGCCCATAAGTAAGGTGTTGGAAAGGTAATTGCCAGGGCTCAACAACTGTTCTGAAGTCAGTTGTTAATGTAGATGACTAACGATCTCACTTCTGCTTTTTACACTCAAGAAGTTGTCTTTTTTGCATGGACACATCACGTATGTGAGACAAATACTTGATGTCCTGAATCAGGGTGGGAATATAGAAAAAGTTACATCACTAGCTGATGGCTGCTTCTTTCCCCCCTCTGTGAGATTTCTCCTCAAGTCACAACCCATTGTATTAATTACAAGTTATTAATTACTCGACAGTTGGAGTGGTGCTTCTGCCAATCCTAGCACTTTTATCACAGGCATCCTATCTTTGGCAAAAATGCAGAGTGGATAGCCAAAGGCATGATTAGCATAAACCCACTTCTCATCGGTAGATACCTACCAAAACATTCTTAATAGCGCCCGAAGTATAGAACTCTTTCCTGGTACAAAGTTTTTCAGATCTCTCAGAATCATGACTTCTAGTCTCACCCTTCACTTTTGACATCATCTTTCTTCACCATCTCAGTAATGGATCTTTTCAGATTCATAGGAGTATAACAGTTCTTTGGGGTAGTGGAGGGATTCATTTAACAGTTTTTATCAACTGGCTGCTGTAGAAACCTTTGTCTGTGGTTTGATACATGACCAAGTTCAGGTTTACTGCGGTTAAGCCATATAAATAATGAAGAAAAACTTGTGGCCTAGGTTTCTGCTTCAAATGACAATGAGCAAGCAGTGTGCTCTTGTGGCCAGGAAGGCCAATGGAATCCTGGGCTGCATAGGGAAGAGTGTGGCTAGTAGGTCGAGGGAAGTCATTCTCCCCCTCTACTCTGCACTGGTGAGGCCACAACTGGAATACTGCATCCAGTTCTGGGCTCCCCAATTCAAGACGGATAGGGAACTAGGGGAAAGAGTCCAGCGAAGGGCAACAAGGATGATTCAAGGATTGGAGCATCTCCCTTATGAAGAAAGGCTGAGAGACCTGGGACTCTTTAGCCTGGAGAAGAGAAGGCTGAGGGGAGACCTTATCAATGCTTATAAGTATCTCAAGGGTGGGTTGAAGGAGGAGGGAGCCAGACTCTTTTCAGTGGTTGCCAGTGAGAGGACGAGGGGCAATGGGCACAAGCTGGAACATAGGAGGTTCCACTCAAATATGAGAAGAAACTTCTTTACAGTGAGGGTGACAGGGCACTGGAACAGGCTGCCCAGGGAGGTTGTGGAGTCCCCTTCTTTGGAGATTTTCAAGACCCGCCTGGATGCAGTCCTGAGTAACATGCTCTGACATGCTCTGGGCAATCCTGCTTCGGCAGGGGAGTTGGACTAGATGATCTCTATGGTCCCTTCCAACTCTAAAAATTCAGTGAAATTCACTGACTTCCATAACGCTACAGGTTTTGGCCATAGATAGAGTATTCACTTTGCATCTGCCAGGGTAAATGTGAACAAAAGCTTATGGTACTAAATTTGCACTCTCTTAAGACTCCCCAGAGATTGTACTGTGAGTTGTCTAGCACTTGAATGCAGATGTTTTAAAAGTACTTTTCCTCAGACTCATCTAGTGTGTTCTTTTGCTGACTGTTTAATCAAACCACACTACTAGTGCTTACTTTTCAGATACAGAAAACCAGATTTAGTTGCTTAATATTGGCCACCATTGTGGAAATTGGTGGTGCTATATATGCGAACAATTATCAAATCTGAATATTTGACTGTTTCATGCAGGAATCTTTGTGATGAAATAACACGGGGGAACAGTTTATTCTACGCTATTTATTATTTTGTTGAAATAAATAAGCTGTGGTTAACTGGTAGCGCATGCAGTGGGCATTTAACGTTATTTAGTACATTAGTGTTTTGAGACTTAAGCTTTGTTTTCACATAAGTTACTGCAATTCTAGATACTCTCCAGCATGTGAAAGACAGCAAACACATTGTTGTGTATCACAAAGGCCGTTACTTCAAAGTTTGCCTGTACCATGATGGTAGACTGTTGAAACCCCGAGAAATTGAACAGCAGATGCAAAGAATTCTTGATGACAATTCAGAGCCTCAGGCTGGTGAAGAAAAGCTAGCAGCTCTTACTGCAGGAGATAGGTATGGTGTTTTTTATTTTTTAAATTCATTTTAATATTTAGAAATAATTGAATAACATACTAATTGAATAATGGCTTTGGAATTTTGAAATAGTCTGCAGTCAGTTGAATTATACCTTGGTCACTGATTTTTTTCATATTGTTAACATGTATCAGCTCTTCATTCATTTGTAACTACATGGAGTTAAGAGTAATTTTGCAGTATATAGAATACCTATGGTAATTGGTTTAATTGTGGTTATCATAACAGTAGTAATTGGAAGCTTTACGGTATTACACCTGTTGAACTACTTGAGTTTTATCTACTCTGGGGTTCACTGGCATTTAAAAGAATAACTTAAAATTGTGAATTCAGTAACTTACTCTGTATTCGTGGCTTGCACCAACAAAATAAAGCAGTGTCCTGGTTTGAGTGACAGAGGACTAATTTCTCTTCTAATGCTTGGGAGAACTTTTAGAAGACTCTAGTGTCTGAATTCGTGAAAATATTTACTTTGGAGCCAGCTATAGTATGCAGGTTTCAAGGTCTCAGTTTTTTTGAGCTTTGCCAGGTGCAAGGATGAGGATGAGTGAGACCTGGGCACTTGACCCAAGCTGGCCAACAGGATTATTTCATACCACGAACATCTCATTCAATATAAATTAGAAAGTTTGCTGAGGACTTCTCTCTCTCTTGATGGCAGTGGTCCAGAGAATTTCTTGCCCCAGTGCTGGACCCCTGAGCCCTTCCCTCCTTCCTGAAGCTGTAGCACTCTGTGTCTGACATTTGCTGTCCGCTGCTGGGAGTGCACAGCTTCCTGCTGATAGAATGGGCTGAGGATAATCCTCGTATATTTTGTATTAGTATCAGGATCAATACAGGTTCTTTAGTAGTATTGTTAATTATTTACTCTTATCCTATTAAATCTATATTTCAACCCTTGTGTTCCCTTGTTTTCCCAGATTCCCCTTCCTGGATGGGGAAGGGTCATGGGGTGATAGAATATTTGTCTAAATGACAATAAATTGTTATGGATTTTTCAAACCATACCAAGTACCATGTGCTTGGTTGGTTCTAGGTGTAAGATGATTGAGTTCAATTAAATTGTGACAAACTTTGTTCAATCTCTGTATAGTTGATTCTGGACAAGGGAGAGAAAGAGCTGTGGGCTTTAATATACTTTATTACTAGGACTCTTTCCTTTTATTCACTTTCTGCTTTAAAACAGATAAATATTTTTTTCATTGGGAAAATCGCATGAATTTTATAAATAAACGTGGTGCAACCATACAGAAATTACATTGTTCAGGACTTCTTTAACTTCAGATCTCTTTCAGGCATTTACCATGGACAATTGTCCATGGTTTAGGTGTTAAAACAATGGATATTAATATATGTTGATTGTTTTTATTAATATTGCTATTTTCTTCTTCTGTATGATTGACATTTTCTTTTGTTTAGTTATAAACGTAGATGATCTATACTATATGTATTGCATGCAACAGAAATGTTGAGTTTTTGAGGATAAAGTTGCACACGTGTGATGGTATGTTGAATTGATTCCTAGGATCACATTGTAGGTGTGTTTTTAGAATGTTTCACTGCTGATATAGTTTAAATGCAATGAAAGTTCCTTCAAATTTTATAAAAGTAGGAGGAATGTCTCATAGTGATCTTCAGGGTGATAAAACTTTGACAAAGTAATGTAATCTGGCTATAAACCAAATTCTTTTTGCAGAGTACCGTGGGCTAAAGCTCGACAGGCTTATTTTAGCCGTGGAAAGAACAAACAGTCCTTAGATGCTGTTGAAAAAGCAGCATTTTTTGTGACATTGGATGACATCGATCAAGGGTACAGGAAAGAAGATCCAGTGAGGTCACTGGATGCATATGCAAAATCCTTAATACATGGCAGATGTTATGACAGGTACTGTATTGACTCTGGAAAACGTCTTCTCTTTTAGAATTTCACTAATTCACATGAATTAGTGACTTATAAGATAACTTTTGTAGAATCACAGAGTGGTTTGGTTGGAAGGGACCTTCGAAGATCTAGTCCACCAACCTTGCCATTGACAGGGACATCTTTCACTCTGTTGGATTGCTCAAAGCCCTGTCCAACCTGACCTTGAACACAACACTTCCAGTGATGGGGTAGCCACAGCTTCTCTGGGAAATGTGTCCCAGTGTCTCACCAGCCTCATTGTGAAAAAAAAAAATAATTCTCCCTTATGACAAATCTAAATCTATCCTCTTTCAGTTTATAACTGTAGCCCATTGTCCTGTCACTATGAGCCCTGGTAGAAAGTCTTTTTCAGTCTTGTAAGTCCTCTTAATGTATTGAAAGGCCACAAGGAGGTGTCCCAGAGCCTTCTCCTCTCTAGACTGAACAACCTCAACTCTCAGTTTTTCTTCATGTGGGAGGTGTTCCAGCCCTCTGACCATTTTCACAGCCCTCACCTGGACCCGCTCTAACCAGTCTATGTCTGTCTTGTACTGGGAACCCCAGAGCTGGGTGCAATACTCCAGATGGAGTCTCATAAGATCAGAGTAGAGGACAAGAATCTCCTCCCCTCAACCTGCCAGCCATGCTGCTTCTTACGTAGCCCAGGACATGATTGGATTTCTGGGTTGCAAGCACACATTGCTGGCTGATGTCCAGTTTTTCATCCACCAATACCCCAAGTCCTTCTCTGCAGGGCTGTTCAGTCCGTTCATCCCCCAGTCTCTTCATACAGGGGATTGCCCTGACTTAAGTGCAGGATCTTGCACTTGGCCTTGTTGAACTTCATGAGGTTCAAATTTACATCTATTTATTTAAATAAACTATTATTTAAAAAAAAAAAGCCAAGAACTAGTGCATCTGAATGTGAGTCTTTTGAGAAAGATGAAGTTACAATGTAAAAATGCTTTTGAAATGTATGAGACTATAAAGAAATCTTAATTTCATTTGTAGGTGGTTTGATAAAACCTTCACTCTTATAATATTCAAAAATGGCAGAATGGGTTTGAATGCAGAGCACTCTTGGGCAGACGCTCCTATTGTTGGACACTTGTGGGAGGTAGGTATTTAGTACAAGAAGTTAATGCAGAAGATAATGTGATATGCTCCATGCAACAGTCCTAAGATCAGCAGTTACTTTCAGGCATTCATATTGCTGATGAGTGATTATGGGCCAGTGTCTACAACAACTGTAGAATTTGAAAAAACAACCAACCACAACCAAAACTCCTTGCTTAAAAGAAAACATTGCTGTCCTTTAAATGTCTTTATTGCATTTTAATGAGCCTCATTGTCTTCATAGAAAAGTGATACAGCTCCCCATCTAACTTGTTTATAATTTTCTAAATCGATAGATTGTTACCTCTTTGATAAGGTATTGTATTTTGCATATATACATGCTCCTGAAGCATTTAAGCTTTTTTGTGCTATAAAAATCTTTGAAAATACTTTGAGAATACACTTTCAGAATGTAAAGAAATGGTAGAGTTTAACTTTTCCTCTAAGTCATTGTTTGATGAGCTGCAGACTGATATGCAGTTTAAATTCTCTCTTGTATTTATTTGCAATAAATGGAATAAATGCACTTTTTGTCAGGTTTGTTCATCATGAACTTAGTTTATTACTTGAAATCCTGTTTGATTTTTTTTTTTCCTTTTTCTTTTTGAAACTTAAACCCATAAACAGTTACACGACTCAATCACTCAAAACTATTTCAGAAACATTAGCTAATTCTGATTTATTGTGCATTTGTGCAAGTGGGTCTCAGGTCTGACTGGTACCCCAGGTAGTTTCCTAATTTTATTATATGAACATGTGTGTAAGAACAAAAAATCCTCATTGCCTTCTCTAACCAGGGAAGAAAGAAGGCCAAACTGATTTGAGATTGACTTGACAATGCTGTTTAGACTAGCTCAATGGAAAAGAGTTACTTTTTTTCTTTTAATGAATAATGTTATGTTCATATCTCTGTACTTACTATTAGTTGGTTCGTTTTCTGGTAAGAATTAAGATGACTAAAATAAACTAAGTAGTTAATAGTTTCATTTCCTAAAATGTTACCTGTTGTTAGTTCTTCATAGATTGTCTATTTTTAGAATAGAATGGATTAAACTTTCTTTCATAGTTGGCATGTTCTGACCACTAGTGAGAAAACTAAAGTAAAAGAAGAGATTAGAAATATATATGTAGAAAATGCAATAGATTTTTTGTCAAGCTTGTTCTTTCCATATTGAGCAGATTCAAATTGTTTGATAATTCTGTATTTTCTAATTTTGTTGTTGTTGTTATGTTGTTTGAAATCTTGTAAGACAGAGCTTTTTTTGTCTGTTGTTCAAGTAGTATTGTTCATCTTGGAAACATTCTACTTCCCCACCCAAGAGCTTTAGTGCACATATAAAATAAACTGCAATTTTGAGTGTGATGCACATCTTAAAAATTATTAAATTCTTGCAGGGACATACACTTACTCTGAAATAAACTGTTTCTTGATGAAGAAGGTTTGACAGGTAACAAACTTGCAGAAATTGTCTAGAATCTAAATTGAACTAAGGTTGTGAATTCTAAGACTGACTTTTTTTTTACTACTAGTAAGTTTGAGGTAGGTCTTTAACTGAAACATTTTGATTAATTCAGTAGCATCTAACAAAATGCACCAATGTGACTAAATAGGTGTTTGTGCACATCTGGTATTCTTCACTCTCAGAACGCAAGTAAAAATGCGCTAGAATAAGAGGTACAACAGAGGCCTTCATTTGCAGCTGTTTTCAGTATTTGGAACCGGATTGTATATTGTATTTCACTATGTACTGAAAATGGGTTATATTGATTTCACAATGAAATCCTAATTCCACGTTGAATGTGTTGCAATTCTGAAGAAGTATCGTTCTTTGCAGAATGTAATGGCAACTGAATATCTTGAACTGGGCTATTCAGAAGATGGGCATTGCAAAGGAGATACCAATCAAAATATTCCTATTCCTACCAAACTACAGTGGGAAATTCCAGAAGAAGTAAGTACAGAACAGCTAGTGGTTTGAGGAAGAAGCTCCTCTTTTCCTGAGCAGTCAAATCATTTAAGTAATTACTGATAACCCTATAAATCAGCTTTAAATTCATTTGAGTCCTGTAGGATGTGTATTTCATATGTGGATATTACTCAGTTTACTTAAAAAGATATCAGATGTTTTTAACATCATTCTCCTGGCTGAGAAATGCCAACTTTTTACTAGAGACTTTCTTGGTTGGCAATGTGTCAAAAATAAGTGGCTGCCTATTTTAAATAGTAACTAAAATGAAGACTAAGTTGCTGAGGTTTCATTACTATTGTCAAAACAAATGCTATTGTGTAATAGTCTTTTTTGTGTTCAAAATTCTGTATACATGTCTAATAAGGTTTGATTTTTAAATTTTATTTTTTTTTCCCCTGAGTTCAAGACAAACTTCCATCACCTATTTGGATTTTAATTTTGCATAAAAAGGTAATGGTTGGTGTTATGTTCAATTAAGCATGTATGGCAGATTGGAAGCCACAAAACTCTTGCCATTCTATCTCTGTGGGTCATTCTTTCATGTTCTAGTGATCTGAACAGTCTTAATGCTGGTGGGTTTTTTTAAAGTGTAATTTTTGAACTCCAGATGTGTATTGGCTTAAAACTTGTTTTTTATTAGCTTTTTGAATTTTAACTTTCTGGCAAAGATAGCTTCTCCTCTTTCTCCAAAAGGAGATTATTTAGATAATGGTGTTCCTGGTGTGCATAAAGGCAGCACTTCTTATTCATCAATTAAAAATACTTGCACTTTTTCAACAGTTCTTTCAAATGCCACCAACTGTGTGCATAGGCGTATATGTGTATATAGATATTTGTTTCTTTATTTATTTATTTAGTGTCAAGAAGTGATTGAGAAGTCTTTGAGCACTGCCGTAGCTCTGGCAGATGATGTGGACTTCAATTCATTTTACTTTGGTGCTTTTGGGAAGGGACTAATAAAGAGAGCAAAAACCAGCCCTGATGCCTTCGTGCAACTTGCCCTGCAGCTTGCTCACTATCGGGTAAGAACAGACTGTTTCTGGCTTATAGATTCTCATTAAATTGGGTATAGCATGTTTGTGCTTAAAACATGTGACTGTGTGAAGTACTTAAGAGTAATCTTGCTCTGCTTGTGCAAGGTTATTAAAGACATTAAATAGAAATTGGTAGAAACTCTAAAGAGATTACTGCCTGGAAATTAATTGTCCAAAGGTTGGTGTGTTGACACTCATGCAAATTTTTCTCTTCTGTTTAGTTGGTCTATCCCTAGGCATTTTTGGACTTGAAAGAAATAGGTTTGAAACTTCTAGTTAGCTATGTTTATAATTTGGAACAATGTTATACTCGCAACAATTGGATTAACAGAAATTCCTGCCATTTTTTCTTCTGTTAGCTCGCTGTTTCTGTAGCGTGCTTTCAGAAAACACCAGTGTAGCAACATGCTTGTTTTTCATTTTGCTTTCTAGTTGTCACCATTGAGATACTGTTCTATTTTTTCTTTTTGTCTCTTTCTTTTTTTTTTTTTTTTTTTTTAAAAAAAGCATCCAGATTTCCTGGCTGCTATCACCAGTCTTTCTTACCCTTGGTTAGGGTAGCTACATTGGAAATAGTTTGATTGCCTACACACCTCTTCTACTTTGAACACCTATCCTCTTAATCTAAAACTGAACAGACTTTCACAATCTGTTCTGATGTATATTTTAGACAGGTAGAGTTGCTAACTTCTATTGCTTGGCAATTTTTAATCTGTAGATTTTGCACATCTACAGGATACACGGAAGCCACACTTCCTGGGTTTTGCAGACTGCTCAGTTCTCACATTCTTGAAAATATCCACATTGGTATCGGTCTTCATGCTGTTAAATTCTAACTGAAAATATTTTTAAGGATGTTACAGTTTTCTTGATTACTTACCACAGCTGTGTTAATTAGGAAGCCACTGAACTTTCAAATATGTTTTTGATAGCCTCAGCTTCTGTTGTAAACTGAAAAAGACTGAATATAAAATACAGGGGGTAGTCCTTTCTAGTTTGGTTGTTCTACTAGCATTTATCTAATCCTGCTACTAATTTAATTTTTGCCTTTATTATTTTTAGGTAAGACTGCTAATGGTGGGCCACTAAAAATTTAACATTGACTTTAATTTGTGGCATGATTACTTGTGCTTACCTTGAACTGCTGATTAAGAGGGGCTAAGCCTGGCTAAACTTTTCAGTTCTTGTTTTTCCCTTTTCAAGGACATGGGAAAATTTTCTTTAACGTATGAAGCCTCTATGACACGCTTGTTCAGAGAAGGCAGGACCGAAACTGTTCGTTCGTGTACTGTTGAATCATGTAATTTTGTTCGAAGCATGGAAGACCCAACTGAAAGTGTAAGTTCACGGTGGTGTTGCCTTATACAATCCGTAAGGCACATGAGTTATCATTAGATATCCGTATAAGTTCCAAAATAGTTTTTAGGCACTTAGAGTGATGCCTTTATTTTTTAGGAAGGAAGTACAACATAAGGTAATCACCCACATTTTCTGTCAATATGGCAGAAATTCAAGTCTATACCAAAACAGAATGGCAGTAACTTAGCCAAACATGTCATTTCTTACAGTTCTTGAACTCCAGAACACTGAGGTGACTCATGAAAATGTAGTGAATTGTAAAACCTCATACATGGATTTGTGAAATAAGTAATCTTATACTAGTTAGGCTTTCCTTTCTGGTAGGGAAGCAAGTATTATTAACAGGAAATAAGTAGTTGCCTGTATAATATGTTGATTTCAATGGGCTTTTTAATCTTTGTTGTGATGTTCTGACTGGCAAATAAAGAAAGCATGATCTAGGGGAAAGCTGCTTGGTTTGGAAAGCTTGGACAATACTGGCTAAATATTTGCAGTCAAAATGGAAGGATAGAGGATGATCATCTTGAGGGCTGTCCTTTTATCCACGGCAAGTCACAGTTTTCATAGATACAGTTGATGAAATAATAATTACATTTGCTGGTTTTGCTAAGCTGAAAATGTCCAGTTCTTCAGAGTCAATAAAAATTTGACCTGAAAAAGATGATTTTGTTAAATAGGAATGTACTCAAGGTATTGCATCCAGGCCTCAGTAACAGCTGCATGGGTGGAAGTTCTCATGAAAAAGATCTAGGACTATAATAATCAGTAACTGAACACTGACACAACATGTTCAGTGCTATGCCAAGGGGAAAAATGGAGCCTTCACTTGAGTTAGGTTGCCCTTTATTTTATTAGTCTTTTGTCTCTGCACTTCATTTTCTAGTACAGCATTAGCTGGGGTGGTGTGGCCAATTTTGGACACTGCACTTGAGGTGTGAATGGATTGGAGAGAGTCTAAAGTAGAGCAAATGGTTAGAAGAGAGGATAGTTAGAAACCTCTGAAGGGAATCCGAGAGGAGAGGTTGAACTTAATTATTCTTGCTTAATCTGAAGAAGAAAGAACACTGTGGAAGAGGTAGGGAGCCAAGTTGTGCTCAAGGGGTTGAAAACATTGATGCAGAAATGATGGGAACAATCTCTTCTCAGTCCCAAGAAGTAACGGACTTAAATTTCAGAAAGAAATAAGAGGGAAGCATTTTCTGCTCATGACAATAATGAGTAAGGAGGGAAATAGCGAGAAGCCTGAAACAGATTACTTGGGGAGGTTGTTTTTTCACTTTGAAAAATCTTTTAAGTTATGTAAGGGTCCTTCAGGGTAGAGTTTTATTTGATCAAATCTTAGGGCAGAGAAGTCTAAGCAGATGAACAGTTGAGATTTTTGCTAGCTCTATCATTCTATGAATCTGCAGGAAAATAAATGCACAGAGAAAGAAAAAATTTTTGTCCCTCCTGTCTCTGGAAGTTCTACGTAGGTAAAATCCCCCTGCGTTTCTCAATATGCTGTGCTGGGAGCTGTGATCAGATCAGGGCAAGTCTGGAAATCTAGCCATGTTGACTTGTCATACGTAACTGTGTGGCACAGCCACTGTACAACTACCCTGTGTATAGCAAGTAATTTTGACATAGTCCTAATGTCAGAAATAACTGCTGTTACATCTGTGCAGTTAACATCTGCATTTTTGTTAAAGGAATAAGGCAGACCCATACATGGCAAGATCACATATATAGCAGAATTCATTCTGCCCACTTTTTGTGGGTGATTTTTTTTATATGGTTACTACAAACATGATGCTTTTTCAGACTTGTTGATTCAATACTATCCTTCATCTGGAATGATCAGCCACAGAGCAGAGGAACCCTGCCTTCATAATGCAGTTTTTATGTTATGAAGATTATATTATATGCATTTATATATTATTTTTAAAAGAGTTGTTTGCTTTAGTGCCTGCTTCTACTTTTCTCTGGGTTTTTCCTTAGGATTTTTCCTGAGCACTTGTATCCTCTATGGACTATCCACAAATCTTTACTTCTGAATGCCAGTGGTAGGCATGCTTAGCATGACTACAAGTGATTTATTCGTTTCTCGTGCTGGAGGCAAATAGGCTGCGCACTGTGTCCCAAATAAGCAGTGTAAAATACAATGATGCTAAAGATATGAAGTGTCCTGGTTTGAGGACGTAAGAAGTGACAGGTTGCTGTATACTGTGTGTTGCATTCCACACTATATAATTTTAACAGAATAGCCATTTAAGTGTTCTGAACACACACTTCAGCCCTTGCAACATTCATACTGTGTTTGTAGAATCATCGAATATCTGAAGTTGGAAGGGATCCATAAGGATCATTGAGTCCAGCTCCTTGCAGGACTACCTAAACCATATGACTAAGAGCGTTGTCCAGACAATCCTTGAAATCTGACAGGCTTGGTGCCCTGACCACTTCCCTGGGGTGCTTATTCCAATGACTGACCACCCTCTCAGTGAGGAACTTTTTCCTAATGTCCAATCTGAACTTCCGCTGACACAGCTTCGTTCCATTTCCTTGTGTCCTATCACTGGTCACCAGAGAGAGGAGATCAGCACCTCCACCTCTGCTGCTCCTCTTGAGAAAGTTGCAGACTGTGATGAGGTCAGCCTTCTCTAAGCTGAACAAGCCAAGTGACCTCAGCTTCTCCACTTAAGTCTTGCCCTCGGGACCTTTCACTGTCTTGGTTGCTCTCCTCTGGACACACTCCAATAGTTCAATGTCCTCCTTATATTGAGGTGCCCAAAACTGCATGCAGTACTTGAGCTGGGACCACTCCAGTGCAGCGTAGAGTGGGACATTTGGCTCCCTTGACAGGCTAGCAGTGTTGTGCTGCTTGAACTCCAGAACATGGTTGGCCCTTTTGTGTGCCAGGGCACACTGTTGACACGTATTCGCATTGCCATTGACCCAAACTCCCACATCTTTCTCTGCGGGGCTGCTCTCCAGCCTCTGATCCCCCAGTTTGTAGGTATAACCAGTATTACCCTGTCCCAGGTGCAGAATCTGGCACTTGCTCTTGTTAAATTTCATATGGTTGGTGATTGCCCAGCTCCCTAGTCTATCCAGATCTCTCTGTAAGACCTCTCTACCCTTGAGGGCATCCACAGCTCCTCCTAATTTAGTATCATCAGCAAATTTACTTAATGTACTTTTGACTCCTGCATTCAGGTGCTTTATAAAAACGTTACAGAGCACTGGCCCTAAAATTGAGCCCTGGGGAGCCCCATTGGTGACTGGCTGCCAGCCTGATGTAACCCCATTTATTATAATTCTTTGAGCCCTACTTGTCAGCCAGTTGTTTACCCAATGTACAATGGACTTGTCTAGCTGTATGCTGGACATTTTGTCCAGAAGGATACTGTGACAGTTATCAAAAGCTTTGTTAAAATTAAAAAGAACTCCTACATATACTGGCTTTCCTTAACCAGATAGATGGGTGACCTCGTCATAAAAGGAAATTTAGCTAAACAAGACTTTCTCCTTATGAACCCATGTTGGCTATGACTGATGATTACATTGTCTCTCAATTGTGTTTCAGTAACTCCCAGAATGACCACCTCCATAATTTTGCCAGGCACTGAATTGAGACTGACAAGCCTGTAATTACCAGGGTTTTCCTTCTTACCCTTCTTGAAGATTGGGATAACATTTTCCAGCTTCCAGTTGACTAGGACCTCTCCAGATTCCCAGGACCATTGAACAATAATGGAGAGAGGTCTCACAATAACATCGGCCAGCTCTTTTAGTACCCTGGGATGAATCCTGCTGGGCCCCATAGGCTTATGTGCCTCCAGCTGCAGCAGCAAGTCTCGAACAAATTCAGAGCCAGCTGGGAGTTTATCATCCCCCTGATCACAGTCTTCCAACACAGGGCTCTGGGTGTCCCAGGGCTATTTATCAGTGTTAAAGAGAGAGGTGAAGAAGACATTGAACATCTCTGCTTTGTCTACATTCCTATTTGTGAGGAGCCCTTTTTGTTGTCCTTCACATTACTGGCCAGCTTGAATCCTAATCAAGCTTTCGCTGCATGAATTTTCCCCCTACAGTGGCAAAGAGCATCTCTGTAGTCCTCCTATGTCACCTGTCCTTGGTTCCAATGTCCATACCCTTTTCTTTTCCTCCTGAGTTCTAGAAGATCCCTGCTTAGCCAGTAGGCCGCCTTCTCTGCTAACTTGACCTCTGACACTTTGGATTTGCCTGCTCCTGAACTCTGAAGAGAGGGCTTTTAAAAAATGACCAGCATTCACAGACCCCAGTACCTTCAGTGTTGTCAGTTTGCCTTCTAAAATGGCTGTTCAGTTCCAGCTTTTCTTAAATCATGTTGAGATTTACACTTCTGTAGCTTTTTAAGACCAGTTTCTCTAGAAACTAAATATACAGTGTAGTAAACTTGAATTGTAATCGTTTGATTCTGGGGTTAGATCACACTTAAAATACAATTTATTTTCATTATGCACCGTTTACAGCAGGTAATAGTTGATACTTGCTAATACCTGGAGTTGAATACGTGAGGTTGAAAAGCCAGAGGATACTGATATTTGGTGTTAGTTGCATGCATTGTCTTGTACTTGACCCTCAAGTCCTCTAGGCTTGAGAGCCATTGCTCTAACTTAGTTTCTGCACCTTCATCCTCTACCCAGTTTACTTCAGTGATTTTTTTCTTCTTTTTTTTTTTTTTTTTTTTCATTGTTAGAATGAAAATAAGCTTAAGTTCTTTCGGGTTGCTGCTGCCAAACATCAGCACTTATATCGTCTTGCCATGACTGGTGCTGGCATTGACCGCCATCTGTTTTGCCTTTATGTCGTGTCCAAGTACCTTGCTGTAGATTCTCCTTTCCTTAAGGAAGTAAGTGACTCTTACTGATAACTACTAATTACAGTAAATAATCCTTTGTTTACTTAGTGTTTTGTGGTATCTGCTTACATGTTTGCAGAACTGTGGTTTTCCTAAGAAAAAAGGTAAAGAGTTTAGCTAGCATTGCTTAACGTCTGCTGGTAGATTACAAGTTAGTTTCATTTTCTTTTATGTATACACTTACTAGTAGACCTATAGTAATGCTTTCTGTGAACTTTGTCGTATAATACATGTTACTAAGGATTGCAAGACAGTCAGTATTACAAAAAAAAATGTATTGGCTGCTTGTGGTTTTTATGTATTTTCAAAGCAGCACAAGAGAGGCTGTGTGTTTTCCCTCAGGAATGTTCTTTTGAAACTGTGACAAAATCACTTTGTTTTAAGTTAATGTGAGTTAAAGGAGCTGTGTATTGCAATTATTTTTTTAATGCACAACTTTAATGTCACTATAACTGTGACAAATGCTTTATTGCTTAAACTAAATTTTAAATTTGGGTTTTATAAAAGTAATTACATTGCACTTCTTCATGTTTTCTGATAAATAAAATATGTGTTCAAGCTTGCCTCCAAATTAAGCTATTCACATTTGTCTGCTTGCCCTCCTAAATGTGAGCAGTGGCTAGGTCAAGAATAAAACAACTTTCTACAGCTTCTGCAGACTTTCAAGATCCATGTGTATTGTTAGATATTTTACAAGCTTCTAACTTGATGTAGTATCTTACCAGGATTTGAATAAGGCCATTTATTATCTTGTTGTTAACACCAGCTGTTACGCATAATTTACAGACTGTAGCATTTCTATTGAAAGAACTGTGTTTCTCTTTGAGGAATTGACATCATGATCTCGTATGTTAATGGTTTGCATATCAGGCAAAGTTTATCTGTTTCTTTTAACCTTCCTAATTGTTCATTCAATTGAAATGGGAACTGGAGCTATCCTTATTATTGCTTTATTGAGTGCTTTATAACTTGACTAGTTTTTGAGAAAGTTGCATGTTCTTAAATAGTATTTTATACTTGTTTGCATCTCTTTCATATCTAAAAAAGGTTTTGTCAGAGCCTTGGAGGCTGTCAACGAGTCAGACGCCACAGCAACATGTTGATCTAAAGAAGAACCCTGAGATGTTATCCTGTGGTGGAGGATTTGGACCGGTATGTTTGCCAAATACAAGTAGCCTTTTAAAAACAGTTTTATTTTGAATATGCCAATTTAAAATTTTCAGATCTGTAATACCTTAATATTGCACATCAAAGGTGCAATATGTGCTTTTAAATGCTTGTGTTTAGTGCTTTTCCATGATGTAGATGTGCCCAGAAAAATCTGCATTGCCTTTTTCTCATATCCCAATACAAGAATGGATTATTCTTAAGGAAATACACAGTTATCAAATGTGGTACAGGGCTCCATGGCAGAGAGATCTGATAAAGTGGGGTCTTTTATCACATTAGCTGTGCCCAGAGCTTCTGTGCATCAGGCTATTATTATAGTGACAAATGCCTTATTACTTAAAGTAGATTTTAAGGTTGGGATTTGTAAAAGTAATTATACTTGACATGTTCTTTATATTTCCTGATTTGATTAAAAGATAAAATCAAAAGATGCTTTCCTCCAAAGTAAGCTACTCACATTGTTCTGCTTGCCTGCCTAAGTGTGAATACTGGCTAAGTCAAGAATGAAACCGTGTTCTACAGCTTCTGTAGACTTTCAAGAAACTAGTGTATTGTTAGAGATTTTATAAGCTTCTGATTGCTGTAGTCTTTTACCGGGATTTGAATGTGGCCATTGATGATGATGATGTTGTTAACAAGATCTGTTAAGCAGACTTTATGGAGCTATCGACTAGATTAATCTGTTTTGAAAAAGCATTTCTATTGGAAGAACAATGAGAGGGATCACAGGACTGCTCTTCACCACACAGAAATTTTGATGACAAGTACAATGTATTTTGGCTGGTTTGTCAAGCTGGAAGTTGGTTTTTGTGTGTGGTTTTCTTCTTTTTTTAAATTTATTTATTCATGTTTCTCATACACCTTTCAGTAGTTCTTGAAGTTGGAATGAGTTTAAATTGCAGTATCAAGGAAGCCTATAGCTATTGCAATGCTGCTCATTCATGAGAAACTGGCTTGCTCCAGCAGATTATAAAGTCAGTATTTAGAATCCAAAAAAAGGGGGGGGATTTTGCAATAAGATTTTTGCTGCAGGAATTTCTAACACTTTTTTCCCTTTTGTTTTTGCTAATGCTACATTAACTGCTCCCTTACTATTTTTTTCAGGCCTTTATTTCCTTCCTTCAGTTGTCTGCCTTTCCAAATAACCTTGCTTACATTTCCCTTCATAATTTCTTGCATCCTTAGAAAAGCTGTGCTTTGGTTTGCTGAAGTAGCCCAGAGATTCAGTACATCATGATTTCTATGTGTATGTGTTATTTGCTCATTTTGTTTGGGATTTTTTAAGCATGAATGGAGAGAAGGCTATCAGGCTTCTTAGCAGCAGGCAGCAAAGAGTTGGGATCCTTTGAGTTAGGAAAGAGAGGAAGGAGGGTGGCAGCAGGATAGTCTGTGTTTACTAGGCATACTTTAAACATAACACCAGACTGAAACTTGGGACAGTTAATGCTGCTAATGTTGAAATCAGACCAGAGCTCTGCTCATGATGCAGGTGTTGAGAATTTGCTGTAGAGTCGGATGACTGTCTTTGGGCAAGTTTTCATAATACAAGTCTTGTATACTCCATATTTATATACTAAGTTTGTTTAGATCTGCAGTGATCCCATGAAATAGGATGGTTTAGGTATACAACTGAACTATTTTTATTCCTTTCTACTCAAGCACTTTCAACTGAAGCTGTATAGCTGCTTAAGGCCAGACCTTGATAGGAGAAGGTCTTTGAACAAGTATTCTATTTCAAAATACGAAAGCTGGGAAATATTACAGACATATATTCAGAAAATATTAATTCCATGCATTTCAGATGAGATCAGAACTGTTTTCTTAAGTGGAATCTTCAGAAATGATGCATTAAATGTGGAACCTTAATTTTTGCTTGAGGAGAAATTGCAACTGATTTTAAGAACTGCACAGTAAGAATTGTGTCATTATATGTAAGATAATTTAGGAATGGAAGGAAAAATAAAAAGTTTAGAACTTATTTTTTCTCTTCTTTCTTCCCCTAGGTTGCTGATGATGGTTATGGTGTTTCTTATATTATCTTGGGAGAAAATGCCATCCATTTCCATGTCTCCAGCAAAATATCGTGTTCTGAGACGGTAAGAGTTTGTCCTTTCCTATGGTTTAATAAATCTGTTCTGATATCTGCTTATAAAACTGATCTACCCGTTGTCTAAAAAGTGTAGTAGAACTTGCAATGTACAGTATTAATGTGTTTTTTCTTTCTCAACATATGCTCTTTTGGTTTTGGTTTGGTGTTTTTTGTCTCCACTTCTGTAAGTTGAATTGCTTTTTGAACCAAGGAAGCCATACTCATTTCATTTATTCTTTCAAGCATAAAGAAAGTATGTGGCCCAAGGTCATCTTTACATTTGTGTAGTTCCCTGGAACTCATGTAAAATGACTCCTATCTGTCCTATAAACAGTGAGAGCGGCATCTCCCATTTTTTGTTACAGTTTTGCTTTGATTTGTCTCTGGCTGCAGTTGTGAAGACAGAGTAAAATGTATGCTCTCTATTATTTAAATCCTCTTGGTTTAAATAATACTGAAAGAAGCTGGCCCTTAAGTTGTAATCTTTGTTTAGGAAACATAATTAATCAAAAACTTATTAGAATAACACCTGTTATTAGAATGTAGTAGATGTTATCTATTCAGTATCCTGCTGTTGCGGAGGCCTGCTTTGAGTGAGCTTGAATTCATCCTTTCCCTTTAGATTTTTATGACTTAATAAGCATGCTGAATTTGTTCAGGATTACATAGCTGAACTAGTTTTCCTCTTTTGACCTTAACTTGTCCAAGAGATCTTGGTGCCTTTGGTTAATCATTAAAGATTAGGAAATAAAACTGCTTTTTCATAGTTCAACTTGTACTTCAGATGCCTGTTAGCTTGTACTTTAAATTTCCCTATCTTTTTTTACTTATTAGTCAAGTCAAATGTCCGTACAGAAAAGGCAGCATTTTCATGTCTGTGGCCTTGGTGTTAGTAGGGTCTTTGTAGTAGGTCCTGTAGTGGAGCTAATAACTTAAATTTTTAATCTAAATTTCTTTCTTGTACCACTCACTGATGTTTAGAACAAACTATGAACTTGTTCTGTTTATTTACACTTAGATAATTGTGATTTTCATTTTCAATACTTTCTGTAATTTTTCAATGGCAAAAGATTCATTATTCTGATAGGAACTCAAATATGAAATGTTTTTCTGCTTTTTGAGTACTTCTAGGTCATTAGTAATGCACTTGCTGAACGTTCTTTTGTTTTCTGAAAATTAGCTTTTCCAAGATCTTGTATAAAAAAAAAGTATCAGAACTCACCTGTTTTAAAGTAGCAGAATGCTATAAATGCATTTCATTTCAAAGTGAGATGATCTCAGTTCTGTCTGTAGGAAAGTAAATGCATAATGAAAAACTCAATGGTCAGTAATAGCATAAACCCGGATTAATTTGTATGGCATTAAATTTTTTGTGATTTGAATTCCCCATTTTATGGTAAAATGCATGCTCTAATTCTGTAAGCTCCAAAATTACAAAATGTTAAAAGGTTCCTTCTTTTGACTAAAAGATAACTATTGATTGACAGTACAAGTTCTTGTTTTTGTTCTTTTTCCATGTTTGTTATTGAAGGATTCTCATCGCTTTGGAAGAAACATCGAAAAAGCAATGGTTGACATCATGGGTTTATTTAACCATAGTAAAAACTGTACCAAGTGATTTGCCTTATTGGTGCCAAGGAATCTCCTGTTGTTGGGATGGGAACTCTTCTGAACAATGAATAAGAGCAAGGTTTGTCAAACAGTAGTTGGCGAAGAAACAGAGTCAACATCATCTTGATCACTATGAAAACCTTAGCAGTGTATTGAATGTTTCATTATTATTTTTTTTTCAATAGTTTGGAAGAGTTTATTTCCACAAAGTATGACTTTGGAAATCTTTTATGTTTCTACGGATGAAGTGTAGTATCATTGCATGAAGTCATGTATATTCTAACTCCTGCAGTTTTCTCTTAATTTGTATACACTTGCTTTTTTTTTTACTGAAAATTAGTCTACTTGTATTCCAGAATCAAAGGGATAAAACACACCGTCTTAAATACTAGAAAAAGTTTGATTTGCTATGTATTAATAGCAGAATGTTCTTCAATGTATTTGCTGCTTTATGTCAATGAATGACAAAACTTGTGGCTGTTTACCTTCATTGGTTTTTTGGTGGTTTTTTTTTTTTCAAAGGTAATTTCTGTAAAACATACCAAAAAAAAAAAAACCTGATATAACCCACTGTAACATACCAAGTTGTAGAAATTTTTTTTTTTTTTGGAAAAAAACCACTGGGTAGTGCTACATCGGGTAGTAAAATGTGTCACATTTTTCTTTTTACGTACAAGCACGTTTGCCACATGGTTGATTTTATTTCTGTATAAATAAATGGACCTGTGTGCTTGTTCATGTGAGTGCCTTAGAAAAGAAAGACTCTAAACCCAGGAAAAAAAAGCTTATGCTGGGAGTTGGTTTTACATTGTCTTAGTGGTGAAAGTGGTGAAGTATTAGTAATGCAGATCTAATTTTCAAACTGTAAGTTAGGTTGATGTGGCCTAAGTAGACCTGAGTATGTTGCCATGTGGTGCAGTTAGGTTTAAAGCTCTAATGAAATGCTCCCATCTTAAATGTCAAAGATCAGTCCCTATGAAATGGAGCAGTAACTTTGTTTCAGACCTACAAATACTCATGTGCTTATTTTGGTAAATGGTATTGGTGGTTGTTTGAGATAAGAGTTTCTGGATCCCGGGGAAAATGAATTTAGTTAAATGCAACCTGTTGGATAGTCTACGAAGCAAGGCTGCCTTGTAAAGGCCAATCAGTTGCAGTTTGCCTGCTTTCAGCCTGGAAGGACCGACTATTGCAAACATCTGCATGAGAAGGGCAAACTGTTAAAGCTGTGGAAAATAACTGCAGAATGGGAAAATCCTGGCCTTCTCAAATCCCTCCTGGGAGACACTCTCGGTAAAGTGCAGTTTCAGAAGGTTACAAGGAGGAAGGGGAAAGCTATTGCACTCAAAATAGAGTATAATATTTCCAAGTGCAGAAATAAAATGGCTACTAGAAAATGGAGCAACTTTGTGTGCAACGCTTCTGTTCCCCAGGCTCTACAGGTGTGGTTACGGTTTACATCCTGCAGTGCAGTAAAGTGTACCTGTCAGCGCAACAATTTATTATTTTTTTTAAATGTAAGGTACATGGTGTTTAGTAATACAGCGAATGCTGCTCCAGAGCTATGCTGATTTTAAAGGGCCTTTGGGTGTTGATATAAAACTTCTCATTAGACTTTGAATGTTTTCTGGCCAGTATTGCTAACTTTCTATGCCTCTTCATGTTTGTGTTTTTTTTTTTTTTTTCTTACTCTAGCTATATTAAAACACCTGCATATGTATGTTTGAGGTGGGAAACCTCAAAGATACCAGATGCATACTTAAGCAAATGCACACTTACAGAAATGTAGGAGCCATCACAAGAATTGGCCAAAGACACTCATTATTTGATTAGGTACAGGGTGTGGGAAAGGACACTTTGAAATAAGCCTTATTGCGGCTGGGAGGCCTGGCATTTATCAAACTACTGCAACAATTTTATAGTGATCTATTCTTTTGGAGCTGCAAAAATAATGCACTGTTTTTGTGGGGTTTTTTTTTATTGTCCACTGACAAATCTGTGCTTAAATTAACATTAGGGCATATTAGCTTGTAGGATTTTCTTTAAAAAAAAAAGTTTAGATTTGACACTCAGGTTTTAGATGTTTCTAGTCTAATTGTAGTTAGTGCAGTTATCAATGCAATTTTACATTCTTAGAGAGTAAGTATAATTGGCACAGAAAGCTGGGGTTTTTTATTGTCAATGTTTTAAACATTTTGTGGTGTTAAATGTATCTTTTAATTTGGGATATATCATAATTCCTAAACAGATAAGACTTTATTTCATTTTCTTTAAAATGTCAACAGCATGTAAATAAAATATGCTTTTTTGATGTAAATCTTAGAAATCCACAGTGAATGTAGGTTATTAATAAATAATTAATTTAAATCTCGGTGTTTAATATTGTGTACATGCAGTAAAACTGCTTGCTTTTTGCTTGGAAGCCATAGGAATGTAACTGAAATTACCTAGATTTGAATGAACTTTCTAGTACAGTGTACTTATAGTAGTAAAATGTTCATGTTCCAGGAAAACAATCAATTTGCTACTAAAATCTTGAATCACTTATTTTCAATTAGTGATTTAAGAGCTCAAAGTTAGGGTTGAGTAGGTAGTAGAAATCAGGTTGGATGATAATAAATTGACCTGTTTAATAAACAGCAGTTGGTGGAATTGGTGGAATACCTTGACACTGTGTGGTTTCAAAATTTCTTATTTCAGCTATTTCATGCCAGAAATTGAGACAGCATTAAGTGCATTTAGAGGCTACCGTTGTTGAGGATTGACACCATTCCAAACTAAATATTCCTTTTAGGGTTGGGTTTTTTTGAGCGACTAAGGAAGTGTGTGCCTGACCTTGAAAATCATAGTTCTAGTTCAGCCTTTGTACCAATTGTTTTCTCATATAAAATATATTAATTTAAGCTAGTTCTTTTTTTTAATCTTGTTCAATTACTCTACATCTATAGTTGGTTATTTACATCCAACACTTTGTCCTGATTATCTACCATTTTCTGTGATTTTAAAAAATAAAATTTCACAATTACCACCACTTAATACAATGTTTAATATCTTTTGTATCTTCTTCCTAGCTCCCTTGCTGCTGTTTCTGGACTTGTGAATTAGTTGCTATTAAATCCAGTTAAGAAGGGTAATGGCAGTTTATTTTAGCAGTGACTTAAACATGTCTTGCTAGTTAATAGGGAATGTGTTAATGAACAATTTTTCAGCTTCAGAAGAAAGAAGAAATAATATAGGTCTTACTTGAGGTTTTTTCATGGGATCCAAATAATTGCTGAAATGTTCCTGTGAAACGGTGTCTGCACTGGTTTGATCTTTACAGTGAATAATCCCTGGAATATGAATGGTAAAGGCAGTGGAGAACTAGTTCAGGCAAACCTAGGGCCAGTAGGGTGAAGACTTGTAACCAAAAGCGTAAGGAAAAATTGATTCCAGTTTCTTCTTGGATTAATTGTATGGCACCTTAGCTTGAAATTGTTGGGGATGTTTTTATAGTTGCTCTGGGTGTCTTTTTAATAACACACAAAATTTCCTACAAATTGAGACATTAATAAATAAAATGAAAAGTTCAGGTTCAATTTCTGCTTTCAAAACCTGGTAAGTTTGGACTGTTTTCTAAACTCCGCAATCTTTATGGCACCAGGGTGTCAGTTCCAAGATTTGATGGGTGAGTTGTAGAAAGGGCTCTAAGAGCAGAAGCTGGAAGCCAGCTATTTCACAGAATGGTTGAGGTTAGAAGGGACCTCTAGAGATCATCTGGGCAACTTCTGTCAGTGCTTAGTCACCCACACGGTGAAAAAGTGTTTCCTGATGTTCAGAGGGTAGACTTCAGTGTTTCAGTTTGTGCCCGTTGCCTCTTGTCCTGTCACTGGGCACCCCGGAAAGGAGCCTGGCTCTGTCTTCTTTGCACCCTCCCTTCCCCTTTGTATCTCCTGGCTAAACAGTCCCTGCTCTCTCACAGATTGCTGCTCCAGACCCTTAGTCATCTCCACGGCCCTTGGAGAACTCTCAACAGTATGTCTGTGTCTCTCAGAACTGGACACGGAACTCTAGGGGTGGCCTTACCGTGGCAGAGTAGCGCTCTTCTACCTGGATTATAACTAATAACCTCGTAGTCGGTACCTGGGTCCTGGTTAATCTTTGACTCCTTGTAATGCGAGGTAATTTCCACGGGAACAAAAAAAAAAAAAAATCACCCCCAAACGCCCGACCTAACCGTGTGTGCGCTCGCTGCTGCCTGCGCTGACGGGCGGGGGGGGGCGGCGGGCTGGAAGCGGCGCCCTGCTGGCGCGTGCCTGGTCTCCGCTAACGGCCCGGCGCGCGCTCCTGACCCGTCACTCACTGAAGGGCAGGCGCCGGGGGCAGGGGCAGAGACTTGCCCTCTGCCGAGGACCCGATGTTGGAGGTGGGGCCTGCCTCTCTCCCTTCTGCCTTGGAAACCTGTGCGGTGCTGGGGGTAGGGGAAGAAGGCAGCCAGAGCTTCTGGGAAGGTCTGGTGTCCCAGAGCCGGCAGTGGTTGATACTCACGGGTCAGAGAGACATGAGCCTTCAGAGGCCTGCCGTATCTCAGTCCGATCGGGGGGACACGGGTAGCTTGACCCTCCCCGTATTGCCTTAGTCTAAATCCAGAAGGAGCAGTGATGACAGTGCAGGTGGATTTGGCCTATGCCTTTTTAACGGTGGTTTGTGGTACTCTGGGTAGATGTGCCTTGGCTTGCATTATCTATAACTGGCAATAGTGACACAGAGAGTACAGATAAGTTTTGGTCTCAACGTACTACTTACTGACACAAATTTAAAACAGTGCAATTATAGCTATCTTAAGTGTTCCATGTCAAATTTGATTATTATTTTATTTTGACTACTAAAGCCAAATAGCAAAATTCGGATTCAAGTCTGAATGCTGTTAATGTGTTTAAAAGTTACAAAGAATGTGTTCTTACAGTAAAAGCAGCTTGTTTGTGTTGGCATGGTGGCCCATATTTTCTGAAAGCTAGGTTCAGAACCCTGACAGCCTCTTCCGGGTTTATGCTTTAAAGTTTCATAGTTACGTATTATTTGGGTTAATCTTCAGTATTATATATATATATGTTTTTTGCTTATGACTGTTTCCTTCACTTCTAGATAGAAAAACTATTCAGAAGAATACTGAAATAGAAAATTTAATTATCTTCAACAAAAAAACCAAATATGAACCAGTTGGCAGTCTGTCCATGACTATGGAGAATCAGATATTGCTTGATATAAGACCAGTAATAGACAGTGGACTTGTAACTGAAATATTTAGTCAGAATAGTGCTCTTAGTTCTGAAAACTTTAGTCTGGAAACTGAAGTCATTAGTAATGCCTTTGAAGAAGGTTTGCCCTCTAGTCAAGACAATCATTTACGCACTGTAAATGTGGGAGAGACTTTGTTAGATCACCTCAAGTATCCACTTACCATTGAAAATCAAAATACAATAGTAAAAGTTGAAGTACAGCCACATGGAAGCAACATCTGTGATGATGAAGACCTTGAAAAATACAAGGAATTAAATCTTCCAGAAGAAGCTGAACATATGCATCCACCTTATGTGCCTTCAAATGGTCTCCACTTTCTTTCTTCTGTAGCGATGCAGCATAAAAATTGCAGTGTTCCAACTTCAAGCATTTTCTCTCCAGAAGGAACCGTTGATCAAAATGTCAGAATGTTACCAGTAAGATTAAGTGAAATAGGAATTTTTATATATTCATGCTTATTTGTGACTTAAATGTGGGTAATTGCCACATTAAAACTTATCCACATAATGTTTAAAGTCATGTCATAAATTTTATACTACAACAATCTTAGTAGTAAACACAGAAATAAATTTGGTTTATATTGCCAGAAATAGCATGCAGTATGAACATATGGTTCTGACTGCTGTTCTTTTTTGTCAATGTTATGAACCATATTTTTAAATGCCTGGGTAGTTATTTTGTTCATTAAAAAAAATCTTACCATGTCACAAATATACCCACTTTGGTTTTATATATTACTGTTTTTATTAGCAAATATTTGGTAATTGTACAAAATACAAATAGGTTATTAACTTTTGTTCTTTAGTTCCACAGGTTACAGAACACACTTGTCATCTTAAAATTTATAGTCTGAATGAGTCAAAAAGTAATTTATTTGCAGCAGTAAGCCATAGCCTGTATTGTTTAATCTCCATGGGGAAAATAGTTTTGTAAGAGAGAGTTGTTCCCTATTGCTTACCACTTTGGGCAGTTTTTCTGTGTAATGTGAAGTTACATTTTCTATGTTGGATCAATTGCTATCTAGAAAGGTATGAAGCATAAAACTTCTTTTGATGCTCCCAGGACCAAATCCTGGGATTTGCTTAATGCAGACTATTCATATGTAGAATACTTATGCGTCCTTGCATCTTTCTTTATGGCTGTAGAATATTATCTGAAGAAATCTCCAAATTTTAAGTTGAGATTGAAGCATTGAGGTTTCGTCTGAGAAGCTCTCTTGAAATAATTAAGCATACCAGTTGACATTTTTTTCCATGTAAATATTTTGACAAACAGTGCTGTTCACAGATTAAAAAACAAACAAACAAAACCAAAACAAACAAACAAACAAAAAAACAAACCAAAAAACCCAACCAGATTAAGAAAACAAAACCAAAAAGAACAAAATTCTAATCAGGTTATAAATAATTTTATTGAAATAAAGAGAGCTGATTGATTGTTTCTACACTGCTTGCTTACCCTTTTAAACTTCTGTGTATATAAAAAGGAAGCACAGCACACACAGATAGAGGGCAAATTGTCTAGTTCGCACAATCTCAATTCTAATTTGAAACTAGAGAATAGTTGGTTTCTGTCTTTGTTCCATTTTCTGTTCATTGGTTTGGGTTTGAAAGTACAAATGTAGGTAGTAAGTACGATGCTATTATAGTTGTAAATGCATTAGATCTGAACCATAACTGTATGTTGAGCAGAAAAAGCAGAAATAATATTCAAGGTGTGTAACAGTATCTGGTAATGCTGAATAGGCCACGGCATTTATGTGCTTAATTATGTCATGAAAATGTAAATAACTTCCAAATTTCAAGGTCACTTTAAATCAATTTTTTGTTTAATCATTTGGCTTTTTAAAAGTGAATCATTTAATGCATAAAATAGTTATAAATAAAACATTCTTTTCTTCAGGTGTTCAGATCATTCATACCTCCAGTTGCAGGTGAGAATAAATGTATTTGTTATGATCAATTTAAAGGAATCCAAAACAGTACTATACCGTTACATAATTTGATCAATTGCTTAAATGGTAAGTGATTTAATGCCCCAAGTGATTGAGAGTTGGTTTTTTTTTCCCTCCTTGTACTAGCTTAGGGAAGGATTTAAATAGCTAAATAATTTAATTTCTGGATTTAGCAAATTGCTGTATGAGCCTTTTCTGATAAGGTTAAATGACTAAGAACGTTTGAAAGGAGAATGGACCACCCTTTGTTCATGTATGTTTATGCTGCTTCAACCACATACTTCAGTCTTACTTTGGATTTGCACTTCCTCTCATACCAGAGAGGGGTCTGGGAAGAAGATGTTCCTTGCAGCACTTGAGTTGAACAATGTTTTTTTTTCACTTTGAAATTTGACCACTGGTTAAGGAAGTTAGGTGGTTTGCACTGATGCTGTTGATGACAGTAAGCTTGTGAGCAGTTGTTTGGTATGTTCCGCCCATAACCTGTTCACAATCCGACTCAGGGTTAAACTGACTGCTAGATTTGATCTTACAAGGTAGTTTATCCTGAAGCTAAATGAATTTTACCAAATGGGCACAATAATCCTTTTAAAGACGTTAGAAAGACACAGACTGAAGTCTTTTTTTCCCAGCAAGTCTGTTACAAAAGAATATTAAATATTTCTGTCACAAAAATGTAATGCTGTAGTGACATTAAAATATCTTTTATTGATGCTGTAAAGGAGTTCTTGGTATAAAACACTGATCCTTTTGTAACCAAAACATGCTTTGTTTTATGTATTAGAATCTTCCAGTGATATCTGTGGCTTACCTCAGACTAGTGCTTCTGTCTATGATGACATAGTAAGTATGCATGCAAGATTTTATTATCATTGGAAGAATCTGTCCCCGTGTTGAATGTCTAAAACATTGATATATTCTAAGTGCCAGGGGGTAAAAGGTTCTTTCAATCACTCTCCTATCTGATCTGTTCACAAAAGAGAGGGAAAGAAAAATGTTGCTCCATAGATTTCCTACACTGCTACATTGTGGAGGAAGGAAGAATAGCATCGGGATTTTTTGCCTGTTTTCGGTCCTATTGGCTCAAGTCTAGTTGGCTCCTGTCTGCCACTTGTAAGTTCTGATTCCAGTTCAGGCTAGTTAGGGAGGGAGCTCCTCCTAAGGCCACCTGAACACATATTGCCTAGTGGGACTCTGCCAAATACCCTTGGGTAGCTGGGTTGAGCCTTTATTGCGTGTGCAGTGTATACAAAGAAACAGAGCTGAGGATGAAAATAAGGCTTTAACATTAGTACTCCCTGCCTCTGGAGAGATGTTCTTTGCAACTTAATAATTCTCTTAAAATGCTTGAATTTTTCAAATGTAATTTCCTAGATATGTGCGAGACAAACCATAGAAATTTAGGTATTTCATGAAAGGGAGATTTCTGAAAATTACTGGAATTTTGTAGACAGGTTTTTCAAGGTTTTCCATTTGGTATTTCGAAGTGTGTACTGAAAGGGGCAAGGCTTCATCTGGAAGCGTGGCTTTTGTGAAGATGACACATCTTCATGTAATAAGTTAATGCATTGGCAAAATAGGTGATGAATCTGTTTTCAACAAGTGCAAGTGGCACCACATCTATGATGGAATGCCGTGACACACAGTAGTTGATCACTGTAACAAAAGTTCATTTTGGAACAATCTGATTTATAGGTATAACTGAATTTGCAGTCCAGTCTCAGATGACTCCTCCTTGCTTAGACTAAATCCCAGTGATCTCCAACCAAGTTATATAATTCAAGATTAATGCAAGATTTTTGCATAATCTGCTGTGACTATTGCCGGACTTCTCCAAGGCACTTTAGAAATCGATGCTTCATGATGTTGCAGAGACTGAATGCCATTGTTACTGTGAAGTACGTTACTGGTCATTGTTACACCTCAGGAGTATTTTTACTTGAAATATAAGCAAAAGTCATTCTGCTATTGACAAGTAAATTAACTATCCTCAGTATTACATTTGCATACAATCCTCACTGTAAAATATATGATTTATGCAGATAAATTTTTAAATTTATTGTATTTGCTTGGAATTTAAAGTAGATTTTAAAGCATGCCTGCTAAGATTTAAAACTTTATATTTCAGGCTGAGGTAAGAGAGGCAGTTAGTAATATTATCGAGAATCATCAAGACAAAGCAATTCTTCAGAGTTCAAATGTTGACAAGTCTGGCTGCAAGTTATTAACATTGCACAGTGTACCGGAGGAATCCAGAGGTTCACACAGAAATGATCCCAAACCTGTGGTAATTATATCCTGTAATTGATAGCAAAATTATATGCTAGAGAAAATTAACTTATTTGTACCACACTAGCATCAAGAAGTCCCACATAATAAATGCTGTGTCAAGAATAATAAGGCCGTCCCTTCCGTGGATTCACAGTCTATATTTTATCTGGTTACAGTGCTACTTTATATATATATATATATAAGATACTACTTTCTATTTAACAGCTGGGAAAAAAAAGCAATGCAAAGATTACTTCATCCGAAGGAAAAGTCTTGATTTAAAATCACAGCTAAATAAATGAAATGAAACAGGAACAATTACAATGGCATGTTCTGGTTAGGGAACTGAATCTGAAGCCAGCACACTAGTAAATACCTAGAATATGCCCTGCAAAGCCCCATGGAGCAATTTAGAGAATCATGAATCCATATCACTTAGGTCGAGGAGCTACAGTGTTAGATCTCAATAGCTGCTTCCAAAAATAATTTAATGGTCAAAAAGGAACGCATAATGATCCAATTATTTGCGAGATTCCAGTGCGTGACTATGAAGCTTTGTAAGACAGGTGCTACTCTTATGGAAACCTTTATATCTATACACTTAGAATTACAATTTCTTAGATGAAAGCTAATCATTAATTACTCATTCCAGGTTATCTGCCAGCTGGAAGGAGGTACTCAAATACTCTGTATAAACAGTTGTGGCACACAAGAACTAAAACCAGTTCATCTAATTCCTGAGTATCGTGACCAACATAATTATCTTCAATCAGGTACATATCACCTGTAGCTATCACCAGTTATTATTTTATTTTATTTTATTTTATAACTGGAAAATTGCTAGGTGCTTCAGTGTAATAAGAATGATGTAATGGATACATTGAATTTATGGAAAGTTTTTAATATACAGATTACTTTCCATATAAAGCACACTTAATATGAGCATCAGCATACATTTGCCTTTACCCTAGCTTGCCACCAAGTGTCACCATTTCTCTAGAAATGAAGAGCAGCATTAAGGGCTATGAGTATACTTTAACCTTGGGATTCAGAATGTCTCACTGATATTTATGTAATTATGTGAACTTGAAATGCCATCAGTTTTTAAAGAAAGTGATTTCTGAGATCCTGAATGTGATGCTATTTAGATGGAGTAGCAGGTAGCAGATTTTCATCTGAGCGACAACAAAGTATTTGAGTGTAGTTTAGTTTTAATTTAAATAAATAATTATTTACCTAAATATAGCTTCCTCTAAAACATTATTAACATGGTTTCTTTCATTATTGTAATGTTAAAAGTATAATTTATAAATAATATATGTTTTAAATATATAAAAATTACATGATGTATCATCAAATATATTTATATTTATAAATGATAATTTCATTACAGTGGTGCATTTTGATGGCCATGTGAAAACAAAGCCTTTTAATATTAGGCACCATACAGGCACAGATATTGCTCTAGATATCAATAGGTGCTGAGTGAGAATATCTCTCACCAGGTGCTCCAGGCATGGAGCCTGTTTACTTTTATTTTTCAGAAACCATCATTAGAGTAAACTAGCCACATTCGAGTTATATTCCTTTATAAAATTCAAACTCTCATTCATTTACAATAGCATTAGGGGATCAAAAACTGAGGAGGAGTGCACTGGCATATGGTTTTAATTTTTATTTGCCTAAGCTTTTGTCTGCGATACTCATCTTCAAAACAAGTAGAAGAATTAGGTCTAGAAATTATATCTAATTATAATAATTATAATTATATCTAGAAGCTTCTAGGGACTAATAGGGACTAATCTCTTCAACTTTTGAATTAAGGTGTCTTTTGGTGTCTTTTTTTCTTTATTTTTCTCAAGATGGGAAGGAAGTAAGTACAGGTATAAGATTCTTGTAATCTTCCTATGACTGATGTGTTTGCTTTTTTCTGCATGGGCTATGATGATCATGTACTTACATGTAGTTCTTCACCAGGACTTACACAAAGACTTACTCTTACAGCTATAGTTTTCTCCATGGTTTTTCAGTAATTTTTTTCATTAAAAATTTATTTTCTGTTCCAGACTCTCTATCGGAACTCTGGAAATCTGTAAAATTAAGAACTCAGGATAAATATATTTAATTATTTCTGACATTTTACTTATTTTATCAACATATTTTAAGCCTGTGACATTTGAATTTAAGTGTACTTGATGTCATAGAGTAAAAACATCCCATGCTCAGATTCCTAGATGACAAATTGGTGGTGGATTCTTCTGTCAGCGGTATTTTTGTGGGGTCAGGATTTTGTTCTTGTTTTTTTTGCAATGGGAAAAACGTTTCTGGAGAGAAAAATTCTACGTCCTTCATTGACACTATTTGTTGTAGAGTAAGTTTGTATTCAAAACTAAATTGTAGGAGAAAGTGCTAACAGAGGGCAGACAGCCTCAGGTAATTTTTTTTTTAATTAACCAAAGAAGTTGAAGATTCCAACTTGCCTGTATGCTTAATTCAAAAAATATTTGTGCATAAATGAAACTTTATACACTGTGGGTAGTTCTGCTGTCTTCAGATAAATGTCTTATTTTCAGATGTGGACAACCCTGTAACATCTGTACCGGGACAGTTTTTGCCTATTCCAGGTGAACCTGTTCTGAATGAACAAGAGGTAAAGAAGCTTTATCCTCTAAAGTTGTTAAGTACAAGACACATTCTTTCCCTTTTCTTAAAGCAGGGTTAAGTCTATGTTGGGAAGTAATAATTGTATGCATTTTCTAAAGACAGTTTAGCTAGTTTGGACAGATTAGTTCTGCACTCAGTATACTTTCTGCATATAAAGGTTTATGATTTCAACATTTTTCTAGAAGTAATACCAGGATTAAAAATACAGTTTTCCATAACAAAAATAAATTTATTCCAGTTTTGAAATCTTGAATTTGGTATTATATAGATTATGTAATTTCTGAGAACCATTTTAAGACTCCTTTAGGGTGAAGGAAAGCATATTGACTTTTACCAGAAGGGGAATATTTTCTTCTAGTAGGACTTCTTACACTCTTCTCTTGATTAGGATTTAGCAGTCATTAAGTCTTTATAGATCTGCAGTGTGTTTTCTTGGCCTGATTCTATTTTTAAATTTTGTGTAGTCTTCAACCAATTAGTTGTCATATTGCAGCTGAACATAATGTAAATCACCAAGTCACTACCCAGTTTCAATTGACTACAAATTAAAAGAAACCGAACCTAGAATTATCAGTAAATTGAAAATAGTGCACCAATGCTGCAGCACGGAAAACTGGTTTTGTTTCTTTGCATTAGGAGAGATGGGATTCCTGACATCGAAATGGTTTCCAAGAGGAGATACATGCCATTTTCATGACTCTCTACTTCCATGAGTTTTTGTCAGTAACTTTGGCAATCAAATTATCCCTGAAGTGTTTTGTTTTCCTTTTTCTCTGTTAACGTGCAAGAGTATTTTTTTAAAAGTTAACATAAATAGCATTTTATCTTGAACAGTTTGAAAATGGACCCTTGCAACCAGTAGCTGGCACTGCCACGTTCCATCTAGAATCACATCTGCATGGGCCAGTGAAAATGACCTCAGAGGGGTAAGATGCATGAAACATCTTACATCCACGATGACTTTTTAATTTTAAACTGGCAATGACTCCCAGACATTTTCATGTTGCATAGCTGCTTCTCTTCTTGTAAAAAAAATACAGTTCTTTATGAATGCTTTGTGTATATATCTTGGTAGTCATGATGACAGTTGCTGGCAGTCAAGACTGTGGCATAGTTTCAGGCTTTCTTAGGTCAGTGCAATTGTACTGTCTATTTGCCTGAAAAACATTTTATTTTCGAAGTTAATTGATATGTTTCCAAATCTCATTAGCATGTATTTAGTCAGTATTTCTAACAGTAATGCAATTCTTTTAATAACATTTAATTGCAGATTATTTTTAAATAAGAGGCAGGTGCAACACCAGTGTGAAAGGTGAGAGAGCTTTGCTGTTCCACAACCATTAGCAGGTTGTATGACCAAGGACAAACCCATCCCAAGTAGTGACCGCTGATAGATAAAGGGAGATTATGATTATTCTCTTTTTCTCATGCACTCTGTGAGGCCACACTTACTAAGTAGCACCAATATTGGTGTAAAAAAATAAAATCCGTGTTTATTTTTTCAAAACTAGAGAATAATTAGTTTTCATTGTAGTTGTATTTGTATATTTTTTTTTTTCTAATTTTTTTCCTTTTTCAACCTGTGTAGCTTACCTTTTGGTTCAGGGGTTACAAAGTCTAAGAAACCATGTAACTGCACAAAAACTCAGTGTCTTAAATTGTAAGTAATAGTTTATCAACACTTAATAAATGCTAATAACAGTGTATAGATGAAAGGACAAACATATAAGAAATGTGTGCTTTAAAATGAATAGTACGTATACATCAAAAATTACTTATCTGATACTGAGTTAGAAAGATCCACAGTTGATGTAAACTAGTGTCACACGATCAGAATTTGGTGCAGAGGTGTAGTTGATTGCATATAATCCAAAGTATGAAAAATAAAAAGAGAAGCTAGAAGAATTGTTCAGAGAATATCTGGAAAACGCAATGTAGAATGTAAATGCTGTATACTAAAATATCATTTCTCTGTCTTGCTGCTGTTCTCATACATAAATAATATGCACAGAGATGTATATATGATAATTAAAGTTCGATTCATTGATGGACTGGGTGTATTTTACAAAACATAAAATTAAAAGTGAGAGAGAAACTATTTGCCTAAGTTTGGATGTGATTAAATTACAAAAAAAGGAACATTTTTCATGAGTAGGAACTGAGCATTCTGCCTAGAAATAGAATTTAAATTTAAAAAGTTACACTTAAACCAGTTAATGTTTTCATTTCTTATGTTATTTTACATGTTAATCATAGATACTGTGACTGTTTTGCCAATGGTGATTTTTGCAACAACTGCAACTGCAATAACTGTTACAACAGTCAACTTCATGAAAGTGAGCGATTTCAAGCCATTAAGGTAAAAAAAAAAAAAAAAAGAAAAAAGTTCAGTACACATTGGATTAAGCTTAATGGATGAAAAATATAGCAATATTGTTTTTTCAACCAGTTACAGTATTTGAAATGTGTTATTTTTAACTTAATTAAAACTAAATGTTGCCTCTGTATTATTCTTACATTAAAAAAAATTTGGGATTTCTTTCCTTACTTTTATAGAACTTCTGATACTTTGGATTAAAACTAGTGATGTGTTAAGTGAATGATAATTTTTATCCTTGGAAGGAAATATTCAACCCCAAATTTAATTTCAGAAAATTTTCTCACTTGAAGGAAAATTTATTGTATCCCAAAGACAGACAGTAGTTACAGGAAAACAAATTGTTACCATCCAAATTATTATTCTCATTGACAGATCCTCCTCAGTTGCCTGTGTTAGTCTTTCTGGTTTACCCACGCAGCAATGCAAAGTTGTCTCTCCTGGCAGCAATACTAAACCCTGCACTAGTGAGAAGCAGGTTGCTTCTATATATGGAGACTGATTTTACTAGTGGAATAAAGAATAATATGTGGGCTAATTTTTCTGTGTATACCAGACTGCACAATCTGGGCAATAATTTAATCTAATATGTATGTTATGTTTTGTAAGTTTTAAAGTGATAATGAAAAGTCTTATTCTACTGCTGATGCTTTAAGGATATATTAATGGCTTTGTGCTTCTTGTATGCAATTCTCCAGAACTCTTTTTATATCATTCACATCATTTTGGGATTGTACAAGACATTGATCTAATTGGAGTTAGAGCTTTGCCACATCCAGCTGCCACAGCAGTTTCAGCTGTCAATATGCAACAATTAGTTTTCAAATCAGATGCTCATCTGTAGTTCAGCTGATGGGGTAACTAAGTAGGTAAGGGTTCTTTCTTCACTGAGAACTGTTTATTTCTGGTAAAAGTAGCATCAGCAGTGAAAGAAAACTAGCCCTGAGAGAATAGTAGATGGGTCATTTAGGTTATTCCACAAAAACAATGTAAGTTGCTTCCTGTGGTACAGCCAAGTTGGCTTAGTGTTCTGGAATCTTTGATTCCTGCTCTCACATGCAGTGGAAGACTCCTTTATCCATGGGCTTCATACCACCAATAGTGAGAGTTGAAAGTAAGAACTTCTTTGTTAGACATTGGATCACAGTCATTCAGATGTTTAAAAACATTTCTTTGACTTTCTTATAATCTAGCAATTTTTCATTTAGGCCTGTCTTGATAGAAACCCTGAAGCTTTCTTACCAAAGATTGGGAAAGGGAAACTGGGAGAAATTAAACCTCACCATAACAAAGGATGTAATTGCAAGCGTTCAGGATGCCTCAAGAATTATTGTCAGTGCTTTGAGGTGAGTCATGTGAATTTTCTTCTCATCAGTTTCTACCTTAACATTGACTATATTCTGTAACTAGTAATTGCTAGAAACAATCACTTTTCTTCTTTCTTTATATTTTTCATCATAAAACTTTTTGAACATAGGAGGCACAGTCTCTTTCTTGTCATGTCTTTAAAGGACTGAAGTTGATCATCTAAAATTTTCAGTATCAGGAGCTCTCAGCTAATGCCTTACCCCAGAGGAAATAAGGAACAGTTTTCTGCTAATGTGGGTAGTTTCTTTGCATCCGTGGTATTTTGTTATCTTGCAAAGTCATCCACAAATTCAGAAGAGGAGTGATTTGTCCATTTACAGAACATAAATCTCCACAGAGAATCCATGGAAAGAAGCCCTGTCTTCCTTCCTTACTGTATTGATACTGCTGGTCTCACTCTGGGAGTATCCAATACCAGCACATCTAGAAAAAGTCTCTGGTGGTATAGCTCCAATGGTTGCTCAAATATATGTTTTATTTAAGATATATACATTTTTTATTCTAAGTATTCTGTATTTGCCAGGCTAAAATTATGTGTTCCTCTATTTGCAAATGCATTGGTTGCAAAAATTATGAAGAAAGTGCAGAAGAAAAAAGCCAGCTGAATGTGCTAAACTACATGGAGATTGGAAATAATGAAGGAAATAGCCCAGTTTTAACATCAACATTCAAAACGTTACCAAAATTGAAGACAGACAGGTGAATATTTGGAAATAGCAATGCATAATCTATTGGTCTGACTTGATTAATTTTTCATGTAATCATTATCATAATCATCTAAGAAATAGTGGCTAAAATGAAAGATGGCTTATATACAAGGAATCACTTCACATAACATTTGCCATTTGTTTCTATAAATAAAAAAATATCTAAAGGAGAGGCTATAACTATTCTTTAAGAGTATAGCTTGCAGAGTTCCGGGCTGTGTATAATAGATCTGCTTCCAAAACAAAAGTTATTTGTGTATTGATCACATATTTCATTCTCTCAACTTTTTCCCGTTAGCTACTTTATGTTTTTCCTTCAGTTTCTCTGTTCATTTTTTCTATGCTCAAGCATTCATTTCTAACAAAACCTTCACCAAAGAAGTAGTAAGAAAATTGTGTTATCAATATGTTTGTGATGTTCAGTTTAATAACACTGCTTCTTTCTGATCTCTCTTTACTTTGGTCCACCTCCTGTCAATTTTGTGTTGGCAATTTGGATTGTAAAATATTCTAAGGTGGCCGTACTATCCTGATGTTGTTATGCTTTCTAACATAGTTGTAGCCTAATCTCTATTTTTGATTGGTTTATAGTAATTTGCCCAATAAATGAAAACACCTGTCAATAATAATTAAAATTAATTAAACCACATCTTAATTGATTTCAGGGAGCTTTACTCCAGCCTTAAAATATTCAGTTTGCATACATTATTTTCTTTGCTTCTGTCAACAATTACCTTGAAATTCTTACCTTAATTCCATTTTTAAAATACTTTCTGGTTATGTGCTTTTAAAATATTTTAATAATTTCTGGTGTTGGTAGTGTATTGATGGGGTAGATGATGCCAAGTTATGCTTTTGCTTGAATCGCACAGTAGGATGAGTTACATTATTAATATGGTAGAATAAGTTATGATGTTCGCGACTGGTAGTTTCAATAATTTATTCAAAGCAAGGCTGCTAAGGTGCTATTCAGGGAATCCTTGGGGGGCTTGGTGCTGTTTCCTTTAACAGCAGTAGACTTAATTTACATTTAGTACCTCCTAGACCCTGACTAAGCCTTTTTAACACATTTCCTTGTAGATGTGGCAGGATCTGACTATTGCATGCAGATGGAGGAAGAGGCTTGTTGTATAACCTTTCTCTGTCTGCACCTGTTGGGCAGCATTTACCTAGATTAATTATGCAGTGTGAACACCATCTTCCGTGGGATGAATTAGAAACTCTTGGAAGCAATCTGTTAGAAGCAGAAGCTATTCAGTATAGAAATTCCTACAAGGCTGTATCTTAGAGTAATAGTGCAGCTACTCTGATTCAGCTCTGTGCGTTCCAGCTCTTAACTGGGTTTTGCAGTTTTTCTTTTAAGTTATTTTGTGTATTTAAAATTGAAATAGTTCATATTAGTTTCCTTTCTCCTGTTAGGCAACCAGCTGTACGTGTATCTTTGGAAGAAGTGAAAGCAACGTGTGCTTGTCTCCTGGTGCAAGCTGAAGAGGCAGAAAAAAGAGGTTACTCCATCCGTCTAGCTGAGCAGATGATCATGGAGGAATTTGGGAGATGTTTATCCCAGATCCTACATGCATAATTAAAATTTAAAGAACTGAAAGTTGAACAATGTTCAATGTATTATAAAGCCAATAAGTATTAATATTGATATATGTTGCTATAATCTCCAAAAGTTTGCTGCTTAATGATCTTACTTTGATTTTTCATAGGAATAGTTTCATTGACTTTGGCTGAATTATTCTGAATTATACTGGTATAAGTGAAACCAGCGCCACACCTGGCATTTTTCCAAGTAACTTAATACTGTAGAAAGTTTATTATACTTTTTCTAAAACAGGTTTTTCCCTGTAGTGAGTGCTTTCTGATCCGATTCTTCAGTATTTACCTAGACTCTTATTAAAAGTAAGTTTAACTTAAAATTACTTTCTTGGATGTTTATATAAGTAGAGAAGCTGTTAAAACTGAGTAAGAATTTCCTATCTTAGTTTGGTTATTTTATGAATTGTGAAACAATTCCATTTCCAGTGGTAGTAGGCAAATATACCTAGACAAAGTTTAGCTTTGGGTCCTCTCTATTTTGAAATCCAGTTTCTCTTAAAGCTTGGAGTACCTTTTGTTTAATTATTCTTTTTTCTTATGTGGACATTTTCTCTGTGATATTTCTTCCTCTTCTCATTCTCACTGTTGGGATGATAATAGATTTTATTTTCTCTAATAGAAGGAAGATATTTGCTGCCGTGTTTCTGGAAAAAGAAAAAAAATAATAAAAATTGTCATCTACATGAGTTGACATTTTATATAAAAATTACTGCTCTTTGGTTTAGACACTTTACGCTAAGTTAATAATACATACTTAGATATTTTTGGCATTTATGCTTCAAAGAATAAAGATGTCATGTTGATTAATAAAAAATTGCTGGTGAGACTGCATGCTATTTTAAGATTTTGTTTAATAAGAGGGAGGGCTTTTTTATTAGTGGTAATTGATATGTTAATGGATTGTATTTTATATCTTTCTTTTTAATAACTGCTGCTGGAGGTTGCTGAAGGTCATGGAGAAAACGGATTCTCAAAGTGATATGACACCATCTGTACACTTCACGCCTTCCTGGGCCTTCCAGTTCTTAAGATGATTTCTCTTGGGTTTGGAATTAATACCTACATAAAGGCATCATCTTAAAAATTATTTGTCCCCAGACAGAATTACTGTGAGATCACGAATCAGAAGAGCACACAAGAGCTGTAGCGTCAATAGACATCCATAAGGACGCAAAGCATGAAGAAAAGAGGAAACCAGCCTGCATTGCTAAATCATTTATTGAAATCAAATCTCAGAAATCAACTCACTAAAATTCCCAGTGGGTGTGAGTGAGGGCTAGTAGGACTAACACTAGTAAAGAAGAAACTTGGGTTAGGACTCGTGATGGATTAAAAATAGCAACTAGGAATAGAAATGCAAAATAAAATTTAAAGTTATTGGGAGAAGCAGAAAAAGATAAATGCATTGTAAGAGGAACTGTTAGAATCCTTGAAAAACTGAATTTAGTGTAATACAGTCTCATCTTCAGATGCATCCTAATTTGAATACAAACAGCAGGAGACAATGCCATAATATAAAATGGCAAGTTATTATGCCCAAAAGAGAGATGAGCTGAAATGACGAGGAAAAAATTATTAGGAAGAAAAATCATAAGATTTTGACTAGTCAAGAGGTGGGAAAATAATAAAAAAAGAGTAAAAAAATCTCAGGGAAAATTTAAAAGAAATAACCCAGAGAATTAAAATGGAATTAGGGTGGGAAAGATAAGAAAATTCTACTGTAAAAAGTGAAGTGTAGGAGTGCAGGGGAGAGATACAAATGACACAGTAAGGGAAATAAATGAAGAAGACATGAGCTACAGCTTTGAGCAGCATCTCTAAACTCTCATCTCTGATAAACATGATATATATAATGCTGAGATTTTCACCCAGGGTGCTGGCTAGGTAGCCTTGAGGGAAGGTTTCTGCATTTTCTACATAAATTTTGAAGTCACTGTATAAATGAGAGAGGCATAAATGAAATTAATCTCAATCTGATAATAAAAAATATAAGGCAATGGGATGTGTAAGGGTTTACACTGAAACAACAAAAAAATGACGACTAGATGCAAAAAGCTGAAATTCATTCTCTTTTTCATTATAGAAAGGTAAACCCTGTTTGATTTAGTATTTTTTTTATTACAGAGGGTATATACTCATTCTGTAAAAACACTCCCAGGCTCTGTGGTGACTGAGATTATAATTGAACTCTGAAAACAAAAAATAAATACAAAACAGTAGCTGGTAATATAGAATGCAATAGACAAGCCAAGCAGAAGCAATTCCTATAATTGTTAAGAAACTGAAAAACTCTGTCAAAGAGGGTTATATATTCAATAAAGCAAGCTAAAACTAGCTTTCTGCTCTTTCAAGTAATGCTTTTTGCAGTCAGTGGTGAAATTATTTGAGAACAGCATTGACAGAGCCACAGATTTCTTCCTGAAGTAGTAAGGTAAGAAATATGTATCAGTTTTCTTAACTAAGTGCAGTCCTTTTGTACCAAAGAAAGGTTTGGTTTCATAATAAAGGTGAAAAGTGTCTTTGGTAAAAGGGCACCAGAAATACAGTCCTGAGTAGGTCAAGGGGTTGACAGCTGTACAGAAAAGATTGGGAAGAAAAACTTTAACTGAATAGAATTGAAACATCTGGGTACTATATTAGGGGGGAAATAAATAGCTTTTCAAATAAGTTGATAATTTCTGCTCGTACAAGGATGTTCGTACTTTCTGTTTCATACAAGGATCTTGGAAAGTAGATACTAGTGAATGGAATTTCTTCAAATGGCTTTACGTGAACAAGAAGAACTAAGCAGAATTGCCATCAGGCACTGCTACTTTGTCTAGAAAAGAGCTAGACAAAACCCCAGCAAATAAATAAATAAAAAGGATAGCTATGAGATGAAGCCTGAGCAGATGTTATAGCAGCTTTTATATAGCTGCTATTGTGCTGTTCTTGGTAATGGATCTTCTTTTCTTTTTACAGTATTTTATAATTTGTTCAATTTCTGAATATGGATTTATGATATAACAGAAATACACATTATTCATGTTTCTGAGGAAACAAGCAGGACTACAAGCAAGCCCATGGATTCATAACTCCATGAATTACTTTTCATTTTAACCTTGCAGATAAAACACAAAGACCTTTTTGAAACTGCTAATGTGTCAGTCTCATCTGAAAATACCAAGAAATACTAGTCTTTTAAAAATAGGTAAGGATAGAGATTATTTTGCTGCATGCAATTGCAAAGTTACTTAAAGCAAATGTTCTCATCAATCTCTTTTTTCTATTTAATTTTTTACCTACAGGTATATCAGACAGTACTCTAAAGGCTTGGTAAACTGTTGTCAAGATTTTCAGTGCAGAGACCAGCGGTCAGCACATAAAAATTATGTGAGACTTCTCTGAAATTCAGAAGTTCAGACATTTCTAAGAGGTGTCTTGGCTCATAATCATGCAGTTCAGCTGAAGGGTGTTGTAATGTGGTATGTGATATCGTACTTAGAGGTATGTATTGGTACAGAATAAAAATTATGTGGGGAACTGAATTTCTCACACATTAGATGAGAGAAGCGAAACACAATACAATCCACTCTGTGAGATCTTTACATAAAAATTGAAAGTTGCTACCTGATGCCTTCCCTGATACTTAGGTTTGGAGTTTGTCCGTGTTTGATTAGGGCAAGTGTCATCACATTTAATCAACTGTTCTTAAAATGTTTCCCTTTCAGTGGATAGATTAAAAGAAATGTAACACATTCTGAAAGGTGACTCCTTCTCTGTTTAGCCCACTTGGTCCATTTGAGCAGCTGACATATGGACAGATGAAGAAAAGGGTAAATGTCGAAAGAGACCTCTATTTGAATAGCGTGCAGGATGCAGAGGAACAGGAAAGCAAATGGAGGTATGAAAGAGAAACCTCAGAAAGAATGTCAACTGGAGCAAAGTAGAGAGGTAAAAGAAATAGCTTCTAATTCTATATTTGCTTTGCATCAGTTTGAGGTAAGGGGAGGAAAAAAGGAAGATGTGAATTATACAGTGAATGAAGAGGTGACTCTAAGCTACCAGTTAATTTCATACACCTATGAAAAAGCTTAGGTTCAAGAGAATATTGGAATAGATATTTTCCTCTCTCTACTAAAAATGTTTGTATTATTTTATAAAATGCTGATAAATCTTCATTTGGAATACTGTGTATAGCCCTGGTCGTCTGTGCTCTAGAAAGATAAACTTAATTTGGAACAGATGCAGTTCTCAGGCTCCTGGGACAAATGAGAGAATGGAATATTTGTCTTGAGGTGGAGAGAACAAAGGAGTTTGATTTAGTCTAAGCAAATAAAGACTAAGAGGAGCTATGATTCCTCTTTATAAGTCAATTCAGGGGATAAATATCGAAGAGGGATAGAAGCTGTTAAAGATAAAGGATATGTATCATTTGAATTTTTTAAGTTTTCTAACCATTTGAACAGTAAGCTTCTGAAATGGTCTTCCAGACAGGATAGTGTGAGCCAGGAATCTAAACTATTTAAAAATGAAACTTCAAAAATTGCATAATTAAGATACTTCCTGGAGACAATAGATTATGTCTGTGGTACTAGGTTTTGGCTGTCTATGTATTGGCATATTCAAGGGATTTTTAAATGAGAGACACTAGATTATGCCATATTCCTTTTGCATGAATCTCATGCTTCAGGGCTTTTGCCAGTCACCTATGGCACGCAGATAAGTGTTTCTTCTCTTGATATGTCATTCTTAGAACCCCTAAGTACTGAACACTAACAGCTGCTTAGGCAAAAATGCAGATAGTCTGTCTTCACCATCCTAGAGATATTAAATCCCCCTGTTCAAATGCTTAGGCTTGAATTGATCAAACTTACTTTGGGATCATGAAAGAATTTTCAACCACATGAGATAGGGATTTTTTTTTAGGATCCTCTGTGAGGACCATCTATGTTTTTTTTAATGTTCTGCCAATTCAAAGATTTACTTGATGCTCTCAGTTTCTGATTCTTTCTGTAGCATGGTATTGTTTTGAATCTCTTGATTCATGTGTGAAATATACAAGAAAGTGCTGGGGAGTGTTTAGGGAAAGTGAAGTAGATGTTCTGTGGTCCCTTCTAAACTGGACATAGATGTTGCTTATCCTCAACCAGGGACTGGGTTTGAAGATCACACCCTGTGTGCCTAATAATTAGATCAGCCTTCTGTCTACTTGTTGCCAGACAAGTCCATAGTGATGAGGTAAATACAATGTCAAACCAGGAGTGCCAATCAGTGAGTGAGGATCAGCAGGGTATATAACCAGGCACAGACATACCTATGAAGTAGCTCAGGAAGGAGCAAGGCCTGAGCTTAAATCCAGCTCTGGAGTGAATGGGAGAGGTCCCAACAAGGCTTCTCACAGCTCTTTCTCACACAAGTCTGATCCAAGGCTACAGCTTTGCCATATTAGAGCTGGCCTCCAGCACAGACAGCTAAACCCCTGGGAGGGGAGGAAGAGGTTGCAGAATCTGTTGGTGCATTGGGGTCCTGAGAGCATGGTCAGAACAACAGCTTTTTTGTGCTACTCTAGGCATTGTTAATTAGGCAGAGACCTGTAAAGCATGTACCCCTTTTTCTCCCTCTTGGACAAACAGTTTGTCCCCGTCTTACATTTTTACCATTGTTCCAGTTTAATTAGGGTTTGGATTTTGGTTTTGTTTTTTTGTTTGGGGAGTGGTGGGGTGCATCCTTGCTTGGTAGTTTCAGCCTTTGTCAGTGACCCCAGTAAGTCAACACGTGCCTTTTCACTATCTTTCCAGTCTTCTCCCAAAAGGAGCTCCAGATACTCCCTTTTTAGTATTTTATATCTAGAAATTTCTCCTGTTACTGTTCTATTAATTTAGCCCCAGTTTAAGTTTGGGCAGATGATTTTTTCCCCTTCCATTATTTGCAGTGTCTGCCAATTTCTCACACCCTGTTGGTTTAACCCTGGCCAGGTCTGGCCTTCTGTATGAATATTTTAACAATTAATGAGTATTACTGAAAGTGATCAACTTTGTACTGGTATAAAATTATATTCTTTGCATTCTATTTTACTGCACTGGTAGTGGTAGCAGTCATTTCTTTTGTATGATAAAACTCTAGTGTCATCTTTTAATCCCTGTGTTTAGGTGACTTTGGTTTACATTTTTCAGTTGCAGGAATAAAAAAAACAGAGAAACAAATCATTACTATACCTGTAGTAGTGACAATTCTATGTATGTTTGGTATTTTGGGCGTGTCTGTATTTCTGCTTCTGTAGTAAAGCAATGGTAAGTCAGCTCATTCTGTAGAGCTACTTGTAATCGATTAATAGAGCACATGGGCAAATGTACACAAATGGTCTTCATTCAAACCCTTCTTCAAAAGAGTTGTGATCAGTGGCGCAGAGTCCAGTTGGACGCCTGTAATTAGGGGTGTTCCCCATGGGTCAGTACTGGGTCCAGTCTTGTTCAACATATTCATCAACAACCTGGATGAGGAGACAGAGTGTACCCTCAAGCAAGTTTGCTGATGATACAAAACTGGGAGGGGTGGCTGACACACCAGAAGGCTGTGCTGCCATACAGTGAGACCTGGACAGGCTGGAGAGTTGGGCAGAGAGGAACCTAATGAAGTACAACAAGGGCAAGTGTAGGGTCCTGCACCTGGGGAGGAATAACCCCATGCACCAGTATAGGTTAGGGACTGACCTACTGGAAAGCAGCTCTGCAGAGAGGGACCTTGGAATCCTGGTGGTCAGCAAGTTGACCATGAGCCAGCAATGTGCCCTTGTGGCCAAGAAGGCCAATGGTCTCCTGTAATGCATTAAAAAGAGCATGTCCAGCAGGTCAAGGGAGGTCATCATCGCACTCTACTCTGCTGTGGTGAGGCTGCACCTGGAGTACTGTGTCCAGTTCTGAGTCCCCCAGTTCAAGAAGGACAGGGAATTACTGGATAGAATCCAGTGGAGGGCTACAAAGTTGATCAAGGGACTGGAGAACCTCTCATATGAGGAAAGGCTGAGAGACCTGGGTCTGTTTAGCCTGGAGAAGACTGAGATGGGATCTGAGCAACGCCTATAAATACTTAAAGGGTGGGTGTCAAGAGGATGGGGCCAGGCTCTTTTCAGTGCTGCCCAGCGACAGGATAAGAGGCAACGAGCACAGACTGGAACACAGGAAATTCCATCTCAACATAAGGAAAAACTTCTTTATTTTGAAGGTGACAGAGCACTGGAACAGGTTGCCCAGAGAGGCTGTGGAGTCTCCCTCTCTGGGGCAATTCAAAACCTGCCTGGATGTATTCCAGTCCAACCCTGCTCTAGGTGAATCTGCTTTGGCAGTGGGGTTGGACTAGATGATCTCCGAAGGTCCCTTCCAACCCCTATGATTCTGTGATTCTGTGATTCATTCCAACTTTGCAGTGTGGCAACCTGCTGTGATGTACTTTATGTTGCTTATTCATTATAATTCTTTTTTACAGTCATAGTCAATAACTAAGCTATGTCAGATAGGCCTTTTGAGAGCTGCTGATAGTTAACAAATTTACTAATTAGGTGCACACCACACAGCTCTATTTATAGAAATGATGTGATTTGTGGCTAAGGAGCTAAAGAGGGACTTCGGACACCTCAGTTCACTTCTTAGCTCTGCTGCATGCTTCCTGGCCGGTCTTGAGAGATTCACTGAATTTCCATGGACTTGATTCAGGAAAATATTTGAGTGAATACTGAGTAATAAAGTCAATCATGTTGTCAAAGACCTTCTTGAATCAGGCTCTTGGAAGCAGGATGACAGGCCTCTCCCCCCCCCTTTTTTTTTCCTTTAGTTTGCCAGTTATTTAGGGCTTAGTCCATAACCCATCCAAAGTCTCTCTGTTTACCTCAGCAGGCTCTGAGTCAGGCCTTTAGAAAGAATAAGGAATATCAGACCCTGAGCAAGTACCTAACAGAACAGGGACCTGGTGCCAGCTGGGGTCTCTACTATAACATAAATTACAGAAATACTGCTAACATGTTTGGTAATAGAAGAGGTGTATAGTGAATTTGCAAAACCCAGTAGCCATCCCGTAAGCATACCCTAAAATAATGCTTTCATAAATCTTCATTATAGTGTGGGTATTTGCCATTCAGTATTACCCACTTCAGAGACCAAATGTGACTCATTATTAAATTACTTTAATCTGTGCTGATGTAGAAGCACCCCTGAAACATCTCTTTGTGAGCCATTTCTTCAGAGTAATTGCATTAGTAATAGCCGATTACACAGCAATCTTATGTTCCTACAAAATTAAGGTAATTACTGTAGCTAGAAACACATCCCTCTGTATTCTGTCCTAGCAAGGAAGCTGGTAAAAAGCAATGTAATGCTTCAATTCTTTGTAACAAGAGAAACATTAAGTTATAATTATATTATTGATGTGGCATAGAAGTTTTCATATCTGAAAGGAGCATGGAAACAAAATCATAGTTTGAAGCTACAAATTCCTAGTCCATGAAGGGGAAAAAAAGATCTTTTGTGTTTAGGTTCCTTAACAAGTATGGAGGAAATGTATTTGAAATACATGAATGAATTTGTGTTCTGTACTTTGGCAGTCGTAGATGTCTGTCTTTGAAATAGATTTATTATGCAAAAGGTGCATTTTTCTTTGAACTGGATTGTCCAGAGAAGCTGGTATGGATTTATTTTTATACTGAAGTAAATAGATATTAATTTGTTCATACGGCAAACCTCCTGAATACTAGCGTCATCTTCTAATTAGTCTGCGTGCTATAGAATTTAATTTGTGTTTTAATTTTCACCTTTCTTTATGTCTTTGATGGAAAACTGTTATTTCACATTTTCTTTAATACAATATTAGAAGTTTAATGTAACAGCTGTGGAAGAACAGACAGGCCATTCCCTGTAAACTTAACTAAGTAATTCAATCCTGAATAGTCTAGAAGGGATACTGAAAAGCCAGTCTCTTCGCAGGTATTATGCAGTCAAAATTCATATACAGAGGGTGCCACTAGGTCATTTGAGAGTGGTAGTTTGTGTTTGGGCTGATGAAAGTGTGTTACACGATGTAAGTACTCCTTACAGTTTTTACTTTCTGTTACATTAATGTGCCATGTTTGAATTGCTGAGTGCAAGCTAATGGCCCTGGAGTAGAAAAGAAATGTTCACTTGGACATATTGTGGAATATTTCTTACAATATATGATAACAAAACTGATAAGAATTACATGGTGCTCCATGGTTGCTTTGATTTCAAAGGTAAAGCCCAACGACTGAGTATGGATTGTTCAATTAATGTAGCAGAATATAAGAAAGTCAAGGTTGGACTAGATGATCTTAAAGGTCCCTTCCAACCTACAGAATTCTATGATTCTATCTTGCAGCTCACTCAGGGATAGGGATTGAGTGATTATCTCTGGTTCTGCCTCTTCCTTCTGTTCTTGTGATGGCCCTGGTTCATCATCATCCCTTACTGAGCGAACTGATTTCTTGGTGTATTTCTTCTTTTGTATAGGGACAACTGATACAGGCACGGGTTGGTTTTCTGGTTCAGCTGCATTGCCTGTCACCAGGGTTGGAGTAGCCACAGTGCCTGTTGGTCTGGTTTCCCTCTCTTTCCCCTGAGGATGCTGCATAATAACCAAGCAGTGTTTGGTAGATACTGGCCAGGGCCCAGCACAGTGTGATGAGTTGTATCTCTCTGGTACAGCCACAGCATTTTCCTTTCAAATACTCTATCACTTTATCAGGGTCCTATAGTTTTTTGGGTGTGAAATCCCAATCCATTGGAGGTCAGAAGTTCTCTAGATACCCGCCCGAATTCTCCCACATGCCATGCCACCCATGACTGATCTCTGGGTGGTAGTCTTAAATAGTTGTTTAACCTTAAACAAGACCTGAAACATATTCAGGAGACATAGCAATGGGACCATGATGGTTTGAACATCCCAAGGATACTCATGTGGCAGTGTGCTCTCCCTGTTTTCCCCCCTCTACCTTCCCACCCAGCTCCTGCTCAAGCCATAACCATCAGTGGGAGTTGTGATAAGTTGAACATGGACTTTGGGGGATGGCTGACAACGCAGCCAAAACACCTAGATATCTTGTTCCCATGAGAATATGACTATAGGTCGATTATCTTACTCTATAAATAGTGGACAGCCCATGAGCCCTTTGAGCTCTCCTGTATGGCAGCAGGCTGCTTGCCAGGATCTCCCCTTGAGTGAGGATGCTCTTTTAAGGCTCTACTCCTCAAGGCTGAGAGATTCCTTGCTGCAACAGATTCTCGGTAAGTGACTAATAGCATGATAAACTTTGAAATCTTAGCTAAGTAATACAAAGGATTGATTGCACATATATAATCCTTTAGACATAAACCGTTGACCAACTCTGGGAGTAGGATTGGATCCAGCCACACCTAGACTCCTCTCTGAGAAGGAGTTTAGAAAGCAAGGGTATCCTTTCTGAGCCTCATGACTCAATGGGAGGGTCTCCCTGACAGCTTGTCTGACCCTGTCTTCTATGCACTAAATAATCAAGTGTACCTTGCCATCGAATCTCGTAAAACACTGTCACATTTACTACTAATTTTGTTAAATCACTGTTTCACCTTAATAAATATTTCACTACTTCTCTCTTATGAGTGAAGTCAATCACTCCACCCACAACAACTCAAAATTCTCAAAAGCTGTAGTACCTGGCCCAAAAGAGCAAAGGGAGACAAAAGATCTGGGGAAAGTATCTCCCCTGTTTTCCCCATAGGTTGGGTGTGATTATTAATAAATTCCAAGAGACAATGCCCAAGATAAGAGCAGGACAGCGATGCTGCATAAGCACCACAACATAACCACCTGAACAGTGATGTTATCATAGTATAAATTGATCTTACACAGGCCAGGAAAATGATAATACTGATCCCTCTCCCAGAGGTGACAAACAGCATCGCAGGGAGTACACAGAGTGTATAAGAATTTAGATAACACTGCGGACAAACAAAGCAACGTTGTGACCAGCAACTACTTAGCTAATATAATAAATGCATATAACAAATTTGTTTAAACGTGCTCTGTCAGATTTGTCATAATCTCAACCCTTCGAGCCCCACACTGTGGGCCAAAAAGGACTGTCTTGGTTTAACTCCAGCTAACAAAGAACCACTTGGCTGCTTGCTCCACCCCCTGCCCCCGCTGTGGGATGGGGATGGAATCAGAAGAAAACGGCAAAACTCATGGGTTGAGATAAAGGCAGTTTAACAGAACAGCAAAGGAAAGAGAAAAACAACAGCAATACTGACAGAGGAATGTACAAACATTCCATGTACCACCACTCACCCACTGGACGCGGGAAGGCCACAGCCCACTCCCAAGCAGGGATTTCCAGCTCCTTCCTTGGGCCAGCTCCCCCTTCCCCATCCTCATATGGTATCGAATACCTGCTCAGTGCCAGCTCCTTATGAAAATTAACCCTGTCCCCGCCTGCACCAGGACATTCAGAGGAACATGAAAAAAATTAAGTAATAGCAAACTCTAAAAGAATGTCACCCTGGTGTGCTTGGTAAATTTAGAACTCTACCAGAAATCCATTTTGTAGTAGTGCTAATACTGCTGGAGAAGTCCATATGGTTGTACTTCTTCAAGCGTAGTCCTTTTTGTCCAAGAAGTCAGTGTGACAAGGTTTTACATTAAGGCCTTCACTGTTTTGTTTCAGTGGACCCAATGCTGGGGTTTAGCTGCAAATCTAATGCAAACTAGATGAACTGGGAAAGCAAAAGTAGTTTTTAATCCATCTCTTTATTCCTCTGATTATGGACTGCATGCTTTTGGCCTGCACTTGTTTTCTGCCAGCACAGGTTCAAAAGCGTGGAGAAGATACAACTTGCTGCAATTTGATAAAGCTGTTCTGACACCTGGAATAACTGTGGAAGAATCATTTGCTGCTCATTTTGCCTTTCACTGTTCCAATGGGGGAGAGGCAACTGGAATATGGCATTAATGATATCTCAATGCTAGCCAAAGATTATCCTACTTTGAAGAATAATCCTGTGACTGGTTAAATTCACCTTGGACCTAATGCATCTCCAAAATACTTTGATTTCAAGCTGACCCCCTCTAAGGTCATTCTAGTAATGTCTCAACCTAGAATAAAACTTCTTAGGTGGGGCTGACTTCAGAAATTAGATACCAGAGGGCATATAGTACTATAGCAGTGACTCCTGGGTCATCAATCACTCTTTTAAATTGTTCCTGAGATATTGTACATAAATCCTAAAGTCAAGAGTAGGTCAGATGTAGTCCACAATCTCTACAGCAAATGCCACCTGAATAACATCTGAAGACACTGAGTAGGTGTACTATTCTCTGTTCTTTAAGTACCTTATTAATTCAAGTGTCTTATTTTCAAAGATATTTGTAGAGGGCTTGCCTACTCAGTGCCATTCTGTTGTCAAACAGAAGTAAACTTCACATTCCACTCAATCAGTACTACAAACACTTGTCTTTTTCAACTTATTTAATATAGATGATGATTTAATATCATGTAGACTCCTCTAAGTATCAGCAAAAAGTAAACTGCCTATTTACTATCTAGACTTAAAAATCATCAGAACTAGAGTTTAAAACCCTGCAATAAAATGCATAGTTCAGTTTGCAGGTATAAAGACAGGTGATTATGTTTAAATAGGTCATTTATTTTTGAAAGATTGAATACAAGCAGAAATATAAGATAAAAGATATGCTTTAGCCATGTGCAATCAAGCTACTATATGAATTAAGAATCTTGTAATTCTGCAAATCCTGCCGGACGGTTTCTCCATGAGAGGCACGTGTAAAATCAATATGTATCTGAATAAAGTATTATGGCGTAAATATAAAAAAATTCTGCTAAAACCAATTTATACAGAGTACAAATATGCTCACAAGAACTTTCTTATGGCCATTTCCTAATAGAATATATTGATTTGCATAACTTCATTTAGCACAGCTGTAATATAAACAATTTGATTAACATGCTCTGATTTTCTGTGACAGTTTAAATATCTATTAACATTTTTAATGTCATAGTCTGAATAAGCATATACCTTCATTGTTCCCAGGACAAGTTTTTGAATATAACTTCCAGCGTCCTTTGAGGTATAGCATTGATTGTGGGCCCCAGCTTCTCAGCAGGGCTTTACTTTGCAAGTTACAGAAAGAAAGTAGGTATTATTTTACAAGAAATAAACCCTCTCTTTTGATAAAGACCTTTTTAACACAGTGTTTACCTTTGGAGCACACCTGGTTTCAACTATAAGAAAAACCATGAAGATGGCACAGGCGCAAAGCACAGCAGTTTTCGTTTTCTGAAAGAAAATAACAATAATTCTTTTTTTTTTTTTTCCTGATGCAGCTAGCAAAAAGGAGCAGTGAGTATGATAAACAGCTGCATGCATACACTGTAATCTTACCATTCTGTCATGTCTGCTGGCACAGTATTTGGATATTATCATCCAAAGATTTGCTTTTCAACTCTTTAACCTGTAAAGAGATAAAGTAGATGAAGATCATAAAATATACAAATCTCAGTTCAGTTGGTGGTGGTCCTTTCCAGCTCTCGTCTTACAGGCATGTTTACATGCAGATTGGTTTGTGAGAATTAGGTATTAAGTTTTTACCTTCTTTTGTGATTAAACCTAGAAAATTATCTGTCAGGCTCTTTTGTATCAGGGTAGTTAATGATAGTTGGACCCAGGAGATCTGGAAACAACCTGTACCCGAAAGAAAAAAAAACCACAGCAGAGTATTTGACTAAATGTCAAGCATTCTCAGTAGGTGGTGCCTACATGTAATCTTCATCTTCAGTCCTGTCTTCTACTACAACAAACAACCGATTATAAAAAAGATTTAAAAGAAATGTCTCCTTTCTTAACTGACTCAATTTATTATGTGTGGATTTTTCTGTCACGTTATTATTTTCGTTTTTTATTAGTTATGCAATATCATAGTGTTTATGTGCCTGTAAAGATTTTATTTTACTTTCAAGTATTTTTCAATGCATTCATTGCAGCCATTATTTATGTTTATATTGCTCCCTGGCTTGTTATATAAAAATACATTTTTATTTCACTTTTTTTATATTCCTGTTTCAGGTCTTTGATAATTTGATTGCAAAAGCAATGACCGTATGTATTTAAGTGACTATTATGATGGTAGGATTCATTAGGAAAGTAGCTTGTTCCTGTTAAAAGTGCCCTGTTGATCACATAGAATCAATAATAGTAACTGTATTATTCTTGTTATGATTTCTAGATTTAATAATGAGACCAAAAAAAGAAAAAATTTATTTAAGATCTTACTCTTACAGAAGCGTCCAAAATTAAAGTGTGTTTCAAACACAAAAGAAAGATTGCTTTTTTATATACCCATATATGAAAATGAAGCTAAGGGTCATAGCAAAGTATTTTGTCCAGAGTAAAATAAAGCAAAGGGACAAAGAAGTTATAGTATCTCCAAGATTCCTGCTTTGCTGTTTGGTATATTTAGAGAGATTAAAGGGAAGACAGGTCAATTTTTGCTCTATATTTTAACTTGCACAGTATTGAAGTAACCAGTTTTATACCTTGTGGAAATCAACACTGAAATATAGCCCTAGGATCTCAGAAGCTGTCTTACCAAGCAGCGGCTCGTAATCAGTGAACTTAGAGATTCACTGTGTTTGTGACTAGATACAGATAGAGAAATTACGTGGTCTAAATGTGCATGGCATTTAGATATTTCTCTGCTCAGAGCTGCCTTTCGCCTGTATTGGATCGCATTATTCAGGTTAATGAGGGAGAGAGAGACGAGGTGAGCATGTTCAACAAGTAGAGTTCCACTGCAGTTGCGTCCAGGGATGTGACAGCCCCAAAGCTTCAGTAGCACCTGTGCCCCTACTCTGCAGCTGGGTCAGTGGCTTGTGTGTCCACATGGCCTGGCTAGCACTTGGAAATCTACCCCAGAGTTTGCGTTTAGCAACCAACAGTGTTTTTGAACCCTCGCATAGAGACTCTCCTGTAACGTGGAGTTGAGATAGCTGTCTGTTCCTCTTCTTTTCCCAGCTTCGTCACCTATTCTCCAGGTCCAGAAAAAAAAGGCAGACGCATCCCTATGCAGCAGAAACCAGGCCTAAATGTAATCTCTTGTGGGGAGGAAGGGGAGTGTGTTTTCCAATCTGTATCTGTTCAAAGACCAAATGCATCAATACATGTGTTCTTTCATTCTCAAACTGGTAATGTTTTATCAAATTATAGCTGATGTTATTTTTGTGTACAAGTGATTACAGTGGTTTTTAGGCTTTAACCAAATTATTTTCTTTATTATATGTGTTCAATTGCAGTCTCAGAGAGTTATTATCCACTCACTGTATGATAAATAGCCTACTGAAACTGTTCCAAGACAAATGTGTAGAGTTTTACAACTGTTTACCACTTCCAACTAATGATTTCATTTGAGAAGATCTAATTGCTTAATGGCTTCACTGCCTGCCTTAAAATTTTAAAGACGTACTTTGTGTTTTCCTTTATAATTACGAGTAATCCTTTAAATGTATGCAAATTGCTGAACTGAAATCTGAGCTGCTCTTATATTTAATGAAAACTTTGACTCTTCTGTTCTCAGGGCAGTAATTCTGAGTCATCTTGCACACTATCCTGTGTTTTAGAATGGCTAGTTGCAGATATTTATGGAAAACTATGCAAGGAAAAAAAGTATTTATGGAACAAGACTTCCCTCTATCCTCTAAGACTCAGGAGATCACGAGAGTTAAAGAGTGCATCTAGATAAGCACGTTTACTAATTCCTAATGGAATCTGTCTAATCACATTTTAATCTGCTTATACATTTGCTGTTGACTCTTGTGGTAATGTGTTCTATGATGTGCTGGTTTTTTCCATTAGCTTGATTCTAACTTGTCCTTCCTAACTTTTGCATTATGAGAAGTGTGTGTTATTTCCTATTCAACTGTCTTCCTCCCAAAAATGCCACCAAAATGTTGTCTAGCTGAAGTTCAGAAAATGAAGAAAAGACCTTGTGTTTTCCAAAGTTTGTCTGCCCATCCTTAGTGGCAATATGAATTCAGAAAATTTGTAAGAGAAAAATCATATCCCTGAGGGAAACTTTGGTTCATTTTAACTAGCTAGAATGATTTACAGAGTTCCAGGAGTTGGGGTATAGACAATAAACATAAACAGACTGCCCCAGTTCTATTGTGTAGAAGATAATTGTGACTACTGAGCAGTTCTTTCTTTATTGAACAAACCTGGGATGATATTTCATGAACCAGTCCTTGAAGAACTCCTTGAAGAGATGAAGTCTAGCCTATGATAAGTCTGTCCTGTATTATGGGTGATAAAAAGAAGATTTGCAGGTGGCTCGTCAAAGACTCAGCTGTTTCTTAAGGGAGAAATAATGTCAGTATGGAAGCAGATGTTACTTGTGTTACAAGGTGATGTGATAGCCAGACACACGGAAAGGTATTTTGCGTAAATCTGCTGTGAGTTGAATCATTAAAACTACCATCAATTTACAGATATGGAGATTTTTAATTCTCTATTAACTCAAGTAGCTTTCTCAAATCAGTGAAATGCTTAAACTGTCCATGTTCTGCTTTGTTCTGCAAAACAAAGCAAAAACTGAAAGTTGAACCAAAGCTAGGCAAAATCAGCTTTGCTCTTTGGCAAGACTCAGACCCCACTGAATTCAGTAAATTTTTCACTGGCCTCAGTTTTGATCTGATCTGCAAATGGTATTGGTTTTGCCAGCTTTCATAATTTTCCTTGAAGTTCTGTCTACTGAAAATATCTGTTTGGGCAAAATCTTTTGACACACACTTTTAAACTAAGCTTTTAACTTTCATGGTTGAGGAGAAGATGATAAAAAATGTAACTCAGTGTGATCTCTCAACAATAACTTTTCATTAGGATTGGGAAGAAATCATGGGGGTTTTTATTTTTAGGCTATCAAATCCTGGAAGGTAGGATAGCCCATGGTTTACTCTGCATTAACTGTCTCTTTTTGAACAATTATTTTTAAGATTTCAGGTGCTTAAAGAACTACTGAAGTAACAAGAATGGTCTTTTGCTGTACAAATAGTTTTCACTTGTCTTGAGATAATTTACCCTTGAGTATTTAATGCAGAGTCTATTACTGCTTGCTTGCTACCTTATGCCCTTTTTGCCTTAGATAACAATTGCAAGTAACTCCACTTCCCAGATCCCAGGGATTGCTGAAGTCCAGTACCATCGGTCTTTGGCTTCCTTTCATTAGAAGAGTGAATTCTGTGATTGTTTTTACCCTAATTACATTCTAACAGTTCCTCTCCAGCTGTACAAATCTAAACCACCTGCTTCCCAAATAATTTCCCTTCTCTTTTGAAAGTAAAGATCTCCTCAGTGTCCCAGGTGCAGAATCTGGCATGTAACTCTTGTTAAATTTTATATGGTTGGTGATTGCCCAGCTCCCTAGTCTATCCAGATCTCTCTGGTGAGGCCTCTCTGCCCTTGAGGGAGTCCACAGCTCCTCCTAATTTAGTATCATCAGCAAATTTACTTAATGTACTGTGATAACGTATTTACAAAAAGGTGAACAATGCTGCACAACTGCAGCTGGGAGAGAGGCGTGAGAAAATGGGAAACAATGCCAAAGTCAGTGAAGAAGGAGGAGAAAGAGGTGTTCCAGATGCTGGAGCAGCCCATGGTGAAGGCTGTGGTGATGCAGGTTGTCCCCTGCAGCCCATGGAGGTCCATGGTGGAGCAGATATCCACCTTGCAGTCCATGGAGGAACCATTCCAGAGCAGGTAGCTGTGCCCTGGAGAAAGCTGCAGCCTGTGGAGAGCCCACATTGAATCAGGCTCCCGGCAGGAACTGTGACCCCATGGTGGACCCTTGCTGCACTCCATTCCTGAAGGACTGCGTCCCATAGATAAGCCCCATGCTCAACAGTGTTAGGAGGAAGGAGGAGCAGAGATAAAGCATTATGAACTGTCCACAACGCCCATTCCCCATCCTTGTGCGGGGAGGAAGTAGAAGAGTTGAGAGTGAAGTAGAGTCTGGGAAGAATGGAGGAGTGGAGGGAAGGTGTTTTTAGATTTGTTCCTATTTCTCATTATCCTACTCTGATTAACTGGCAATACAATAAATTAATTTCCCTAAGTTGAGCCTGTTTTGCCTGTGATGGTAATTCGGGATTGATATCCCTGTCCTTATCTTGACCACAAGCTTTTCATCCTGTTTTTCTCTCCCTGTCCTATGAGAAGGGGGAAGGATAGAGCAGCTTGGTGGGCACCTGGCAGTCAGCCAAGGTCAACCCACCACAGTGTTTTACCGCACAAAGCCCCTCTCCCTGAGGGGAGTTTTGAATAGGTATCCTATTATATCACTGCTCCTTTTATCTTCCTGTGCATATTTTAAACAAGTTTTCCACTCACCTCCTCCTGAGTTTCAGCACTGTTGTTACAAACAGTCCCAAAACTCTTTTCCTTTCCCATCTTTTTCTGAGCAAACTGTTACTGGTCTGTACCAGTTTATCCAAGCAAGCTCTCCTAATGTCATTTCAGTCTCAGCTTTGTTAATTTATTAAAAATTTAAATCCATTCACATCCACCTCATGCACTAATATTAGCCTAATTTTTAAATTGAATTGACAGGATTTTCCCCAGTACTCACTCATAAATTCTTTTCTTCTTTGTTCAGTTTAGCCTTCTTAATGCTAGATTGAAAGGATTTTGATTATCTTTCTATGATGAATACAAAAGGAACATCAAAGGAGTTATGACAAAGGAACATACAACTTTTTATACTGGTTTCTGTGAACTGGCTATTTCAGAATGGCTGTATTGTGATGGCCACTCAGAACAATAAGAACTCTAATAGCACTAATAATGTAACACAATACCAAATATATTCACCGCACAGAAGAAAGATGTGACATTTGCCTATGCAGTATATGCTTTTATAAGGAAAGAGCTAAGCGCACCCACATCTCCTTTAATCTCAGTCAGAAATGTTGTGTCTTGAATGAACTCTGCAGAGCTGTTTAACCTTTTCCTAGCTGATTCAACCTTTTCCAGGTAGCCTATCTTGAGTATGTGTAGCCATCGTGAGGAATAATATGTAGGTAACTGTCCATTTAGGTTCTGCGTTCATCTGTGTACAGCACTGATTCCTGGGGGCATAGCTAATTCTACGTATTGCCTTAGCATGTTGAAATCTTTGGGCTGAGAAGCAGGGCCGATAAACAAGAAATATGAATATAAACTCATTATCCTGTACAGATATTATACATGCCTGAAAGATTAACCAAGTCATTCTCGTATAATCCCGATGATTTTATAATATGCCTGCATTTTAGCCACTGAAGCTTTGAGAACCAATTTGAATTTATCTATTTCTTGACAGTACAACTATCATTATCAGACACGTTTTGTACCAAGGAGATGGTTATGTGGAAATCTGCTAACTTGCTCTTTCTGCTCTTCATTCCTTCCCATGGGATATTGTTCTTTCTGAGGGTAATTCTTCCCACCTTTGCCCAGGGAAGCTGTGGCTGCCCCATCCCTGGAGGTGTTCAAGGCCAGGCTGGATGGGGCTTTGAGCACCCTGGTCTGGTGGGAGGTGTCCCTGCCCAGGGCAGGGGGGTTGGAACTGGATGATCTTTGGGGTCCCTTCCAACCCAAATCATTCTATGATTCTATGAACTGATGTGTCTGTACTGCATTCCACTGTATAGTGCAGACAAACCTGTAGTACAACAGGAGATCAAGACCCTTTCAGAGTGTCAGTGCTCAGAGTGCACACACCCGGCTCCTCCTGTGGATTTGGCTGTTTGGGCTGAAGGCAGCTTAAATATGGTGCAGGTACTCTTTGCTCAAGAGCAGCTTTTCAGCTGAGGCTTTCATACATGACCCTTGCCTAATCTGTGCCTGATACAGACAGTAATTTTGACACATGATCTTGACTTTCTGGCTTGATCTCAGACCTGCTTCATCTCTCTGAGCTTGTCTGGTAATGTGAACTGTTGGCTGAACCTGGTTACCATCACCGTACCTTCTTGCTCTGCCCTTCTTGCTCAGGTACTGTGGGACTGTCCCCTTTTCAGTGCGGACACTGCCTCTGCCTGCCTTCTTGTCACCCTCAGCTCCCAGTCGTGACTTAGCCTGACCTTGTTGCTCCCTGTCACAGAGCTGTTGGAAAGGGAATAATTTTGCAACATGACAAGACTGAAGATTTTACCTACCCTGAGAGTGTATGCTAGGAAAAAAATCCGTCTTATTAACAAGCACCTGATACTTTGCTGTGTAGGAAAGGGTTTAGATAATCTGGTTGCCAACAACAGCAAAGGACTGAACTTGGTGGACCAAGAGATTTGTGTTTTCTACCATCCCTGAAAGTAAATCCTTAAACCTTGCTGTGCAATTCTGCATGCCTATTGCCCAGTTCTAATGTTTGACTCTGCTTTGGCTTATTTAAAAGCTGTTTATTCTTGCTGCAACTGGCTCTGGTGAGAACTAGAGGATGTTGTTCTGAGAATCAGTCACAGAGTTCAAATCCAAGTGTTGGGCAGCCCATAGGTTTCTCCCTGTTCGCCTGCTTAAAGGCCACTGCATTGTTACCTCTTTTACAGGAATAGGTATTGTAAACCTTAGAGTGGTTAAAACCAAGATCTTTAAATGAGTTGATGAGGTCAGGAGAAGGGAAACAACAAAGTTACAGAGTGATAATTAAATCTTAAGAAAGAGAAATACGATTGAAGAGAAACAGCGTATGTGAGCTCTTTGTAAGAAGAGGGGAAAAAAAGAGAAAGCCTTGTGAAAAAGTACACTAGGTGCCCTCCTGTAATATGCTTAAGTGAGAATCTCTTTGTACCAAGACAAAAGGAAATTGCTGGGGGGCAAGGTAGTGTGATTAATATTTTTTTTCACTGACCTGGTACCTTCTGAAGAGATGACAAGCATCAAAATCACATCATTACATAGTCTGTTTCTTCAGACTGAAGTGAACTCCCACATAAATAGGGAGTGATTTATGACTTGAGTCCTTATGGTGAAGAGTGCATGAAGAGCACTCATTAACCATGAATTAGATAGCTAGAAGATGAGTGAACTATTACTCACATGATTCAATCATCTAATTATCACAGACAATTGATGCAATCATTCTACTTCATTTGGTCATTTTTGGTCTTTTTTTTTTTTTTTTTTTTTTTTTTTTCGTTGGTTGGACTAGATGATCTTAAAAGGTCCCTTCCAACCTCTGTGATTCTGTGATTCTGTGATAAAAGGCCTGATTCTGATACTTTTAGTGGAGATAATCTCTAATTGTGCAAATAGTACCTTGACTTTGCAGGGGTTGGTTTCCAAGTCTGGACTCAGAAGTGATGACTCTGGTAAAATTTAAATTCACAATTTTTCTTTTGTTTCACACAGAACAGCCTATGTAGAACACTGTACGCAGTAAAGTCTGCCATGGCTAGCAATGTTTGAGTGGAATGGGAGGAGAATAACAGATCCAAATTCCCACATGGCTGTTTCCATTGATCTGAAATAAAATTTAAATTACAAAACTATTTTTCAAGTATCAGCTTATAGTCAGTAAAACCTAGTCATAAAAAAGTTTACCCACATAATAATTGCTGAGCTCCATAATTAGAGATGAAGTGTCACTTTGCATCTGTTATAGCTTTTATTCTGCATGCATATAGCACACCTCCATCTTTGGGAAATTCTTTGTTTCTGTGCAACCAATATGTTCTTTGGAGTCCACAGACATAAAAAATGTTTTAGAAACATGTTTCTGCTGATTTATCTGAATGATCAGACAACTGACTTGTTCACAGGACTGATACACTGTCTCCAAACACAAGTATCCAAATTTATGACTCTCTAAGTTAGTATATTTGCCTTAAATTAAAATATATATATTTAGGATTTTTTTCTAGTGCTTTTGAGCACTGAAAGTATGCTTTTTTTCCTTGTGACCACTAAGCTTAGACAAGTTTAGCATTTTGGATAACTAAAGGATGAAATTGTCACATTGTCGTATGGCTTCAGGACCTACAACTTTAAACAGAACTCTAGAGACAACAGAAATAAAGATAGCTTCCCAAAGACTTGGAAATACTGGTATCCCCTCAAGATATGGCAATATAATTCCAAAGACTGACTATTTTTTTCAGAGTGAAATGTCTGTTCAGGCTTGGCTTTCCTTTACCGTTTCATTTGGCAGGTGACACAAGCAGCAGCCTTGAATCAAAGGTTGCTACTTAATATTACCTTACTAGGATCGTTGTCCCAAAGCTGGGTCTTTTATCCAGTGTGCAAGACACCAATGTACACACAGAGCAGAGGTATTTATGTAAATCTTTTCTGCACAGAGATGGGTGATAGGTGGTAATCCACAAAGTTAGCAAACTGGTTCACAAAATCTTTGGTACATTTATAAGATTCAAAACACAGAATTACATGCCTTTAGTTATGATTATTGGTTAGTACCTTATCTTAACAATTTCTATTGCTTGGTATTATTCCTCACTTTCCTTTAGAGGCTTTCAGTGCCTCCTGGTGTAAGATGTTGTCTTTTAATCAGTCTGTAGTTCTTTATCAGCCTTTCAGTTCCTCTTCAAGGATACAGTCACTAGTAAGCCATGCATTGCTAAAGTAGCCAAGCTTACTTACTACAATATCTCTTTTTCTGCTGTTCATCAGGATAGGTAAATATAGCAGATCTAAAACTGATGGGTTGGTTCTCCCTCAGTTGAGAGAAAGTAACTCTGTGTTAATGATCTCAGTCAATGACAATTAATTCATTTTTCTTTTCCTTGGATGAGTTGCACTGTCAGCTAGGTTGAAATCTTACAGTTGGGAACAGATGGTTCTTTTCTTACATGTAAAAAATCACAGTAGTACCTAAGCCTGTCTGTCTCTTTTACCAATAACTCTGATTGTGATTGGCTTAATTCGCTCTTGAATGTCTGATTGTCATTCACTCCACTCTTCTACCACAGCTTTGGGGGTCAGTATCCTTGTGTGATTCGAAGCACAGAAAAATAACTCTTCAGAAACCTTTCCTTCCTTTAGGTCCATCAGGTTTTGGGATGACCAGTGTCTGATATCCTGCATTTCAGGTTTGAGGTCTCTCAAAGTGAGAGTGTACTTGTTCCAGGTTAGATAACTCAGTCAGCAGTATGTCTTGAAGGCATTAGGCTGCAGTGAGTAAGCAGACAGGATGGTGTTTATCACTTCACTCTGTTTATTTATGACCTGTGTGCTGTCTGAATCCAACAGTCACATCATGTCTTAATCACCATATGAGAGGATTTATAACAGCTCAAGACACAGCCAGAAAAGGTTGGACTTAAACACAAAAGCTGAAGCCTGACATCTTTGCCCTTGTCATATCCTGGCTGCAGTCATGCAGCTTCCAGATTCACAAATGGGACCTGCAGGATCGTCTGTTAGAGTCAGACAGGATCTCTTGATGCCCACTTCTTCCTTGGACTCTGTGCTGAGATTGCCTTTTCTGAGATCTATTTATGACAGTAATGGCTATGATTCTTCACATTCAATGAGTAGTCCTAACTTGTTTTACAAAAACCAAATAGCCTGCTGCAATCAGTGGAGTAATAGAGAAAGGATTGTTAAGAAAGGTCTCCAAAACAAACAGTAGTTTCTGCCTCTGGCTACTGAGTAAATCTAGCTCTAGGTTTGCGCTTAAGTGATCTATGATCCATAGCTTGAATGAAATTTCAGGTTCCAGCTGCACATTTACTGTTTAATTTCTCTAGCTACTTTAGTTAGCAATACAACAGCCCACATTATTTCTGTGTCTTCATTTTCAAAGCTCATAATTTCTTTTAAAGTACAATTACCTACCACACCCCAAGTGATGTTCACACTGTGACCACCTTGTGTATATTTACAAGTGCCATGTTACTGTTATTTCTAAGTAATTTTTTTGAGAAAGGATTTAAAGACGCTTCTAGATACCAAATTCTTTTTTCTAGACAATGTGTCAAAACCACCGTTTGCAGGTAGGAGAGTGACGCTAGGATCAGTTGGGACAGAACTTCAGTGTGGGAGTCTGCAGGGACATCACATCTGTCGTATCACCTTATTTCATTATACATCAGCTCAGTCCGGAACTCCTAACACTGCAGAGCAATACAAGTCAAGTCTGTCCATGCTGGGGCATCCTCTCTTGCAGACATCCCGGTTTTCATACCTTCAAAAACCACCTTCTCATTTAATTTTATTTAGCTCAGTATGCTTTGAACATTGCTATAATAATTCCATTCCAATCTGTCCCCATCCCCAAATCTTGCAGATCAGCGGTTACCAGAGACCGGTATTTGCAAACTGGGTCCCAGGAACTGAAGCCTTTTATTGCAAACACTCAGCTTTGAACTTTTTTCAGTGTCTGTGTTGTTAGTCCACAAAAGTAAATCTGGGAATCCTTAGTGTGGAGAATGGTAAGTGACAGAGTTCAGAGAAGCAGTGTCAAAGGTATGACTGTTGTAAAAAGTTATGCCTAAATCCAGAGATTCTCTGTCTCATCCAAATCACTAGCCCCACATTCTGCTGTTAATGATAGACTGTCCTGTTCAGATGCAGCCTGGGAATGTTGGCTGTGCTCACAATGTTTTCAGAAAGAGAGGGACTTCAGAGCAGTTCAGATGGGTTGCCATAGTAGTTTATAGGATGCTGTTTGGCTCTGAATGTGATTTGGTTGCATGTAGCTGACCAAGTAATGAGAAACACAGAAGCAGAAAGTTTTCCCTTTCCTTCCCAGGCAGTGCTCACTGAATGCTTTTGAGGGTTGTGACAGCTCTCTCCCATGTACTGCACTTCTTTTTTCTTTCTTTTTTTTTTTAAATGAAATACAAATATTGATTGTATTGATTTAAACCTGTTTGTTAAACACGCTTGAGCTTTTTCATGTAGAGCACTATTACCACCTTGTGGCCATTTAGTCCATCTATTATTACACTCAGAAGAATAGGACTCATATACAGCAGTAGTCTAAATTGGCAGCCTTCTCTGCTTTATAGTTGTCCTTTGCTTTCACCTGGATGCACAAAAATTAGAGAACAACCCTAGCATGTTTTTCATATTATTTTTAAACCAAAAGCATTTCTTTAGAAGAAAAAAAAGCTATACACCTTGATCCTGCATATATTTGAACCTTTTGTTCTGGAAACCCTTACCATGTTTCTCTCAAAGTTTAGCAAGTTGTGATTGTTTACCTTCAGGAAAAGAATCCAAAAGGATTGTGAGACAGGGCACAGTTACTGTCTTGAATCATAGACTATGAGGTTGGAAGGGACCTCACGGGTCAACTGGTCCAACCTTTCTTGGCAAAAGCACAGTCTAGACAATATGATCCAGCACCTCGTCCAGCTGAATCTTAAAAGTGTCCAGTGATGGGGAGCTGCCACTTCCTTGGGGAGATTATTCCAATGTCTGTTCCCATTGTGAAAACTTTTCCTCTTGTGTCCAATCGGATTGTCCCCAGGAGTAACTTATACCCAAGTTGTGCATGAAAATATTTGACACGGCAGCTATATAGCGACTATTCAAAATTTATTAATGATGTAAGGTAGATTGAGAGGTTGAATTTTAGCAGCACTTAGTCATTAACCAGTTTAGGGGTTTACAAAGTGAGTAAACAAAATAATTGAACAGCGACTTAGTTACAGATTCGGAGATGACAAGATTCACAATAACTTACTAGAAGATACCCCAATTCAATACATATATATATGAGTAAAGGTACAAATCACAGATTAATACATATATGTATATATCTAAGTAAAGCATAAAAGTGCGCGCACACACACACAACACCCCCCATACAGGTCTCCGATTGGGAATTTCTTAGTAACAAGCAATGCTAGCGAGTTGAAAGGTGCTGCTTTTAGGTCCTACACGTGCATGGATGGACAGAAGAGCATCCACATCCATAAAGCTAATGTGTATCTCACAATATACAGGTGGAAAGGTGAATGAGAGGGCCTATAGTTAAAATTTCCCTTTCTCAAATTTAGGGTAGATACTCGTGATGCATTGACGTTCCTCAACGGGCAATCCAATTGAGGCTTGAGAAGGGTCTTCTCCTGTCCTGACTTCGAGGTGTCAGCCTGAGAGGTATCTCAACTCAGGAGCGTTACTGACCACAGCCCCCTGTGATCCAGAAAAGCTCAGCGGGTCTTTACTGGAATCCCTACCTATAGGTTCTGAGACAATTGACTTTCATCAGGTACTTTTCCACTCTAACTCAACTCGGACAATAGTTATGCAGCCCCAGAACTTGCTAGATCTTGGGGTCCTTGTGTTCCCCACATCCATGGCCATGATCCATAACGTGTCGTGAGTGGTGGATTATAGTTATTATGAAATGGTAGGAGCCATGAGGACCAGGCACACTATCATGTTCTGGTCTGTTGCCATCTAGTTGGCCGAGGGGAGCCAGTAGATGTTGGGTTTTTTTTTTAATTTTAGCAAAGCTTTTGATAACTGTCACAGTATCCTTCTGGACAAAATGTCCAGCATACAGCTAGACAAGTCCATTGTACATTGGGTAAACAACTGGCTGACAAGTAGGGCTCAAAGAATTATAATAAATGGGGTTACATCAGGCTGGCAGCCAGTCACCAGTGGGACTCCCCAGGGCTCAATTTTAGGGCCAGTGCTCTGTAATGTTTTTATAGAGGACCTGAATGCAGGAGTCAAAAGTACATTAAGTAAATTTGCTGATGATACTAAATTAGGAGGAGCTGTGGATGCCCTCAAGGGTAGAGAGGTCTTACAGAGGGATCTGGATAGACTAGGGAGCTGGGCAATCACCAACCATATGAAATTTAACAAGAGCAAGTGCCAGATTCTGCACCTGGGACAGGGTAATACTGGTTATACCTGCAAACATTCAGGACAAGAGGCTGGAGAGCAGTCCCATGGAGGGCAAGACTTATGAGGAGCAACTGAGTCACTTGGTTTGTTCAGCTTAGGGAAGAGAAGGCTGAGGGGTGACCTCATCACAGTCTGTAACTTTCTCAAGAGGAGCAGTGGCAGTGGAGGTGCTGGGTGCTGATCTCCTCTTTCTGGTGACCAGCGATAGGACACGAGGAAATGGAATGAAGCTGTGTCAGAGGAAGTTCAGAATGGACATTAGGAAAAAGCTCTTCACTGAGAGGGGTGGTTGGTCACTGCAGCAGGCTTCCCAGGGAAGTGGTGACAACACCAAGCTTGTCAGAGTTCAAGCAGCATCTGGATGATGCTTTTAGTCATATGGTTTATGTTTAGGTAGTCCTGCAAGGAGCAGGGAGTTGGACTCGATAATCCTTATGGATCCCTTCCAACTTGAGATATTCTAAGATTCTATAATTCTGTTCACCAAGGTCTTTTAAAATTAATATTCCCAAATTTAGAAAGTCAACAAAAAGCATGCAGTAATCAAAACTTTTAAAGCTCCATACACTGCAATGCTATTGAGATGTGTGAGCAACTCATGGCTAAATTGGAACCCTAATTGCTAATATTGCGTCAGGGTTGGCACGACTGAACTGAAAATGATCCCAGGAAAATATGGTACATGTGCCCTCTGATGGTGATTGTTCCGGGAAGTGGCACTAGGGAGTTCAGAAAGGAAGCACCATGATACCAGGTAACGATGAAGGGTTCATATATACAGGGTTGTGCATACAGAGCTTTCTGGCTTTTGTCAGAACATGAATGTATATTCAGTGTTCATTTTTATATTTACCTTTTCCTTCTTCTAGAGGAAGGCATTTTCTGCTGCAAGGCATAATTTTAAGTTTTTATGTGATTTCAGTATTATTAATGCTAAACTGAATTGGAGGTGCTGCAAAATTTTTTCCCTGACTGCCTAGTGTAAGGATACAGTTTTCAGAGGGAGGCGCAAGTCCTGATTTCTAGCACAATTTTAAGCATTATGGTGCATATGGTCTTATAACCTTTCAGAGGAAATGTAGGTGATATCTGCATCATAAACTCCATCTGGCCAAGCCTCTTGTCAGTTTTCAGCTGCAGGGAGCCAGGCATTGTCATAGCGTATGCACGCTCGATTGACTGTATTTGCCAGTGCAGGGTGTTCTGTGTTGTGTAAGCAAAAGATACGGCCCATGTTTTGCATGGGCCCAGAGCTCGTAATTACAACGTTGCTATGTATTTACTTTGACATTTTGCTAGCAGTTTTGTGGCCTGGGGATGCTCATGAGATCATTTTATTTGCTGCACCACATTTGTGCTTAGATATATGTAAACCAATAGTAACAAAAGACCAACTTTTAATAGTACAAGTTAGTAGTGTTCTCCAGGCTTTCACCTATAAAGGGTCAGTTTTTTGAATGTATTTTGGCATCCTAAGATTCAGATTAGTATCAAATGGGATTTATAAGTGAACACAAGTTCTCGCTTTAGTAATGGTTCAGACTGCATATAAATAATTAAAATTTGAAATCTTGTTGGTAGTTTGTTGTGGTTTGGGCCAGACTGGCCACTGAAATGAATGACGGATGCTCTCTTTTACTTCTCTCCCCTTCAGAGGAGGCAGAGCATCCCCCTTCAGGGAGAGAAAGATGAGAGAAAAGAGACATGAGTTTTAAAAAAAGAGACTGAACTAATTTAATGAAAATATTATTTAAAAAAAAATAATGAAAGATATACAATATATTTAAACCTTATTAAGCTCCCAGGATGGCGATCCAGGGAAAGTCCCAGACTGAGCTCAGTGATGCATGGGAACTGGATTCTGGATCTGGATTCAGGAATGCATGGATCAGGATCAAAGGCAGACAAGAGACAGAGTCCTCGCCGGACGTCGGCCATTGAAGAAAGAAGGCTGACCCTTTGATCCCTCAGCTTTTATACTGAGCATGAGGCAGATGGGATGGAATACTCTGTTGGTCAGTTTTGGGCCACCTGTCCTGTCCGCTCCTGCCTCTACACTTTTCTGCTTCCAACCCTCCAACGGGGCATACAGCAAAGTTCGCTGACCTTGGTTGTTGATAGCAAGAAATATAAGCAAGAGCGTCTCTGCATGCCATTCCTTGGCGTAAGTTAGAAACAATCAGGTCTTATCACCCTGGAAGTGGACAGTGTCTGAAAAATATGCTGTTAATCTCGGAGAGTTCAATTAGTTAGAAGAGGCTCAGCTGCAAAGTAAAAATACTGAACAGAGAATTGGTTGTTTTACCTCAAACCAGGACACAGTTCAACATTGATTCTTAGTAGTTCAGCTTTAATTCTTCTGAAAAATGTATCTCAAGTCTGTTCACAGATGTGATTCCACTTTGAATTCACAAAAGGTAGTGTGGTAAAAAGGATTATTTTTTTTTCCCCACAAAGCAAAGCACCCTCTCTATCTGGCTGAGGCAAAGAATAGTGCATACGCATAATAGTTACTACAGATTAGAAAAGGAAAAAAATGTGTTACATCTGCTTCTCTTTACCCAGCCAAGAATATCTGGATTATCAACACTGTCACAAATAGGAATTACTGGCAATTACTGTTTTATGCTAATAGATAGCTAGATTACAGAGAAGAATACCAAAATAATGATTAACACAACAAAACTATTATGTTTAATCAATCTGAGTTTTGGAAACAGATGTTTGAGGGCTGTGGTGAGAGATAAAATACTGTCTATAATGTGCACTGAAAAAGAAATTCAAACAAAAATGCACCAAAAGGCAGAGAGAAATGTAAATATTTTGAATAAAAAAGTACTGTGTATTTTGAACTACATAAAATTAATTAAGATTTCACAGATGTGGAGATGTTTCTGAATAATACACAGACACAGTATCATTTCTTTAATGGCTAGAATCAGTAGATGGTTCTGAAGGCCCAAAGTGACAGAAGGATTGAATGAACAAAGTACTTTGCAGCAAGTGGGAAGAAGGAGTATTGTGTATGGAATGAGAGTGACTAGAGCTTTTATTTCTGAAATTATATTCAGCATAAGATCTGAGATTTATTAAAATGAGGGGGGTTTATAATGTTGGTCCACTGGATAAGGTCAGATCTTAACTGATATAAATTAACCCACTTTCAAGGTCATCAGTACCACTATACCAAGTTTCATACATCAGGATATGGCCCTGTACGTTGCCTTTGAAGAGCTGTATTTTTAAACAGTGACTAGGTAGGTAACCAGCATGAAAGCCAAGGACTCACGATTTGCAAACTGTGTTTTGAAAAGTGGTGCAAAAATGTAACACTTAGCTGTAAAAACATGGTTAGTTTTCCTGTCTGGTCCCACTGGTTCCTTAAGTCTTAGGGCCTGGGTTCATTCTGCTTGATTTGAAGATGCAAACCACAATGCCTAATTTAAAAGATTACTCTGGATTCAGAGCCAGGGCTCACTCTCTAGCTAGCAGAGAGCAGGTGATTCAGATCTTCACTTAGCAGAACTGCCCTCTTTATTTCAAGTGCCTAAAGCTCCTGAGAAGAGTCCTAAAAGAAGTTACCCAACATCAGCGTCTCCAAACACTGATTTGCAGAAGAGGTGCATAAAATTCTCATGCAAATCTTTGGAGACTACTTTAAGTAGGGTTTTAATAGCTGCAGAGAACGGTAGATATGAAAAACACCAGAAAGCTAATGATTCCTAAATGTACTATCTTTTAGATTAGGAGTTCAAGATCAACAGGACGAAGAGATTAGGGAAGCAGGGTGTGATTCCCCTACACTGGCATCTAAATAAATGCTAAGCAAAGAATACTCGTTCTACAAATATGACATAGGAACTTACATTGACGTAAGTAATCAGAGCCTCAATTTTAAATCTTGTCAAGAAATAACACCTTTAATATTGATAAATGTAATAATAGCCATAACTTTCATAAATCAGATTAAATATTTTCTGATAGAATGATTTTTAATTAAATACAATAATGTCAAGGAAACATATGAACTAATAAATGTTCTGAAGGGGAAATTATAAAAGAAATCCATTCTGAATTAATTATTTAAGTGTTTGTAAGCGATAAATAGTGAACATTTATATTAGAAACTGTACCAAAGGCAAAAAAAAAATTGCAAACTGAATGGTAATGTTTTATCCTGATTTGAGATAGATTGTATTTTGGTATTTTAGAATTTACCCTCAGACAGACATTCCGTATGAGACTCATGTCTCCCAGCACTCAGAAAGGCTGTATGATTTATATGTACTTAATTAGCAGGAAACCTGTGAAGATCAATTCAATTAGAAGTACCACAGATGATGGAAAATACATGAGTTGAGTCTCAAGGGAATTTGATCAAGTATTTGGGAATAATGTAGTAATAACACTTTACAAGCAAGAAGATAAAATGATTCTCATCTCCAGCTCATCTCTGGCTTTTTAAAGCTCATTTCTGGGAGGTGCTGGAGTGTTGCACATGAATTGGCAAATACACTATGCTCTGAGGTATTAAAAATCTTAGCAACCGACATTTGTATATCCAGATACTGAATCTGAGTAGTAGAGCAATCTGTGAGTTGCAGTTTTCTGTGGTTGGTCCATGTCATGCTCAGTCCTCACAAAATTAAGTATCCGAATTATTATTTGCTTTTATTTAAAAATAAATGATAGAACACAAAATAGTGACAGAAGTACTACACTCAATGTACTTTGTTAATTGGTGAAAAATCACTTGTTCTGCTAATAACACTCATCTCTAAACTTTCGTTTAGTCCTCCTGTCTGTCTTAGAAAGCTCCTGAGGTAATTTATATCCTTGTAACTTATTTCCTGGTGTCCATTTCTAACTTGTTGCTTTTTTGTATCACATATTCTGAAATAATGTGAAAACACTTTCATCATTTTTTCTGTGAGTTATTAATATGTTGCTTCACATACTATCTCATATCATATCTTCTCATCTTGTTTGAAAGGCAAAAGAACAGCTGAAAAATCGATGGAATCTTTTGTAAACTAACACCTTCTAACATCTTCCCCGTTATCTTAGGAAGTTAGTGCACTCGTCAGGCAAAAAGGGCTGCAGTTTGGTTTTAACTGTGGTAACATTAAACTTGAAAGGAGAATTATGTCAACCCTGGTATCAATCCCCCTCAAATGTCCTCGGTATTCTGAGTCCTATCTAATTTTTCTATGCTAATTTTGCAGCCTGACCTTTACATAAGTAGACAGGTGGGAAAATACATGTATCCTGTCAGCTGCCTAATGACTTCCTCATCCGAATAGACTGGTTTATGTCAACTGTGCCACCAGAAATTCCCTCTTTTATGCTGAACTGATCTGCATTTAAACAAGTCTTAGTGAGGCTACCTGAAGGTGAAGCACTGTCAGGTATAAAATGATACCTTTTTGGTTATAGATAGTATTAATTCCTGCAGAATTTCTAGCCAAAAATGTGTAATTTCCAAGGTTCTTTTGTAAACTGGCATCAGATGCTCTGCAGATGAAGAAACCCTTTTTAATTAATCCCTCTGTGCACATATCCATAATTTGTTCTAAGAAACAATTTACTTAGACTTTGTGAGGTAGTGATTTCATTTGGACCTTGAAGTTCTTTCCTTCCGTGAATACAATCGTTTCCTTTCAGAACCTACGGCCTCCACAATGTCCGGTGCCTGTCTGTGTCACAGTTTCATCATGAGATGTATGGAAAGGGACTCTTGTTCTGGGAGTGAGGTTTTAAAAATGTTACTTGATATTTTATCAGGTAATCATTAAATCCTGGGTTACAAGAAGTGAAGTCACTAAGCATTTTTACCATGACATTTAAGATTCTGTCATTTCTTTCCTTACTAGTGTCTTTCTCAAGCGGAAGTCACAGTCTCCTTAGTCTCTCTGTGTATAAAAGTTGTTCCCCGTTGCTGAAGATATTCGTCAATTTTCTCTACAGCTTTTCCGGTTCTACAGCACTTTTTTTTTGCAACGAGCTGACCAGAACTGCAGCTGGTGTCAAAGTTGGGAATGGTCACATAATGATGTTTTCTGGTTTGGTTTTGGCTATTTTCATTATAATTCCTGACATTCCATTTTCCTTTATAATTGCTATTGAGGTTTAGAATGACATTTTTGAGAGGACTGTGTACAATGAATCTAAGCTATTTTTCTGGAGATAATTTAGACCATCATTATGTGCATGTAAAATTAGAGTTGTTTTTCTCTGTGCATATTACTTTGCTTGCATCAGCATTTAATTTCATCTGCCATTTTATTGTCCAGTCATTCAACATCATGAAAGCCTTCTGTTCATTGTCAGAGCTAAATTTGCATGCTGGGTAATTTCATATCACTGGCAAACATTACAACAAAGTTTTACTCATTTTTTTAGTCTTTGGCTTTTGTCTCTAGTGCAGATGTGTTTGATCTAATCCTACATAAAAGTGGGATACAATGTATGCAAATGAGCAAATAAATGAAATAAGGAGGAAATTATTAGGGATTTTTTTTTTTTAGTTTCTTCTGAAACTTGTCACACCTTTTTATTGTCTCTTTGTCCTGTTGAAACTAATTGCTTTCAAATTGTGATTTAGAGGCCATCTTTTATCAGGTGTTTTTCTGAGAGTTCGACTATGGATATGTCATTCCAAATATTTGCAGAATTTAGGTCTGAGATGGAGTGATGTAAGATATGCTTTAAATAAAATAAGAATGTTAATAGAATAATGTTACTGAAATTGATCTGGAAGAATGCCCCTTTATTGTTTTTTGAAAGACAAGAGCTGTAGAGGGTGAAGAATCAGTCTGAAAATTTTACCTCCCTCTGTATTTTGGAGTATTACCAGTATGTGTTTGAATGCGGTAATTATTAAGTGAAACCATGTGGGTTGCTTTTGGTAATTAGATTATAATGATCCTGTGTGTTTAATTATAATATATGCATATAGCAGTGCAGCATAATGAGTAAGAACCTGCAGGCTTCCCTGCTTAGACAGTGATGTAAATCTTCCAAGGAACTTGATCCCACGAATTTTTCAGTATTTCAAATAATCTCAAATTTCAGAATTTCAAATAAACAGTGTAACAAGACCATTCCAACTTTAATGAGCAGACAGCATGCTAATTTGATTTAAGTAATAACTGTTTTCTCATTTTAAACTCAATTCCTTATTCTATTTCAAAAGAAACGAAATTCAGTGCTAAGATTATGTTCTTTTTATTTGATCATAGATTGAACTGCCTTGCCATAGAAAGAGGCTTTTTATCGAGTTCAGCAAATGGATACTGCTTCTTAGCAGTCAATGAACAAAAGTCCAACAAAGTCAATGAAAAAAATGCCTTTTGATTTTAGTGAGCTCTGCTTCAAGTTTATGATGACAAATGTGGACATTACGAGTAGAAATGAGAGTTTGGAATTACTGAACTATACTAATGTACAGAAGTTAAATTTCACTCTATTCTTTTTTCACATTTTTGGAAACCCATAAGTTTACCAAATAATGAACTATCAGCATGTATACTAGCAGTGCATACTTTTTATTACTCTTAAAAAAAAGCCAAACAGTAAAACATTGTCTGAAAGGTTTGCTCAAAAGCTTGTTGGAGCTGATAAAAAGCGTACTTTGTACACTTTGGAAAGTGAACTTCAGACATTAGATCAGAAGCTAAGTGATTATCAGAGGAAAAGCACAGGCTAATTGACAAGGCAAGATAACCGTGTGGGTTCGGATTAAACACTGGTGTCTTAGCATCTAGAACATATTCTGCTACGCTAGAAGTGAAAAGCAGAATATGTAATCACGATCTGCAAAATTTCTGTCAGTTTGTGCCCTCTGTGCACAGCAGCACCTTGAAAGGACGGTATTTCATTGCACTATGCAGAGTGAAAGTCACCTGAATGTGAAAAACCTTTCTAAGACCCTGTATCCTCTCTAACCTTTCCTCATTCTTGGTGTGTGTTGTGCGTGGCCCTAGCAGTCAAGGCCCAGTACACCAAGCACTTTCATAGGGACTAAATATGCGCTCAAGTGCTTTGCTGGATTTGGAATAAAGCATCTCATAAAATATTTTTTTTAATCTTGGTGTTTCTTCATTACAGAATACAATATTCTTGACAGCATAGAAATAGGAAGCCTATACATAGGATTTGTGTCAACCTATTACCTGTACAGAACAGTCAAATTTGTAGGGCATGAAGGTATGCTTCTGTCAGTGGGCTGGTGTATTACAAGTGAATAATACGAAATTTAAAATGAACATCAGTTTATTTCATGTCTAGGAAAATATGAACAGGAAGTAGGGCTTCCATTAAGCATAGAAAACAGATCTGTGCCCTAAGAAGACTCTGTACGGCAGCAGTTTGAAGTCACTGTTCTTTTTCTCAGTTAGCTGAAGTACCCAGTATGTAGTATTTATAGGTTTTTTAATGTGATTTTGAATAGTATAGGTGCAGAGTAATCTCACCATTTAACCTGGGCTGTGTAAATGACGTATTGTGTGGGTGTATGTATTTAATTTGAAAACGAAACAATGTAGTTGCTCTTTATTTTTATTTTATCATTTACCTACAGAAAAAATTTACCAAGGCAAAATTTTACACTAAAACATCACAGAAGGGGAAAAAAAAAAAAAAAAAGGCAAACAAAAAACCCAAACAAACAAACCCAGAAGGCAGAAAGCTGTTTACCATTTGTCAGATTAATGCAAACAATACTTCTCATCTTCAGCTCATTTGGATCTTTTGTTTAGATTTCAATCTAGATCTACGCTACAACAGAATAAGAATGCATTCTGCTTCAAGGCTGGTTAGTTTCCTCTGGTGAAGGTAGTTTGTCAAGTGCTCCCACCTCTGCAAAAAGGGGAGGAAAAAAAGGAAAAAGAGAGAATTAACACATTTAATGCATATTAATCTTAGCAATGAAATAACGAAATCCAGTTTTCGTAGTATACACTTTTATATTTTTCTTTTCTCAACTATAAGAGTCAAATCCTTCAACTTTTAATGTTTTAATTCATAAACTATTGTTTTATCTTTTGAATGTCTTCCTGCTCTAATTTCACCTTTTTGGAAACAGTGACAGAATGACAATGAAATTATATCAATTTTACTATGTCAATTGATATTGCTAGATCCCAGCATCTCAAAAGTTTTAATATTACCCAATTATGGCTGCCATCCTAGAGCCTGCTCTATATGGGAAACCTTTAAAGCTGGAGGGAGCAATTTTCAAGAGAAAGAGCTGAAGGCCGCTTTTAGTTATCGCCAAGATACTTCTTAGCAGTTAAAATATACACTTTATCTTACAGATCAAAATGTATGTCTAATCTGAATAATCATTCCCTGAATCCAAATTCCATGAGTGGGAGTTTCTCCTCACCCCTTCAAGTTTTATGTATGTTCAAAGGAACATATATAAACCAATATTTTTAATGTAGGGAGGTGCCATTTGAGCAAAAATGTTAAAGCATCTCTACCATAATAAGGTATGTTTTTCACCTCCTAAACCTACAGTTCTGATTTTGTGTAAGGGTTTGTACTAGTTCTTGCCAATAAGTATTGTTATGGGATAGCATGATAACTTTCTGTGTCTTTTGAAATCTAGGAATACAAGAATTATCTCTAGGAAAACCCATTTTATATGATCTGGAGATTCCTTTTTTAATGAGGACAATAATAAGAGCAACTTTTCTGAATAAAAACAGCTGTTTGTCATCACTATCCTAAACAAGGAATTGTTACTTAGAGTTACAATACAGCCTTTTTTGCTCATTTGTCCCAGGGAAAAAGCAATTTATATTTCTATGAGATGCATTTTATTACCCAATTTAGCAGCTCAGCCTACTCATCAGAGAGAATCCATGCTTGAGCTCAATATGTTTCATTCCCTTTCTGTTGTGTCCAGTTATTGGTTTTACTTCCTACGCTCACATAGCAGGGTAAAGGAGTGTTTAGGGCTCCTCCTTTCTCACAATGGCACAACAAACAGGCTACTACTTTGTCCACAGTAAATATACAGGCTAATAATTTACTTTATCTATTTGAATTATCTCAGGATCTTAGTACTAGCCATAAAGAGTTTTTGTTTCAAACGCAAAGTTTCAATAAACACTAGGTTGATATTTTCAGTAGTAAGAATTATTTTGCTTGGGTGGATGCAAATCATTTAGAAAATTATGTCAGAGGTTCAGAATTTTGTTTCCCAGATATGCAGTAAAATGAACAGATCTCTTGAAAGTCTCTTCTAATAATGAAATTAAAATACAAATGTAACACACAGTTCTTTGTTACTATTCTGCAGCATACACTTGCCACAAAATTGCTTATAATTTGCTGTATACAGAGGTAAGAATATAGAAGTTAGAGATTTAATTGTCTGCTTTGAGACAGAATTCCTCGAACATTTGCAGTAAAAATAACTTTTTTCCTTCTGGTTGTTTACTTCACAAGTATATATTATATTTTCAAGCATTTTGTAGCCAGTTTTAGAGGGGCTGAAGAGGCTATTAAAAGCTCAGAGTTGTGGTGTGTTTTTTAAAAAAAGTAGTGAAAGCTCAGAAACAGCCAGATTTCTTCTTCACCTAATGCTAAAATAAAGTTCCCATTCTTCCAGAATCAGCTGTAAGCTCAGTTTTACAATTCTTGTCACAATTTTGAGACTCCACAGAGTTTTTACTAGCAGTGTTTTGAGCTGCTTGCCAACATTCGGCTTAGCGGATTTGCAATTTTATGATGTGACTTTATTGTAGAATAAATGCAGAAAGGGAGATGTATTTCTTCTGTCACTAAGAAGTGCTTCAGAATTTCAACCAACTGTTCTTAGCATTAAACTGAGGTCTTATTTAGTTTGTTAGTGATTTGTTTTATACTAACTCCTATGTAATCAGCCTGTATTTAGTTTGTTTTCAGCTCTAAGAGCTGGGTCCACACAATTTTACTAGTAGCTGTTATTATTTTCACAGTGCCCAGAATAATCAAATGGTATTAGACCCTGCTATGTTGGATATTTATTGACATGCAGTTTGGCTTATTCCTAAGCACACTAAAATGGAATTGACAGTTCCTCCCCTCTGCCAGAGATGCTGTTCAAAGTCTTGCACACTCAAGTCTGTAGCAGACTTGTACATTCAAGGACAGGACTATCTTCTCAGCAAATCTCACCCCAGAAAGTGTGCAAGATTAAGAAGCTATTCACTAACCTTTAAGATGCAAGTAAGTCAAAAATTCAAGTACTGTACGCACAATGTTTTCATCAGCCAGTGGTCTTCCAAGATTCCCTATAAAACAAGTTGTTACTTAATGTTAACATGGTATAATGATCTGTTGTATGTGACATTGTGGCTAGGATTATGAGTACTCTAAAAAAAGCTATCTGAAATCTATTTTTCCTTAAAATCCTTAACAGAAAACTTCATTACATGGAAGATTAAAGCCACTTTAAGGTAGTTAACTGATTTTCAGAATCAAAATTGTCCAGCTTTGTATGCTGCTGCTGCGTAGGAGCTGCTTTGACACCTTAATGGTCATGATCTTTTAGGCCTTATGAGTTCTGTTGTGGAAGAGAGTTATCTGTTCTCAGCTCTCTCCTTTGTGTCCACTAGTTTAAGATTGAATGGAAAGATAAATTTAGCAAATTCATCAGCTTTGCAATGCAGTTAAGGGCTCTTCATGTAGTTGGGCTTCATTCCCAAGAAGCCACGCAAGTGATATATAAGTGATTTGTAGTCCCAAATCCAGGCCTGGGACTTTACTAAAAGCTCAGAAAGGTATGTTTTTGCAGATGTATCTAAGACAATACAGTCCTCTTTTATCTATCTTGCCATTTTAAGACACTTCTGTAAATATTCAGCGGAATTTAACTAAAAAAAAAAATCCTTCGTTTTCAATTAAAATAAGAATTCTGACTACCTTATCCATTTTCGATATTCAAATCTCCTTTGAATAGGAACTCTGTAATAAACTTCAACTCCAAAGAAAACTTTTGATGAGAGAAGAGCATCTACAATGACATTCATAACAGAGGCAGATATATAATTTTCAGGTCCCATCCAGACAAGTTTCATTGGGTTTACTTGTAATTGTGGAGATGGAGCAGTACCTGACAAAAGAGTTCCATAGTCTTAAAGATCGTAGTTCTGTAAAGGAGCTGGTAGTATACCCACAAAGGGCAACACGTTCCAACGTGAGCTGCATTGTAAGATTACAAATGCCTCCCTTTCACATTTCTTCTGACCAGCAAAATATTTTTACCCCACTTTGAGGAAGTAGGTTCTCCCTGTGGGTTTCGTTTTGTGGGTTTTTTTTCTTAAAAAGAAAGAAAAACCCAAACCAGTCGACAGCAATAGAAACAAGCCCACACCAAAAAACCCCACAAAACCAAAAACCACCACACACACAAGACTAAACTGGCAGTCATTCTGAGACTGTAAAAACAGAGAAATGTATTAGTGTTACTCTTCTAGTTACACAGTAATTATGTCCATGAAATTGTAATTAAGCACATTTCCTTTATTTATGAACTTAGTCTTAGCTACATTTGCTTTGTGCTGGGTGGATTTAAAATAGCCTTCCAGAGCTCTGGGGCTGAGACTTTGTCTTCCCCCATTAGTGCAGTGATAAATGCAATAGCACTCAAGTACTGCTTTTTTTTGGTTATGGCTAGGAACAGATCACTCTTTGACAGTCTGAAGATGAGAGTCATCCCAGCTCACTTTAGATGTCTGCAGCAGATTTAGTTTCTCTTCAGGAGAAAGACACAGGTTTTTTCTAGAAATTTCTAGATGTTACCCTGAAGTAAATGTTCAAAATAAATCCTGGAAGTGACAGCTTCTCTTCATAAAGGGAGTCTAGACATATATTGTAGGTGCCTGGCTTTGGATGATGAATCCAGAACAAGGCTGCATCCTTTCACTGCCATTTACTAAATTCTGTTGACTTGATTTCAGTTTTGATCAGGTTCTCAATCTTTTAATGAAGATAATCTATTTTGCTTAAATATAGGGCACATTGTGAGACTTAACATGGATTTCTTTTTTGTTGTTGTTAATTACAGAGTGCCATACAGTTCTGAGGTCTAGTTTCAGCTCTGGTATATCAGAATTAAAAAAAAAAAAAAAATTATTTTTTATATATATTTGCCAGTTTCTATAGCTTTCCCTATTGACAGATTCCTTTATGGGCTCACTTCTTTGCTGCAAAAACATTAAGGCTTGAGTGTCTAAGATGACACTTCAAATAATTATTAGAACATATGAAAAAAACCCAACTTGGTCTGTTCAAGGTAATATTATCTATTATGCTTTAAAAGCAGCATAATCATGGTGCTGTTCCCTAGGCACCAAGATGTTTTAAGCTATGACCAAAGAGCACAGTGAATGGACAAACTTAAATTTTTCTTCCTTTTATATGTTTATTAGGATTTTTGTTAAGTGCAGGAGTAGTCTTGTATCTAGGTAGTCAGTTAACTCAATAACAGTAAATAAAATACTAAACATAAAAACCAACTCAACAATACTGGCTTTTAGAATGTCATTACCTGTTTTAATATCCTCATCAGGCTGTATTTCACGTTTACCAGCAAAACCATGTTTGTCATTAAAAGATCTGTGGTTATCTACTGCATCTGATAAATAAATTAAAAATCAGAGGAGTTAATTGACTTAGCAACAACCTTTACTATATTGTTTGCTTTTCATGGATTTCAAAGAAAAGATCATGATGGGCACTTTTGATGTACAAAATGACAAAGAAGCAATTAATATGTCACTAAATAAAATAACCTTTCTTCTGAAATTGTGCTTATGATTTACGTAATTTAGAGACCCAGTCCTGTACTACATACTTGCTGAAACTTTTACTTAATTCAGAGAAAGTTTTAAAGAAAATATAAGTTTGTATATTCACATGTAATTTGGAACGTCGTTTTTGCTACTCTTTCCTCTGTTTTTAGAGAATGTTGCCAATGAGCTTGCTTAAAAGAAAACTGCAGATAGTTTTTGAAGGTTATTCATGTAAACTATCTTACATGCCCCTGGTGCCTCTTCTCTCCCCCTTGCAATGGGCATTTCCTTTATCAGTAAAAGCTGATCAATACGACCTGCAACAAAGGATGATTCCTATTATCCAGTCTTAGATAAATGGCACTTTGACAAGTACATTTCCCCACGGTATCTTTTCAATCTGGATAGATCTGCTTCGGGGCAATATACTTCCAGACATTTACAGAACCAGTTAATACATTTAAGATGCATTAATTTATTTTCTTAAGGTACTCTTAAAGTTACTTAAAGAATTAAGAGAGTCATAGTAAGGATCTGTAGTATTTGTCATGTATTACAGAGACTGAAAATACAGAAACATTGGTAATGAGTGTTCTTATATCAAGAAATAATGGTAAAAAGACAGATATTTAATACAGCTTAGCATTGCATTTCACTTTTCTTATAATCTACATTCGTGGTGCTCCATCTTTGCAGACCAATGTGTTCCTGTGTTTTAAACACCTTGTACATTAAATATTTTAACCATTAATATTTACAGTCATGAGTTTGCATCTTATTGTTTTAATTTGTTTTGCTTTAATTGGAAAAAAAAAAAAGTAAAATAAAGCCAGGTAGTGAACCCATTTTCAAATAGATTTAAAGGTGAAATCTGAAATACATTGAGAATTGCCAAAATGTCACATTTTGTCATTCTTCCCTTGACATCTAAGATGGTATAAGATTTTTTTTAACGCGTCCGGGGGGGGAGAGGGGAAGTATTTATCATATGAAAAATACAGTTCAGATGCAATAGGAACAACCAGATGTGCTCCTGTATATAAAGCCATACACAACTCCGCTTTAGGAAAGAACAGTTATTGTCTAAGACAACTCAATTCTGTAACAGGCATGTAACGAATACCTAAGCAAGTATTTTCCCAAATGAGTTCCTTCAGCCTTGCAGCTTTCGACAAAATTACTGTATGCATCAGAAAACTGAGTAGCACACTACAGCAAACTGGTTTACAAGAAAAAAATCTTCTGTATTTTGAAACAATACAAAAAAAAAAAAAAGGCGCTTGACTTACGAGGCCCGAGTAGGTAACCAGCACTATTCAAAGTCCAGCCCCTTTTTTCTTTTGCCTTAAAGAAAAAAATGCAAGTATGTTAATTGCACAAATTACTTCACAGTAAAAGAACTACACAGTTCTTCGTGAAGACAAAGCAAACAGCTGTTCTGTCTTCTGAAGGCTTAAAAATCAAGAAATACTGTAAAAAAAAAAAAAGCCAATACCATTGAAGCAGATATTAATGTTGAACTCTCGCTCCAAGCCCATCTAACTCCATAGTTTTGTTATTAACATCCATGTGGTGCAAAGATTTCACATCATACAAGTGGAACTGCAAATCGCACTTTCGAGGCAGGAACTTTACCTTTGTACTCCAAGTTTATACTGCCACCTGATAATCATCTTAACAAACAGCAATGCTCTCTTTTAATTATTTGGATTTACATGCCTCTTTCTTAGAAAAAGCAGCCCACACGTACACCACTTCTCCGAGTCCATAGGACAACCATTCAATTTTACTTTATAAACTAGACAGTCTTTTTTTTCCCTGCTAGTCACATTATTTGTTACAGGGGAGCTAGCATTCAAAAGCCCCAAATTCTTAATTAAAAACCCGTTTACTGCCCAAAATGTTTTTGAGTGCTGCATCTTGTCCAACCCCTATACCTAAACACGTATCACTGCAAGGTTTACTTGCCAGCTGAGACATGGGTGCTGCCCAATGGATAGGATCACCCACAGTGAAATTAGTACTTACTGAGAAAACCAGTCCAAATGTTTCTGACAGGGTGGCACAAAGGATTAAAGACAGAAACAGGAAACCAGTGCACCTCTGCATCTGGAAAGAAACCACACTAGGGTAAACTCTCTGAGTTATTCCTTTGCCTTCCAGTTACGGACACCCCCAGGCCATCCCCGCCGTGCGTGGGTCGGAAGCGGGGGTGAAACTTCTTTCCATGGGGCAGAGTGGCTGCTGCTACCAGTTTGGCACCCAAATTCCCACTGGGAGAGAGGCCGAAGGGGGGAGTACCTTGAGCCGCGGCGCGACAGCCTCTCCCTCGCAGGGTTTCACCCGGTGGCGGCGGCGGGGCGGCTTGTCCCACGGCTACAGTCCTCCCGGCGGGCGCTCACCGCATGGCCACGGTGCGCGGATCTGCTCGCCCACCCCCCCTTCCCGCCGCTCTTTATGGGCTGCAGCGCGGCCGCGCAGGAGGGGCGCCCGGCTGGAGGGGGGAGGCGGGGGCCGAGAGCCGCCCACCCCGCTCTCCTCTGCCTCCCCTGGATCGTTGCTCCCTCGCCAACCCACCGCATTAGGAAGGGCAAAAATTACAGCAATTCAATTAGAGGTATTTGGAAGCATCGGCGCAGGCTGCGGGGAGATAACAGCCCGGGCAATTACCTCTGATTACGGCGGCCTCGGGCGGGCTGGTGAGCAGCGAGAGGAGCCCTGGTCTGGGCAGCCTGGCCTGCGACTGTCACCCACCGCAGCCTCACAGGGGCTCGGCTGGTGGTGGGGAACGAGAAGGAGTAAAGTGAATACAGATCACTTTTCAGAGATTCTGGTACGGAAGCAGAGCTGAACACAAGCGTCTGCGTGCGATGCCGGCTAACAAGATTCACGGCGTCTGGGCTTTGCGTTTGGGAATACTGAGAACTTCACACTTTCCTGCTCCGCTTGCGGTCCCTGGAGCTCCCTGCGGTTCAGGCCACCTGCGGTCCCTTAAAAGCCCTTTGACTCATGCCTTTTGCCTTAGCATCAGAGCAAAAAGAGCTCAGTTAAACTCTTTTATTGTACTTTCTCGCTGCTTTGTATCCAAGATACCACTTCTTTTTTTTCTTTTTTTCTCTTCTTTTTTTCTTTTTTTTTTAAGGTTATACGTGAAAGACTACGGATGTAGCTCTCCCCAGTGATTAGACTGTTAATTTACAGCCAGTTAGGTTTCACCAGTTTGCTTATCTTAGTTGTGGTTACAGCTGGCATCAGGATGTGCCAAATTGAATTGCAGGGCAGAAATTCCAATGTTAGTTTCCTTTTTTTCCCCCCAGATTGTACTTTCTCTGTAACAGATGATGCGTTTATTCACCGCAAGTCCCTCAAATTCATCTTTCAGCAAGAAAAGCGTCACAGATGCTGCACAGAATGAGTTACACTTCCAGACCCTTTTTCTGAAGCTGCTTAAGATTCTCTGCAAATTTTTACACAGTGTGAAGGTGAACTTGAATGTGGAGCCGAGACAGCTATTGAACAATGCAATACACCTGTCGTTCACCAGTGTAAAAGCAAACCGTTTTCCTACTTCAGCATAGCATAATGTTCCTAATCCAGGCTAGAAGCAGAAGCTGTGTCTTGTAGTTCTGTTTCCTACCCTTTTTTGTCAGGAGCGGTAGGGCTATAGTAGTCTAGCCGTGTCATTGGATCTCTGATCTAAAAGTGCTTGAATAAAGTTCATTTTATGCAAGACTTAAATACTAATGTACATAAATGGGAAGCTCAACTTTGCAGATTTCATTTTATGTATTTTATAATTTGCTGAGGATGTTCTATCAGCCATTGCATGATCCTCACAGTTCAGACTAGATACATCTGGAAAATAGCAATATAATTTTTGCAAAGTGTTGTTTTCCTTTACCTTATGAAAAATGTACTTCTGGCTGAAATTTCCTTGCTTTCAACTGTTAACTCCCCAAAAGTAATTTTTGAAACTTGAAGCTTCTCCATGACACAAAATGTTTTCTTTGTGTTATTCAAACAAAACCACAGAAGTTATATAAAGACATATAAAAATATGCATTCAAACAATATTACAATAATGTGTTAATTTTGTCATCTTTGACTATAGTTTGTTCTTTGAGTTCCTGTAAAAAGTATTTGAAACAATGTATTTTAACCTGCAATTTTTATTCCAATTTTTCATCACAATACTTGTATTTTCTTGTCAAATTACAGAGTAAAATGATCTGTTTGTCACCACTAGAATCAGATGCAAAAGAAAGCCTCTTTGGATACTCAAATGCTTAATCCGTCACTTGCCCATCATGTTTTTTGTCTAAATCTATCTTTAGGTTAGTGTCAATTAAATAATTTTATCAGTCATTCCTACAATTGATGTTCTTATTCCCTCAATTTTCCTTGTCAAGAATGCTATTAGTCTGTTGTTTTTTTTTTTTATTCTGTAGGAATTTTAAATCTCACTGCTCAGACAGAAGAACTAGAATTAGTCTGAAGCCTGCCTTTCCTAGCTTAGCTTGAAAAATGGCCATCTCTGTGACTACATGGTTTATTTCCGTACTGACGTGACCCGTCAGTGTGCTAATTCCTCCATTGATTTATTTGGTTTTTGGTTAATTGTAAAGGCTTAATGCAATTTACAGCAGCTGTTGGTTATGCCTAGGTCTCGCCAGAGGTTCACCATCAGACAAACTCACAATGAAGCTCATCTAAAGTTTACTCAAGTCAATAGAACAATAAGCGTTGATAACTAACCTGTCTCTAGTGTCTCTAAATTGATACATGAGAAACAGGAAATACCATTTGCTGTCTCACACAACAAGATGTACTCTGGTCTATAATTGTAACTGCATTTCATAATAATTAAATGACAACACAGGGGAGAATACTGTTTTCAGCCAAAGTAAAAAGCTTTGAATTTTTAAGGAAATGGTAATATGGATTAAACAAATGAGATTATTGAAACATTGGGCTTGGAAAAAAATTAATTGCACCTTTGTCACTGGAGATTTAATTTTGAGAACAAGCAAATCCTAAGGATTAGACTATGTGTTTAATGCTAAAAATTTCCCTTATATGCAATCGATGAGGTAGGATGACTTTTTTTTAAATTTTATTTTTAATTAACTAAAAACATAAACCATCAAGAATGGCTACTTTGTATAACATTCAGGAAAAGCACTGAATAAAAGTGAATTTTGCAGCATATTTTAATGGTCTGGAGCTACAGTGACTCCCTTCACTGTCAAGCTTACTGAGAGATAATGAATGAAGCAGGAAAAGGTGAGTCTGTGATTTCTATGTTGAAGTTGTATACCCAGGTTTGGTTTCAGCAACTCACCAATGAATACTAAAACCAAATAGTAAAAACCACGGCATACACAGAGTGATGTCCATCTGCATGAAAAATGAGTGAGGTTTCTTCCTGCTTCCCCATTAACATGAAGCATAAACATATTGTTTTAGACCATCCTCAAGTATGTATCCAAAATCTGTAATATTACATGATCGATGGTGATGAATTCTAGGCTTGGGGGATAAGTTACCAGAAAAATTTGTCTCCCATACACTGGAGTAATTCCAGTAAAACACTGACATTACAGCAAGTAAATGCTTTATGGGGGGAATGTCATCATCCAGCTAACTAGAAATGATTCTTTGCAGAAGTTTGAAGATGTCTATCTTTGAATCTAATTCAATATTTACCAGAGGACCACTAGCATGCAGTGACACCAGTAACTTGAGTTACTGTTTTTTCTGCATTAGAAACAATTTTATATTTTTGAGATCCATGTTTTAACCCTGGATACAGAGATTTACCATAACTGAGCATGGGGATCACAAACACAAGGCTTTCTGTGGCTAAATCTAATTCTCAGTGGGAAAGGCACAAATTTTTTTTGTGACAGAGTATGGACACTGACAGATCTGAGTATCCAAAAGCAATGAGGCATTTCAGTTGCTGACAAGGTTGTGAATTGCTTCACTGATCTAAAGATTTAATGTTATTTGGGTGGTAAAGGAGGACACTGTCACAGAGCTGAAAAGTTATTTAGAGATTTTCTATCTGTTCACCAGTATTACCCCACACTTCAATATTTGCATTTCAGCTGCTCATTGTTAACCTAAGAGATAAATGGAAGATACACCGTTTGCATTTATCTGAAGATGACATAGGACTTCAATGTTCAACTATCATTTTGAAAGTAGTTTGCTCTTTAAGTCTTTGAGAAACCTCTTGATTATTTTTTCCCTCACATGTATATAAATTCTTTCTTCTTTAGCAGATGCAGAGCAGACAACATGGGTTTTTTTTAATTAAAAAAAAAAGTAGTAATAAGAGAAGGGTTATTTTCTTCATCCTTCCAAAGCCTTTGCTATTGTTTTCTTCCCATTTTTCTATTTTGTAATTTCTGTAAAATGTAGGCAATTTTCACTGAGTGAATCTTTTGCCCATTTTACCACCTGCAGCTCAGTGTCAAATAGAACTAAATATTATAGATACCTTCTGAATGAAGGGCTATTTTCTGTTCTGAATTACACTCATATCAACTAATAATTTCCTGTTATTACATCAATCAGTATGCTACCAGAGCTATTATTCACACCACATATATCATTGCAACAAAACTGTGAGTAACATATGTTAGATCATCTTATATATTTTAAAAATTCTTTTTGGTGCAAGAAGCACATTGATTTTAGATTAATTCTGTATAAAAAAAAGAAACAACAGAATAAAAACTTCAGAGAAAAAAATCTGAAAGTTCATTGCTGTACGCATCAATAATATTATGAGAAATGATAAAAAACACTTAGTCTTGATTTCTGCTTCATAAAACTTACAGGAGAATAATGTATCTGTCCCATTTGGTTAAAAATAGTCAATAGGTTCAAAACTATCAAGGACAGCTTGCTAGCCAGCACAATCACATAAGCTTCATATCCTAAAGAAGCCAGGCTAAACCAGAGGCTCTCTTGATGAGGGTTTAGCTGAGAAAAGCACCAAGAATTTGAAATACTCTAAGAAACACCATTTGCAAAGGTTTCCAGTTCTGACAATAGTGGATCAATACAGATTTCACACCCTACTGCCATTTCTGGTCTTATGCATCCCCAGACACCGCGACAAAGTGCTTACATGCAGTAGCCTCATTGCAATTCCAGGAGACCCACTGCACCAGCAATTTTCTTTGTATGCCAAGGAGGAGGATGGCTTCAGAGCCATTGCCTCTCTCAGAAGCAAATACAATATCTCTACTCTGTAAGAGGCAACAGAGCTTGGGTCTCAGCTCCTGCTAAGGTTATAGCTCAGCTTTTTTGGGAGGCAGCAACTCTGGCTGAGTTCTGCAACAGCTGGAAACCTCTGACTCAGAGGGCAGGTTCAGGACTTCTAGGTGCAGAGGATCCTTTCCCAAGTTCTGAATTCAGATGCTTGCCTAAAGGAAGTTGGTTCTTGGCTTAAGTTTCTGTTTAATTCCTAACTCACCGATGACTTCCTCCTCCTTTCAACAGTAAATTCAGTGGAAGCTCACACCTACCAAACACAAGGAAGTTGGTTCTGCTTCTGCAAGATCTCAGAAGGAATTACTGCCTACCTACTGACAAGAAATGATGTGAGGAGCAGTTGATGACAGCTACCTGTCTCCCGGTGAGCAGCTTCTAAGGTCACAAAGGTTGAGAAGCTTTTCTTATTTAGAGGCAACAGAGATCTGAAGTATTTTTTCTCAGCCTCCTGCTCAGTGTGAAATCATATGCCGATTACATTGTTTCCCATTTTAATTTCCAAGGGTAATTAAAATATGTTAATAGCTCTATACAGATGCATCATGCCATATGAAATATCACATGAAATAATCTTTGCATATTTTTTGCATTTTAATGTTAAACAATCTAAAGGTTCACTGCTTTTAAAAGATCTTGCCTATGTAAAAAATAATATTAGTTCCTTATTTGAAAACAACATCATTATAACTAAATTAGAATTTCCGTAGTGGCTTTGAAAGCTCTTAGAATGTGCTTATGAGGCATGATGCAAAAGGTTCCTATTATTAAATTATAGCTTTGCATTTATTGTAGTTTTTGCACGGGACTTTATTTCAGCATCACTGGAGGAATGAAGCCTGCAAAATATAAATAATCATCACACATTTTCTTAAAATGTGTTTTAGAATGGAGATTAGAATGTACTAATCTAAGCGTTAGATTAGAGTGCGTCGGCTCCTGTAGAAAGGCACGCGGGAAGGGCTGTGTGCTCCGCCAGTTATGGGGCTGCTGCCTGCTCTGCCCACCCACAGGCTCCAGCTGCAGCCCTGATGGTCACCCCAGCTAGCTGGTGGCTGTGCAAGCCCACCCAGAGTCTTGAGGTCTGCAAGGAGTTAGAAGGGCTTATTAGGCAGTGCTTTGAAGTTGTCAGAAGCATGGTGGTTGAGACCAGGCAAGGCCTGTGCTCTACAGCAGACAGTAATCAACTGCCTAGCCTGGCTATCCTGGGAGGAGTAGAAGTAGCCACCCAGAGAGAGCTTACTATCAGGGAGGCTGCTGCCCAGGTGAAAGGCTGCAAGTCTAGATGGACCCCAGATCATAGGATCAAATGGCTCCAACAACATATATGTTGACCCACCAGTGGTGGAGGAAGGGCTGATCTGGGACATGTTGAGACACACAGTTCAAAGCTAAAAATTACTTTAAAGGTTTCTTTGCTCACAACTGTGATTCATATGGCAGCAAAACTTCTGTTATATTTGGTAGGATATATACTGAGATCCTGATGTGTGCTGAACACATTTCTGATTCTCAATGGGAACAGACGTGCTTAACATCTTTCAAGATTCTATCTTCCATCAATATTTTTTGACATATAAAGGTGGATGTATTGGCCTTTTTTGTATTTGAAAATCTTTTCTTAATACATTTTAGTATTTTCAGTGGAATAAGGGGGAGGAAAGTCAGTATGTCTGTGCTGCATGTGACCTTTTCCATGGCTTTGCAGAATTAAAATGCCAATGATGTCATGCACAAGATGGATGCAGAAGATGCCTGTGCAATGGTGTTGTATTGCTGAAAAAGGAATGTTTATGGATTCAGTATCAAAAAACAGTTTACACGCTGTTGCACATGGATTTTTGCCCTGTAAAGTGCCTATTCTTTCCACTGGCTACAGAGGGAGCCAATGCTCCTAATTTAGGCCAGGACTTAAAGAATGAAAATTGCCAGGTTATTTTTATTTTGGGACAATATGAGAAGGCTGAAGGTTTCTTGGCAAGCCAAACCACAAATAAAAGGTGTAGAGAGGGCTCACACAGTCTGCTGAAATACTAGCTTTAAAAACAAACAAATGAAAGAAATTCACCAACAGTCACTAAACAGTCCCAGCAAAATGGAAGTAAATCAGGGCAGGTAGAGAACAGAATTTTCCATGGCTGGTGTGCATGTCTGTGTAGGGGGGTTACTTCCCACCAAACTTATTTCAGTTCCTTAGCAGTGCCCCTCCACCCCTTAGTTTCCTTATTACAGAAAATAAACGAGGGGTTGAGGTAATCACTCCACACACAAGAAAAAGCTTGAGAATGAAGAAGTGAGAGGGACACACAGGATGGGATTCAGCTTCTTAGCTCTGGGAACTTACATGTGAGTAAGATGTCAAGCTCCCATATAGTCGGTGGAGGGGGAATCAATATAGTCGAGAGTAACTCCACTTAAGCTAATTTAAGTACCTACATGTCGTTAGTCGACTAGCACTCTAGATTCCAGTGACTCTTCAGCTAACTATGCATTGACTGGTATGGAAGCTTTGACATGTAGCTCACCTGTAGGGACCAAAATAATTCCAGCCACGATGACAATTTTTCAAAAAATAAAAAAATTTTAGAAAACAGTCATCTGTTGTTATCTCTGCCTAATGGGGGGTAGAAGAAGGTAGAACTGGATTAACCTGCAAGAAAAAATCTTGAGGTTAGTTATTAGGAAAAACTTGCTAACTACCTGGTTAGGAAAAGGATGTAATAAGAAATATAATGGTAGAGAATTTATTTGGAGGCTTCTCTAGAAAACAGGTTCAGTGAACGTGCCAGGAATAATGCATATATGCTTAATACTCCAGAAGAGTAGCACTTTAACCACCTGATCTCTCCATTCTACCTATAAGTCTCTGTCTGTGTCAACAAAACTCAGGAACAGTGCATTTCTTGGAATTATTTCAGGTCTATTTATGCTATAACATAATCTGGATTTTTTACTGTTTTGCTTGATTGCGCATTTTAACTTTGTGTACTCTCCCAGCGTATTCATCATCTTTATCTAGCTTCCCTCACGTGTTGTCATACATTTTATCTCCCTTGTTACTTCCTCTGTCATTCTTCTGCTTTGCTGTAGGATCATCACTTCTTTGCATATTCTCCTTATCCCTATCTCATTTTATTTCCACTCTTTTTAGTCTGTTTTCCTAAAGAAATAGAGCTTACAGTATTACTCTGCTGTCTTCACTTTTGTCCTTTTCCCACGCATGATTTTGAAAAAAAAAAGCTTAAAATGAAGCATGCCATCAATCATAAGGTATAATCTGTAGCAAACCAAGTTTCATTAACTTTAATGATGGCTGAGTTACTGAATTTCTTTTTATTTTCATAGACTCATACAGTAACAAAATTGGAAAAATCCTCTAGAGGTCATCTAGTTCAGCCTTCCTGCTGGTAGCATGTCCAACTAGATCTGGTTCCTCAGGGCCTTAAACAGTTGAGATTTGAATATCTCCGAATACGGAGATATTCCCCCACCTCTGTGGGCCCCTGCCCTAATGTCTGACTATCTTCAAGGTGATTTTTTTTTTTTCTTCCTTTTATCTAGTTGGAATTTCCTGTGTTGCAACTCGTATCTGTTGCCTTTCTCCAAACTGTGTTTTGATTATTTTCTTGTTTTGATATTGGATCTGCTACTTCTCCCAGCTTTGTACTTCTGAAAGAAGGAAAGAACGGGAATGCTCAAAAAAGGACATTCTTGGGAAATGAGTTTGTCATAGCACCCTGTCTTCTAACTTGCCTGCATTTTATTTCTTCTATTTTAACCATCCATATCCTTTTACTTTTGTCTGTTCTTTGGGCAAACAGAAATAAATGTAGAGCATTTTCAAATCCAGGTGTACTAGGGAAATATGTTACCATATTTCTGCTTACTATGTTAATTCTCTGTTTCCTAGGACTTACTTGGAGATTTTTTGTTTTCACATGGAGGAAAGAAACTTTTATTCTAGTTGTCAAGTGGAGAAAATCATTACTTGGTTGAACACTTCAGCTGGATTGTAACGTTTAGAAGTACTGTTTCCTATTTTAATCAACTTTCACCTCTTTATTATCAGTGTAAGAATGACATCAGAAAGTTTGGGGATTCATATTTTTGCAGTTTGAACCAGCAGTTTCATCTTTAATTTATCTTGCTTAGACGTGTAACAGGAAAAAAGTGTTGAATTTAGTACTTTCCAAGTCACCTACTGGATCACTGTTTTGTATGTTGCAACTCAGAGTAAAATGGTTACCATCTTAGTCTATGATATTATATTCATTTAGCAATAAAACTAACAATGATTCATACCTCTTTTGGAACTATTACTTCAACCTATTTATAGGTTCAAGAAGACATCATTGCACGTCTTGATGTCTGTATTCAGAACCATAACATTGCATTTTTCAGGAAGTGAGTTTCACACCATCTAACTTCAGGTGTATAAGTACCTAAATTAGGAATCAGTGAGGTCACAAGATCCTGAATATTTGTTAGCAATTTTTCTCTCTCTGCTGAAAATATGAGCAGCCAAGGTCTTGTCTCAAGAATCTCAGTTAAATGCTAAAGGTAGATGGTGTGAATGCTTCTTTATTAAAAAAAAACAAAACAAAACAAAACAAAAAACCCCCCAAAACTTGCCCACATTACATAAAAGCCCTTAAAATTATTTAAATGCTTTACAGAAGTACAGGTTTGTTCTTCAGAACTTCAGCCACAAATGCTTGACTTTACAAGACACTATTCACTGTAAGATTGTACTTTTTTCTTTTTACATAGAATATAAAAAGTTCATTCTTCATCTGAAATTTTAATTCTTTAAATGTACAAATGCTGAGGTAGAACAAATGGGTAGTTTTTCTTCAGATTAGTTCAGTGGTTAGATACTTCTCTATGTGCTTATTCTTTCTTTCTTTCTTTCTTTTCTTCCTTCCTTCCTTCTTTCTTTCTTACAACACAGCAGTTAAATTATTACTGAAAGTTTACAGGCTCCATTTTCTCCAAATAATCAAATAAAGCAAATTAAATAAACCAGAAGAAGGCAGAAATATGCCTGGCAGACAGCTAGCTTACTAGTTTTCTTGTATAATTGAATAATATTTATCGAATAAGCTTTGTATATATGGAAAAAAACAAGAAACAGTATGGACTGTTAAAATACTTATGCCTGTTTTTCATTAGTTATCTATTGTCTTAAAAAGGTAAATGGTGTGCATTAGCACTTCAAGAAGAAAACAAGCAATTTCATAAACATTTCTGTAATAAACACTTGTATCAGGGTAGATTTTGCTATCTTGATAAAAATAGGAATAATTATGCTTACTCTGTTTCCAGTTTATTTTTCTCTGTATGTCCTGGGTATCATTAATATGTCTTTGTGAAAAGAATTGATATCAGTAGCTGCAGAATCTGGCATGACCCACATGATACAATTTAACAAATAAATGTAAGAGCATAGGTGGCCAAAAGGACTGCCTCCCCTATGGGGTAAAGATATGCACACATGAATAAAAATAGACCCTTGCTTTCCCATTTGTCATTTGCTAATCAAAATGGATTACTCTAGTCCTTGAAAGTTAGTAAATACAGACTCTGGTGAAGGTTAAAAGGAAGTGTTTCATAATCAAAGCCCTCATACAATACTGAAAAACATTTTTACAGATATCTCAGTTACAAGATGATATTCTGTGGGAAGGAGAGTGAGTTCCCAATAAGAGGTTTTAAATTACTGAGGATTTTAAAAAATGTATCTGGTATTTTGAACCAGGAACAACAGGTAGCTGAGCAAAGGTGGATTCAGGGGGAAAAAAAAGGAAAAAAATTGTCTTTTTACTTGTAGACGTCTCTCTAGGCTAAAGAAAAATACATTTAAAAAATTCCTTTGAGAAAATATGTGGAAAAAAACAGGGGTAGGATTTATTTCACCTACCTGCTTTTAAGCAGCTGCATATGAGCTAGTCAGTGATACTAGCTCTACTAGAGATAAGAGACCTCTTCAATATGGCCATTGGAACTTAGAGTACAAATACATCTAACTGTAGATAACTGTGTACTTTAAGATGAGATAGGTCACTGTCTGGACTCCATTGATGAGCTGTCTTTCAACTATAATGGCAGCTTGAACAACTAGTTCTTATGGAAACACCTACACTATTGACATGGAAAAGGTAGATATTTATCAAGTGGTCAAGATTATATGTTGCAACACACCAAATCTACTTACTTTATGGAAAATAAGAATACAATGTTTGTTTATAAGGGGAGGTCTTCTGTGCTCCGTCAGCTTTCAGTTGCCTGCTCTGACTTGTTTTCACCTTTATATGTGTACTGGTTTTGGCAGGGATGGATTTTAATTTTCTTCATAGCAGCTGACATGGTTGATAACACACCAATGTGTGTTCGCTGTGTTTTGCTGCCTTATTTAGCTGCAGACATCTTCTGACTGTATTGGAGAACTTTATTTTACCTTGCTGCAAGGCAAGAATGAGACACGTACTTTTCATTAGCTCCCCTTCAGATAAACTGAGATGCCTCAGTTTTGAATTAGGTCACTCCAGGTTTGCACTGGGAAAAATAAACACTTCAAGTGTTATAAGTGTGTTGTAAGTCTGGTCCTGTCACCTGAGTGTTTTAGACGGACCAATTTCAGCCTGAACATGCATTAACAAGAAAATGGTGTGAGGAACCGCTCAGGAGTGTGGAGTTTTAATAAAAGGGTTATTAAGCCTTAATACCCAGGCACCATCCCTGGAGGTATTCAAAAGAGGGATTGACACAGTGCTTAGAAACATGGTCTAGTGATGGCTTTTATCAGTTATGTTGATGGTTGGACTCTATGATCTGAAAGGTCCCTTCCAACCCAGACAATTCTATGATTCTAAGAAGAGGAACAGAATGGAAGAATGATCACCATCCCATCTGTCAAATGGCATCTATGTCTTTGATTTGACACCACGAGTGATCATTTTTTCCTTATGTTATTCGTTTACCATGCAAATTGACTGAAGCTGCAACAATAAGTAATACCTTTGCGAAGTAATTCTGAAGAATGTTACTGTTGATTAAATCCTGTTTCTGTTACAGACTTCGACCTGAAGAAAACTGGCTTGTCAACAAAAAACCTAACCATGAAGTTGAAAAGCCTCATTTTGTGTTGTCCTGAGGCTTGATGGAATTGTTTCAGTTCATGAATGTTATTTCAAATTTCAAACTGTGGTTGTTAAAACGTGATATTTTCCTTTTTCATTTGTATCCCAGGTATGAAAAAAATCAGCAAATGAAAAAAAAAATGCTGAAAGATTCACTGACTGCATAAACCAGCACAACTTGCCACATATTGTAGCTAGTTCCTTTTATTGCAAAGGTCCTACAGCTACTGTGTGCATAATGCTAGTAATTACTGCAGGTTTTGAAGACTAAGAAAAAACTGACCCTTTGAAGTGGCAGCTCTGCTTTTTTCCTGATCTGAACCTCAGACATTAGAAATAGCTAGATCATTTTCTTTTCCATGATTTCTGTCACTACAGAGATCTCGCTCTTGGGTTCAGAAATTGTTACCATATCTTTAAAGAGTATCACATTTTTCTGTCAGTTATCACTGCATGGCCTACAGTTAGAAAATGACATTCATAGTTTATATAAATGAAATTTACTCAATTTGTGTGTATTTATGGTGAGCTTGCTTATTTTATTTGCATTTTATTCCTGCATTAACTCCCATTTGAAGAATGTATGTGATATTTAGGGAAATTTTAATGCTTTGAAAGTCATTTCAATATTTAGAGGTGTCTAAAATATTTTTTATTAGACTTCTGTAAATGAAGACCTTTAAAATGCAATTGGTGTCAACCACGAAGCCCTGTGAGTCATTCTGGGCCATTAAGAAGTAGACTCATCTTTTCTCAAGACAGCTTTTTTAAAACAAAGTACTAATTCATAGACTATTCAGAAAACATTAAATAGTGAAATAGTCCTCTCATCAGAAAAATAACTGCACTGTAAGCAGTATGAATTACATTTGTTTGTGTGCACTTCCATGTATCCTTATAATTTTTTTTTCTAGATGCTCTTTTATTGCTCAGTCTGGTTCCTTGGATATTCTCCATATTAAGTTTTGCTGAAATAACTTTCACCCTTGGCCTTTTTCTTTGTTATTTACTCTGAACTCTTCCCTCTCCACTCCTCAACCCCGCTCTGCCAATTAAATTGTTCATAAAGCTTGAGGGAATTGACCTTGGCTTAAGACTCCGTTAACACAGGTTAGGGGAGGGGTGTGTGGAACTATTGTCCCGGTCATACATCAGTTCTTTTTAAATAAACATTATCCTTATACCAAATGCAGTATGTGTAGGAGTTAACTACCAAGCTTCCTTATTAAGCAGTGTTTTTAAATTTAAAAAAAAAATACACCCTTATATTTAGGGTTCTAACTCTGTATATGGATACTTTCATATATTATTTGATTACCTGTGCATTCTAATTAGCCTCTCCTGCATCCATTTGCCTGTAATATTAAGTCTTCATAAATTTGTGGTACTGCTTATTTGTAGTTCTATGTTTAGTTGGGATCAGGCTAAAAAAAATCCAAACCTTCTACATATATCCAACCTTATTTAGGAAGCCTCTCCAGGCAGTTTTACCTTGTAACATTGATCAGCATTTATAATTCATATAGTTGAAAACTGTTATAGTCAGATCTAAGCAAAAACGTGTGAGTGCTGTTCCTTCCCTAAATCTGGCTTTGGAAGGAAAGCCATCATAAGAATCTCTCACTCTTCCTCACCTTACCCTCCTGCAGAGATTTTTAAGAAGGCAAATCAGGCAGCGATAGAGTTCCCCTTGCAGTTATACATTATAAATTGCATTCACTGCCATTGCTTTTTCAACCATGACATTCACTTTGATGTAGCACACATATAAAAGCACATCTTTTAGTAATATATCTTTGTTAGGCTATCGACAACCATATCTGAGTAGAAACTGCACAGGAAAATTGGGCTAAACCATCATTACTCAGACTGGCCTTTGAACATGACAGAAATTCGTGGTGTATTCTTGTGATGAGTATTATGAGATGGTGATGAGTGCAGACGCACAGAACAGCTCATTCAGGAACACAGCCACAGGAGCTATTCGTCTTTGCGTGTCTGCTCTACGCTTATCCACCCTCTAGCAGGCAGTCAGGCTGAAGCTTTTTTTACCTCAGCAGTGGGTGTTAGGGGTGAAGCTATGCTTCTCCACGTACCCTGAGTACAGCCATTGCGCAGGCTGGGTGGTGCTAAGCTCCCTCCAGTCGTTCAGTTGTATTGCAGGCTTTCCCTTAAAACTGCCTTCACCCTACACCTTTTATTCTTACCACTTTCTCTCTGATAAAGTTGACAGTGAGTCTCTAGCTCTTGTCTTCCATGCCAGTTTTATCCTACTCTATCATTTTTTGCTGAATATATTTCATTTTCCAGTTTTCCTTTTATTTAAATTCTGATTTTGTCTTTTGCTTTTTCCATTTCCTATATATGTCTTCAAACTTTGCCCATTCTATTATGGGCATAATCCTGTCAGAGAGGTTCATTTTTACTCTTTGTATTGTATAAATGAGGATTTGGATTCAGATCCCCTTCAGGTGCTGTAAATCCCAGGAAATGAAAATCTCTTTGGTACACATCCAGAAATACCTTTTTGAGAAATATCTTGGGATGTAAAAATCAACAATCCTTAGCTCCAGTACTGAACCGTTCTTCATTTTTATCCGAGTGGCTTCCTGCAACTTGTAACCCAAAATGGGCCGATATTCCTCACTGCTATGAGTTGTGAGATGCAATATTTCCACCCACATTAGCCTGTAACAGATATTACTGACAAAGGTGATGGCTCATGACAAGATCTTGATCTCCCTTTTCCATAAGTAAGCTTTGTCAGAGAGAAAAATTCACAACCTTGGCACTGTTCCATGATGTATGTCTGCCATTCAGGTACATAAAAAGTAAGAGATGACAGCTTTAGGGCTTAATTTTATTATCTCCAGTCCCCAATATTGTTGCACCTATTCCCAGATCTGTTCACACAGAAATCTGGAAATGCAATTATTTCATCCTCAGTATCCTCTGTTCCATGGCACGCCTGTTGGATGGCTTATATAATTAGAGAAAATGTTTGTGGCTCTGATTCTGAGTTACTTCTTGTATCTCATGATGAGCAGTTGCTCAGTGAAGGATCAGCTGTGATTATTTCCTTTCTATTGATGGCTAGTTGGTGGTTATTCCCCCTTCAACCCTAATTTTTTTCTTTTAGAAGATTGGTGAGACTCTTTCCTCCAGTTGGAGACCCTGTGGGATGTATATCTGATTTTCAGTACCACACCCACCACCCAGGATAGTTCTTAAATGCTTAGCAACTTAATTGCTGCTACAGCTTTTCATTAGCATTTACAATGAACCTCTTTTAGCAGAACTGGGTCCACAGAACCAGGCAATGATTCCCCTGTCTTTGTGTGTGATGACTGCTTAGAGGCCAAAGGGCCTGGCTGCCTCTATTCAGGTTTTAATTACCTCCTCAGCATAAAGTCAATATTTAAAAAAAAAAAAAATAAATAAAAAATGTAAGACCAATCCCAAGACTATTTCCCCAGTGCAGTAGCTAGATTAGTCTATTATAAGATTCTCTCTATATGTTGTCAGTTATTTTAATCTTAAGCATATCAGTTTGAAATTGTCAACGTGGAATTTTATCTGCCATTTTATTGAGAGGTTTGCTATTTAGACCAAGACAATCTCACAGAACAGTAAGTTTTCTTAACACTACAGTTAGAAAAATCTTCTACTAGCTGGTGATCAGGCTGTCCCTCTACTCTACAGGCTTAGCCAGTACCTGCGGCAGAGCCCTGTCCAACCTGAACTTGAATGTTTCCAGGGACAAGAGATCTACCACCTCTCTGGGCAACCTGGGCCAGTGTTTCACCACTCTGATCGTAAAAAATTTCCTTCCTTATATCTAGTCTGAACCTACCTTTTAGGTTAAAACCTTTACCCATTGTCCTGTCGCAACAGGCCCTATTAAATTATACTTAATGCTCTTTATTAGTTCCACGAGCAATATGGCTAGGTGTGACAGAATAAGAAGCATTTGTGATGTTCTAATGTGAGCATAGTGGGTAGTTCGGCATCAGAAAATGCATCCATTATAGAAATAAGATTTGCCTATTGTCCATATTGACTAGGATGCTGCTGACTACTTTAGTCAGCCAAAATAGTACCTCGGATCATGAAACAAACACAGAAAACAATTATATTTTTCTACATTATTTCTGTCAGCCTAAACCTGGATACCAAACTTTGACTGCTGTCTTTGAAAGAACCCTATTGTCTGTACAAATGCAATCTGATAAGAATTAGAAATTTACCAGTTTACCCCATAGTTGTGGGATAAGGCCGGGACTAGCAGGGTTTCCTAAGTATGGGGAACAGACTCAAACAGGGATATCTAAATCCAAAACTAGCCAAATGCAGGAGGAGGGCCCAGCCACCAACCTGAATACAATAGTGGCAGCATTATGGGAAGAGCCATCAGCAGGGACAGAGAATAAAGCTTGCTTAGAATAGTTCCAATAGCTAGTTTTGGCCGTATAAAAACAAAATACCAGTTGCATAGTAAATGTGTTTTAATTGTACCTCATCATAAAATATCAAAAACATTGGTAGGTCTTTTTCCTAAATCTGTAGATTTAGGAAAAGCTTTAAATATGGTGGCATAATTGCCTCTTCCTTTCTTGCCCCCCTGCATCTGATTGAAACAATATTGCTTAGTCTGGGGGGGGTGGGCAGGGAACGCTGCAGTGATGCAAATTCAGCATCATGGGTTCACTGGGTTCCTCACACTGGGTTATTAACATGCTGTAAATCCCTATGTAAATGAGATTGCTTTGAATAATGGTATGTCACGAGAACGGGAGGGGGGAAGAGGAATATTTTTCTATGGAACAGAACTGTTTTATCCTCTCAGAGGTATTGTGCCAAGCTGTGTTTCATCAGTTTGGGATGCTCACAGACAGTGAAGAACATTTGTTGAAATGAATGTGCTGTTCCACTGCAGACAACGGCTGCCCTTTCCTGTTAGAATGGCTTATACACTACTGTGTCTGAAATACCACTTCATTCTCCTTCAGGCTTTGCTCTCAAAGAGTGTTAACAAAGTCCTTCTCCTCTGCAGGCAGGAAGATGGAACCTCATCCTTGTCTCCCAACTATTTTAATGCTGTTCTCGCAGAATGATGCTGTGATCCCAGTCTTTGACAAGCACCGTAACCTTTCAGGCAATGCTGCGCACTGTGTGCACCTCGAGGAAAGAAACTTTAAAATTGTGACCTTGATGAACAACAACAACAACAAAATCTTCCCCCCAAAAAAACCATTAAATAAATGAGGAAGCACCTGACAAGCCAGAGGCCTGCAAGGCACATGTATTACCTTGACGAGAAGATGACTTCAAGAAGCAGCGTACATGCAGAAGGAAACAGTGGCCCCTGGAGAGTTCACACCACTGCAGGTTGAACCTTTGACTCATAGAATTACAGAATGTTTTGGGTTGGAAGGGACCTTTAATGAATACCTATCTCAAACCCCCCTATCATGGGTATGGACATCTTCCACTAGGATCAGGTTGCTCCATCCAAACTCACACTCCCATATGTCTGTGCAACCTCTTCCAATGTCTCACCAGCCTTAGCTGGTTGTGCCACCAAGGGCAAGCCAGTGGTACCAGCCTTGCTGGCCTTTACTAACTCACTCTTTTTTTTTATCCCACAGCAGGGATTCACATGTCCTGGCAGCCTGCATATAGCAGAGTCCACAGTTGATTAGGTGACATGGCCTTGCCACAGGAGCCCACATAACACCAGCCACAGACTGGCCACTTTCTCTAGCAGTACTGCTTCCACAGGAATTGTGGATGAACAAGAGAGAAGAAAAAACAACATTACAGAAGTCAACAACTGCAAAGGACTCCATCATTCTTTAAGACCCCTCAAAGTTCAGTTTTGAACAGTGGATATCTTGTCCAAAACAAGAATTGCAACAGAGAGCTTAAAAGAAAAATTGCAAATAGTTATTGTAAAACATGGAGAATATGATTCCTGATTCAAGCTCAAATTATCTGTAGACTTAAAATAAAGGAAAGGTAAGCTTTGTCTTTTGAATTTTTTGAATTAAGAACTAGCATTTTATGGTATATCATAAAGACTTAGGAGAAACCCACAAAGAAAAATAACACCTTATTTTGAATTCTTGTTTCCAAAACATCAACATGATTTTGACATTACTGCAGCAACAGTTTTTGAGCCAGTGTGGTGGTGCCAATGAAGTCAGCTCATAGTTGCAGCTCCGTTTCATTTGCTGTAGTATTTCTGAGCAAATATACTTGCACAATGACTCTTTTTGCATTTTGCTAATGAAATTATGCATATTCAACCCTTTAAAGATTGTATCCTCATATGCAAATTTGTATGAAAAATTGATACCTTGCCCCAGATCAACAAACATATCTTTATATGATAAAAAAGGAGAAAATAAGTTCTGTGTTTCTTGTGCAGTTTGGCTTATGGGTTGGTTTTTTCTAGATAACTTTAGCCTTATTTTTGCTGTACACCTTCACAAGACTTTTTTTGCATTGCTACCACCTAATGGTCATAATGTCTTGCCTTAACTCTAATGGTAGTAATTTTGTCTCACTCATGTACAGCTTTCAGACAGAAATCATACAATAGCTTTTGTCTTTTTATCAAAAAATAAAATAGTAGTAAAATACTAAAATTACTGCCAGACTTTCATCACCCGTTTTTTTCTATTTGCATGGTAAAGTCTTTTTTCCCCTCAGTGTTCCTGAATTTCTAATGATAAGAGGGTTATGATTAATTCGCAGATAGAATAACCCTTTTGTAAATGCACACTACTCAATAAATGAACAAGCTGCTTACAGTAATTAAAGTAATGTCATCCTGTGCTCAAATTGCTTGTGCTAATAAAGCTAATTGGCAACAGCAAGCATTAACTGTGATTAGTCATATGCATCTAATGTCATCACCAGTGCCTATAATTTTCTACATAGAGGGAATTTCACATCTGTTTTAAATCACTTGTCTGTTGTCTGCATTGGTGTTCTTTCACATATTATTGTATCAAAGATTCTGTTACTACAATAGATGATAGAAAAGTTGATTTTCTTTTTCAAACAAAGAACTGCACAGGAGAGAACAAGATATGAAACATTTCCATGTCACTTATTCTGAAATAAGTGATTTCAGCTAAATTAATAAACCTGCATTTTCCTTCTTTTTCATACAGTCTGATATCCCCTTCTGCAGGATGTAGATTATTTGCAACAGAACACTCATCTAATCGATTTAGACCACAAGCTGTATTTCACAGTAAAATAGATGAGTCAAAAGACTAATTTTGTATTTGTTTTGGAAAGTCGCGAGAAATCGTTATCAGGAAGAGGAACTTTCCAGGCTTTTGCACCATTTATTATAGACACGCACTTATCTGTAAATAGAACAGTAATTATTTGCTGTGTCAATGCAAAAGGGCCAACATTAAATTTTCAAGAATCAGTTGCCTGAAAATGCAGCTTTAGAGACCAAAGTTTACTACTTACTTTTTTTGCAGCAGTCTTTTTTTTTTTTTCCTATTTCAACATTTCCTTCTCCCTTCAATTTTCTAACAGCTAACAAATAGTTTCTACAAGTGTTTTTCTTAAGTTACATTTACTAGACCTCTCTAATTCACATAGATTTTTATGTTCTCCATGCAAATGAGTCCATTTTTCTGAAAACGCAAAGGTGTTCCCAAGTCTCCAGCTGAGGCTTTTTGCCTATGCTGCATGAAGTAACTAGTTCATGTGTTACCTTACTTGCTACACTTCTTAGTTTGCTTTTATCCACCTGCTTGGAATTACTGATTTATGTTCAGCTGATGTTTGGCCTTAGGCCTCACAGCTTCATTGGCTACGTAAAAGCGTAGAGCTATCATATCATCTCGGAATCAGTAAAGACAAACCAACTGATCTTAACTTACGCGGAGAGACACAGATAAAAGTAAAGGGAACAAGCTGCTCTTTGAACAGCTCTGGTGATCCCTTTTTGTTTTACAGCAATTTATCAAGCTTTCTCCACTTCAGATTTCAGGTCTATGTCCATTACTCAAAAAGGTACCCAGTTGCTTGCAATTTTTTTTTTTAATCCCATTTCAGAGTATGATCAGGTCATTACATTTGTTCATCATTCTTCATTTTCTAACACTAAGTTCCAGATCTACTCATAAAAATCCTCATAATTTTGGAGTTTGCCATGATATTACTCATATGAATTATATGCATCACCATGACCTGCCTCTGTGGTTAATGTGACATGAGTGTCGGTACCCTCACTCCTTTGTAGAAGAGTCTTAAGTTTCACAAAATAACTTAACTGTACAGATATAAAGAATCTGATCCTTACCAACATCAAAACATCAAATTTTTAATCAGATTCACTTTCTTGGATTTTTTTTTGGCCTACATAGACCACAAATGGTTTTGGTTTGTTGGGTGGAGTTTTTTTTTTTGAGACATCCAGTAGAAATCAAAGATACAAATCTGAAATCATACCTAGAACTGCAGGTTCTAGAATTAACCTCCATTTTATCAGCTGACAACACAAACTTCACGATACCTTATTCAGAAGATCTGAGCGACTTTTTTGCGAGCTCAGAGGATAGTTATCATAGCGGCTTGCTTTCACCTATGCTTCTAGGTTTCAGAAAATATTTAACTTTTAGATGGCTTAATTAAAAAAATCTTCCGATTACTGAAAAGCCAAAGTAGTCCAAATAGACTCTGGGGATTTTAAAATTTTGACAGCTTGGATAACTTCACCAAGTTGGATAACCCAACTACTCTTTAGTGGCAGAAGTACTTGTGTGTATAAGAAACAGTCATTATGTTTGCTTGGGAACATAAAAATCAGTAATCCACCTCTGTGAAACCTCTAAAAAAAAAAAAGCCCCAACCTGCATATACCCAAGAGTACTATGTTTTTGAAGCTCATCACCACCACTAAAAAACAGTTCACCCTTTCTATCCGATATGGTGGGCTTGGATACTTACAAACCCTTCCCAGGGAGCACAGTTAGGACTCCTTGTCTCGTGGATGACTGGGCATAGAAGCTTTGCAAGAATATATTACATCTGAAGACTTCAGGACCCAAGTTTAGGTGCTCTTTCATCTCGGTTACAGAAGTATACTGTAACTCTGTGGTCAGTGCAGCCAACAGGTGGATCATTTCCTGCCATAAGACTCACAGAAAATGTTTCTGAAAAGATATGAAGAGAGTGGGCATGATGAAATATGGTGCAACCACAAAAAAAAAAAAGCGATATCGAGACCTCATGGACTGATTATGAGAAGAAACCATTTAGCTTGTAACCAAAGGAGGGACAACAATGAAAGGAAAATGTCTATGTTTCTCACGCTCGCCCTCAGGAATTTTGGGTGGAGACTCTGCAGCAGTTAGTCTAGCGATGTTCACATTGATGTATTTGTCTCCACGAGGTGGACAAATCCTCTGACATAAGTGCTGCCTATCAAAGGTGGAATAGAGAATAACTGATAATAAATGCTACTTTATACCAGAGGAATGGAAAATTGTAAACATAGGACCTTTTTTTTTTTCAGGTATTTCTAAGGAGATCAAGCTAATAACAAGCAAGCATAGATTGCAATAAGAAATAAAATTAGAAAATAAGTAGATAAATGTGATCTTTTGGCAAACATGGAAAGTTAAAGTGAAGTTGTGCCTCAGAAATCTGAGCTACAGCATTACAAATGGCATTGTGCCCTGGAAAGCTAATCCTAATAATAGAAATGGAACATACTTTAAATTCAGGTTTTTTAATTTATTGATCAGAGTTGAGATGCATCTGAGGTGCTTCATTTGTATGCTGCGACTTGAAGAAGTCATAGGATAATTACTTAATTCCTTAGCATTTTTCTTGTCACTGCTCCTTCATGCTATCCTTCTCAGTTTGAAGTTTTGTCTTTTTGTAATTTAAAAGTTTTATGGTTCTTGCCCTCACTTTGGATTTTACATCCTACAAAGTTATCATTTACTGGTCTAATAGATAAGTAGAGCAGTGAGGGGCAAGCTGACCTGCCCAAGAAAGAAATACAATACATTACTACCTATGTAACTTCTGTTTAATGTCAAAGAATATAACTTAAATTTTATTTGTATTTATTGTACTTCTGTCCAGCAAGCAAGGAATTTGCAAGTATAACTATGAAGCTGGTCTGTCTCTCACCTTCCCCCACCATAGATACAAAGTCAGTCTATCATTAAAAGGCTAATGGAATGGGAGTAAGGAGTATCTCAGGGAAAGAAAATCCAAATAATTTTTAATAAAGGACTGCCTTTATCCTTCAATTTTGGTTAATATAGCTATAGGCTTCATGAGCTAGCTTTTTCCCTAGGTTCTCCTGAGAATCATTGGAGAGGCAGGTTCCTTTAGAGGAACACTTTGGATCTATCTACTGCAGCTCAGGAATGCTGCCTTCTCAAATATAAAAAAACCAATTAAGTCAGACTCAAATATGAGAAGGTATTAATAGATTGGTACAATCAATCTAAGTTTTAGATATTAAAAGTGCAAGCTAGTCTTACATCAATTAATAATGCTAGTCTTATATCAAGAACGTAATACCAGTAATTTACAAAAAAAGTCATCCTGGTCATCGTTCAAATGCATTTTCTACAGCAAATGTTTCACCAACACAAAAGAGCCCAATTCTGACTAATTCTCAGTTTAACGACGTGTTAAGAGTTTTTATTTTAAGTGCATGAGGAGCATTACAGATTCCAGTAATGACAGAATTCCAGTATTACACTCAAGACTGTTGGTTTGTATTGGTTTTTTCCACCTTTTTTTAAAATATGGAATCAGTCCACATTAGTAAGATGATTAAGAATTTAAAAATTTTCTTGTAAGTTAAAATTGTCGAGCTCTTCTTCCCTTATTCTTTCATGGCCACAACAGTCAGATTTCTATAGTGCTTATGGTGTGATGGATGCTACGTGTAACTGAATTTTACTATACTGTTTATTAGCTGTACTTAAATCTACGAAAAGGGGGCATTTTTTTCCCTATACTGGTTTTGAAAGGGCAGCTATGTCTTTTAATATCACATTACCAGCTGTTTGAGAACGTCACCACTACTGATTCTCTGAAGTCATAAACAGTTGTAAAACTTGATGAAAATAAAAGCTGTAATCTCAAACCCATTTAATTATCCATTTTTTTTATTTAACACCTGTAATCTATTACAAACAAGCTTTCATCTTTAAACTGAACAAATGTCTTCCTTTAAAGATATTGACAGTAGTAAAATATATTATAGGAAATGCTTTAGAATCTTTTAAATCCTTAGAAAGAGGATAGGAACGGATAGTGGAAAACAACAAGTGACATGGGAGGAGTGGTCATGTTTTCCCTTCTGCTTACAACGCAACTTGGCTGTGCAGCTCAGAAGGTTTTGAAGTGTTTGCTACTACCAAAGGGAGATACTGAACTTCACTGATCCTCAGCCTCTGCAGGGCATGAGGACTCTACAAATTGAGACTCATGCTGAGCATTGACAGCCATAGGGGGTGCAAATCTGGGGACTTTGCCACCCCTTAAGTGTTCTGCTTCATCTTGGGCATCAGATTTCAAGCAAGCCTCTGCTCACTGCCTAGATGTCAGTTCTTACTCCTCTTGCAGCAGAACAGGATCCTATTTTCTCCTTAAACAGGAAGGCTTCAGTGTCTTAGAGAGGAAAAATACATCCTATTCGAATTTCTACCATTTTGCCAGTTGTCAAGAAGTGGGCAAGGGAAGGGAGGAGAAATAGAACAAGAACTTAAGCACAGATGATCTGGAATTACACTGCATATCACTAAGTTAAATGGAGCTATTCACATAACGTGACAGACCCAATGTTCAAGCTGATCTAGCATAGTTAAGTGGGTTAGAGGGGGTGAAAAGGAAAAAAAAAAAAAGAAACAAAAGCAAAACAACCAACCAAACAACACTTACGGAAACAAAGCTACAAGAAGTTTGAGTCTAAAGGCTCGGCAGCAGATGAGTTTTGTGTTGCGGGATTTCCATTCAGTGCTTAGATGTTAATTCTATTTCACATTACCACTAGAAATAAACTAAGCAGTTCTGAATTAGTTCCTCATTGTGGCAGACAAAACAATTAAAATTGTAGTAAACTTCGTGATATCCGAGAAAAAGGTACATGTGTGATGTACTTAATTTTTGCTCTTGGAAAAATCTTATTCCAGATGCAAGGCACTGCAGTTGCATGAGTAATTAGTAAGCTGAAGACTTAAGATGTAAAACTTTCTTTCTGCATCATTTAACTCTTCAGATACAGGTTAAGAACAGCTTTTTTATTTCAGTTAATCTAATGCCTTGATTTATAGAATATATGCCACTTCTGAATTTTAGCCGTATCATCAACTACAAACTACACTACTAAAATGATGTGCTTTCTTGATTGCTACTAGCAAGTTACTTTATCCAGATCTATTGAAAACCGTCAATTAATAACACTAACGTTCACCAGTCAGAGGCAAATTACTGGACTCAAAGCAACTGCAATAGGAATGAAGTTCCAGTCTGTTACACCTCTTTCAGCTTTAGACATACATGTTTTTATCTATCAGCCATCATCTCTGTTTAGCTTCTAACATATATGAAAAAGGAACATTTACTTCATACGTACCTATGTTTTGAGTATGTGGTTTTTGCAGCTCTAGTAACAGTTCATTCTACCTTTGCAGAGTCACAAAACTTAGTTCTGTGAAATCTTCCATGAGACATCAGGTGAAAGAAGGCCAAACACAACACTGCCGGGATTCTTAGTGCATAGAAAGCAAAAACTACTCGTACTGTAAAAGTAACTCAAAGCTGGAATCCTTTATCTGTCACCCTATTTGTGCTTGTCTTTTGAATGTAGAAAAAAACACCTTATCTCTGGCACTGTTCCTTTTCCTTAAGTTCTGCACAAAATTATCCTGATAAAGCTCTTACACAGAGGGATACAAGTCTTTTATAATGAGGAGTACTGGGCAGTGCTGGCATAGAGTCTTCTTAGAGTAAGAGCAGTTTGTCTCAAAGTTCAAGTGCTATACGCGCAGTATGGTTATTGCAGTGTTTCACCAATTCCATCCACAGCAGCTATAGAAGCTGCTAGTGCAGCAGCAAAGCAGTGAGCGATCCTTACACATATATTCAGTAAGCTGAAGACCTAATAAATGCACGTCAGCCTAGTAGTAAACATTGTTCTCAACAGAAAAGTTGTAGCTAATACAAAAGCTTATGCTTAAGTTTCTGAAACATTCTTAGAGGTTTGTAGTGCACATCAAAACCATACACTGTTCATAAAACAAAACAAAAACATCATTCTTGCCCCATTAACCTTTCTGCTATGAGGTCAAAAAAGCTTTTTTGTTTGAGAACGTAGAGTGAAGATTGTCAATGGCAAAAGTATTCAAGCACAGACATACTAGTTTGGATCAAAGGTGGAGCAAATAAAAAGTCCAGAGGCTGTATTAAGCTCTACAGTTCTTATTTGTAAGAGCCTGTGGGATACCTTGGTGATATATATGATTGGGTATTACGAGTCTCAAAAATAGTCCTAAAAATTTACTAATTACCCTTTCAAACATGACATATTGTTACATGCAAGTGAAGACTAAATCTGCAGTCCTCCAGTCCTCATAGCAAGTCTAGACAGAAGAATAAGTCTCTTAAGACGAATAACCTTGTCATTTTTGTCTAGCAGCAGCAGTCGCTTGAATTTCTGAATCTTCACATTCGAAAGGGTCAGAATTCAGTACATAATACTCAGCCCACACCATCAGTATAAATTCTGAGCTCATATTAACTTACTCAGAGGATTCAGTTACTGTGCATCCTGCTTCTTTCTACTAGTGCAACTCACAACTTCATCTCTTTCCCTCACGATTGACACAGGCATCAGGGCCATGAACTACTTGAAAACGATTCTCCAGGAGCATGAGGCCATTCAGAGGTTCTTGTTTACAGCAGTCCATGAGTTTGCAGGCAGTTAGCCAACTAGGAAGATTTAGCCTTCCTTTTCTAGCTCACTTAATTGCTGCAATAACCAAAATGAGAAACAAGAGCTTGCTTGAGATTAAGAATTACGAATCCCCTTCCCCTGCCCCCAAAGGTTAACTTGGGTAATTTATCTGCTTTATTTCTTTCAAGCCAGTATCTTGACTTGAGCAAAAGAGATGATCTTCCCATTTGACTGTTACCTACTGTCCTGGTTTGAGGTAAAACAGAACTAATTTTCTGTTCAGTAATTTTTCCTTTTTAGCTGGGCCTCTTCTAACTAAACTCTGAAATTAACGGCATATTGTTCAGAAACTGCTTGCTCTCATAGTGATAAGACCTGATAATACCAAGGAATGGTATGCAGAGAGGCCCTTGCTTATACTTATTGCTATAACAACCAAGGTCAGGTAAATTTGTTATTTGCCCCGTTGGAGGGTCGGAAGCGGAAAAGCGTAGAAGGGTCACACCTGTAGGGAGGAGCGGACAGGACAGGTGACCCAAAACTGACCAACAGGGTATTCCATCCCATCTGCATCATGCTCAGTATAAAAGCTGAGGGATCAAAGGGTCATCTCTCTTCCTTCAATGGCCGACATCTGAGGAGGACCCTGTCTGTTCGTCTGCCTTTGATCCCGATCCAAGCAATCCTGACTCCAGCTCCTGTCCATCACCGAGTCCAGCCTGGGACTTTCCCCTGTGCCTGCTGGTGACGTGATCATCACCCTGGGAGCTTGATACGGTTTTGTATATACTGTATATTTTTTTCTTTTTTTTTTTTCTGTTTTTTTTCTTTTTTATTATTTATTTCATTATTTATTAATATTTTCATTAAAGTAGTTTAGTTTTTTCTAAACTCATAAATCTCTTTTATCTCTCCCTCTCCTCTCTTTTCCTTGGGGGGGGAGGGGCCATCTGTCGCTCTGATTGGTTAATCTGGTCAAAACCACGACACCTACCTATTACCTTTTGGTGACAGACTTTGCACATTAATGAAGAATTTCTTCCTCCTAATTAAATGTTTCAGTGTAACTGGGTGACATAGTTTCCATATGAATATGTCACACTACCCCAACACTACTTGTCCTTATTCCTCTCCAGACACTTGGCCCAAGAATGCATCTCACTAAAGGAACCAGTTAGTCAGTCAGTTATAACCTTGCTCATGCTTTCTCGTATGACAGAAAAGGATGTCGAAGAATAACTCAAAGAGCACCAAGCACCCTCATATGCACATTCAAGCTTAACATAACCACTAACCTGCACTTAGTTTTACAATGAAAGCCTTTTTCTGAGATACTCCATTCAACATCATAACTGGAGACTCCTACTGGATATGCCTCACCATATGAAGAAAGCTTCCTTCAGAGTTAAGTCATCTGCAAAGACCTTTCTCTGCAGCCTGCTCAGCTCAGACACTGGGACAGCTGGGGGCAGGAGGTCCTGCATGGACCATCTGTAGTCACTGTTCTCTGGACTTAATGTGAGGTCATGGGCAATTTGTTCCTCCAGCAGAGACCAGGAAACTCCTGATGAACAGCAGGTAACCAGCCAGGTGAATTTACTTCCTTTGGACTGTTTTCAGGATGCATTAGACAAATCCTTGGAGCAGGTGGATTATAGAGACCCTACCTTTCTCACACAGGCTGTTATGATGGTTTACATCTGTGCAACACCAAATTCAAAGCTGAAGTCGACCTGTCAGTGTGTTCCTCTGACAGAGAATAGTACTGGTGACAGCTGCCAAAGCAGCCAGATCTCACCACTCTACTGAGAATTCAATGCAGCATGCAGAAGCACAGCAGTTAGTAGATTAACAGCATCAGTACGAGTTTACAGATGAAATGCTTTTTTGGTTGAAGCAGACAATGTTGATTCAATAATCACAAATACAAGTTCCTGCCTCGGTTTCTGGGAAGCTATAAATGTGAGCAAAAAGGCTCAAATATATCAAGTAGCTGGGACTACGAGAGAAGCAGTAATTAATGTGTAAGTTGAATCTCAGACAGCACAAGTGACAAATCTCCTCAACCACAGCTAGGCAAGATTTGGGTCTCTTACTCTGGATGACGGTATGCCAACAGATAATCACAATATAAATTACAGTCCTCAGAATCCATGTTTTGAGATGCAGAGAACATAGAACCCACACCACTGAGAAAATCCAGAATGAGAAGGGAGAACACTCCTTCTGAAGAAGGCCCTAGAATCAGACTTTCAGTACTTATGGCCAGAAAGATGAACTAAAGGGAATTCTACTTCTTTTTGCAAGGTACTTAGCGATTTATAGGAGATAAAAATGCAGGAAGAGTTCCCCACCCCAATGGAAAAAGATGCATCAAACACTAAGCCCAGACTCGTCTAATGAGAGAGAAATTCTGACTATTACTAGCAAAACACAATGTAAAGTTCAGTTCTCGTTACTGCTTCAGCTTGCAGCAGAAGAGTGGGAAGCACACACCGACTTCCCTGTGATGTCTTTAAGCGTAATTACATACAAGACATTATCCAAGACTAAGCACAGGGCAAATCACAGGCTTGGAACAATTTGAACCAGAAAGCCAAGCCAGGTCTGGGCAAGCCCAGATGATTTTGTGAACTGTCCAAGCTAAAGCAGGCAGGAAGATGACTATTTTTATGCTAAGAGTATTTTTTATTTTAATTTTATTGCCTTAGTCTTCCTCTCCATGCTGTAACCTGACATGTTCAGACAATAATGGAGCAGAAGGATGCCAAATCCTTACCTGTTAGGAAGCAAGACGCAGAAACTGGAAGACAGAAGTTAAAAACTTCAAAGAAAAAAAGGCTTCTTGCTGCTGCTTAATTTCCATTTCCCATCCTGGTTTGGGAAACACCACAGACACTTTTATAATGAAAACTGAAGCACTTATACTACACTGAAGAAAGTCAGAGTTGATTGTTTAAGTATATTATTACAACCATCAGTTATATACAATAAATACTTCCTGATTTGTGCAAGACACATCAGAAAACAAAACAGTCTCCAAGGAAATTAGAGCTAATTTAAACAGGAAGATTACTTTATAACGAACGATAGTTAACAACCTGATTCATCTTCCTCACAAGTCTTTCGTAACTCCTCAGTGGGTTTCACGCAAGGAATGAGTGTCACAGTAAGTTTCCACAGGAGTACGCAGATGGCAATACAGAACCCACTGCTTTCAAGAGGTAGATGGGAGGATTAACAGAGGCAAGGCAGCAGGTTTCACCCAAGAGCGTGGTTATGCTGGGCTGCGCTTACAATGATACAATGAGATTGTTTCAACTATCCTGTTATCTTAGGGACAATCTGTCAACTCACTGAACAAGAGGAATGCTTGCTTAATAATAATGTTAGTCAAGATGACAGCTTACACTTGTACTTAAATGGAATAATCTTGCTATAAAATATAGTACAAAGCTTACACTTAAAAATAATGGTTTAACTGGTCAAGGCGGCATGATTCATCCACTCCGCCAGGTAACAGAGTCCGAAGAGGCAACGAGCTATTGCACAGATTGCTGGTGTAGCCACTTCTGCAACACGCTCATGCTCGAGTAAAAATCCTTTACCAGAGAAGTCCTGAAGGTTAAAACCATTGCCCTTCGATATCCACTGACCACTATTCCTCAGTGTCAAGTGACTGAGTCTCCAGCCATTTCAAAAAGCATTGTGAAATGTAGCAAAGCATGTATCAGGACGAGCCATTCAAACCAAGCGTATTTCATCCTAACTGCTGCTAAATACACTGTCAAATCTGTACAAAGCTATTAGACTTTAGTCCATCTCACAAATGCATTAAAAGTATCTTTTAATAAAGACAACTCATAAAATCCATTGCATGCAAGTCAAATTTGATTAAATAGGCTGGGTAACACAGACATTCAGAAGAACTCTTCAAGTACGTTCAGACCTTTGTAAGCCTATGTGAGCAGCATAAAGCATTGGTAAAAGATGGCAAAAGGTATGTGTGGGTGTGTGTACGTGCACACAGCACCATACACCCTCCCAAAAACACAAGTCCAAAGCTTTCCCTTTAAGTTGAGGATTCCTCGTACAAGTAACAGTTAGTGGATAAAAACACATCATATGCCTCCTCAGAACAAGTTCACACTACCTCAAATCTAGATTAAATCCCAGGTTTAAATCATTTCCTACACAAGCTGTTAAAACTAACATTAAATGCAATAGTAAGGAAGAACCCTCAATACCACTGGAATCAGCATCAGGTAAAACAACCTAGTTTACCTCTACTGCACCCTTTAATTAGAAGGCAAACCACACTGAAGGCTGAATTTCACTCACCACCACTTCTCACACCTCCACTCAATTGATATTATCTCTCAGGAACAGAGAGAAGAGAGACAAAACACTCCCCTTTTTCAATTCTGAGCTTAGTATGAACTGGACGGTGGACTGATAGCAACAGTTCATTACCAGAAGGAAGGATGGCATACTAGAAGACGAACTGCAGGCAACAGGGCAGAAACACAGTTTCAACTAATTTGCTACCATTATCTCCTTCACTTTTCATGGCTATGTAGCTTGTTAATTCAACTTGTTAGCAAGGGACAAATAGCTCCACTGCAAAGGAAAAAGGTTTTATTTCTTATAAGCATCAAAATTATGTAAGCCAACACACTGCTCTCTTGTATTTGGATTTTCTACTTGGATTGCAATTCATGTGTTGAAATGCATTGTTTTGTTTCCAAAACTGCTTGTTCAATAACAGATCAGAAAGGGATAAAAGGACAGCTGCCAACCTTAAAGCTAATATACAAAACATTTTTGGTCAAGCTGATCTGGAAGTAATTCCAAACTGAAGAAGAAACAACTTAGAAAATGACTGGATTCCATTATTTATAAAGTAAATATATTTTTTTATATATATATATGTATAAAGGGCAACCATAGTTACCAATTTCACCAATCCTGCTTTGTTTTTCCCCCACCATTTTCACACAACTGATCAGTTTGTCACAGTTTGCAATGACAACTGCCACTGAAATTTGCTGCAGAAAATGCAAGAGAGGAAGCAATAAGGGTAATGCCATTATACATATGTGTTTGTTTTTTTATTTCTGTATGCAATGTAATGTTTAGGCACGTTGCTTGGGATGCCTTCTAAAATAAAACATTGGCCATTGTTTAGAGTATCCTTTTGGCTTTAAATACTGGTCAGGAAAACAAATGACGTAAAAAATAAATGAATATAACTATTACAGAAACAAAAATGGATTTGCATCTAAAAGTGCAGGAGGTGAAGTACTTTAACCCTTTCACCAGACAATGTGGCAATATACAGTATATTGCTTCTGTTTGTTTGAGAAGGCTGTTGGAATTTTACACTGACATAGAAAATTATAAATTACACAGAATTAGTTTTCATAATCACTATATATACACAAACCAGCTGTGAAAAAGCTGGTTTAGAACATACAAATGAAAGCCTCACACAGATCAGTACAGTGAAAGTAACAATCAACATGCTCTGCTGCCAAAATTTGTATTAAAAACACTATATACTTTTAAAATGCATGTACTGTAATTATATTAGCAGCACAGGCATTTCATTTACTTGACTTGTCTAAGGATTATAGCGTTTTAAATACGCAGATTGTTCTGAAATGTTCCATTGTATAATGCTTGGTATTAAACTAAATCTTGGTGAATGGGTTAAAAGGCAGGTGAATCACTTAAACACAACAAGCCATGTGCACTTCAAATATTCTAGTGTTTCACCTGTAAGGTATTGTTTCAAGCAAACAAGACTTAACAGAACATATGGCTTTACAGTAACATCAATTTGTCAACTAAGTTGTAGCAATAAATACTTAAAATCTCTACCAATAGACTTACATTTTTTGATCTGTTTTAAACAATACAGAAAACAATTACCAATTTAAAAACCTGTTGTAAAATGCTGAACACCAAAAAAATTCTTATTTAAATCACTTTTGTAAGCTAAAACAACCAAAATAACATTTATAGGGCATTTCAGTTTCAGAAGAAACATGAATTCATTTTTTTTCTTCTCTTTTTACAAGGTGAAAAATGTATGAAAACTGCTAAATACTTTGGTCACACTAATAGTCAAATAGTTATGTCTCAAATACATTAGATTTGTGTATTCACTTTTTTATAAAACTATTCTTACAGCCATTTTAACTATAGTAACACTACTGTCATCATTACATGGGTAGCAGGATCTTATTTCACAGGCCACCCATTATTTAGAACAATACAATATAAACATACGCAAAAATTATTGGTATTTCTCAATGTGCAATATTTTTACACTTATGAATTTCTGTACAATGTCTTAAAATCTAGAATATAAATGTTGCTGGTCCTGATCCCTTGCGAAATTAGTGCAGCAGTGACTGGCTTCAACAGGGTCTAGATGAAATCCTCAAGAAACACTCGAACACCTGGATATATCAGTTCATTTTCTTCAGCCAAGGCAGTAGACATCACACATCATACAGGGCCATTAACAGATGCCTCTCCTAAATGGGTGTGTTGATCAGTCCTAAGAGGCCAAAAAAAAGATTTAAGTATACAAGAAACAAGAAGGGTCCAAACCAAATTTGGGTAGGTGCAAAAAAACCCCCAAACCAAAACAATCCCACCACACACATCCAACCCCAAAACCAACAACCCCAGATCATGTGTAGCATGTGTAGTTGAAGAGAAGAAATGCTAGCTAATAACATGCTCATCCCATTTATTTTCTGGAGTCTAGCATTTCTGGAGTCCTTATTGCCTAATTAAGCACAGCACTTTAATTAACTGAGCACACCATTCAAGAGTGTTTGATCCTTATTAACTGAGGTACTAAGTGATCTCTAGAGATGCACTATCTCCCCAAGAGAATCACTAATAAAAAGCACATTTCTGACACTTCTCCAAATCTTATTGTGAGGCAAAGTGTGATTCCAGAAGTATTTAAGGTTGCATTTGAAAGTGAGCTGCTAAGACACAACAGGAAAAACAACAGTATCTTAAAAAAAAAAAAAACCTGCTTTAGTTGCTAATCTAATCTATAAACTGTCACTTCACAAATACTTTGAATGTCAGTCCATTAGCATGAAAATATCAGGAAGTAAGGAGGAAAATAAGGAGCAAACCTGTAAAAGTGGAAACAATGACAGTATATACATTTCTACATAAGAAGTTTAGTGTAAATGTGGGCTCAATTGCTCTGGACTAACACAAACAAAAGGATCAAATCAGTAGTGCATGAGAACATTAAGAATTGCAAGCAAAAAAGGCAAAAAACTCAATTTCCAATCAGTGCAAATCTACTGAATACATTCGAAGTTTCCCTTAAAGAATATAAATACCACTTGGAACTACATATGAGAAAAGTTACCTGTAACTCCTGTTCTCTGATGGTGTACATCACAGAGAAGCCACTCTTGGGTCCGTGCTCTACATGCACATGACCAGCAGGAGTCCCCTAGCTAAGTCTTTGGCTGCTAAGCTATAAAAACACTTTTTAAAAAAATATGTACATATTAGAAAAAAAGACAGACAGCACTAGACAAAAGTAAACACTTTCGTTAGAGAAACCTGGAAGGTAAGAAACAAGTGCTTGCATGGACAGGAAGTCTGACAGTCCACACAGCAGTAAGTCACTTGTTAACTGGAAAGAGTCCATGACAGAACAGGGCTCCTAGCAGATTTACTACTGCTGGCCACCAGCCAAAGACCTACCTAGGGGACTCCTCCCACTAGTCATACATGCATGGAGCCCCAAAAGCACAATTACGTTTATCTTGACATTTATACTGCGCTTATATGAGGATCTGCTGTGACAGCCACCTTTAGAGAAAGTACTGAGCCTCAATGAAGCCAGCTGGATTCAAAGAAAGGGGTTCCTCGAGATTTCCTGCAACTGAAAAGCACTCCAACGAACTGCTAGCTCTGGGAGCCCTCTGTTGGTTGACAGACATCTTTATTCTTTACTCAAAAGGCAAACCTAGTACCCAAAGACTTCTTCCCCACAATTTATGCTTATCAGCATTAAAAATGTTGTCTTGATAAAAACTACCTCCACATAAAGAGGAGGTTGTGAAAGACAGTTTCTGTGTTTCCCACTTTAACTTAGTATACACAGTTGGTTTTGGTTGGTTTTTTTTTTTTTAGAATCCACTTCTTGATTAAATTTATGAAATTTATGCAGAGTATAAAGTTCTGGTTTACAGGAAAGGTAGCAGTGTTTGAGTGTAACACTCAGTACCATAGAGGTAAGACATACTAGCTCATAAACAAGTCTAAAAAACAGAATCTGAATTTGACAAACATGCTTGCATCTTTCTTAGTCTTCATACAGTATAATCAGAACATGCAGTACAGTTCTGTGTTGTATCTAGAGCTATAATCTAAATCTTTGCTAACAAAAGCATTTCAATTTTGTCTTCACTACAAAGCAAGATATATGAGTGTCCAAAGTCTTAAAAGTGGTTACTTCTTTCACTGGATTTGTGTGAGAAATATGTTTCTCTAATAATAGTTCAAAACCTATGAAAGTCAAGAAATACCACAGCTTTTAAACTGTTAAAGCAACTAGATAAATACAGATTCAGGAAAATACATATGTGACCATATTTATAACTCTGATTTTCAGAATCATACCCCTGCTTCTACAAGGCAGAAGTGACTCCTGGAATTACTTCTAATTAAGCAAAATCCTCTCTCCCTTCAGAACACCCTCCCAATTCAGAACCCCCTCAACTCCCCAAAAAGAAGGCAGCACACTCAGCTCTGACTCCCCAGGCCCTGCACTGAAGAGGAGCAGATCCTACGGATTACTCAGAGTTTAGTAATTACACATTTAGATCTTCCTGTTACAAGGGTTTTCTTTGAGACAGCACAGTTCCTCTGGGCACCTTTGAATTACATCTAAAACAAGAAAGGGCAACATGCTACCCTTTGCCTTTACATTGAGAATCAAGAGGGATTGTACCTGATGTTTAACAATCCATTCATTCTGCTAGGAAACCAGTAAAGTCTTTCCTAGATATCAATTTTAAAATACTTATGAATACTTAAGTTCCAGAGCAAAGTCTCAACTCAATACTGCCTTCAAGGATGGAAATCTTCTCACCTACTTTACGCTCTTCATTGTTTCAGGCTTTTATGATAAAGATGAATCCTGCTCTGAGAGAAGTCTAGGAACCAGCTCAGATGCAAAATATCTGCATTAAGCATTTCTAACATTTGGTGATTAATGTCACTCTACTTGCATTTGATTTTGGTGAAACCATACTAGACTTAAGTTGTTTGTGTACGTTTCCATACCATTGTAATTTGGGAGGCAAAAAAAACCCCAAATAAGTACTTCAACAGGAAATGAAGCAGAAGAAACACTGTCAAATGCTTTTTTTTTTTTTTGAGAAAGCAGTACTACCTGACAATTTAAGAGAAACAAATTTATGCAAGAGGCAAGAGCAGCTTTCTCTGTTTGGTGGTGGTCCCCTCAGAATTGTATCTTGAATTACTATTCTCCAAGACTGCAGTAGTAGCCAAGCTGCCAAAGAAAAATGTCTTCTTTTCTTTCCTCCAATAAGTATGCTGAGCAATCCAGGCTGCTCCATATTTCAGGCAAGTTTTATTTGAAACAAATTATTTATGCACTTTGAAAAATCTTCTCCAAATCTGCAAGCATTCAGATTAATACCTGGGTGCAAATAATAACCGATTCAAAATCAAACAAGCATGACTTAAGGCACCATTTCCTTTCCATACAACTGCACTAGTGGACTCCCCCCAAACTGTTCTGCAGTATAGAATATGGAATAAAAAAAATGGTAGACCTAACTTAAGTAAATTTTCAGGATAAAGTCAAACTTATTCCCCTAACATTTTTTTTTAAGTCATTCACTATTCTAACTTGATAACATATCACAAAACAGAATGGGGATATTTACAACACCCTGCAAGACAAATAGTATAAGGCAAATGCATTTTTTCACAACTCAAGAGTCTTAATCAACAAGAAATGCAACTTGTAAGAATTTTATAAAGTAGATGCAAGCACATGTTTAGATTATGCTAAACTCAGAGCCGATAACTAACAGGAATTCATTAATCTTTTTAGATCAATCCTATTAGAAGAACATGCAAACTGCTATTTAAAGGACTGAAAGCATCCTTGATTGCAGTTACCTCTGTTCAGGACTGCTGTTAGTAGGCTGCAGAGCTGAAGGAGCCTCTTCTGCAACCTCTGTGTTCTCTTCTACTACATATTTACAAGAAGCATCCTGCGAGGTAGACAATTTTCCTTCCTCACTTAAAAAAAAAAGAAAAGTTATTTAATTTTTAATTTTACTTACAGGGTAATTTCAGGCAACAGGAGAAAACTGGGAGATGGGTCCATATTTTACATGCAAATGGATTTTAAGTTACAACTGCAACATGAAGATCAAGCACATGGCTCTAGACTTTACAAACACCTAATAATGCACCAGTGTTTACATTCATTAGAACTTGACTGGATAAAAGGGCAGGAAATACAGTGATTACAAATGAGATCAGAAAAGAAATAAGGAATGTGTGAAATGCCTGAAGTGGTAACAATCACAGTCATGATCCTTTACTATACATACCGATAGGATTTCAACACTCTGAAGCCAAAAGTATGCAAAAATGGAAGGAAGAAAGTATAAAAGAAATTCAAGATTCCCTCAGAAACTGGCATAAATAAAGCCTGTCCGTGAAACATCAGCAGAATCATTAACTCATCACCATCTTTATTAAGCCCCCAGATAACTCCACAATGAAATACAGTGTATGGGTTATGCAGTACAAAGACTGTAGCTGAATCTATTTAATGATCTTCCTCTCAGAGACAAAATCAAACAGAAAAACCAATATACTCATACTATATAAACCATTACCATGTAACTAGGCAGCCTCAAGTCATTAGCTATCAAATACTTGTGTTTTGCCTCTAAATTAAAGCTTTCCTGCCTCTCTATTCCACCCTCTGCCACCTCAGTCACATCATTACAAGTGCACTAAAACACAAATTTGACCATATACCTGCAAGAAACAGCTATAAGGTAGCTCTGAAGTAGACACAAACATCAATCTTGTACCTCTGTGGCAACAAATCTATTTATGCAAGAAGTCAGGAACATTTTAAAGCCACTCTCATCCGCTGATTATTCTTCCTATTCTTAGAGTTTGCCTTTTAACGGATCCTTTAAATTTCAATGAATCCTTCTCTTTCCTCCCCTGCCTCCTTACACCTACAGAGGCTGTAAAAATATTCTTTTGCATTGTAATCTCTCATCAAGACCCACTTTTCCCCATCTGATCTCCCCATCTCATTTGCCTTGATACTCACTATTTGTTCAAAATAAAATACTTGTCATCATCCCCATCAGAACTGGACTCCTAATTATTTTTTTGGTTTTTTAAAAAGGTGAGTCTCTGCTGTCATTCTTCCCTTCTCATCCTTAAGTTCAGAAACCACATTTTTGTCCTTTGCTGCTTTTCACAAATTAACTGCTATGCATGTCAAGTGCAAGGTCCTGCACATGAGTCGGGGGCAGTCCCATGCACAAATACAGGATGAGCAGAGAATGGACTGAGAGCAGCCCTGAAGCGAAGAACTTGGGGGTGCTGGTGGGTGAGAACCTCAACATGAGCCAGCAATGTGCACTTGCAGGCCAGAAAGCCAACCGCATCCTGGACTGCATCAAAAGAAGTGTGGCCAGCAGGTTGAGGGAGGCAATTCTCCCCCTCTACTCCGTTCTTGTGAGGCCCCATCTGGAGTACTGCATCCAGCTCTGGGCCCCCCCATGTAAGACCTGTTGGAGCGAGTCCAGAGGAGGGCCACAAAGATGAGAGGGCTGGAACACCTCTCCTATGAGGACAGGCTGAGAGAACTGGGGTTGTTCAGCCTGGAGAAAAGGCTTTGGGGAGACCTTATAGCAACCTTCCAATACCTAAAGGAGGCCTACAGGAAACATGGGGAGGGACTCTTTATCAGGGAATGTAGCAATAGGATGAGGGTAATGGCTTTAAACTGAAAGAGGGTAGATTTAGATTAGATATTAGGAAGAAATTCTTTACTGTGAGGGTGATGAGACACTGGAACAGGTTGCCCGTGGAAGTCGTGGATGCCCCATCCCTGAAAGTGTTCAAGGGAACACTTTCAAGGGAAGCTTTTTCTGCTGAAATGGACTGGGATTTTTTTAAGCAACTTCCAAGACGTATAGAAAATTTCTTGTCAATATTTAAAACTAGAATAGGGACAGATACTATGAAGTTATTCTAAAAGAATGAGAAGAGGGTTGCATGCCAAAATTCTAGTAATATGTTCATATTTGTCAAGATTGGGGAAGGGGGAGGGGCACGGGCAACATACCAGCTTCAATTAATGAAGGCAAAATTATTTTTGCATGTCAGAAAGTCTGTAGCCTCTGTTTCCCTACATAGAGATTTAATATTAAATAAAAAACACTTGATCATTAAATCTAAGATCACAAGATCTTAGTAGACAAGATCAAGTAGATGAAACAGAAAGGTGTTTTATTCCCATAAAAGGATCACACTGTTGATATATGTAATAGGGAATATAATCCTAAGACAGTTATTCCTGGATCAAAAACTTTGTATCAGAAGATACCAAAATTAAGGAGTTTGTTCTTCTGGTTATTCTAGAATTCTATGTGGCACCTGTAGTCCAGAACAGATTTGACAATCATCCATACCACCAACAGTTATCACCCCAAATGTCTGATAAATTACTCTCAAGAGTAGTGACCAGCTGGCCTTCAACTTCTGTCCTCCATCCTCCTGGATGAGAGGGATGGAATTTCAATCCAAATCTAAAAGTTCTATTAAAAATTTAAAAAGTTTAGCTTTGACATGCAATTAACTGTATCTTAAAAGAATAATGGTACATAAAAAATGCACAATAACGTGCATCAGGATCAAAAGTTGAGTCAGTCTTCCACTATCAAGCTTTAATATCAGTGGAGATTATTAAGGAAAGTTATTTTATAGCAACTAACTGGAAGTAAAATTTTAAAACAATTACTTTTGAAGAAGATTTGTAGTTAAAGCCTCAGGAATTATCATTTGCAAAGAACTCTTTTTGATGACATATAGCATTCCATCATCAGTTCTTATTTTACAAGGGTGGGAAGGATAATAAATAGATATTCTCACCTTTTGAAAACAGCTGTTTCAGTTTTAGCATCTACAGTAAGGCTCAGTGTCTCCTTCATGCTGCCGTTCATTACTGTTTCAGTTACCTTGTCTGTATTTTCTACATCATCCTCTCCATCTGAACTGGCCTCCATAGCAACACTTCCTGGAGCTAGATATACAGAAGTAGTTTAGTACATGGCTGGTTATGTTTCCATTTCATGAACAGGCATACGAGCCAATATGACCAGAAGGATATTTTTGCAGTTTTGTATACTTCTCGAACTCTTCCTTATAGAGAAAATCACCTTTCTGTAACCCTCACGATACACATACATAGAGCATAAGTACATCTTACAGATGGCTTAGTTTTATTTTGCAAGCCACTTAGTGATTTAGATTGACAATGGTTACTGCAACAGGTTTGTCTGAACAAGACTTTAGTAGGACTATGGTGATGTATAGTCAAATTCTTTACACAAGCTCAGAGAGTAGAAATTTGACGGTACATTTCCAAGTACAGACAAGCCTTTGGGAAGTCATTCTCCCTGGACTTCTCATCTGCACTTCTTGTTCTGTCTGTTAATAATATATACAAAAACCTAGTTAGCACATGTTTGGCCTTTAACCAGTTCATACATGTAGAAGAAAATTTGTGCATGCATAGTGAAGATAACTTGGAAAGAAATGAGCAGGAAGGAGAAATTTGAACACATGGAGCGCACTGGCCTACAGTCACATAGGATGAGACTACCACTCTTCTCGGGCATCAGCTCAGCAAACTAAGTGCTAACAGATGAAGATTCTCTAACAGAACACACTTAGCTTTTTTGTAATCCTTTTTTGCTCATGATGAGCAGGCCTTTACAGGCAACAGTAACACTAGCTCCTGTTTTAAATAGGAAACTATTTTAAATAGTTTAGGATTTCTCTGACAAATCATTTTCATTATCTGGCAGAACAGCAGCAGAAGCAGATGAGAGGTCTCTGGAAACCTAAATTTTAAAGTTCAGGGAGATCTTTCTCAGGTACAACTCTTAAAATCAATCTGTTTGCATTTCTGAATGCTGAGTACTTACTCTCTAGCTGCGTTGCAAGAGCAGGTACATTTGCACTCAAGGGATCAACCGGGTCTGCGTTTGTTTCCATTTCCACAGGAGAATTACTTCTTAAGGAATCTTTTGAGCTTCAAATATAAAGTAAAAAACCTTTAGAAACATTTCTGAATAGCAGAATGGAGTGTTCTTAAAATAGTATTTTTAGTCTTATATCAAAGCTTGTAGGCCTAGAACTCTACTGAAACCGAATGACAGCAAGCTTGTCTGTAGGGGTCTTGGGAAGACATGATAAATAGAAATTTAGTAATGCAAAAATCTACCAGAACTGAGCTGACCGAGTATCTATTTTGTGGTGGTTTTATTTTCACATGTTTTATTTGGTTTGATTACAAGTAGTAGTGGACATGTTCCTGGTAAATAAGGCAAACAAGTATCACTGGCTCCTTGCAGTATTTCCAACATTTTTAACTGACTTTCTAAATGCACTCTTTGCAACTTGAAAGATGGTTCTCTGCTGAGACTACCCACATGGTCCTCATTATCCACTACAGACTACTGAATTGTATATACAGTATAGCTACACGTTTTGCATTCTGAAGGAACACTCAAAAATCAAGATTTGGCCACTTGAAACACTTCTCACCATTAAGAGAATAACGTCTTTTCTAGCAACTCCAAGTCTTCATTTTCTAAATCTGTAATTCTGTTATCAACTTACCTGCCTCAAGCATAAACACTGTAATGTTTTATGTAAAAAATATGATTAGAAGTATGACAAAAATAAAAATTTTATATCAGAGCTGTTTAATGCCCAGACAGACAATTGAGAGCCAGATGTACAAAAGGAAGAGTCTTCTGATTGGAGAAGGGATCAGTTCTTGACTGCTAGCATTTGGCAACTTAAAATTTATATCTATATTAGGTACTTACACAGAGGACTTCAGTTATTTTTTTAAGTAGAGTTCAAGGCAAGAAAGGAAAGTGTATCTCAGGCATTCTCAAAATAGTACAGAGCTGCTTAAACTAGGTGTCACAGCTGCATAGCCATGCAAGTTTTAAAAAACCAAAAAACCAAAACCCAACAAAAAAAGAACCAGAAAACCATCTGTTTTACAACATCCATAAACCAGAACCATCATAGACATTTTATGACCTTCACATTCAACAGTTCCATGTCCAACCCTTCATATTCTTTAAAAACCCTCAAAAGCAATGACACAATAGGATCCACCCATCCTACAAAAGCCTGCTGTGAGTTAGATCATACAAAGACATACTGTTATAACACATGGGGTGCTTCAGACACTACACACTTGGTATTCCACCAGAACACTACCAACACAGGCTTGTAGAGATCAACATCCCAAGGAAACCAAATGGCAGCTGCCATTACATTTAGTAATGAAGAACCTGCTGAATTACTAACACTCTTACCTCAAAGAGGATGTGAACTCTGAAAAGGAAGCCCAGCCAGTTTCTTTTGCTGGCATAGGTTCTTCTGTACTCCACACATCAGACCCAACAGAATCCAAATTGGCACCATGTGCAGTCTCCATGGGTACATCAAAGTTAGCTGACCAGTTTGGTGCTGAAAAACCATCAACAGATTCATTAGGAACAAATTTAAATAAAGAACATGAGTGCACATATGCCTAACACTCATTCTCTATATGTACATTAAAAAGAAATCAGCAAAATCCTTAACTAGACTTTAAAGCGCATGCAGAAGAATCCTCTATATACTGTAAAAAAAAACAAACCAAACAATGACCACATTCTCTAGAAGGGAAATTCTGCTAGTAAGACAGAATTTTTAAAAACAGTAACTCAGAGTATTCTGCTAGAAATCAATACAGCTTATCTGAAGAACAAAACCAATAAGCCATACTAGATCACAAGTATAATCCCACTTTATTCTTTAAACTAACACCAACATTGGTTATTTCAAAACTAATTTCTATAATGGAAAAAAAAGTTTTCATCCCTTTTTTCAGTTCCCTATGCACATTTTCCTGAACACAGAAAATGAGCATGTCAACTTAGGTATGGGCAGTCTCTAAATTTCTCATGCACTAACACCACTGCCAAGTTTCAGAAAAGTTTGAGGCTTTTTACAGCTTAAAATATTTATTGGTATTTTAAATTTCAGAGCAACTGTGACTTAACAGCATCTAATTTAGGATAGGTCAATTCAAAATACTTCGCCTACCCAAGGGAAACATGTTTTTCATTAACACTTACATACAAAAAAACAGGCTGAAAAGGAAGCTCTGACTAGCAATTAGAAATTCCAACCCAGGCAGATATGGGAGGAGACCCACATGGATCAAAACTTGTTTGACACACAGATGCCAACGACACCAATCTGACAAAAGAAAAGAAAACCCTTAACTTTTCCTTCTATTTTAATTTAATTCCTTACAGTCTAGATAAACACAGGGCTTTTACCTACAGATATCACCATTTTAATTAAAGCCAGTTTAGTCTACCGCGACTGGAACGTGAACATACTTAAACCAATTACATCAGTTAAGTTTCCCCATAAGATTCTAATGATGTGCATCTTCCATTCACACATGAAACCAGACTAATGCAAATTCACTTCGTAGGAAGTTTTTTAGAAGAGCATTGTTAGATGAAAAGTTGGTCTGAAAGGCTTCCAGTAAAAACAGATATATTTCAGGTTTGGATACTAACAACCCATTAGTTTTACAGGCATTCAAGATGTGTAACTGATTACATTTCACCCTTCCCTGTCTGATTCCTCCTCCATTTCTTCCTCTTGAAGACACTAGAAACATCAATTTTAGAGAGACTACATAACTTGACTCAAGACACCTAAGGAACTCAAACTTCCCTACATTTGCATGCTTTGTTGCAAGCAGTCTTTAGAGTGGGAAAGACTACTTTACTAAGATAGTTGGAATATGTGGTAGATAAGGAAAACTCCTACAAAGTAAGACTGCTAGATCTAACACTTTCCTGTAACTCAAAGTAGCTGGGAGAAAAGCTACGTACGTTCACTTAAGTCTACTTCCATTTTGTCCTCTGTATTGGTGTGTGATTCAAACAAGTCTTGTTTTGTTCCATCCTCTTCTTCAGAGTCTGTACTTTCTTCACTGTCCGTACTGCCCGAACTTAAAAATACAAAGAGATAGTTTACATTCTAGGTTTAGTACCAGCCCCTTGGCACAATGAAATACTGGAGAGTTTGAGGCTAAAGAGAATTAGAATAGCTATCATTTCTGATAAATTAACTGGAGGCATAATTGTTAGCTGTTAGCATTCCCCTCATTTCTCTCTCAAAAAAACAAGGTTTAAGGTTTTTCACTTGATTGTGTGAAGAGGCTCTCTCCCTCTCTCGCCCTCCCCCACCCCGCCTTGCAAGTAGAAGACAAAAATTGGTTTTACTACTGCCATGCAAAAGGGACAGGAAAAGGAAAGTAAGTAATCAGATCCATGTAGAGAGATTGTTAGTCTATTTGGTCTCTTCACACTATACAGGAGTGCTGAAATACAAAACTCTGACACCAGTCTAACAAGATGTAACTTGATCTATTTTAAAATATAACAACAGATTTAACAAATCTACTTTAAAGTTTCCCCAATTGTACTCCATCCCATCCTCTTTACATATAGACATGCTTTAAACCCTACAGGCATCTCCCTCTTCCTGGTGAGCACAACTAACACAAAAAGCAAGGTAAGGTGAGAAGGTAAAGATGTCACTGAAACACATCACATTAAGTAACCACAACACCATCAAACAAAACAATCGGTTTTGTACAGAAGGTACTAGCAACACGCATTTCAAATGTTGCAATGGAAGAAGAGATCACGTTTGTGATTGAAGCCACAAGAAGGTCAGAAAAGCCAGGACTACTCTGGGACAAAATTCAGTAGATATCAAGACAGGCTACACAGCTCTGAGAGTTTTGGGGACCAGGTACTCCTTCCTCTCAATGCAGCTTCCTATGCAGCTTTGTCCATAACCCCACTGGTACTGTAGAGAAGACAGCAAGGTCTACAGAGGTGTGGAACTAGACTGCCTTCTACAAGACAGGAAGAGCTGAGCAGGTTTAAAAGCAGAGGGAAAGAATAAACAGCAAGGAAAAAAAAAAAAAAGAGAAGCCACAAAAGCTGAAGTGCAGGAAGAGCTGAGTAGGCAGGGCAGTTGTTGCCATCTTCTGCAAATTACAGCTACAAGACAGACACTAGAGCCATCCCCCTACTCATTTCTCCACAGAAAAGAAATACCTAGTTATGCTGGACAGCCTGTGCTAAGTCAGTGTGAACCAAAAGACATGTTCAGTATCAAGGGCTCACTATACTGCTTGTTGGATGAAAAACACATTTCTTACCTAGAACGCCTCTGGGACTCTGGTGTAAATGCAATATGTTTTTCTTCCCAAATGTCTTCTTCATCAGAGCCACCATCATCAAACTGCTGTATCCGCTCCTTACAGCATGCCTCAAACAAGGCTATATTGCCCTAAATAAAGCAAAAGTATAAAATCTGTATTTATGACTAACCATTCTACTTACATTAGCAAACACTTTGTAAGTGTATGACTATTCTGAAGAGAATCTTAAAGTAGTAGGGAGAAAAAACATTTCTCCAAGAACAGCAGAAAAACAGAATGTCTTAACAACTTAAAAGCTTGTCAAGAAAATATTCAGTGGTGCTTGTTTTACTCAGCTACTAACAAGTCGAGTGGACCATCGAAGAACAGCTAGGAGTTTCCATCCTGTTTAGGAACGGCGTGCAGGAGTGACATTGAAGAGCTTTTCAGATAACTAACCACCAAGAACTCCAGCTTTATTTTCTATAACGGGGTTCATTTCAGCTCAACTCACAAATAATATGTAGGGTTAAAGTCCCTGTCCTTACTTCTCTGTCACCACAGTTTCATTGGATGACTGAAATAGCTTCTACCCATAAAACACAAGTGTGCGATATGCACAAATAGGATCCAAGCCTGTTCTTGAACCTGGCCATACAAATTAGCAGCAGTTCTTTTTAATACGGATCACAAAGAACATTGTCTTCCAATTAGAAAAATCTCATGATACAGGAACAAGGTAGGGTAGTATTTTCCAAAGACTACACATCAAAGGAGTAAATATAACCACCACTACCAAAACTTTAAGGTTGCACCAAAGTTTAAAAGACAGTAATTTTTCTGACAGTACAGGAACATATACTTACACTTTCATTCGTATTGAGGGTAAAGTTGATGTCTGAGACTCTATCAAAAGAAACACTACAAAAAAGCAGACATATGCAATAAAACAAGATGTTGTATTCTGACATGAAGACATTTCATTTCTCCTAGGTTTCTTATTTTCCAATAATCTACAAATGTAAGACAAAGCTTCCAACATAAAAGTCAAATTCCACATTGACAAGGCTTGGCATTCATGTGATTTTTCTGTGAAACATTTTAAACAAAAATACAAAACAATGTCATCTCTACCCTATAGTTAGTTGTGAAGATGCAACAAGCCTAAACCAGCATAACTGAAATGATATATGCAAATCTCAAATGCTGTACTGTTATGTGCTGGAAAAAAAGTAGGCCTAAAGAATACCTAATCTGACTATGGACTAACATTATACAGCTCAAAATCCTGCCAAGATCCGAGTTCACATTTCTTACACCTTCTAGCTGATTTCACCACTTCATAGAAGGACCTTCTCAACAAGAATAGAGAAAGTGAAAGATGTAGTATCAACTTCTGTTTCCTAAAGAAAAAAAATAATCTCTATTTTTTTAACAGATTACTGAAGTTTTTTTCCAAACCAAACACTAAATTTTTATTAGGCTTTACATATCTTCAGATACTGAGCTACTGAGCAGTTTGACTAAGTAATTACAAATATGTCAGACTAAAAATAGCATTACTCAAACTAAATCTCTAGGGGAAGCAAAAAGAAACAGAGAAGGAAAAGATGGGAAATACTACCAGACTCAAAAGAGAGTCTTTTTTTTCCTCTAGCCACATATAACAATGCATTCAGCAGAGCAAGTCCTACTCTTTCTCTAATCCTCACTGCATTACAATGTAAGGAAAAAAGTGGTCTAAAGAAACATAAGTTTTAAGTTTAAGTTTTAAGTTACCATCTGAATTACTGTACAACAGTAAGCAGGTAATCTAAACTGTAACTGATTCTTGCACAAAAAAAGGCATAACTTTATCTACATCTTAATTCAACTTATATCATCGGTATATCTATCACAAATCTGAAGAGATTTGCTCACAAATGCAGTCATCTTCCTTCCACCAAGACCATACACTACCAAAAAGTCATGATCTTAAAGGCATTCCAACTCCTATACTGGCCAAAATCCACTTGCTTCTACTTAAGAGTATCCTAAATTGCTTCCTCTCCTATCATATCTTAATCTATAATCTCAGCAGATTACGTGGTGTAAAAAGGCAGCAATGCTTCTTAGATGGCACATGCTTCAGTCAACCATCACTTACTAAACATGTTTTACAGAAGTGCACTCAGATATTTTATCATATTTTACCCTTCTAGAAACCATCTTCAAGTAATGCTTTTTGCTCTTATCTGCATGTACTTGCATCCTAAGCCATGAATTCTTACCAAAAAATCAAGAACAAGTCTATTTTCAGCAAGAATCCTCATTCTTTTCCTTTCCCATCATGGTATCAGTTTACTTAGAACTGAAGAAAGAAACCAGTTTTTGTTTCAGTTGGGTTTTTTTTGTTTGGTTGGTTTTTTCACCTGACCAAGACTGTTCTCATTTCCTCATCACTTACCCTATTTGTAGAAATGAGTCTTAACTACCTTGACAACACAGGTCTATTTACAATGCCCTTCCTTACTGTCTCCTACACTCATAGATGTGCTGTTCCTATCATCTCTTCCAGGAAAACTTAAAAGTAATGTTATTCATGTGGTCTGGTACACAAATTCAGCAGTGAACCAAAAAAAAAAAAAAAATCACTTTGAGGCACAGAGGAAGTGAAAGTGCCCCCAACAACACCAAGTCATTGGACAGACGTAGCTTTCAAAAGCAGAGTTAGTTATTTATTCACAAGCACTGTGCTCTCATGTTGGCACAACCAGGACAATAGAAATGGAAGATACGCTGTTGCTCTCCTATAACCTGTTCAAGGAGGCTTCTATCAATGCACACAGATAATACAGAAAGACAGGACTGACTGGCAACTGCCTCACATCTGTAAAGGCTTGTATTTATCATCAGCAAAACCACAACCAAATACACAATAAGAAAGGAAACTCCCGAGACTATAATCAAAGCCAGTATAATGTTATACTCACTTGCCGATGTCATCTTGATCAGCAAACTTCTCATCGTTGAAGCCAAACTGGTCAATAAAATTGGACGTCATTTGTTGCATCTGATAATCAGAAAAGGCCTGGCAACCCCAGGACCAACGACAGTGATATAATGATTCTAATAATACTCTAAATCCTACTTGCCCACTTTGCTCCAAAGTAATAAAAGTCTCTCTAATGTAACCATTAAGACAAATCCTTTTCCTGTCCTTTACCATTGAATTTTAAATGGTAACACTAAGTACATACCTACTTACATTTACTGACTCAAAAGCCAGTCTAATAGCAGCTCTCAATAAGAAAGTGAGATCTCTAGTTCAACCACGTGCTAATCAGCACCTTTTCAAATGCACCCCAAAGAAACAGTGAAACAACACCATGTATTAGATAAAAGAAAAAGCTCTCTTTGTTCAGAACAGCATGAAGCTATGAATGGCAAGAACCAGAAAAGTACATTATATATAGATACTAAAGCACAATTGCGTATTTATCATGTAGTCATCACTAGAAATACCAGTCTCAGGCACATACACCAGCAGCATCTATTCAACATCTAGGAGGAGGAAACTATTGAACATTTTACATCTCAATGCAGTGTCACTGACTCCACTGTGCTTTTTTTTTTTAAAAAATTAAAGATGCCAGCGTCAACTGTGAGCAGATGGGTATATACACATCTGAGCATTTTCTCCTATATTTAACAATAGTTTTGTCCCTTATTTCCCAGGACTATAGTTAAATTATCACACAATCTCTAGGGATTTTTAATAGTGTTATTTCCATGTATAAACTCTAGGAATTACTGTTGTCACATCAACTCTCTTGGTTTCCTGCCCAGGCAGCCAAAGAGACACAGTATACAGACAAAACTTTTGAAAAAGGTGGTAAAGCTGAACAAAGTGAATATGGAAAGAAAGCAATAGAAAGGTAAAAAAAAAAGCAAGTTTGCATTAAGGCATTATGAAAACTGGAGGAAAAAGAAAGGAGATACAGAAGGATGAGGTATTCAGCAAGACAGTACCAGGACTGGGTCTGAAAAATGCTCAGGGTCACTATGCTAAGTCAGGCCATAGCAAGAACTCTGTTACATTTCATTCCTAAATTTTAAAATCTGATAGTTAGTTCTGAAAAACTTCAGGATTTGCTACTAACGTAATTAGTATATCAACATTACATGGGTAGACAATCCATTACTGACTGTCTTCCCTATAAAGTAACTACTCTGCTTTACTCTGGTTACTGAGCTCTCCTTTCCTGTAAATTATTTTCACTATTATGGATATTAAAAAGTGCATGTCACTGAAAGACATTAGTGAATTACCTCCACAGGAAGAAAAAGCCCAAAGAAATTAAGCAGACTTTTTCTGTTTTACAGAAGGTACAACCATTAAGAACATCTTATCACTACATCAAAATTGTCTAAAAAGTATGTTAAATTGCAGTTATAAATGGCTAGTGTATCTCAGACCCTAGACAGTTCTATTCCATTCTCTAATATATTTTCAGGATACTTAAAAGACAAAATGTGGTACTAAGCTGGTGGAGAACAGAACAATAAAGCCATCCTGGAGTAAAAGTTTCCAGCACCACAGCAAGACAGCACATTAAATACTGCTGGCATGAGAAACCTTACAACCCAGAATTAGGTAATGGAACACTTTTTCACTAACGTCAGTTTTGAAGTGTTATCCAGAAACTTACATAAAAAGTGTTTCTGAGAAAAAGGGGGGGGAGAAGGCGGCTTCCCCTTCTTAGAATAAAGGATATTCATTAGAAGAAAACAATATTGAACTAGATATGGATGTGAGAAGTCACAACAAATGAAATTCTACGCAGGCAGAAGTTAAATTTGACAAAAATAAACCAGAGATGAGTAGGTTCCTTAGTATTTTCCTCCCTTGTTCAATTCCTAATGTGCCCACTTGAATTTTGGAACTATACTTTCCGTTTCCTCCTTTAACTATTGGTCTAGAACAGGGTATTCTAGCTGAAGCCAGAGACACCTTCATCAATGAATTTGTGCAGATTAACTACCTGGAACTGCTGGGATTGCCTAGGCACATTATGTCACTACATCACTAAGTGGATACATGAAAAGTGCAGAGACATTTGAAGATCTTACTTTCTCACTAGAGCTGCTACAGATAGCACCCAAATTAGCAAGTTTGTATTCAGGTGCATCCTACGTGCATCTAAATCACTGAATCAGATAAAAACACATCAGATTCTTAAAACTTGACCCACCACCCACAATTCAAACTCAATAAGCAATTACTTATTATAAAAACTATAGAAAATACATAAATTACCGAAGCCAGTCTTAGACTAGGCAGTTACTACATAGCTGCTATTGTGAGCCAAAACATTTTGGTGAACAACCCAGAAAAGCAGTATGTTCCATGTAAGGGATCTATCAGCAGTCTTGTGCTGCATGTCTGCCACTTTTACCACCAGTGAAAGAACTGAGAGATGCATATTGCAGATAGGACAGTATTGATTACAGAACTGCTGTCATAGACAGCTATGAAAGCATTAAAACTTCAAGGTGGACACAGCCTTGACTAAAAGGTTTCAGCCTGGCTGATCTGAAAATTCCCTATGCATTCTTAATTTTCTTTTTCATTAAACCAAACGATACCGAAACACTCACAAATGAGTTGTTAAAAGCATGTACTGAATCTAAAAAATAAAGTTATCAAGTTCATTGGAAACTTGGTTCAGGGAAATTTGGCTATGTACCTTTGCCAGGTATCAAGGGTCTATATAAAGTTAAAAACATTAGAGCTACTAGATACAATCAGTCACAGGAGCATACTTAGCTCTTCCATTTGTATCATTGTGACAGCTAGAGTTCGACATTTTGTCAAAAACTAAAAGCATGTAATAACAAATAGCCAGTCCTCCCTGTTTCCTCATCAAAATAATGGTCAATATTATATAAAAAAAAAAATTAGCAAACCCAAACAGAAATCTGTATTTGGTTTCATAGTAATTCACACTTTCCAGAAAATACAATTAGAAGCCACCATTTCAAACTTCTACATACAGTTTTTATGCGAACTTTAGTTCTTACTGTATTCTACTTCGCCAGACAGCTGGCATATAACGTGTTCTTAGGCATAATGAGTAGAGATTTGCATACACTGTATGATCAAAGACTAAAAGCTGGAAGGCACACCAAGAAATCGTGACTTGTGTTAAAAACCATACCTCTGGGTTTGAGAAAACACAGCTGTGTGCATGCACACGTGTCTAAGTTTTATTTTAAACTTTCAAGATTTTTATTTGCTTGTGAGATAAATGCAAGTTCCACTGCTTTTTAAAAATTTCTTATTTATTTTCACAGAAAGAAGAATTTGTGCTGTTAAAAGAATTCAACTCACCTGCTGCAAAGAAGAATCCTGTGAGAAGCCAGTTTCTTTAAAATCAATTTCATCATCACTGGAAGAATGAATGTGGCAGGTAGTAACCTACACAAAGAAATTTAGTCATTTGCTTAGTATATGACAGCCACTCAAGTATACCCACACTATCTGGCAAAATCTTCAGTTTCGTATCAAAACAGAGTTTGGTTTTTTTTTTTTAAGTTTTCCCAACTGCTACACCACAAAAAAGTCCCTGAAATATTTCAATAGCATTAACACACACATGAGTATGAGGTACTCAAAAAAGCCAAAGCTTTTGACTACTTCAGAATGACTATTTAACAAAAAAGCCAGTCCTACAGCTGACAGTTATCTAAAACAAAATGATACAAAACTTGCATCCTGTCTTTGTACTGCACAAAATATAATGAACAAGTGAATTAGTAGTCACCAAAATACTAGACCATATACAGAGATCCTCCTCCTTTCCTATTTATAAAGTATAAGATTTCAAGAGAAACTGTCTTCAGTATCTGCAGCATTTACTGGTAAAAAGGTAAAAGAATTAAAACTTCAGAAATTCATAACCAAGGTGTACTTGCAGAAACAGTTGTTGACACAGCAACTGCTCTTCTCATTATTATCCTTGAAAGAAGAGATTTTTTTTTTGATGATCTGCCAGAACTAGTGGGAATAGTCTGTTCAGTGACACTGCTATAAGCAACATGTTCTTGGAAGTACTCATCTTCAATGAGAACAGCACTCCAAAAGCACTCTTAGCAGGGAGAGCAATTAGCTATAAAGTAACAGCAGCATCAGCTGATCCTTAAGACATACTCTATAATGGATCACTAGTATAAAGCAAGTCTACAGATGACAAAATTTATACTGCACTATAATATACTGCATTATTCTACACACTCCTAGAAATCCACATTACAGATTCTCAAGCGAAGTGAAGTGGTTCGTAGATTTTTATTTTTTGAAGAAAATACAATTCTATACAAAAAGAGTACTGAAACACATACAAGTCTTCATACAAGACAGACACCTTTTTATGCTCCCACAAATATCACAGGACAATGCTACAGTCCAGACACATCAGCAAGAGAAATGTAGAAAGTTATTACCTGAGATGTATTGTGCTTTTATGCTTTTTCCTCTGTTAGTGGAACGCTTACTTTAATAGTTAGGAGTGCTTTATTCTCACACATCTGCCATTCAGCCCTGCATTGCAAATACTAGAAGTACCCTGACTTTAAGTTAGGTCAAGCTTCCTTCAGAAATTCCCTATCAACACTAAAACCCTGGGAAATACTAGTAATGCATGAAATGATCTCTGGGCTTGTTATGTCTGGAGAAGAACTGTTATATCAAATGACAGACCAAGTCCGTTGAACATCAGTGCTCAGTGTATATTTAGGAAAATATTCTTGCATTTCAAGGTAATTATGTGGCATTCCATACCACAACCTGAGCTGCCTTAGATACTGTCCCCCTCATGTAGGCACATTTTGAGAGGACAAAAGTTAATGTACCTACTCCTTTTACAACTGCAACTTGTTGAAGGAAAAGACACCCAAAACCAAGTAAAAAGTTGTTTATTTAGTTTTAGTTACTACTATGAGTTAATCCCCAGTAGAAATCCTACTCTTACTGCTGTAACAGAAACAAGCTCAGGATTTAGCTAGACAGTGTCTTCTCCCCCAGACTCTCCCTTTGAGAATCAACAGGACATAAGGCCTAAGAAATGACTTACTACTCTTGTTTTCTGACAGCTGCTCTAGCTGAAGCATAAACCTGAGAGAAGAAACTAGCATTACTCTACCCTAATAAATAAATGGCAGAATTACGCCACGGAAGGAGTGAGAATGACCAATGCAAATTCCAGGAATTAATTCTTTACTTAAGAAAGCTCCTCATTGTTCAGACCAGTCGCTTCCTAACACTAACACACAGAAGTAGTACTTTTTGCAAATAACTCGTTCTAATGTGTGGCATTTTTTACCTCATTTCCTGGTAATACTGAGAAGGATTTCCCTTAAGAGAAAGGAACTACATGGTGATTTTTAAGGCAATCATGAACAATTTGTCCTGTAGCCTTATTTTTAGGCTTAGGGGAGGTATCTTAGACTAGGTATCCTCACCTAGTCTTTAAGCATACCTCACAAACATTCAATATCATAACTAATATTGGAAGGATGCCATAAAGAGACACAACTGAAGTCATACAAAGTCTCCTGTACAAACATATTACTACAAATTGTATAGCATTTTTCACTGTACCAGCATCATCAATGCATCTTGTCTAAAGAGACAAAGAATAATTACTCTACATTTGTTGAATCTTAAACTAGGTAAGGTTAGGTAAGCAAGCTTAGTGAAGTACTGCCTACCTTCTATCAGAAGGACAATTATCAGTGAAAAAATAAAAATAAACTCCCTGTAAAGTCTGTAAAGTGTTTTGGGGAAAATGAGGTAGTTCTGCTACATGCTTGCTTCTAAGTCTGCGGTTACTGTTTTAGAAAATGTAAAAATGTAAAAAGAAGAAAAAAAAAGAACAGAAAAGCCTAAAAAGAGAGAAAGAGAATGAAAGGGCTAAAACATTGATAGATTTAGAATCAACATTCCTCATGTAAAACAACTGAAAAAGAATAGTCTCATAGCTGCAGAAGTAGTTCATTATGAATGGGACTCAAGGACCACATACGCTGTTCCGTTATAGTAGAAGAGCTCTCTTTGATCAGCACCAAATGACTGAAGCATTAGAAGTACTCACAAGACCTGTTATTTCCATAGCCTTCACACAGCTAACTTATTTACATAATTCTTAATGAACTTCATATCATAAGAGTATGCATACACCTAAAGATCAGATCTGAGCTTAGTAAATCCAGTAATTTGACTGAAAAAGATCAAGTATAACCGTAAACCACAGTTCTGTCATTCAGGTTAGGAACTGTGTGCTTAACTGTATCACCCATGACTGGATTCTGCTCAACAGCTCGCTCAGGACAGGAATACCTTAAACCAAGTAAATAAGCCTACTCATCTACCCAGCAGTAAATATACGGCTAATCCACAGAAAATTAAGAAAGGTGTGCTCAAGATCTTGCTCTTGAGACACTGAAAATCTGCACTTTAACCCTGGTACAAACATCAGTTCTGATAATCTGTTGTTTTAACCTAGGATGCATCCATCAATTTACAGAAGAAAGTAAAACACTCACACATACCAAATTGTCCAGGTTTATGTCCAGAGGACAGGTCTATGGAGACCAAAGCACAGACCAAAAGCATGGATATTAGGGGACAGTATGACTGGGAAGAAATACTGTGGGGCTGTGATTTTAGGATACACCCATACAATAACCACTACAAATGACTCAGTAAAACAAGCAGCTGAGTTTTCTATGAGATCTGTCTTTTAGTATCTCCTACACCACATTGTACTGTCCATTACTGCTTATTTTTGAACTAAATACTAATCCAATGTTCATGTGAAATCATCACACAAGCAGAAACAAAGCCTGTAACTTTAGAAATTCAAAGACACAGTGTTTTCCCCAATGGCATTTTCAGTACAAGAATGTTTTAATGCTTTGTATTTCTATTCAAATGAATATTGTGGAGTTTGGAAATATGTTTTAAATGAGGTTTTACTGTTGTTACATCAAGTACGTCCAAGTAAATGATGACATATCTAAAGCTAATTACAATGTTATTAATCATAAATCAGCTTAAAACTCTGCCTCTCTAGATGACTGTTCTCTTGGCCTTGATCAAGAAGCAGTTTCTAACAAGAGGAAAATATCGTCACTCTACAAGCACTATGAACTTCTTTGCACATACAGACTCATGGAAAAAATACCGTCTGTACATCATTTGGTCCTGTCCACAAGTTGCACAGTTTCAGACTAATTTCCTATTGCCACACACATCATGTTAGCATTACGTTCCAGTTGCTATATTATGTTGAAATAGCAAATTTAACAGGCTACCAGTCTTATAGCCCAATTAATATAGCACAAGCACAAGTTAATGAAGCCACATGCAAAGTACTGTATTCCTGGAGATGTCAGGTATATTAAAATTCAATTGTTCTGCTGACATTGCAAACAGCCTCTGCTTATTAAAGTCTCCAAGTGATTACTCTTAAACTGTATGTTTAACTTGATTGCACAAAATCTCTTCATACTCAAGTTTAGCTTTTTTCTAAAAGTGTAATCACTACTGCAGAAGAAATGACAGGTGCACAACAAAAAGTATGCTAAGTTATTGTTTAAGCAAGGTCAATAACACCTGCAGTGGGATGTAGGTACTATTTTCCCATTGAACTTACATAGGCTCATTGACATACTGTAAATAAAGCAATTATTGCCAGCTCCTGCAGTTTTAGTCTGTACTCTTCAAGCAGACAGGACCTTTCAAGGACACTAACTTCAAGCTGCACAGAAATCTTCCTTCTTGGTGATTGTCTGGGATGAGCTATACAAACTGAGCTATTGCAAGATTCCCATACAAAATACTAGTGATGCGGCTTTAGTTGAACAGTAAACTAAAAAATTGCCGGTTCCATAGTTCAGCAACTAGATGTACTTGTTGAAACTGGGGCCCAAATTAACAGCAGCAATTTTTATACCTTACCCATCACAGCTTACCAGGTCTACTGTATTCCTCTTGTTAGTTTCTCCTAAAGAGCTTGTGCAGAAAGTCTCCCATCGCTCTCTGACCTCCTCTGGAAGCTCTAGCACAGGAAACAGAAAAAACCCAATTTGATACTACTGACAACAGAGCATTGCTTAATTTTTAATTGTTCTCTTCTGCTCTACCAGAAACACTACAAAGAATATATACATCCTCTTAAATCCATAAGGATTACTTCATCTAGCAAACAAGTCCAAATTAAGCAGGTCAGCAGTTCTCTGCATTTTTTTTCAGGGAGTTTTGATACTGTTAAAAAAAGACTTAAGGATGGCTGGTTTTAAATTGAATGCGTCAGAACTAATCAATATTTTCTTCTTTTACTCAACAGTTGCCTTTTAATTTGATTTGTTTCCTCAAAACTTGATGATGAAAGCCATGAAGACAAACTTAAGACCAGTAACGTTACCTTTAATGAGCTGTTGGACTAGTGTACTGTTTGGCCCCTTATCTGTACTATGCACAATACAGTTTGCTATCCTTGTCAGATGACCCATATAGCCATGTCGTCTTCCTCCTTCAGCCCTGCAAGAGATAAAAAGGAATTCAACTCCTCACACTCAGGGCAACTGTGCTACTATATTTTGTTATAAAGCACTCTACCGGAGTCTAGCAGTTACACAAGACAAATAGCATAGAGGTTCTTAAGCAGAAAAGTTTCATTCTAAAACCAAAGGTTCACAAAAATACTGAAGAATTTAAGATACCAACTGCTTTGACTACACTGAGCCAGTTTAGAAGACTTAACAAGCATGTAAACTACCAAGAAGGAAGTGTAAAGTATCTGAACAGATTATTTCTGCTTTCGTGTTTGTGTATGTAAAAAGAAAAGACAAAATAAAAAACCAAGTTAATAACTGACCCACTTTTTTTTTTTAGGAAACTTCTGTTGCTGAGACCATTTTTCAAAACCCTAATACACTGAACATTCCCTCAGAGCCTTGAGTTGATGACCAAAAGCAGAAAAATTCTTAAATCTTAAGTGTGCTCTAGTTTTGTAGTTTCTTTCCGTTACATTTAACATACAGAGCAGGAATAACCAACTGAAATATCAGTTAGGACCATTGCTTTCCTCAAGTTTAGGAATGACATTTAAGTGCATACCAGAGGTAAAATTACAAGGCAGTTAGACTATTTTTTCACGTGACAGGATGAACCGCTTTGTAGAAACAGGAATTACCAGTTTTTAGAGTAATTCTTTGAGTAGCTATGGTCAGCTAGACCCGTTCTAGATCTGACCCAAAAGCTAAAATGAGAGCTCCAACTTGGACTGAATTTTTAGCATTTAGCTGCAAGCTAACCACATGTTTGCTGTACCAGCTTTTTAAGGTTCTGTGCTTTTTAAATGCAGGAAAAATAAATAAATAAAAAATTTGAGAAAGACCCACTAAATTGGCTAGATAAACCTCCTATGTGCTTGACTGAAGTCTTTGTAAAGTGATAGAAGTTCAGGAAGTAGCTTATGTTATGCAAACATAAGCCACATTACTTGGTTTTCCACCATCATTTAACACATGAGATAACTGAAATGATGTTACATTAATGCCGGGCATCATGAATGAAAGAGTATCACATTGTTACAGGAACTACTTGAGAGACTCCTTACTTCTTTGACCACAGTAACAAGTACGTTCAAAACAAGCAACAAGTGATGACGGTGAAGGTTATCACTTCTAATAAAGGATATGCCATAAAAAGTGCTTGTGTTTGACAAAGTGGACTGACTTGTCATTGCCTAGCCAGAAAGTCTAGAATATGATTCTATCTTCTGTTAGAAAATGCCAGTGAATCAAACAGCTTTTTACTAAGTCAGATTTTTACCAAGTCAGATTTTTACCAGCAGAAAGTAGTCACCCTCAAGATTCTAGAACTGCTCACAGTAACATTAAATGACAGAACACAACAGCATCAAAAAAAAAAATCCATTTCCTGAAGCAACTAAGTTAAAAATACCTTATCTTAAAGACTTATCTTTTATATTTGGGGTCATACCTGTACAAAATTGGATAAAGGGGTGTATTACTTAGTCTTCCCATTTCTAGCAAATAAAAATCAATTCTTTCTGGATAAAAACACAATCTGAGGTTTACAACAATATCTTCTGCTTTAGTAGTTGCAAACACGTGACTAAATATGGTAAACACTGGATCAAGAACATTCTTATCCAATCAAAGAATAACTTTAGGTTGGATTTATAGAAATAACTTTCCACACTTCTCTTCTATGAGACTCTAATTGCTGATAAAGTTGGCAGTTCTCTATAACCTCATGAGAATATGATACAAATGGGAGAGCACGTTTTCCACGGTTAAATTAAACCACATTCCCTTTCTTTGTACCATCCTCTTCATCTACTTCAACATCCTTATTTTCAGGTCAATTACATTAGCCATATAATAACTATCTGATTCACATCAATTAGGAACAGGGATATTTGGGGGATTAGAACTGTCTAAATACAGTTGCTGGTTTCCTGGTGTATCTCCCAGTCAGCTAATTCAGTATTTTGACAAGTTAGAACTAACATTTACTGTTCAGTACCTCCCAAGCCAAACTTAAGAGCCTTTCTGTTTTACTACCTCAGGTGAAGGCTGAGCATTTTTTCTCCTGCTATGAACAGTTTTAGACAATGTTAGCTACTTGAAACTTCTATCCTTTCACAAACACATACTTATAGAAGATATTACATTGCTAAGGTCTTGGCTTTTACTGCTTTGGAGTCTGCTGTTCCCCAATACATCATATGTTTTGATGTGTTTATAAATAATTTTCAATCACTCACTAGAGAAAAGTATTTCCTGTCCTCAAAACTTATGGTGTTATTTTTCTGTACTTGAAGATGGGTAGACTTTAAAGAGCATAGTAATATCTTATACATGGCAAGAGTGACAAACTATTGTATTGTCAAATGGTCATGGGAAAAAAAAAACAAACATTAGAACGCTACCAGAAAATAGTATGAGAGAAAGCTTTAATACAAGTATTAACATACAAGTGTTTTTAGAACCATCAAGATCAGTTATGAATCAGTCATATATTCAGTTCACAATTCAAGTCTTATGTAGACATTTGCAGGAATAAGAAAACTAATTACTCACTGTTTCTTTTCATTCATCTCCCATGCTTCAAGTATTCGTTCTATTAATTGGCACTTAAGGAAGAGCTATCAAAAAAGCAAAATATGCTTAGTAGCAGTAAAGTGGAACTTTTTTGCATTTTACAGCTGATTTTAACAAATACTGAAGTCTTACAAGACAACTAATTTCAGGTTCAGGAGAAATACTTTCATTAAAGGGTTTGTAGTTCAGAAGCAGCAGTCAGATCCCAACCAGAAACGTAAAAGCTAAACCTACATTAATTCTACTTCTCTCTATAACTGCTGACTTGTAGTAGCATAAAGCTATTGAAGTAGCAACTTTAATTCTTAAAAATAAGAGGAACTTCAAGGAAAATAAACACTTGCAGCTCTGCACACCTATTCGCTTTGGGGCAGCAAAAGCCTACTCTATGCCACTTTCAGGTTTAACACCCTGAACTAACATTTTAAGGAAAAACAGAAAAATATTCCTGTTCTTTCTATACATAAAGTAAAATTGGGGTATATTTTATGTAAGAACAGTTGCTACGATACCCTGGAGACAGGAAAATTCAAGAAAGTCCCAAAAACCCCACAACTTACATGTTTCAGTAAGAGATTGTCGCCAGTGGAATCCTGATCTGTAATTGTGCCATTTTCTGTGCTTTCAAGAGGACTTGCAAGAATCAATGCAATACAGATTTCTACTTGAGTATGCAAAAAGTTATTCCACGTATACTTAAAGAACATGTCCTGAAAAACAAATTCAACAAGGTTTAGACAAACCAAGGTCTTTTCATTGACTATAACCAATAGTGTCACCCCAGCAAGATATTTGAATGACTACACTGGAAGAAGTTATTTAAGTTTTACAGTAAGTATTACAGCACAAGAGAAAATTTGTGACCTGCAAAAAAGTTAATTCTTGTGCTTGCTATTACCTGAACACAAGGACTATCATACTGGATCAGAACAAAAAATCAACTGTATTTATCCCAGGGGTAACCAATAATGCACTTTCAGAGAACAAAGACAGGGAGGAATGACACTCACCACTTACATTCTTTCTGCTAGCCACAGCCCAGAGAGTCCCAGAGACAAAAGTGTTATTTATGACCTTATGACCTTGACAGATTACTCTTCTTTGAGTTCATTTAACCTCCTAGTATCTACAATACCATTTATTATGCGCTCCTCACTTCAGTGACATTCCTTACAAAATCCTATCTACCTATTTTGAACCAGTCATCTACTAATTTTATTCTTTTATTACACAAGGCTACCTCAGATAATCTAGATGCAGTTTAAGATTACTAAACGCCTTCCACAAGACAAATACTGAGGCTGAGATACAATAAGCAGTGTTCATTTAGTCATGCTCCTGGTTCTCAACATTCTTCCTCTCAAACACAGGAAAGACTTTTCTCAAGCTTTATGTCCAGTTACTTTAAACTACTGCTTACTGCAAAACTTAAATGATTGCTGTCACTGGTAAAATGAAATTAGTTATGGAAGTACATGCAGTGAGTGGAACAGTATTAGACAATTCAAGTCTCATTTAAAATACAGCCGAAGATCTCCAACTTTCCTTCAGTCCTCCTAAACTAATGACATCCTCCCATAAAGATATGCTACTGGAACTAGACAATTACTTTTCTTAACAGTCAAGTCTGCACAGTAAAGCATATGCTATTTCAGTAAACAGCATAAAGCCCTGAGAAGTTTATATGGCTACAATTACGTTCTCCCCCCGCCTGTTATGTAAAACCTGCAACAGAGAAGCATGTTCAAACCTCACTAAAGTTAGTTTTTCAAAATAATCTACTTATGCAAGTGTTCATAGCAGGTACATTCCCTTAGAAAACACATCTAGGAAAAACTTTAGTTACGGTGAATTTAGTTATTTGTATACAAGTTAGCATCTGTCTGCAAACCCAAGTTATGCAGAGAAACTGAGATGAGGACATTACAACCATAGCTGTATTAATTACTTGAAGGAAAAAGGGATTCCACATTAGCCAAAAGCACTGAGTTAACTGACTCAAAGTTTGTTGTGCAAATCTTATTTTCAGAGGTTTGAAGGCATATCAGCTACCAAGAATAGCTGTCCCTTTATAGGATAGTGTTGAGATACCATTTGGTGTGCCATATATTAAGACAGGAAAAGAGGGTTTGAGGGAACAACTTAGGAAAAGAATGAAAATAGTATGGAAGCCTTGAACATGGCTGAAAGCTTGAGAACATGCAAATGAAAAAAATAAGTTTGTTCAGAAAATGACTTTTCATGGTTTTGGCTGGGATAGAATTAAATTTTCTTACTAGCAGCTGGTTTTGGGTTTAGGACAAGAATAATCTTGATAATGCACTAATGTTTTTAGTTTTTGATAAGCAGTCAAGGCATTTTCTGCTCCTCATATTGCCCCACCAGCGATTCATACAGCTAATTAATACAGCTACAGCTGTAATGTCTTCATCTCAATTTCTCTGCGTAACTTGGGTTTGCAGACAGATGTGCTAGGCGTGCACAAAAAGTTGGGAGGAGACACAGGTGGGACAGCTGACCCCAACTGACCAAAGGAATGCTCCTTACCATATGATGTCACACTCTATATAAAGCTGGGGGAAGAAGGGAGGGAGGGAAATTCGAAGTTATGGCATTTTGTCTTCCCAAGTAACCATTACACATGATGAAGCCCTGTTTTCTTGGAGTTGGCTGAACACCTGCCTGCCCATTGGAAGTAGAGAATGAATTCCTTGTTTTGCTTCACGTGCACGGCTTTTGCTTTTTTTATTAAACTGTCTTTATCTCGACCCACAATTATTCCTTATTCTTCTGATTCTTCTCCCCATCCCACTGGGGAGCAAGGAAGTGAGCAGGCAGCTGCGTGGTTCTAGCTGCCAGCTGGAGTTAAACCACAAGACCACTTCATATACTTACGAAGATGTCGAAAGTAAGAACCACTCAAGTGATCAGAGGAAAACACTGGCTTCAGACAGATGAATTTCACAGTAAAATCCAGTATTAGAAGTTCTTCAACAGTGCAACAAAACCAACACTAACAGGCTGAAAAGTTAGGCTGGAAAATATACTACAAATTATCTTCACTGACAGAAAAAAGACAAACAAGATCTTAATAGCAATCCACAAAAATAAAGAAGGCAGCATGAAGTTCTCACCAGTATTACTCCTATGCTGTTAAGCTCTATAAGCTCCTGATTCACACTGCTTGTATTTGTCTGTAAAAGGCTAGATATTAATCTAATCACATTCAAACGTGTATTTCCCACAGGTGGATCCAATACACCCCAGGTTGTCTTCATGACACTTTTCTGTAAAATGAATAAGGTACATACATGAAATCCATTAAAATATCTTTAAACAACAGCTCATCATTACTATGCACGATGACAGTAGCACTTAAATATACACAGTCCTTGAGCAACAGTCTTACCTTCACACTGCAAAAAACCAATTTTTAGTTCTGAACACTATAGCTTATTTTAACTCCATAGACAGAAAGCACTAACACAGCTACATGAAACCAACGACACTGTAAAAATTGATTGTTAACTACAAACAGGATCTCAAAGTAGATGCATTTTACCTAACCTTCAAAGGAATTAAGAGATACTTCCTAGGAAATACTTCTCACTGGTTAATCTGTGTACAGCTACTGTCTATCCTGCTGCAACATACACAAAATAGCTAGGTGGACAGTCTCTAATGCCTCAACAACCCTAGCTTGTATACTTGGAACCCATTTCATTAAGCAACAAGCTACTCTGTTGCCTTATTCTAATGTTATACATTAAACAAGCTCCATCTGTAATCTTTCAAAGAGTTACTTCCAAGACAGCAAGAATCTCTTTTCGTGCATTAATGAGTCCTTGTATTACAAATCATAACCTTCATAAAACTTTAGCTGGTTAACAAACCAGAACTGTTGTCACATAACTAAGTCTGGTATTAGCTCTTACAGTAGCTAAAAAAAATAATAATCTAGCAGCAAATATGCTACAAAAAGGGGAATTCATAATAAAAACATCTTCCTATCTTAATGCACAAACACACTACTGCCTTTTGTAACACTGGATGTCATTTTTGCTTGACCAGCACCACCGATGCATCAGAAAAAAGATGGATATCCTGCTAGTTCATTTAGTCCAGTCCTTATGTAAGGCAAAAGTCTAAGGATGCTTATTTAACTAGTGCTCAAAATGAACAACAGGTTCATTAACTTCACTAGATTACTTTTTTCAAATGCTAAGTATGATCGACCATCAGAAAATACTTAAGTATCTTATGTGACCCTGCTTTTACTGTAATATTGACCTGCATACTGGTTGTGTTATTGCAATAAAGAAAAGAGTTTCTCTGCATTTTATTACCTCTTCAGCATTTGAAAATCTTGGAGGTCTGATCTTCTCCAGGCTAAAATAAACTTTAACACTACCTTGACTTTCCCGTCCAGTATTTTATACACTTTAGGTCTTTATTTCACTTTGGCCCACAGGTCCTCTTATGGACTGTGGCACCCAGTTCAGGGTGCAGTGGCCCAGCTGAAATTCTGCCAGTGAAAATTTGAGTGGAAAAACATACATGGATCGTGGGTAAACCCTGTATTTATAAGTCTTGTATTTATCTTTTGCAACAGTGTGACATAGGTAAGCTGCTTATATCAGTTAAAAAGCCTGAAGAATTTAACGTGCCTAGAGTGCAGGGTGCATGCCGTGGAGCTGGTCTACTTGGGTCCTGGGCAAGTCTAGAGGAATTGTGCAGGCCTCGTGGGCCAAACAACTGAAACTTCCATAGCTTATGTTTCTTATCCAGAACAGGATTTCCAAGCAGAAAACAGGACCTACCCTAAGAATATATAGCAAATCTCTTTTCATTGCTTTCAGAAAGAAGCAATTGCTTCAAGGCTATTCTGCCAATTAAACAAAGTTTAAGCTGGAAAAGAATGTCAATTAGCACAACACATTGGCTCAGAAGCAACAATAATGAACAGCAAAGCTCACAACAGGCTGCAAAGGAGGCTGGGCACTAGTACGAAAGTTGTCAAACTGGTTTTTTTTTTTGTTATTATAACCTGCCTAAAACACAGTCACACAATGACAGCCTTGTTTCAATTAATTTGATAACACAAGGTTTCACTTACTTTTGGAGGCTCAAGTAAGAGTTCATGGAAGGATGAAAGTCGTGCTTTTATGGCTTCTAAAACACTTTTGTTGACTGAATATGTTGAATTGCTCATGCCTGGAGGACAGATCTCTATATGGCCTTCAAATCTAAAACACACAGAAGCAAAACCTGATAATTAATATCAAAACTAGTTCTAAAACATCTTTAAGGTATGATTTTGACAGTGTCACAGTTCTGACGGCACATGAAACGAATGAAGAGGGCAAGTAAAAACATAAGGTTACAAATATAAATTATGTGTGAAGTAATGGTTGAACAGGATTTTTCCCCAAACACTAGCCCTAGTATTTTTAGGTTTATTGTGCCTGAAATCTCCAATATGGTTTGGGGATTAAACATTATAGCTGTTCTATTTCCTCTTTTGAGCCAGATAAAGAGCATCATTCATCTATCCTGAGCAACATAAACTGAATGTACCACAGAGATCTGTTCAGCGGTTTCACAAAGTGAAGCTCTAATAAAATTCCAAGTAACTTTGTAAAAAGAAGTCAATACCCAGTCACTGCACTATTTGCGCTATTCCTCGTATTCAGAAACTAATTGATGAAATGTAATTAGTCTAATCTGTCAAGTGGCACTTAAACTACCTTCTAGAAAAAAAAAATGCAGAAAGACCAAAATCGTTTGGTCAAAGTGCAGTAATGCCAACCACAATCACTTGTTTTGTTCTTTTACTCCTTCGACTACAACAGGCAACAAATATGGTTCAGTCGTAAGTATATGGAAGACACTTGTTACTGCTGAACAGTAGTTTAGTTAAGTTGTCAGACATAATTTAAGTGAAAGAATACTTACGTCTGTCGTCTTGTCTCAAGTAAGGTCAATAGTATTTGGATTGCACTGACTATTGCAGATTCATTTTTTTCTTTATGAAAAATATTAGACAGCAGCTGCTCTATGATTTCTTGTCTAGAAAGAAAAGCATTGGCATCAGATATGCTACTACTTCAGGATACAACTTTTAACAGAAGTAGCTACCACTCACCCATGTGAAATTAATAAAGGGATAATAGTAAGGTTTTCAATGTCAAAAGTTAAAAACTATGGGTTTTTTTATGAACCGAAAATAAAATCAGAAATTCAGCAAACCAACTTACTTCTCTAGACTTGCAAGCAGTGGATCAGGTTCTGAACTGTTCTGTACTTGTAACATCTGATCTCTGCTTAGACGAATAATTTCACAGAGTGACTGTGATGCATTTGAATGCCTCTGGAATAGAAAAACATAGCTTTTCACTGTAAGAGTAATAACATGCTGAGCTGTAATTCTTCAATTAAAAAAAGTTCAAAATTTCAACTTGGACAAGAGTCTCTCCTGCCCAAAACACATTCAGGCAAAAGCCTGAAGTGGGGAAGAAGGGGGAAGGGGAAACAAACACACTTAAATACTGAAATGAGCTTACTGAAAAACACAAACAGAAAACAATAAAACTAGAAGTTCTAAGACTAGATTGTACAGCAACTTGCTGAATAGATGGACCCGGAAGAGTGTCAGACCGATACTTACATCTTCATCTTGAGATGGATGTACAATTTCCACAAGCCGTTGGATAATTCTCTCCTCATTTAGCCACTGTAAAAGCGTTTGTGGGTGTTAGTAAGAATGTTATTCAAGTGAATGAATTAAATGAATTAAAATTAACAAATTAAAAGAAGCTGTCTGACAACTGCCGTGAGTCATACTGTTGATATTTTTAAACAAGGACTAACAAACTTCAGAAAAATGGAAAAAAGCAAAATTCGTGTTTCTGAGCAATTCTAAAAAAGAAATTAAGTATAATTTTAAAATAAACTTTCTGGTGCCAAAAAAACCATTTGGTAAGGTCCAAAATCCTTTTAAAACTGCATCTGTAAGTTAGATATTAAAGACAAGAACTCGGAACTCAGGTTCTAAGTTGTCCACACCAGCACTGTGGGTCCACTGGCAAAGTACTGTCAGCTCCAAAAAAAAAACCAAACCACACCAAAAAGACCTCCGCCCATCTAATTTCAGCACATTTAACAAATAAACTTAGCAAAAGTAGCAGAACTTAAGCCATCTTACAGTTCACATGTCAGACAAAAATCCTTTGAGACATTTTCCTTACATTTAGTACTTCTTGCCGGGGCTGTGGAGGTTCTATGCAAGTCAGTAGCCTGAGCAACAAGTCCATGATAGCAGAGGTCCCTATGTGCTTAATAATGAGGTCCACAAAGTCATGTTTCCTCTTTAAAAAATCGACAATCTAGAAATTAAAAAGAAGTAAGCTTACATTTGCTTATCTATAATTTCACATGGTAAATTACACCAACTAGTTTTAGTTTCTTTCTCCTACCAAATGGAGAAAATAAATGAGAACTTCTTAAACACTTTTGCCACCTAAAGCTTACAGTACAAGGCAAGATAAAAAAATAATACACACCTATAAAGTAGCAAAAGTGGCACAGGACAGCTGCATACTATGTGCAGTGTGTCTTGGGCCTCCTCTCAAGCCCAACTTGCTGACCATAAACTACTTATAATCCAATGCACAGTCAGCCTTTCTTTTTGGTATGAACTACTCCCATCCCTGCTTAGTGAGTAAAGCTCAACACAGCAAAACCTTAACACAATACAAGCAAATACAGAGCTTGGTAAATTAAAGATACAGAACAGAGTCACAAACTTAGCGTGCCCAGGTACAAGAGCCATTCATTATAGCTGTTTGCCGTATCAGGGCACATGAACACACAGCACAACGACATTTCCGAACAAGTACTCCAAATGTCTCTCACTTCCTTCTATAACAATGCCTCACACCAAATCAGACTCACTCCCACTGATTCACTTACCTTCACCTCTAACAGCAATTAATGCAAATATCACCATATAAAATACTGAGGCAAGCACACTCACACTGATTGCACAAACAGCTCAGGCAAATCTGAATCAAGTATATCTTACTCATCCAGAAATATTTCTTTAATCCTGTGTATATCATAAAAAAAGTTAGTGTCTTCAGCTAGTATGGAAGGCGAATGCTCTTTTTTGACAAGGCTGCTATCCCTCAAATTTGTAGTCTTAAAGCAGCATTGCAGAGCACTACAACTTTATTACATCAACTAGTTTTAAACTGGAAATCTTGTAAGTATTTACCTGTTCTGGTTTTCTGCTTATAAGAATACTTAGCACCTTGCTGAAGAAACTGGCCAGTAGAGGGTTTAGAGGAGATTCATTTAAGAGGAAGCTGTACAGTTTCATAAGTAAGGATTCTTCTTCTCCCAGCCTATCATTGATCTGTGAGACATCTGATGTGAGCAGCTCACATGATATGTTTGGGTATCTGGGGAAAAAGAAAAAAAAAAAAAGAATTATCCATCCCTCATGCTTCAAATCTCACACTTTCAGCTCTGAATTCAGAACCTGGTAAGGCTTTTGACCAAAGTTTTCAAGCAGGGTTGGTCTGCACCAATTAAAGCAGCAAACTACTGTAAAGTAACATTACTGCATGTTCAGCCTAGAAACTGTTCTTTTATTCAAGAAACGAACAACTTGGTTCTCCAGTAACAACAGGACAACACTAGGGAAGTGGGGAAAGGAAAGGGCAAGCTTTTATTTTAAGATCTATTATTAAATCCACCTGTTCTACTGCTAAATCCATCTGTTCAAGTACACATCTCTCATTTCAGAAGCCACTTTTTTTTTTTGAAGGGAAAAAAGTTAGTTACCAAGAAGTTAAGCAGACTAAAGAGTGTTTGACCCTTTCTAGTAAGAGGGATTATATTAAAAAGGTCAAAAGGAATAGCTTCAGGGTTTTTTTTTTTTATATATATACATAT